>NC_138339.1:174191422-174791422 GCF_046562875.1 Panthera onca | reverse complement strand
TTATGAATCTCATGAATCTTTTCAAAATATTGAAACTGGAAAAACTGTGAGATAGAAAAACACAATTAGTAAATATTTAAATATCAATATTTGGAAACATCGCAGAAATATGCTTTGAAAATATCTAAAATATTAAAAGGTATGTGTGCTAGAAAATCCTTAAGTGAAGTCTGGGCAATAAAATATATGGCAATATTAAATCTCATTTTGCATTTTTAAAAAAAAAATTTTTTTTAACGTTTATTTATTTTTGAGAAAGAGAGAGACAGAGCATGAACGGGGGAGGGGCAGAGAGAGAGGGAGACACAGAATCGGAAGCAGGCTCCAGGCTCTGAGCCATCAGCCCAGAGCCCGACGCAGGGCTCAAACTCACGGACGGCGAGATGGTGACCTGAGCTGAAGTCGGAGGCTTAACCGACTGAGCCACCCAGGTGCCCCTCATTTTGCATTTTTAATTAGAGGAAAAAAATTTTAAACCTAAACACTTTGTTAAATATAAACACTTCCAGATTATGTTTTACTATTAATCATGTTAATATATATTTTAAGCTCCTGTTTCGTAACAGGTATATCAAACATAGTGTATTTAGGCCATGTCATACTTATGTCCTAACACTATATGAATAAAACTTAACTCTTATTCCTTATACATTAACAGTAGTGTCTTGTTGCATAAAGCATATTATATGTAATTCTCCTCCCCATCTTGGTTACAAGATGTCGTGATGTAAATATCCACGTGAGATAACATCATATATTCATTTTTCAGGAACTAAGAGATAAAAGCACCAAAAATATCCCACAAATCTTAAAAGTTCTCAGTTTCTTGCGTCTATGTTTATGTTGGAGAAAAAAATGAAGGGGGAGAAGGGGGAAGTATTTGCTATAACTCATGTTGTGATTTATTGGATGCTAATCTTAAGAATACAAGATTACATTTCAAAGGTCAGCTTTACAGTTATGAAAAACAAAGACTGTGTGTGTTCGATACTAATGAGCCCTATTTATTCAGTGGGTGAAGTCAGCCAAATATTAGATTAAATCTAGATCACAAAATGTTCTTATTAGGCATAGAAGCTTCTCTGGGTGCAGATGTGCTAATATTCAATAGAATGCTGTTCAAAATATTTCCCCTCAATTACTGAGGTAAATAAGTTTCACTGGCCAAATGGGGAGGGGAGATCATTTACAAAATTAAAATTGATTTTAATGTGTAAAAGCACAAGTAGGACAGTCTAATACCTTTCAAAATGTGACTTTATTTGCTTTATAACACATTCCTTTGAAAAGTAAGTACATTTCGGGGGAGACTGCAATTTCCAAGACCACGGGTTTGTTTAGGTATCTTTTAAGCACCTTCGTATTTAGAACATTGCTATTCATCTATAGCCAGTTTACTTACAGACATTTCAGGTGTACTTGTTTTGTGTTTCCTACTTTCTTCCTTCAGTTTTGTCCATTGTGTACATCTTGGTCATTTAGCCCATTCGTTTATTTAACAAATGATTCTGAAAAGCCCCTTACATACCAGGCACTGTGCTTGGCACCCGTGATACAAACATAATCAAGTCATGATCCCTGCCTTCAAGGAGCCCACTGTGTAAAAACAGAGGAAGAAATGATGAGTCCATGGGGATAGATCAAAGAAGGCATCACAGACTTGGAAAGAAGGATTTCTCAGGCAAAAGAGGGGGCGCATTATAGGGTTGCCTGAATGGCTCATTTGGTTAATTGCCCTACTCTTGATTTCCACTCAGGTCATGATCTCACAGTTCCTGAGATTGAGCCCCGTGTCAGGCTGTGCACTGGCAGCACAGAGCCTGCTTGGGATTCTCTCTCTCCCTCTCTCTCTGCCCCTCCACTGCGTGCCTCTGCGCTCTCTCTCTCTCTCTCTCTCTCTCAAAATAAGCATGTTTTTTTAAAAAAAGAGAGGGGATTGTATACCCTGGAAGAGAAGGGGGATGTAAACACTGAAGTATGATAAGGGCAGAGAGAAAGGAGAAGGCAGAGAGCAGACTAGTGGGCAAGGAGGAGGTATATCAGGAATGGCACCTTTGCTCCCACTCAGGAGATGGAACCTCATTGCATAAGGAAGCGGGGTGCGGTTCTCCGAAAAATTCAACGGTGGCTGAAAAATTCACTGAGTGGAGGGTGAAGGAGGCAGAGACTAAAGGCAAGAGCACAGGTTGGACTGTTCAACAGCCCCATTCTTGGGCTAAATCCCTTAGCTGAAGAAGCACCAGCCAGGACAGAGTGAAGGAGACCCATAACAGTGTCAGAGAGCATGACCAATAGGACTTGGTGACCAGTTCCATCAAGATGGAAACAGCCAGCAGAACTCCCAAGTGTCTGATCCCACCAAGTAGGTTGGTAGTGCTGTCATCCCTTAAGACGAGTCATGGAAAGGGAGAAAATGGTCTTCAGGGAATGAAATGCTATTTGAGATACCAGCTTGAGATATGACTGTGGAAAAGCCACGTCTTTATGGAAGGCACACTCAGACTGGGGAGGGCAGGACTGCTGATAAATTACCAAAATATCAGAGGGTTGGCTGCTGCTGCTTTACCAGTCAGTGAGTTTCCCCCTACAGATCAAACTTCATGTTGAGAATCATGCAGCACGATGCACACGCGGGTTTTTTTAAGTTGACAATTTAAAAAATGCATTTATTTTTTCAACAAATATTTGATCAGTCCTATTCTGTGTAAGAAAGGCAGTGCGTTTTATAATGTAACTAGTAAGGTTTAGTGGTTGCACACAAGCGCTGGTTACACAGCCCCACTCTGGGCACATTTCTTTGCTTGCTTTGTTAAAATCCCTTTGTATTTGGGGGGAAAAAGATGAGAAATTGGCCTTCTCATCTGAGAGCACCTGAGACACATAATTTAAGGAGCAATCAGAATCAAGCTAGCTGCTACATCAGGGTTGGTCTCTCCTCGGCGGTTTTTCCCAGGATTTGCACGGCTGTGAAGATGGTCTTGAAGATAAGGTTATGTGGCCTTCTAGTAGCTTTTGGAAAAGGAATTGTTCAAAATGAATAACCATTTTTTTTATAAAATCTCTTTCCCTAAGAGCAGTAGTATTTGGTGATAAATTGAATGCTTCTCACTGAATTGAACATATCATGATCTAGATAGAAGCCTCAGCCTGAAAAAAATAAATAAATAAAACATGGCACCTTTCAGAGTATCATAAGATGAGCTATTTCTGATCCTTAAAGTGTCTAGCTTCTGGCAAAGGAGTGTCTGTTAAGGCAGGTTCCTCTTTCTGAGATACAAATGATATGTTTTCTATAAGAGCACAAAATATGCCAGTTTTGCTCTATATTAGTAGCATGGGTTTCTGTAGAATAGAAATCTACGTAACCATCTCTTACAAGGGAAGAACAGTATCCACATACAGAAAGAGCACAGACATTACCTCTTGGTAAAAATTAGAAACAGAGGCACACACGTGTGGCTCTTAGCTCAACTTTCATATTTGAGACAAAGTGGAAAAACACAGGAAATACAATTAGTAAAGATTCTCTCACAATCCATGCATGGTCTGTTAGGGTTTTTTTTTTATTATTGGCTTTGTTTATTTGTTTGATTTTCAGTCTGTTGCACGAATTCCCTGGTAATGTGTCTACGCAATGTCCACAGACAAGTTAGTCCCACCTCTTGTGTTCCTTCCTGCCATTTCATTTGTAGAGAAATGTAACATTAATAGGCTTTGAAAGAAGAGAAGTTGTGTCCTATTATTATCCTGTTACGTGTTGCTGCAGTGAAGATAGGAAATTGAAAGTGGCAGAATGTGGAATGAAAAGGGTCTGATATTTTGACATTGTGACCTGTTTATGAACTGAGGGCAGAACCCTGCATCCTTGGAGTGAGGGTTCTCGTAGATGTAGATCTACAAGAATGTCAAGCTGTTTCAGTAATGCCTTCTTCTTACAGACCCTCATCGAGGCAAGCTGCAAAAAGATATAATCTCTGAGTAATGCAGCCTTTAATTCTGAGACTAAAAGATTCCTTACTGAGTTTCCAGAAGTTTCTACAAGAACCTCCTACACCATCCCAGCCCCTTCCATCTCTCCTCCAAAACTTACAAATTCTGGTGTGTGTCAGCTGCATTTCCTTTAATGAAGAGAAGCCACTTGTTAGAAGAGATCCTCTGTTTTTCTTCCTTACTGTTTGAGTTCGTTTTTTAAAAGCTGTGGTAGACGAAAGAAAATCTTTTTTTTCTCCATAATCTAAGAATTATTTCACAGAAAGGAAAAGAGAAGCATTTTCAAGGGGTTCTGCCTCCCTTCTGCTTTTGAGAATATGAATGTCCACATCCTCCTGGCTGGAGACCAGTGAATAACACTGAAAGGCCAGGGCTATACAATAGAGCAATATCAACACCCATCTATTCTGCAGAGGCAGATTTCAAATTTATACTTAACCATTGCAATAATAATGGCTTTTAGTGACCTACTTCCAAGAAGAAGTTAAACTTCCTATTTCTTTTCAAAATGTTTATGTTCTCTAAAAATAATTTCTGGTTTATCTTTTATTGTATGGATCCTAAACATTTAATATCTTCCCAATTAATAGAAAGGAAGTAAAAAAAACTTAGGTAAAATATTATTACCTATTTTCTTTATTTCTTTTCTCATTTTTGGGGACCAGTACATGTGTTTTTTTGTGCCTATATGGTTAACTTAAGAAGCTGTCTGAGCTAATTTCTATCTTGAGTTACAACTAAAACTTCACAATATCAAACCCCCATTTAAAAAAAAAAGTTTTGTTGTTCTGAAAATTGCCTTCCATCATCCTTTAGCTAGGGACTAAATATCTATTTACCGTACTTTGTAGAAATGCTCCTGGTCATAAAGATCAGAAGTCAAATTGATAAGATATTATTCATTTTTTCTCTTGGAAAATCATAATATGTGTTATATTTTTAGAAAAAAATTTTTATACTGGTCATTTCTCACTATAGTAACTTTCTTTTCCTTATCCTAAATCTTGGCATGGGATCTGACAAGTGAACTTAATAGCTGACATCCAGAAAACCTAAGATGTATAGTTGCATACAGTGCCCTATGTTGTGGTTTGAACCTTTCGTGTGGCAAAGAGGCCTTTATACATCGACATATGTGGTAAAACTCCTGAAGCTTAGGGTTTTGTGCATCTGGACTAGTCCCTGGTTATTCCTGGTTACAAACTGGCAGCTAAAGTTCTGCTAAATTATTTTTGCTTCGGTCATAAAAGCAGGAAGAGTGCCTGTGTCCTGTTATTCAGATAGGCTCACCTGTGGTGACCTCATTAGCTTCACATGTTCAGAAAATCCTTTTTTTGTTTAATTCATCTTTAGGGTGAGATGGGAAATAGTCATTCCTGGCTCTTGAATGTTCCTATCTGCTATCTGGGGCATTTCCTTTCTCATATGAAAGTGTCTAGAAATAAGGAATTAGAAGGTGCTCAATGAGCCAGCTGAAGCCAAGGAAGTTAGGTTGTTTTCTAGACAAATTTCATAAAGTCCACAATAGCGATTACTTCTGCTCCCTTATAGGAAATGGAATTCTCTGTTTTAGGTGGTGATGCATTTCTTTTTATGCATCTCTCCTTTCTCAATTTACCAGTCGCCACTGAATTATACATAAGGTAGATTTTCTTTAGAATTTGTCTTCTGTTATGTTTTAAGATCAATGTGTTGATTTTGGGGGACTCACCTTAGACATTTGCTGAAAATTTAGGAAGGATCCTTTTTATCAAGGACATGATTGCTCATCTCCTCCTGAGTATGTCACTAGCTGAGTTAGATTATTGATCTTTTAAGTGGGAATATTTTCATAATTACTCCACAAAGGGCAACGTAAATAATAATCATTTGCAAGCTGCTTTGTCTGTAGTTGTGTACTTCTTACTTAGAGCACAATAGATCATTGTATCTGCCAAAATCTCAGGAGCTCAAAACAACAAAGGTCCTTTTCTTTCTTAGGTTATGTGCCTCTTGTGAGTCAGGTAGGAACTCTGTACCACGTGTCCTCGCGCTGTACCCCAGGGGACGTATCAGTTGCTCTCTGAAATTTGACCACTCGCTCTCACAGAGGGAAGACCAAGTTCTGGCTGATATTGAATGGGAAGTTAATTTCTCTGTCCTGGAAGTTACCATGTTATAACTGACTGGCCAGGACAATTTGCATATCCCTACCTGACTACCCAGGGATCAGGAATTGCAGTCCCACTGCGTCGCAGAAATGAAGAGAACTGGAATGATCTGGCAAACACTAATGACTCTCCCAATGATTTGTATAAAGTTGCCATCGTCCCTCATGTTGGCATATTTATCTGGAAGGAGTGAAAGCCTCAAGCTGTGTCAAACAACGGTAGACTCCCACGATCACGTTTTAAATTCCCATTTTCTTTATTAATTAGGCTTTTCCACATCCATATTACTCAAAAACATAAACCAATATCTCCATTATACCCCTGAGCATTTCTCTGAAGTTCCCCTTAATTTCTTTGAGGACCTCAATTTGCTTCAGCAGGAAACTAAAGATTTAGACTAAAGGCTCTCTTCTAAATGTGAAAGTTTTACGATTGCACTGTGGTGTTATTAAATTGTGACATTTATAGTAGTCAATGATGTCATTATTTATAATGTGCTTTTAACATATTTGAAAAAACAAATGTGAAGTTCCTTAGCATTTAGACTGCACAGCATTAAACAGAAATGGTAAGGGGTCTCACCATTATCCTCAACTTCAAAATGAGTGGGAACTATGATGAATGAGCTATAAGCTGTGCTGCTCAGCTGCTGCTTGCTCTTAGATATGTCACCCTTTTGTCCTCTACTTGCAACTGTATCGTAGGGAACTACATTTCCCAGGATCCCTTGTCCTGTAACTTTTGGGTCAGTTATCCAATCAGAGGTACTCCTGGGTCCTTAGAAGGAAAGAAGCCAGAGTATTCCTTCCTCTTCCTTGTGCTTCCTTGTGGTGTCCTTAGCACCATCAGCAAACTGTACTTCCATCATGGCTCCACTTTCCACCCTTCTTCAGTCTCATTTCCTGACCAAAGACTGACTTCTCTTCTCGGATGAGATGTTATCTTCTCCTCCAGTTGCTCCTAAAACCAGAGCAGAGTGAGTGGCCTCCTTCTCTAATTTCTGCATCATTGTTTTACTTCCAGTCTGGCTTCCCAGCAGTTGTATCAACTGTATAACTAATTCCCTGTAGTAAATACTTTCAGTTTAAAAACCAGTCTGCATCTGGAGTGGTTTCTCTTTTCCTGGCTAGATTCTGACTAATATAACATCGCAAAATAAAAGTGAAAGTTTCTGCTCATTTCCTTTCAGGACTCTGCTGATACAAAAAAAAAAAAAAATAGACACTCTTCTTTCAAATGAATGAGGTCAATGAGAAAAACAGAAAGGATAGTGGACCAGAGGAGGAAAAATTGAAATATTCATGCTGCTTCTTTCTCTCTGTAGTTGTATGCTTCCAAGCAAAGCCCTTCACTTCCTATACTTCCTTTTCCTCATTTCTAAAATAAGATTTTGTACTACTACATGCAAGAACATGAATGAATCTCAGCAACTTTATGCTCAGGGAAGGAAGCCAGACACCAAAAAGTACATACAATCAAGTTTCATTTTCATAAAGTTCATGTAGATAAAGCTAATAATCTATGAAAATAGAAGTCACAATAATGGCTGTCTTGGTGGGGGAGAAGGAGAAAATAGAAACAAGGAAATTTTCCACGCTAGTGACAGTGTTCTCCATGGTGACTGGGGTATTGTTTACATGGATGTATTTATTTGTACAAACTCACCAAACAGTCACTTAAGATGTGCTCATTTTACTGTATGTAATTGTACCTCAGTGTAAAAAAAGGAAAAGTGGGCACTAGGAAAGAAAAGTAATTAGTTAAATGAACAAAAGGCTTAGATTATATGTCTCCAAGATCCCTTTTAGCTCTGAAATTCAGTTCTTTTTTATTGAAGAATTTGAATTTTAAAAAGGGGAGAAATAGGACAGAGAGACAGAGAATATAAATAAGTGTAAACATGTTTCCAAAGTCATTCTACAAACACATATTTTAAAACTTTCATTGGAGAGTTCGTGCTTGCTTATTAACATGGCAGGCTATAGAACCCAACTTCTTAGTTGGTTTGAATTCCAATTCCATGCGTTATTAGGTCTGGGAACTTAGGTAAATAACTGAAGCCCATATTTCTGAGTTTCAACATTGTATTACAGAGTTAATGCTAATATCTAACCCAGTGGGTCATTGTGAGAATTAGATGAAAAGAATGCATATATAGTTTTTAGCATGGTGCCAGCCACAAAGTAAATGCTCACAAGATGAAGAAGAAGAAGATGATGATGATGATGATGATGACGATGAATCTTTCCAGAAATTTCTATTTATATACTGGCAAGTAGATATTTTGTGTCTATCACTCTTGCACATAAGTATGATCATATTATGCACAGATTTATTATTTTATTTATATATTTTATGGTTTTTTCCATGTTAACATACAGTTATGGAATGAATCATATTCATTGTATGGGTGGACTCTGATAGATATAACCGCTTTCCTATTGATTAATATTTAGGATCTCTTGGTGCTTTTATTGTTAACAATAATAGTGAAATGAACATCCTTATATGCAGTATTTAAAGGATATAAAGCTTGTTTTATCTAAGCAGAAAGAACTTCTAGCTATTTTACTGTCAGAGTTAACTTTTTTATTTCAAGACTAACCCTTTTCACTAGGCCTTCTAGCTTTTTATTTTATCTTAGATTCCTAAGTCAGTCAGGCAGTTGATGGAATACAAAGGAATGGTTGTTATCTTTTATACTCATGGTTTTCTACAGTGAAGCAATGGGAAATAAATCATAATTCTGAAAGGAAAGTATAAGAGCAAGTAAGTGTAAATGCCATCCCACCGTCTTAGAACAGGAAATACATTTAGTGTGCTTAGCAAATGTAGAAGCCTAGCCTAAATAGACATTCTGAGTGTAGAAGAGATCCTCAAGGCTGTCAGAAGGAGAGAATGGGACTAGGGTTTCCCAAATTTAATTTTGAAATTAGAGTAGGAAACCTCTTTGAAAACTTGATTTAGTCACTATAAATATGAAGGCAGGTAACATCAAGCCAGCTCATCCTAAAGAATCCCAAGAATACAAGGCCCTCTGGCATTTTTTTTTTTTTCTTCAGAGGAAAAGACTATAAAGTCCCTCTGCTTTATTAAGAAACCTAGTGGGAGTAGAGAAAAGTTTTAATAAGCTTATAGCTACTCTGACAGTTGAGTAGTAAATACTAAGCATTACTTCATAGGAATGAGTAAGTATAACACCTTCACAGGCTGTTTCTAAAACATATGGACTGTTAAGTGCTTGAGAAATAATTTGTTTGTTTTTGCAGCTCATAGTTTGACGTAATGAAGCACTATTGAGTTGAATAACTAGACAAGAAACTCCTTAGTTATGGGGAATTATATTCTGAATTAATGAATTGCAAATTGTAAGCCAATCCACCTCCCATAAATATTATGAGGAAAGAAGTCGCAGTCCTACCTACACACATTTTCAAGGCAAAATTATTCTGTGACGAGAAAAAAGATTTAGAGCATAATTAAGGTTCCTAAAATATAAGTACTTAAGAAGAAACTTACCATATGTTTAAAATTATTTGAGACTGCATTTATGATCTGTGATAAGTATATATTTTCTGGAATGCAGAAAACCTCTTTAAAGGTTTTCTGTTTTATTTTTATGGTATTATTGTGCAGCTCACCTCTAGCAATTCATAATGGGCTTTAAAAATTCAAATAATAAAATAAAGATTTTTATTCTGTGCCTGCGATAGTTATTTCACTTTACATAGAAAGCACTAACTCATTGTTGAAAATACAAATAACTTAAAATGACAGGTTTAATAAGCCATATTCTGGAACCATTTTGTTAACACAGCTCTATGATATAAGTATAGAGTGTTGTTCAAGTTTGAATGTTAATTAATTTGGGAAATGATGGTCTTGGGAATGGTCTCCAATCTCTATATACATGAGATTATTAAGAAAAATCTTTAATTTTAGTGAATCATTTGTTTTAATTGGCCTAAGAGTCTAAAAATCAGGCACAACACAAAATACGGGAGAGCACTGAGTCTGGAATCAGAAGCCTTGATATCCAAACTGCCTGCATCTCAAAATTATTACATAACCCTGAGGAACTAATGAACATCTATAATTCTGTCTCTCTATCTCTCAAAGATGTAAAATAAGATATAACTGGCCTTCTTCAAAAGGTCGGGCAAAGGATGAGAGTAGCTAATGCAAGTGAAGTGTTTTAAGAAATGTTCATTGTATTAACAAAAGGGTTATGCAAAAAAAAAGGGGGTGGGGTTTCATAGTCTAATAATCTAGGAACTCTTAGATGCGAGTGTGAGAGAGACAGGGAAGGGAGAAATATTTCTTAGAGACTTTTGCAAAGAGGGAATAGATTCTGCGCGTAAACTCAGTTGACCTTGGGACTCTCCCTCCCCCCCCCCCCTTTTAAATGAAACATTTGGAGAACACACATGATGAAAAGTAATTTCAGACCCAAGGAGGCTGTAGGGGTTTTACAGTTGGAGTGTTAAGGTGTGCACTACAGGAAACTCAATGAGGCAAAGCCACTACAAAATTGATGGGATTGAGAACTGCTGAGGGTGAGTCTAGAGGAGTGTTTCCCATTTGCTTCCTGTATTCGGTATAGGATCAGTCTGCATAGTTCCTTGAAACTGTTCCTCACATACAGTGAACACCAAAGTGCCAAAAGAATGACATGTTCTCATCAAAGTTCGCCTCCCCATTTTGAATACATGCAAGTCTTGGGAATCGTTGTCTTTAGGACCGCCATCATTCTTGAATGTTCTAGTCTGTCCAAGACATGGATGTCATGGGAGAAGCTCCCTGAAGAGGTTATTTTCTCTACCTGGGACTCATTTTCTTTATTTGCAAAATGAAGGAAATGAAGAAACCCCAAGATCTCTTCCATGCCTAAAAATCTCTACTGGTTCATAGCAGAACATACCCTCCCCAGGCCCACCTGGGTCTCTCATGGCACTTAGAGTAACCCCCACCTCCCTCATCTAAGTTAGCCATTAAAGTCTAGAATATCCGTTCTAGAAAACTTAACATGAAAGGTACAGCATTTACATGGCCTAAAAGCTGTTTAATCATTCTCCTAGGCATTGATTAGTTTCTTAGATTAGATCATTGTTACTATGTCAGATACTGACTAGAATAAACTACAGTGCCCACCGAACACCTGATCAGAACCCATCAAAGAGTTGGTTCTAGAATTCAATAAGAATGGTAGGCAGAACAGGGGCACCTGGGTGTCTCAGTTGGTTAAGCGTTGGGCTTTTAATTTTGGCTCAGGTCATGATCTCATGGTTCATGATTTCCAGCCCTGCTTCGGGCTCTGCACCAACAGTAAGGAGCCTGCTTGGGGTTCTCTCTCTCCCTCTCCCCTGCCCCTCCCCCACTCGTTCTTTCTCTCTCTCTCAAATAAACTTAAAAAAAAAAGAACGGTAAGCAGAACAAATTGGAAGATAAATGCAAACAAAACACAATAACATTACTAAGCTCCAAGTATGTTTTGAGTATTTTATAAGATTTTGATGTTCCTGTAATGGACATTATGAAATGTTCTGTCAATTTGAAAGCATGCCTGTCTTCTGAAATGTTATTCCAATGCAGTGTGGATTCTATTCTGGGACTTGAAGAGCAGACTTTACCCATTCATTCAGAAGACACTGAGTATTTATTGTGTGTCAGGCACTGGACTAAGAAAGAATATGGATGTGGGAATTCAAACGTGACTCTTTGTCTCTGTATTGATTTCCATGTTAACCAAGAAGCAAGTACATATCCAACATACAGATACTAACCAGTGATTTCGCCCCTGCAAATAAATTTATATATATATATATATATATTATACACACACACACACACAGCCCTAATAAAATTCTAACTTTTTTTTAGTGCAGTTGACACACAATGTTACATTAGTTCATTAGTTTCAGGTGTAAACATAGTGATTCAGCTTCTTTGTACCTTGTGCTATGCTCACCACAAGTGTAGCTATTATCTGTCAGAATACAACACTATTATAATACCATTCACTGTATTCCTTATGTTGTGCCTTTAATGCCTGTGACTTATTCATTCCGTAAGTGGATGCCCGGATCTCCCGCTCCCCATGACCCATTTTGCCCATCCAACCACTCCTCCCCTCTGGCAACCAGCAGTTTGCTCTCTGTAAAACTCTGACTTTTAAAATTATCATCTGAAGTAGCACATTATAAAAAACACAGCCAAAATATCATGACTTAAAAAAACTTCACACTTTAAAAAATATAAATCCAAACTGAAAAATCAGAATAACCAGGGACTCTAGTCATTTCTCTTTCCATGAGCTGTATTGGTAGAGAGTAGTTAATCCTCTTTTGTAACTTTAATATCAGGATTAATTCCTAGATCCTGCCTATGAATGGCATACCAGCTTAAACCTAAGACCTTTGTTTCCCTTTATAAAACAAAATTAAAACAGAGAACCTAAGGCCAATAAGAGCTTTTAGAAATAAAAATTTCCAGGGGTGCCTGGGTGGCTCAGTCGGTTAAGCGTCCGACTTCAACTCAGGTCATGATCTTGCGGTCCATGAGTTCGAGCCCCGCGTCGGGCTCTGGGCTGATGGCTCAAAGCCTGGAGCCTGCTTCGGATTCTGTGTCTCCCTCTCTGTCTGCCCCTCCCCCGTTCATGCCCTGTCTCTGTGTCTCAAAAATAAATAAACGTTTAAAAAAATTTTTTTTTAATAAGAGCTTTTAGAAATAAAAATTTCCAGGGGCGCCTAAGTGGCTCAGTCGGTTAAGCGTCTGACTTTGGCTCAGGTCAGGATCTCCTGGTTTGTGAGTTTGAGCCCCGCGTCAGGCTCTGTGCTGACAGCTCAGAGCCTGGAGCCTGCTTCGAATTCTGTGTCTCCCTCTCTGCCCCTCCCTCTCTCTCGTGTTCTTGTCTCTGTCTCTCAAAAATGAATAAACGTAGAAAAAGAAAAGAAAGAAAGAAAAATTTCCAGGCATTATCTCTCAATATAGGTCTTCTTTTTTTTTTTTTTTACAGTGTGAGTGTGGGCTCTTCCATGATTATAATTTGGAGGAGAAGAGGGTGGGAAATAAATTTGGTGTACCTAAAAAGAACGCAAACAGCACTTTTTGCCTCTCTGCTGAATGTTCAACTCATTAAAAGAACAAGAAGCATTTCATGGATTACTGATAACAGTACCTCTGTCATAGACAGCAGGCCAGATTGGAGCCATAAATGGAGCCATTGTGTTCATTACCGAATGTGAGATATTCATCCTTACAACTGATCCGCCTCCTTCTAGAGACAGGTAGACATAATGAATACATAAAAGGAACCTTTTATTTTTTTTT
Source organism: Panthera onca (assembly GCF_046562875.1). Classification (NCBI taxonomy): domain Eukaryota; kingdom Metazoa; phylum Chordata; class Mammalia; order Carnivora; family Felidae; genus Panthera; species Panthera onca. The sequence goes on along the minus strand of NC_138339.1, from coordinate 174,777,953 downwards.
CAGGGAGCCATACTAAAAAACAAGTTATTAGGACATTAATCATCAGCTGAAAACAGCATTCCAGTAGAAAACAGCAAAATCAACATGAATACGTGTATCACTGATACATTTGCAAAGTTCAACATGCGTTACGGTGCGGTTAAAAGCTAGTATTTCTGAAGTAACCTTGGAATGCTTTGTCTCATTTGTATAAAACCAGTGACAAGTTGAAAATAGTTGATTGCAGATTCTCATCCATGAATGCTGAGTTACTAAATTTAATGAAAGGCTGTATGCAATATACAGTCGTTTAAAGATTGGGCATTTTGACCCCTTCCTTTCAAAGATGGGGGATTGAAGCCTGGAAAACACTGTTAATAGCAGTGCCCGGGAGGGAATGCAGGTGCCCAACCCCAATTCAGCATTCCTTCTCCCTGAGACTAGTCTATCCTTCTGCCCGGGTAGAGCCCAAGAAGGGCCACATTTCCATAGTTTGGCAACTATCTGGAAATTTTGATATCCTGGCAGAATGTGTCCCCTGTCTGCTTGCTGGAGGATTCAGTTTTGCCTGTGACAGTATTTTATTTATTCTTTAGAGCCCCTTATGCTCATAAACATGCCCATTAGTTTTACAAATTACCACATTAGTCATAAATGAGTTGTCCTCCTAATATAGCACATAACTTATTGTTGCATTTTATTGGACCATTTATAATAAAATTATGGAAAGTGTTAAATAACCCTCAGAGAAAAAACGTATTCATCATTTTAGCAAAGGTGTAAGTGTTGCATTTTCTTCTAAGGTATTTGTAAGGAATTTGTATTCAGAATATTACGCTATTTCTCTAAAAGGACTCTTGGGTTTCTATATGGGGCCATTCCCCCTGTCTTTTTTTCCTCTTCACTGGGTTTCTTATAAAAGTCTAAGCCACTTATAGTGCTCTGATTTCACAGTCTAAAAAAAAAAAATGATTTGCTCCTTCCAAATCACACGAGATCTATTAAATTTGTTCTTAGCAATTAAAGTGCAGCGTCTAAGCCTAAAATCACCCCTTCCCCCGTCACCAACTCCTAACAGAAACACTGGTGCTAACACATGTGACCTTCAAAATAGCAGTTGCCTCCCGTAAAATCTAACAGTGTTTTCCCCCAGAAATAAGAAATGTGGAGCCAGAGACCTAAGCTCTTTTTTAGATTCACTGAAATAGTACATATTCCGCTGAAACTTAAATTGCCCTAATCATAGGACACTCACAAAATTTCTTCTCTTTGTTCTTAGCTTTCACAAATATGGAAATTGTCCTACTGGGCTACCAGGAGCTGTATTAGCCTCATCTAGTGAAAGCTAATATGCAAAAAAAAAAAAAAGTTGAAGCACATTGAATTAATTATATCTGAGATTTGACTTACACATGAGATGATTAAATATGTGCATTTGAAAGAATCCCTGAAGGTAGTTAGTTACTTTAAATAATTGTCCAGGGCCTTTTGGCTGAAGTGACTTTCCCCATGTAGCTTGCTGGTGTTATCTTAATTTTTCAACATCTTAATTTTGTGCTTTCTTCATGCCCTACCTTCATTTAAGTCAGTACGCATTTAAAGAAAACAAAAGAGGCAGAGAACAGTGCTAGAGTATGCAGGGTAATGGAAAGGTGAGAAAGTGTGGTCCACCTACCCCCTAAGGGTTCTCTCTCAATGTGGGCTAATGCATCAGCCAATACACCAGTAAACTCCAGTCCAAACACAGAATCCGTCATTTCTTTTTTGTTAATTTATCAAATCAGGTTCTGAATTAGCAAAACTAGATTGTAGAATTGCAGGATGATTAGATAAACAACTGATTTCCAAGACAGGGTGGTGAACACCAAAGCATCCTTGGTCTGGGATGCTACAGAACCACCAAAAGGGAATGTGGGGCCTCCAGAAAGAGTTGATCTCCAAGTTCAGTACTGAAACAGACAGCCTCCAATGTTAGTCAGGTCTGGTCAGAGTCGTCAGGTCTGGAGTGGGCACTGAAAAGGAAGACATTCTTTCCAGACAGAGACAAAGAGAACAAATTGACTTTCTTTCAGCCCCAAAACAGTGGTTCTGGAAGAATTTTTAAAGCCCCGATTGAGCGAAGGTGGGGAGAGGGACTGAGTCAAAGTCTCGATTCAGTCGGTCTAGCGTGGGCTGGAAATTGCATTTTTAACAAACTCTCAAGTGACTATGCTGTTGGTTCCTGGACCACATTTTGAAAAGCACTTCCCCTTTGAAAACAGAAATGAAAACCTTCCTTTCCATATGTAAGAGGTGTTCTCTAAACCTAATTGCACAGTGTTTTTTGCCAACTCTGTACATATTTGTCCCATCTACAGACTTGAAGAGCTGACTCCCTGCACTCCTTTCTCCAGAAGGCCGACTATGCATGATTTCGTTTATCTTCATATGTCAAAGCACGTCTGTTCCTATGATCACCTCCGTTCTCTTTATACTTACAATGTTTCATAAGAACCACCTCTTACATGTTCTAGGAAGGGCACAGATTTGACCTGGGTTGAGATGGTTTGCTGTTTTTCTTCTGACACTTTCAAGCACTTTCTTCACCTTTGTAGCCACAACAGCTTATCACCAGCATTGTGCACAGTTACTTCTACGCCATTGCTTTTGTAAAGACAATCAAGCTCATAGGCCATTTTTCCACCCACTGCTGTCACCCTGTGAGATTTTCCAATAAGCTTAATGCTACTTGAGCTGCTGCTCCCTTTTCTGGAAGAGTAAAGAACTTGTCCCGGTGTTGAGGGTCTGGGGCACACCCAGACACCAGTTTTTAATCACAGTGACAAGAGCAGCAAGAACAGAACAGCTGAGTACCTACCAGGTGCCCGGCAATGTGTGGCCTTAGGGACTACAGACCCATTTCTTACTCGTTTTTTAAATTTTTTTTTAATGTTTTATTTATTTTTGAGAGAGAGACACACACAGAACACAAGTGGGGAAGGGGCAGAGAGAGGGGGAGACACAGAAACCAAAGCGGGCTCCAGGCTCTGAGCTGTCAGCACAGAGCCCGACGTGGGGCTCGAACCCATGAACTGTGAGATCACGGCCTGAGCCAAAGTTGGATGGTTAACCAACAGAGCCACCCAGGTGCTTACTATTAAATAGGTCTCTAGTTAGGGCAACGGCTAGGAAACCAGAGAACTAGTATATACTGCGATAAGAAATGTAATTAGGGTAAGACAGTAGAGAGGAGGGGAGCCTCATCGCATTTAGGGAGATGAAGGCAGACAGATGTTTTTCAGGAGACAGCACTGGAGCTGACTTCTGAAGATGTAGGGTGAGTTAGATGGAAAAATAAATAAAATAAAATAAAATAAAATAAAATAAAATAAAATAGCAGAAACTCCTAAAATTAGAAAGTATAGTGCATTTGGGGAACTGCATACAGTCCAGGACTGCTGGAGAGGTTGACGTACAGAGAGGTAAGCCTGGAACAGTAGACTGGGATCAAGTTATGAAGATCAGCAAAAAGAATGGATTGAACAAGGCTGAGCCCACACTGTGACATGAATCATATGCAGGCTACAAAACACTTTAGAAATGACCTACCAACAACATACAGGTTTAACTGCAGCCTTTGTCTGCTATTAAAATCCAATCCTCCTTCCTAGGAACTGGGGTCCTATCAGCCAAATGAGGCTGAGTAAATATCTCCGCACAGGGACGCTTTGGGTCTTGGTTTGCTTTTGTCATTCTGCTTCTCCATCATCTGCCAAGCATCTTGCAGGTCTAGTGCAAACTTTTATCCTATAATTGTCTTTCTCGTGTCAGCCAACATGGGTTCTGGTAGGGTTGATGGCCGTCAGAAAAAAAATAAAACACCTGCCTAAGATTGAGCCAACGTCCAACTTCAACTCTGTTCCTCAGTGGTGGGATTTCCTTTGCTCTGGCAATTGCTCTTTTCATTTTCTACTGAGTTGGGTCATCCTGGTACATGATGAGGTTCTTTTTCCTTTAATGATGTTTGGGGAAAAAAAAAAAGCCTCTGCTGACCAGCTGCACTTCTCTTTCTGTATCATGGTTTGGTCAGAAGACGGAGCATTATAGAAAAACCACTTCTGCTCTTTAACAGACAACCACCTCCAGTTGAGTCCTATCTAAAAAAAAAAAACATGACTCCCTTTCTCTGCCTGTCATCTCAGACATGACCGATCACTCTACCAATTTTATTTTTCACTTAAACCCTTCTCATAAGTCCTAGAAAACTTGACAAAGAGGAATTTTATTTTTGATTCCTTATGCCATTAGCAGAATTTTGTTTTCTTTTTTTTTTTAATGATCTCATTCATGCTTCTTTCTTTTCCTTTTATCAAATTTCCTTTGAATTTTAATATTTTATTCTACTTCATTGCATGTTACTTCTAGGAATTAAGGAAGTAAAAGGATCAGAAACAAATACACTATCAACCCTTGACTAGGACCCATTAGGATGGTATTTACATAATACAAGATACAGTACTGCAGGAATCCACAGTTCCTCTGTGTTCATTAGCATGTTATGCTACTACAATTCACACGGTTTTAATTTGAATTAGTTATGTCTGAATTCTGTCGCAATACAATAAAGTAGTGTGTGTTTCGCACTGGGAACTTGGATAATCAAAGCTGCACATGCTTTAAAATATGTCTAGAGTTGGAACCAAGAGCAAATTGTTATTAAAAATAATAATTAGGGGTGCCTGGGTGGCTCAGTCGGTTGAGCGGCCGACTTCGGCTCAGGTCATGATCTCGCGGTCCGTGAGTTCGAGCCCCGCGTCGGGCTCTGTGCTGACAGCTCGGAGCCTGGAGCCTGTTTCAGATTCTGTGTCTCCTTCTCTCTCTGACCCTCCCCCATTCATGCTCTGTCTCTCTCTGTCCCAAAAATAAATAAACTTAAAAAAAAATTTTTTTTAAATAATTATGAGGCTACCATTTATCTCCCATTCACTATGTGCCGGGGGCTGTTCTAGGCATTCACAAGCAATGGCTCATTTCATTCTCACCAGCATAGCTAGGAATTGCCATGTTCCCGTTTTACAGATGAGGAAACTGAAGCTCAAAGAAAATAGGAATCAGTTGGCAGAGCTGAGATTGAAATTCAGATCCAATGGTGCTGCTTTCAACAATGATCAGAAATGTGGCTCCTCTAAGAACTAGATGTCTGTCCTCCAGGTTATTGGAAATCCCCAGAGGTGAGGAGAGTATTAGGAAGACATCCAATTTGGCCTAGTAGATTTGAGGCTGGCAGGAGCAACTCTCATTCCTCTTGATTTTTCTTTGATAAATCACAGCCCTTTTCATGTCACTGCCACTTCTGGACATTGAGAAAAGAAAAGGCAAATAAGAAACCCACCAACAACAAAAACAAAATCAAATGATGTAAATACATGGATTTAAGCATGTTGCATTCATAATTGAAAAACTAGAGCAGAGAGGGGCGCCGGGGTAGCTCAGTTGGTTAAGCGTCCAACTTCAGCTCAGGTCATGATCTCACAGTTTGTGAGTTCGAGCCCTGTGTCGGGCTCTGTGCTGACAGCTCAGAGCCTGGAGCCTGCCTCGGATTCTGTGTCTCCCTCTCTCTCTGCCCCTTCCCCACTTGTGCTATCTCTATCTCTCATAAATAAATAAACTTAAAAAAAAAGAAAAAGTAAAGCAGAGATAAGTTAAAAAATATATGTGTATCAAACACATTGAGCTGAGGAAAGAATCAGGATTTTTTGATGAAAATCTATGCAGTATAATTCAATTGTCATTAAAGATTATGCACTTAATAACCAGAGAGAGAAATAAGAAAATCATTCCATGAAAGAAAGGGTAAAAAACCAAAAACCCTTCCCAGGATGTTGCTCCTAGATTTTAAGCTGTATATTATATTATGCTATACTGTGTTATATAATATTATATTCTATTGCATGTTTTTTGTGACTAGATATCAAGTTATGACTGGAACAATACTATATTATCATGCTTGGAAACAAGGGACCATATCTTGTTCATCATTGTATCTTCCAAATCACCTACACAGCATATGTAATATGGATTCAATAAATTCTCATTGAATTAAATTGTCTTCTCTACTACGTAACCAGACAGCAAATATATCCTTATTATAGTTGTGATCAGTACAACACATTTTAAATAATGAATGAAAAGTGTGCCTCTCTAATAACTGTCTCGGTAGCAAAACATCCAAACCTGTTACAAAGAAGAAATGATCCATTTAAAATCTAGAACACAGCTCTGTGGAGATGATCCACTTTGCCAAGTTCCTTCCTTCCATCCTTTGAATGAACATGACTGAGTTTAAAATATTCACCTAACATGTTTAAAGGCTTTATTCAGATGCCTGTGAAAGCTTTCATTACTGACTGCTTTTCTGTTTCTTTTCCTCATATTCTTCTAGAATATTTTCCTAATCTTGAGGCTTTCTTGAATATACTGCAGATAGTATCAGTGTTTGGTACTAAGCATGTTCTTCTTGCTTTGCATGTCAAAGAAATATTCTCATTATTGGTTGATAACTTTGAATGTATGTATTTATGTGTGTGGGTATGTATGTGTGTGTGTGTGTGTGTGTGTGTGTATAATATATATATATATATATATATATATATATATATATATATATATAACATATAAAGAAATATAACTAAATAGAACTTCCAGTTCGTTCATTTCCAAGAATATATGAGATTATTTCTCCTTCTCCTTGAAGTGCCTTGTAGGGGGTTTCGCTGTATTTCTTTTCACTGGACTTTTTATTACCGTCAAAGAGACAAATGAGTTTTGTCCAGGAGAATCTTCCATGGTTCTTATTTCAGTTTTAATTTAGTCTTACACCGAGGCTTTGACAGGCAGTATTTCTGCAGAGGCAGTGTTATCTTTGTAAAGTATTTGATTTGGGGCATCTGGATTTTTAATATGATAGTTAAATCTCAGGTTTACGTTTCTTATCACTCTTTAGAATGCTGACGCGCTTCTCAGGTATCTTGTCAGATGTTATTCTCATTATTGAGCTCCAATTCAGAAGTCAGAAAACACAGAAAAATGCCATTTGTGTGTTTACCATTCCAGCCCTGGAGAAAGAGAGTATAATTGTGGAAGTCAAAAGCGGCCCAAGAGCTCTCTTGATCAGGTCACGACCGCGTGGCACATTTGATGTCATCATGCCATTGATATACAGGCACATATTGTGTTTCGACTGAAGCGGAGTTGCTAAAAGTTTAATTTTGTTCTTCCGGGGAAAAGAAGACATTTCCTGAAGGAATATGATTACATTACCATTAAAAATGTATATGCACACTCTCTTTTTTTACAGTAATGCTCTTTATTTAAATTTTCCTCAACGGAAATCATCAAAGCTTTTATCATTACATTATTACTGTTATTGTTAATTATAATATTAGTTATAGAATATCATATAACAGTAAGTTATACGTAACTGATATTTATTATATATGATTTTATATTGTGTTAAATATATTACTTCTAACTCCTTGTAACTTTTATTTTTATGTTTAATTGTTATATTATTATTTACCATATACACAGGGGTGGATCCCAGCTTCGTGGGACAGTAGCTTATAAAACTTAGGGAGTCCTTTTCAATCTTAATTTCTTTGTTATTGTTTTTAATTGTGGTAAAATACACATAACATGAAATTTACCATCTTAACCAATTTTAAGTGTGCAGGTCAATAGCATTAAACACATTCCCATCATTGTGCGCCCATCACCACCATCCATACCCAGGACCGTTTTCATCCTGCAAAACTGAAACTCTGTCCACTAGAGCACAGTAGCTTCTTATTCCCACTTCCGTCAACCCCTAGCAACACTGCTGTACTTTCTGTCTCTGTGAATTGGCCTCATATAAGTGAAACCATGCAATATATGTCCTCTCACACATTCCCTTTTAATAGAGCTGTTGCTCTGTTTAGAAATACATAGGAAGAAGACACTGCAAATTACCCAGCCGAAGGAAGGAAACAGCAGGGTCTGTTTTCCCACCAGCAAGCAGCTGTAACCAGGCGAGGCAGCACCTGTATCAAGTTGAAATGTAGGCGCTATTGTTTTAATAACAGAGTGGGAACCGTAGTAGTTATTTTTTTCCAATATGTGACCCCGCAATATGTGTATTCTGGGTTTACTTTCATGAAAGTTGTCCATATCAGCTGCTGTCACGCAACTCAGCCGCTACTCTTTGCCTGTTAGGTTCTCTCTCTCCCTCTTTCTCTTTTAAAGTTTTTATTTTAATTCCAGTTAGTTAACATTCAGTGTTATATTAGTTTCAGGTGTACAATATAGTGATTCAGCAGCTCCATACATCGCCCTGATAGGTTCTCTGAAGTCTCACCCACAAACACACCAGAAATGGGGCAGCCATGTGTCCATTTTCCAAGACTAACAGTTCCAAGTTTATCTGTTCAGTTTTTAGTTCTTTCATGGGAAGAGATCATTGTGTGTGTGTGTGTGTGTGTGTGTGTGTGTGTGTGTGTGTGTGTGTGTGTGAAACAGAGACAGAGGGGGAGAGAAGGAGGGAAGGAAGGAGTCATCTCTCTGCACACAATAAACTAAAGGGTATACTTTCAATTTAGGAAAAAAAAAAAAACAAACTTCTGAAACATCCACTCCCAGCATGCAACCAACAATAGGTAGATTGCTCTTTTTCTTTTATCCTTAAATCTACTTAATTTAGTATAATTTGAAGTGATCTTTGAGGATAGAAAGATAACGCCTAACTGAAGTTCATATTCTCAGCGCGCAGAATAAAACTGAAGAATTTTAGTGGATCTTGAAATATGGAGCAGAGCAAAAACATTAGAACACCAGCTTTTTAAGAAGGAATTTATACATTTAAATGTTTATACTATAAAATCCCTGGAAGCAGGCCCAAGACACCCGGAGGGGACACAGATTTGTATGATGAACGTTAATAACAACTTTGAAGGTTGTATAGTTCGTGGGGAAAAGGGTAGTTTGAAATGTTGACAAGAAAGTCGGTTTGTTGGGTTTCCTAGATTCTTCTGCTGTGTAGAATAATACCTAACTCCTAGTAAACAACAAATATTTATTAAATATATCAACAGCTATTTATTAAATGACTTAATGGATAGACCGATGGACAGATGGATAAATATGTTAGAATCCCAGCTTGGCCACTCACCTAACCCTCTCTCTGTATAAAGCAACTTCTACACAGTATATGCTCATTATTGTAGTTACACTCAAATCATACTTGACTAAACTGGAATATCCACAGTCATGTAGCCCAGATACTTCAATTCATTTCTTTGAGAATTAAGGACCAGAGAGATTAATTAATGTGTTTAAGGTCTCCTCCATACGGTTGCATGAAAAGTGTAAGCTTTGTATATGTGAGAAATTGTAGCCCGATGTTTCTACACGAGGTAACTTACTCGTTAACCCAGCCAACTCTTATGACTTGTTTCCATAAATCTGTGGGCTCTTCCAAGTACAAGGGAATCTAAAGATGATGGAGAATAATCATTTAAAGGAGGCACACTTATAAATAAGTACATATGTCATTCTAAAGAAGGGAGCATGTGCTGTGATAGCTGTGTTAGTGAAGAATGGAATGAATTTGGAGAATGAAGGAACTAACCCAGCCTGAAGGTTTGAGAAAAGTAAATATTAAACTACCACCTGACAGCTCATGGAGCATCGCGTGGACTTTTCCGTTGGTGCATTTCAAGTCTGAGAACCCACAGGTTTACTGATAGCCAAATAAAATAATCATGAAAGGATCAGGAGAAATCATTTAAATGAGCAAATTGCAAATACCATTCACATAAAAGCACACAGACTTATGGGAGGATGCAAAGTTCTGCGGGTTCTTCTTTGTGAACGCTCACAGCGTGACCCACAATCACGTCACGTGCTGTCCTCGTGGATTCTGTGGGCTCCTGACATCAGAGACTGCGCGTTACCCACCTTGCTCTCCTGACCCTGCAGCCGAGTGCCTGGCAGGCACATTGTGGACATGCAATAAATGTTTTCTTGAATTGACTTACACCCACCAACCACTTTATTAAAAATAGAAAATAAAAGAAAAAAACAAGCTGTGTGATTTCCTCTAGACACAGTTGTAATTTACCATCTAGGACAGTCTCACCAATCAAACATTTATCTCCAGTCCTTGAGAGGATAATTTACCTCCAACAATTATTATTAATACATTTTGCCAACTTGGGACCATAGCAAAATTGAACTTATGAAAAATGCCTGTCTTTTTTCATCCGTGGAATAATTATACCTTTCAAAAAACTATCTTTTTTGAGTTTTGAGATGACAGTGTTATCTAAATCTCAGATTGCAAAAGCATAATCATTTTATCAGTAATGTACAAGATAGAGACATGTCCAAGGTTACTCAAGCAGGGTCATAAATCAACTCCTCGACAATGTCTCCCAAGATTAAAAAAGAAAGATCATATAACATTTTGTAGCTGGAAAGTCCCATGTAAGTTGTCATACATAAAAAATGATTCAAAAGCAAGCGATTTCATAGAAATGCAGTAGTTATATTATTGACCAGGCCAAAAAGGCATTTCGATAATGGGGGATGAATGAGTGTTGACCATTATACTAACATTAAAATTTGGCAAAATACTTCATATTTTCACTTGCCAAGTGAAGAAATAGGTTGTATATATTTCCACTATTAACATAGAAAAGCAAGAAAATACTGCAAATGAGTGATCATGTGTTTTGTTTGTGCTTGAAATCTGCTTCAAACATTCATTTCATTCCTATTAAAGACAAGTTAATTACCTTAGTATTCTTAAAATCAGTATATGCTTTGAAGGCACATGTTGAAAAATTTGGATACCACTAAATTTAAGACACAAAATGGCCAATCCCAAGTGACCCTGACTAAAATAAATTAATAAACTGAAGTGATTATAAGGATAATTTGCTAGTAAAAAATAATTACCCCCATTTTCTTCCTAAGCCCTTCAGTATCCCTGCCTCTGATTCTCACTTCCTCATCTCCTTGTTTTCTTAATTCTTTTCACATGGGAAGACGTTACAGATACTTTGCTGCCACTTTTGTTAGACCCATGCACAAATACTCCTAATACCTTGCTTAATGATGTCAACCCAGCACCATCATTAAAGGCAGTTAGGCCCTATGCCTGGGTCAAACCCTATGGCTACCACTCACTAGTTGAGTGAGCCTGGACAAGTTATTCCAGTACTCTGAGCCTCCCTTTTCTCATAAATAAAGAGTTGTAGGATTGCTTTGAGAGTTAAGTGACATAGAACTTACACCATATGTATTAAACCTCCAGCAAAGGTGAACTTGCATTGTCCCCATCGGTAGGCAAAGCTTGTGCCATCTGGTTCAGTGTAAACAGTGTGGTTCATTTAACTGACACTAGACTAAGAATCAGATAGGTTGTCCTGGGCCAGCTCTGTTACCCTGGGCAAGTCACATACTTCAGGACTTCAGTAGTCTCACATCAGTAAAGTGTGAGGGATAGATGAGATCATCTCAAAGGTCTCTTGCAGCCCTAAAATTCCTTGTTCTGAATTAATTTCATGCTCTAGATTTTTACTCATAACACTCTGATAGATCACTTAAATTGTATCCATTTATCGTAAAAATGTCAAAAAATCGTAAGACATGGGCAAAAAAAAAAGTGAACCCATGAAACCATGGTCATGTGGTCAGAGCCAAAGAGAATCCAATTTGATATAAAGTCATTTCACTCAAGTGCTGTGTGGCAGAGATTCTGCTGAGTTAGGGTATTTGAACGGAGCACCTTGAGACCAATGTCACAGAAAATATTCCTGCAAATAATTAATGGTGTGTGTATATATATTGCCAGCAACACTGTTGGAGCCCAGAAATCTCTCAGAGTGGATTAGTGGTCCTTACCCAGGTGCCCGACCATTCCAATACATACTTTTCTCAATGATCATTATCCTGAAATAAATCCAAATTAAATTTTATGAACCAGGATAGAAATTATGTGCCTTCAGTATTGAACCTTCTAATAGCAGTTATTTTTATTGAAGTCTTAAAGCAATTGGCTTGAGTCATCTTGGAAACACTGCCTTCATATTTCAAATATGGTCAGGAGGCTGTCAGCACATATTACCATGGATTGGAGATATTTGCTTGTTAAATGATTTTTACCAGGAAAAACCCATTACGGGAAACATCTTGTTTACAAGGGTGTCCTGGGGATAACAAATAGAAAGCAACATGTTACATTGAATTATAGGAATAAAATCAGCTGATTCAGCTAATAGATTCAATAGAAATATGAGACATTATTTTGCAAGTCAAAGACAACTGCAGTTTAATGTAACTGACAGATTTCTACTGTAGGATGTAAACATTAGGTAAAAACATTCACTTGAAATGATAGTGACCCTTGAGTGTTATGTCAACACTCTAGTTCAGGCCCCCATTCTCCGTGATTCTTCAATAGGCATTTTTTTCTGCCTCACCTACACAGAAAGAAAATAAAGCAGAAGCACTAAGTATAGTTGATCCAGTGGAAAGGACAGAGGAGAAATTAAAGGAACAGGTTTTGAGTGAGAGAGTTCTGGGTTCATCCTGGATGTGTGGACTTTGGGAAGGGACTTAACTTCTTGGAGTCTCAATGACGTCATCTGTAAAATGGAGACAGTAATGTAGCTGGGGTTGTTGCAGAATCAAATGTGATGACCTGTAAGTAAAACTTAGCAGGATGCCTCACATAGAGAAATTAGTGAGTAAATGAAACTGCACCACTGATGCCACTATTCAGCCTCAACTTACAGATCCTAGAAGGGTAAACAGGCCAAATACATTCCCTTTTTCATAGCCTCTTTTACACATGTCTGATCTCTCACAATGGATTGCAACTTTTGATGGCAACAGAGATAATATCTCACTTATCTTCACCATCTTTGTGTGCTCCCCCCACTGCATAGTGTGGGAACCCCCCCAAACAATGAATATGAATGGAATGAATGAAAGAAAACATGAACGAACAAAGGAAGCCTCAAATTCCTCCAAGAGGGCCCGTGAAGACAGGATCTGTGAACAAGACATCTGAAAATGCTGGTATGGATGGCCTGCTTAGCCCAGGAAAAGCTGTGAGATAGGTTGTTATTGGCAGTAGACATTGGGCTAATGACAATAAAGACAGAACTTGGGTCCACGGCATTCCCTTGGCAGACAGTATTCACAGGTACCCTCATTGTGCCTTTAGAGAATGATGTAGGAAGACAGTGTGAAGTCTCACAGTTTGAACCTTGAACAGCATTGAACATCCATTCAGAATAATTAGAAAAGAGTGACATCCAGTCAGAATGAGGGTCAGAATGCTGTGAACAAGCCAGCACATTTGGACTTGTGATGTTCCCTGCTGAGGAGACAAAGCCCTTTGTGTCTGATTCTGATTCAGAAGTTTGAGACAGACGTTTAGGAGGAGGCTAAAAAGGTCTTAGCTTCTTTGACCCACCAGAGAAGAAGTAGCTGGAAAGGTTAGCATGTCACAGTTGGCCAAACCTGCAAAAGTGATTGCTCCCTCCCAGTATAGTACTTTATGCTTCAGCTATGGCGCTTCACATGTTCTGCCTCCGTGGGTGTTTTCTATTCACACTAGAGTGAAATCTCCAAGACTGAAGATCTTTCTAAATGTCTCGTCACCCAGCATGCTGTCCTGTACCCAGTGATCTCTCAGAACAGAAGTATAGTTTGGAGTAACAGGAAGCACATGGACTTCAGAATCTCAGGTACTCAGTTAAAACCCCCTTCCTGGTAGCTTTCCACTAGTTTCCACCTCATCTCACAGAATCAGCCTCCCAAGTAGCTGAAGTATTGAAGGGGGGTTTCATATCACTCTGGTGCCCTTTCCTGTCACTCCTCAGATCCAGCAACTTCTGGTCAACCATGTTCTCCCAGCAGCTCCGGAAATGGTGCACTTAATTCCATCTGCCATTCGCGTAATGCACCCCACCATCATTTCTTACCTGCATTATTGTTGCAGCCCCCTCACCTCTCTAGACTCTCCATTTTTCAGCCAGCACGATCATTTGCTATCTCAAATCTGACCATCTCTCTCTCTCTCTCTTTAGTTGTCTGTGAAATCTAAACTTTTTAGTGTGTCTTACAAGTCCCTTATTCTTCCAGCTCCTGCTTCCCTTTCAAGCTTCACTTCTCCCCTCAGCCTTCCCCCCATGCAGACATATTGAGACATTCTTAGTTCCTTGAATACAGCATACGTTTCCATTTGAGGTCTTTTATCCTCTCCCCCTGGGGCATTTCCCCCCCTCTGATCTCTGTTCTCTTTCTCCTTTTTCTCCCTTCTTCTAGGAAGAATTCTTTGACATCCCCACTCCCAAAAAGGCTGGTTTAGCTGCTGCCCTTAAGCACCATAGCTTTGGGGGGGACCATCATGGACCAGGGTTTTTTTTTTTATAGATGAAGAGATATCTAAGTAGAAACACAAAGAATGAGTGGGATCCATTGAAACATACAGGGAGATGAGTAGATACATGAAAAAAAAATCTCTGTTGAATAAGTGAAAAAACAAGTGAATGAATAAATGAAAACAATTTTGAGAAGAATGGCCTATAAAGCATGTCACTGAGGCCCCAATTTTTGTTGATCACTGCTCACTCTACATGCATATAGTAAAATATCTAAACATAAAAATTTCTCCTGGTTTTCTCCTCTTCCAGGAATCTCAGAGCGTGTTCAAATACATTACCATAGCTCATTTCATAGCGTAAGGAAATCTAAACTGCCCAGCCTTACAGATGGCACCACATCAAGTCAAGGGGCATCGCCAAGGAGTGAAATAGAGACAGGGTTGGATCAGAGCTTACTGGACGATCTAATGCTGACTCTTTTACACCCAGGAAACCTTTGTGGAAATGAAATATATCAGGAAATGAGGCCATTTAAGAATGTCAGGCAGCAGAAATATTTATATATCAGGTAGCTGAAAGAACTGTTCTCTGTGAAAACCATATTTTTATCATAACTGGAAAAGATCTGTTATAAATGAACAATAGAGATAATGTTAAGACCCTTTCTATCTGTTTGCCTTGATGCCCTATTCATTGAAAGCTATCCTGTTGTTATGTTTTCCTAATCTCATAACTTGAACAGGATGCTACAGAAGCTGATATTCGAAGGGCCCTAGTGAGCCAGAATGCTTTTGCCATGAAATAAATATAAATGGCTGTTTGGGCTTAACAGTGTTTTCTTTTGGTGTCTGGAAACCAAAACAAAAGAGAAGGAGCCAATAAACCCTGCAAGTCCTGGAGACTGCAGATGGCCAGCAAAAATTGGGAGCCCCATGATGGCAAACCAGGGTATGATAGCAGCCAGAACTGCCCATGCAGACAAACAGATTAGAGCATTTCCATGACATGCTCTAGACATGCTCTAGACATGCTCTGAGCATGACATGCTCAGAGACTTCCTTTAAAAGGGCATCCACTAGACAACCCAGGTTACAAAATAATGGCTGTAGAACTATAAAACAGTATGTGCATTATAGATATGCACCTGAAGAAGAAAAATGTCTGTTATCCCTAGTTCAGGGTAAATGACATGAAGTCCAGTGGAAAGAAACGTATTATAGGGTCAATTGTGTGACATAACTCATTTGCTATAGACATCCCCCTTTCCTTCTTTCTTTAATTCCTTTCTCCTTTTATTGACTCCCTTCCTCCATTCATTGGAGAAGGATGATCATGGAACAGAGCAATTTACAGGAGCTTGTTTTGAATTCAGAAATTGGGGTGACCAAAGGCTCATAGTCCACCAAATGAATCCCACTAATGCAGGCATTGTTACTGGATAGCAGCCCCAGAGGTAGGAGGGTTGATGAGTTTCAGAGGCACTTAAAAACATCCCCTGGGCTTTAGTCAGAATTGCAATGTCAATCAAGTTCATTCCTTTCTCATCCTCCTTTTTTTTACCCAAGAATCGATTAGTGTTACTTGGAAGTCTGAAGTCACTGAGTTACTATAGAAGACTAGTAAATGGGTTGGATTTGGAGACGCATAGGCCTGTGTTTGAGCCCAGTGCAGTCCATCATTACTTTGGCAGTCTTAGGCAATTCACTTAAAGGCGCTGCTTCTCTGTATCCCAACTTATAAATAAAAACTGATTCTGGGGCGCGTGGGTGGCTCAGTCAGTTAAGCGTCTGACTTCGGCTCAGGTCATGATCTCTCAGTCTGTGAGTTGGAGCCCCACATTGGGCTCTGTGTTGACAGCTCAGAGCCTGGAGCCTGCTTCAGATTCTGTGTCTCCCTCTTTCTCTCTCCCTTCCTCTCTCTCTGTCTCTCTCTGTCAAAAATAAATAAACATTAAAAAATTCAAAAAACCCTGATTCATTCATTCATAAAATGAATTGTTTTGAAGGCTTAGTACTGGATATAGGGCTAGAACTGGATTTTTAATGGTTAAAAAAAAATCTACTCTAATGGTAGTTAAATAAGGTCAATATACAAAAAGGAAGAGCATTAGTGAGATGAATTTAAAGGAAAAAATGTATATATGAAGCATCCAGTACATTGCTTCCTTTGTTGTTGGCACTTAAGACATATTCCTGCATCCTCAGGCCTGCTTTTTTTCTCAAGTGATCCTATTCCCCGATGGAAATTAAAATTCTCATCCTTCCAATGCTGTGATTCTCATTAAGGTATCAATCTGATTTTCTAATTAAACAACAGAAATTTGCTTAAGGGGAATTTATGTCCCCCACCAAAATTTACTATTTTAAAACCGGAGTTTTTTTAACTCTAATGAAAGACAGACCAAGGCCACCAGTAATTAGTAAGCATCTACTGTGCTCTAAGTCACATGGAGGATGCAATCCCCATCCCCAGGGGTTCCAAAATCTAGATGATTTGTGAAAATAATATATCCACATATTAACAACTAAAGCATTTTAAAAGCAACAGAAGTTTCAAATGATTGGCATTAGCCAGGGACGTTACAAAACCCTATGTAATTTCAAACGAATTAAGTGTTGAGCAACAATCAGGGGACTAAGAGTTCCGACAACGGTGAAATCATTTTCTTGGTGGAAAATACGAGGGAGACAAAGTAGAGCTTGATGAACATCACCTCCTGAGCAGCACACCCACCAGCAGATTGCTTTTCTTTCTCCCTTTGGAAGCCAAATTCCATTCACCAAGTCTCTCCTCCCCTTGTAAATAGTTCAACATCCTTTGTTCAGTAAAGCAAAGATCATCATTATCGTCGATGACAGCAAATACCGAAAACGCCAAAGCTGAGTTCAGTCTCAGAAGTTAAGTGGATTATGAATCTGTGAATTCGGAGGCGCTCTTGTATATAAACGTGAGGTCTAATAAACAGCACTGAGTCTTTGACAAGCCCATGAACATATCATAACTTACTTGATCCTTGTAGCAACTCTGAAAATAGATGAAGAAGGTTGACTTTGCCAGAAACCACCCAGCCTGGTAGCTGGTGGATGTGGGGTCAATCCAAAGCAGGCGTCCTATCGACCACTTAAAAACGTCATGGCCTAGAAAAAAATTGCCGTCATATTTGTTAAAAATTGATAGTCACAAAGGGGAATAGCATGTAATAGCACAAGGATCAAGTGTAGACTAGGTCCTTGCTGTTCAAGATGTGGCGCACAGGCAGCAGCATTGGTATCACCCAGAAGCTTGAGATTAATACAGAGATTTGGCCCCACCCCAGATTTCTAGAATCTGAAGCAGCAGTTTAACAAGATCCATGAATTAAGATCTGTGCCTTAAATCTGAGACACACCCATCTGGGAGGTTTCCACATCTCCACGTTGGACACAACATAACTCATAGAATTGTGCAGATTAATTAACATATAATAATGCACTTTTTATAGTAAAAGGAACTATATAAATGTAAGACTTTATAAAAACGGTAATTGATCTCATTTATACTCACTCAGCCATTCATATTAGCACTTTGTCTTCCAGTTACATATAAATAACACACATAGCTCTGGGGAACTTAAAAGGCACTCAAATTAGACTCAGTTCAGGTGTAATACCTACCCCTGGATGAGATAACAAATGTGTATTAAGGTGCCAAGTTAACAAATATCCCCCGATGCAGATCTCATTTAAGTAATTATAGGAGGATCTCTTAATTTCGATCTTTTTTCTTGCAGATAATCTATTTTAAATAGCATTGTTCATAGGCCAGTAAGAAAGGTCAATTTCAAAATATTACAAACTGTGAAAATACGCCTTTTAAAATTGTGGATTTTCTCTTGTGTTTATTCTTTTTTGCCTCATTTTTGTGAGGCAAAAGATTTAGATCTTCACATCCTGAAACGTAAACAGCATGGAATTCGTAAGAGCTTGTTTGGAGGCCCGAAGCTTGACGTGCTGCTTCTTCACTCGATGCTCCCTCTTCCCCCCAAGGGAGCCAGCTGGGCTAACACACACCATGACTGGAATGGGATTTGACTTTTTTGTATCATTTTTCTTTTAAGTTTTATTATTGAAATATAGTTAACGGGAAATGTTATGCTAGTTGCGGGTGTACATACATAGTGATTTCACAAGTCTAGACATTACTCAGTGCTCATCACCGAAGTGTAGTCACCGTCTGTCACCATGAGACATCACTGCAATACTGTTGACCATATTACCTATGCTGTGCTTTCCATCTTCTTTGTGACCTACTTATTTTATAATGCGAGGTTTGTACCTCTTGGTCCCATTTTGCCCAACCCCCTACCCTCTCCCCTCTGACAACCACCAGTTTGTTCTCTGTACTTATGAATCCATTCCTTATTTTTTTTGTTTGCTTGCTTTGGTTTTTAGATTCCGCTTATAATTGAAATCATATGGTATTTGTCTTTTCTATCTGACTTATTTCATTTAGCATAATACCTTCTAGGTCCATCCGTGTTGCTGTAAATGGCAAAATTTCATTCTTTATGGTTGAGTAATATTTCATTGTCTGTATGTGTATACAACATCTTCTTTATCCATTCATCTGTCAGTGGACACTTAGGTTCCTTCCATATCTAAGCTACTGTAAATAATGCTGCAGTAAGCATAGGGGTACATATATTTGTCAGTTTAGTGGGGTTTTTTCCCTTTAGGTAAATACCCAGTAGTAGAATTACTGAATCATATGTTATGTCTATTTATAACATTCTGAAGTACCCCATACTGTTTTCCACAGTGGCTATACCAATTTACATTCCCACCCACAGTGCATGAAGGTTCCCTTTCTCCACATTCTTGCCAACATTTGTTATTTCTTTTTTTTTTTTCCATACTATACTGGTGTGAGGTATAAACTCACACCAGTATAAACTTGTATAAGGTATAAGGTATAAACTTGAGTTTTGATGTACATTCCCCTAATAATGAGTGATGTTGAACATTTTTTCTTGTGCCTATTGGCCATCTTCTTGGGAGAAATTTCTTTTCAGGTCCTCGGATGGCATGCCTTAGTGTTTTTGTAGAGAAAAAGGCCATGGGCCATGGAATCAAACTACCTGGAAGTCCCAATTTTGCTCATTTTAAGCTTGGGTCCTTGTATAGATCACTGCCCTCTGTAACCTCAGTTTCACATTCTAAACAATGGGCACCAGAAACAATGGTATTCAAAAGACATACAGGGGATTTTTAAAGTCTACTTTTTAAGATGTCCTGTAGAGTGTTTGATTTATTTCCTAGGTTTTAAACATCATGTCTACATTGATAACCAAACCCAAATCATTTTCCCATTCTTTTAAGGTATTGTCTCCTCTGTGTCCTACCTCATTTAATTCACTGAGCTCTCTGCAGGCATTCAAAAAAGTAGTAATAATACTTAATAATCTGTCACTATGCTCTTCATCTCTGCCCCTTCCTGTCCCTTGAATGCTCGTGTCTGCACTGGTCCTCTAGCCCGACTCCAGGGCATTCCCAGGAATGCATGCCAGTAAGGGCAGAGTCCGACTCTGTGTCTGCGGTTCAACTTCCCTTCTGAATGCCAATGTCATTAATCTACCTACTGGCTGTTTCCACTGGATGAACTTCCTCTTTCCTCCCACAGCCCTGCTCCTCCTTTTCCTTATCTCCGGTTTTCTTTTAATGGCCACACCACCCTTCTAATAACTCAGCCAGAAATCTAGGTACCATCTGGCTTCTCTCTCCTTCTCTCCTAAATATTGTTGAGCATGACAAGCTATAGATTCTACCATATAAATATTTCAGATTGCCCTGTTCCCTTTCCACTGTTTTCATCTGAGCCATCATTAATCCTCACATACATAATAATGCCTTGCTCTCTGCCTCCAGCCTTGCCTCCTTCTAAAACTTCAAACATTCAAGCTTTAGCAAATGCGGGTCTCCAGGTGGAAAGAATTTAATTCAGTGCAGGCAGTGGGGTGAATTTGACTTGAATAAATACCCTCCTGAGATACCAGTGCAGGTTCAGATCTGGAATCTGACCTAAACCATTCTCTACTGTCAAAGGTTCATCGCTCATGTCACTTCTCTGCTTCAAACTGGTTAGTGACTCACTTTCACTTTTGGGATAAAGTCCAAAGTTCTTACCATGAACACTTGCCATCTGCCCTCTGCCACCCATGTCTTCTGCTTTGTGTCTGCAACCCCTGCTTTGTACCTGTAAAGACATACTGGAGCCCGGAGGACTAGAGGGAAAAGAGACAAGGAAGGGACTTATTGTTTATTGAAAACATGCTTAGCAGTAGCTCATTCCATCTCCATAGGTTTTACCATCACCATTTAAAGGATGTGAATTTATAAGCCCTAAGAAGTATAGTACCATGCGTAGGCCGCTTGGGCAGTGACGGAGTTGGGAATAAACCCCAGATAGCCAAACATCAGGACATCTGTGATTTTTCCACATTCCTACCACGAGATACACTTCTGAAACACAGGTGATGCCAAACTACATGCTATGGCAGTTATGGCCAAATGAAACAGGGTAGCCCTAAGTAAGACAGGGAGAAACAGGGCATGTTCTAACATTGCTGCGAATGAATGAGAAGCCAGAGAAGAGATCTGGGGAGCAATGGTCATGATGCAAGGATACTTGTTGAGCAGATACTTCGGGAAGATCACGCATGTCAGAGAACAAGGTATTGATCTAGATATACATGTGGATGTGGATATACGTCCTGCAGATGCTACATATGTGATCCAGCGGGTACACCTGGAGGGTAGCAACAGTAATCACAGTCTTGTGGTGTCTACCTAGCCATACCCAGGCCCTGAATGTCCCAGTACTGAGGTTACACCTTGGTGACAAAAGTTCAGGCATCTTCTCCGTTGCTACAAAGTCTCCACTTTATCAGGCTACTCAAATCATATTTGCTCCGGGACAGATTGGTGCGGTACTCAGTGTCAATGCCAAGTGATTTGACCAAAGCAATGTGTATGCCTATTTATATTCAGACCCATGCCCAGAAGCTCCCAGAGGTGTGATGGAGTGTTGCTTTTCAAATGGACATAAAATATGCATGGTTCTCATATTAGCTACTGCATATTTTTCTGCCGCCTATCACTGATTGATAGGCATGGGTCCAAGTAATTAGGAGAGCACCGGGGCAAGAGACTACGGTTAGCATTTCATATCCTCAGATTAGTGAGATCTTTTCCAGGCCTTAGTTAAATCAGTTTTATTCAATTCACCTCTAAAAAACTGCCTACCTTGATTGTCTACTAAGTGCAGGAAAGTGTGCTGACATGTCTGGAGCAGGCATGAATATAAGGTAGTAGTCAGAAAGACTGAAGAGTGTAATGGCTAAGCAAACCCAACAAAACATCATGAGGCTGGACTCCTGGGTTGAATCTTAGTTCTGCCCCTCTCTAAATGTGTGACTTTGAGCAAGTTTTTGTTTTTTTCTCCTTCCTGGCCTTAGCCTCCTCATCTGTAAAATGGGAATTTGTCCCTTCTCCCTGGGATTTTTTAAAGGATTAAATGAGTTACTGTCTGTAAAACTGTAATGATAATTCCAACCTTCAAGGCATTTATTGTCTAGTGAGGGACATAAGCTCAAAGGAAGGTAAAATACGCCACCGCTCTGGGAATCTGGAGAAGAAAGAGAATGCCTGCAAGAGAGAGCTGAACCAGAGGAAGCTTCAAGAAGGAGGCTCAAGCTCAGTTGGTTTGGAGGAGGGAAAGCGGGTGATGGGAGTAGTCATAGGGGAAATCTCCAGTTACAAAGAATGGAAGGGCAGTGGAGAACTTGGAGATGGAAAGGAAACCAAAAAAAAAAAAAAAAAAAGTCTGAGGCTGGGAACCAAGTTGAAGCCCCATTGTGGAGGCCTAGAGGCGTTGCCTAGTACCCCAGCAGTGAGACCATTGAAAGATTTGAGGAAGCAACTTTTCTGACCAGTTCTGTGACTTAGGAAGATCCCCCCCAAGAGCAATATACACACTAAATTGGAAACTGGAAGCAGGAAGACCGCAGGCAGAGGTGTCCTGTTAACCAGGAGAGACACAAGTGAGCTGTGGCTAGTGTGAAGATAGTTGAAATGGAAAAGAGGTGTGAAAGAGGTTACAGAGTTGGACTGCATGTGGAGGGGCAGGAAAGGCAGAGTCTGGGATGACTGAGGGTTCAAGCCTAGGAGGCCGGGAAGATGGGAATTATCAAGGGGATCCATGATGTGAGAAGCCTAGCACCCCATTCCCCACTGCCTGGCAATACTGAATCTTCTCCCAAAATCCTAAAGGCAGCTGGCCAGTTTGCTAATGGGCAGTAAACCTGACTTTGCACCAAATATTAGGGCTTGCTTAACATTTTTGCCTCATAACGTTTGAGAAATTATGATAGAATACGTATCCTATAATAACAAAATTATCAAAACCTTTTTCTCTGCTCCAAATACTGTGAATCAGTGTTCAAAAACAATCTTAATAAATTGTTTCAGATGTTACTAGGGAGGATATTTCTGGAGTGTCAATTAGACACAATCATAGTTTGAGTTGAATAATTACCCTTTCTTGTATGTATTTTGATGATATGTTTTTTTTAAAAAAAAAAGCAGACTAATTCGCAAAAAAAAAAAAAAGCTCACATGCCATTAACTCCTTTAAAGAGAAAACAATTCATAAATGAAATGCCCAATTTAAAAGCAATTTAGAAAAACATTCCCAAGGGTAAACATTCAAAATATAGGCTAACTTTCAACAAACTGGGGGTAGAGACAGAAGGAGACAAAGGAAGATGAGTAAGGAGGGAGAAGAAAGACAGGAAAGGGTACCAAGGAAGCGGGAATACATAGGGTATTTTGTGGAGAACAGGAAGACAAAATAAGAGAGAGGAAGTGAAGACAGACTCCAGGAGTGGCAAAATTTCCCCAACAGATTGTCTCGTCTGGATGCACACATTCCTCTGAAATGTTGTCACTCTCATTCTTTTCTTTCCATTCACATCACAGTTTCTCATCACTCTACCCCTGAATTAATAGATGTCCCTTTGCAGGTTCCCTGCCCCTCTTCTTGCTCCACTGTCCTGTGCCCTGTGGTCACCTTCATCTCCCCTCAACAGCTGTCAGCCCAATTCTGCTTTCCCAAATCCAACAGCCTGCCTTCCACACGGGTTTAATCAAGGCAAGGCTCTTAGAATCCTTCAAGAACCTGACCCCTCGCACTTCCACCCATGGGTGACAGGTGAGATGTTGGTGAAGACCACACATGGAGTTTGACAGGTCTGGGTCAATATCTGGTGCAGCCATGTGCTGATAACCATCTTGACCATCTCTGTTAACTCGTGAACAAAGCAAGGATAATGACAAGTCTTGGTGCATGGTAGCTATCACCTGCGTTCGTGTCTTCATCCTTATTCCCTAATATTATTTCACCCTAATCTGTACCATCCAGATATTCCCCAGCGGGGCCCCACAACTCTTGCTCACTCCCACCTGCAACCGTGCTAATGCTCCCCCCCCCCCCCCCCCCCCCGTAATGTATACAAAGGGAGACATCTATGCTGATAGCCACCCATCTGGGTGGAGATAACAAAGAGTAACAAAACATTAGCTCCTGGGTTTTGGAGTCAGACGGATCTGGGTAAGGATGCTACGACAACTCTTTCCTAGCTGTGGGACTGTAGACACACTACTCATTCTTTCCTACCCACCTTTTCCTTACTGGTTAAAAAGGACTATGTGAGAATTATTTAGGTAATATATTTTAATATGTCTGGCACAGGGTCAGTGCTTAATGGTCACCAGTATTAATTTTAAAAAGTGAGTAATAATGTGTTCAGGGGTCCTCTGAGAAGTATTCTCTGGCAAATCCTGTCCGTTTTATACCAGTGTCTCCAATTCTAAGACTTGGTGTGCTGGTTATACATTATAACTGTATATGCTATCCTCTGTCTAATCCAGGGTCCTAGGCAAGTTGGTGCTTTATGACGCTTTAGGCAGTATAGATTTAAATAATAATCTCATTCATTAATTAATTTTTAGGTATATGTCTTATGGTCTTATGCCATCTAATGGTCTGCAAGTTACAGAGAGGCAGGAAGTAAAGCCTATATAAGCATCAGGGTTGGCTACCTAATTTTGGAGGCCCAGAGCAAAATGAAAATGGAGAGCCCCTTGTTCAAGCAATTATTAAGAATTGTAAGATGCTGACAAAAGAGCTTTTAAACCACGCATGAGGCACTGCTAACTACTGGACAACTTGCATGCCCATGAAACCAGCCCTGATAAGCCCAGACCCTAGCAAAGGGTTAGATAACTAGTCGACGTTCAGCAAACACTTATTGATTCACTAATTAAAACGTGTATGTCCTCATCCAGGCAAGATCTTCACAGCCAATATACCCCAATATCCCAATATATATATGGGATTCAAAACTATAACCAACCTAGAAGCAAAACTAAACCCTATATTTTTTTTTTCATGTTGTAACATTGGTTTACAAATGTTTCATATTGGGGCTCCTGGGTCGCTCAGTCAGTTAAGCATGCAACCCTTGATTTCAGCTCAGGTCATGATCTCAGGGTTTGTGAGATTGAGCCTGCGTCTGGCTCTGAGCTGACAGTGTGGAGCCTGCTTGGGATTCTCTCTCCCTCTCTCTCTTCCCCTCCCCCACTGTCTCTCTCAAAATAAAATAAAAATAAACTTTAAAAAAATGTTTCCTTTCAACAAATCAGTATAACAACAGACCTCTTTCCAGATGAGCCTCAATTGATATTCTCTACTTTTCAGACTTAAGTTCTTCCTATTTTAAGGTGACCAGTACTCTAATAAGTTATTTCATTCTCTACCAGAAAGTATTGATTTATTTCACTGAGTCGCTGTCCCCCTCGAGTCCTTTGGGCTTACGACAGGTGCAGCTGATCGGTTAAGATGTTTGTTTAAGGTGTTTCTTTGGGGAATCGTTTTATTAAATGCTAAGTTCCCATTTCTACCACACATTTTATAAGCTCTTTTACTCTCCCAGGCACAGGGTCCTTATTCTTTTTTTCTTTCAAGTCATGATTCAAAGAGTAAAGAGAAAAATCAAATAAAACAGATGCATACAGAGCCATCTGTATGCTCTTCCCTGGAAAACAGAGCATTTAAAAAGTCTTTTTAGGGGCGCCTGGGTGGCTCAGTTGGTTAAGCATCCAATTTGGCTCAGGTCATGATTTCATGGTTGGTGAGTTTGAGCCCCACATCGGGCTCTGTGCTGACAGCTCAGATCCTGGATCCTGCTTCGGATTCTGTGTCTTCCTTTCTCTCTGCCCCTCCCCAACTCATGCTCACCTCTCTCTCTGTCTCTCTCAAAATGAATAAACATTTAAAAATAAATAAATAAAATTTAAAAAAGTCTTCTTAGCTTTACACTTATTTTTAATCTTTGTGTTTCCAACCACTAATAGTAGATTGGTGTATATCATGGATTTTAACAGACCCAGTTAACTTCTTTCACTTGCAAGGTTTATGGTTAAGAGTTTAAAATTTTTTTTTTTAACGTTTATTTATTTTTGAGACAGAGAGAGACAGAGCATGAATGGGGGAGGGGCAGAGAGAGAGGGAGGCACAGAATCGGAAGCGGGCTCCAGGCTCTGAGCCATCAGCCCAGAGCCCGACGCGGGGCTCGAACTCGCGGACCGCGAGATCGTGACCTGAGCTGAAGTCGGACACTTAACCGACTGAGCCACCCAGGCGCCCCGGTTAAGAGTTTTAAAGTACCGTTGCCTTGTACATGTTTCATTGGCATCTTTACATATATTTTTCATAAGATTTGGTGTTTGCTGTAAATACCATCCACCTTCCTGGACACCTGTGTCCCGGAGCCCATCAGATCGATATTAGGTCAGCCATCTGGAGACGGACTGTGATAGAGCAGAGACGAAGACACATACGGGTGATGGCTACTCACTGAGAGCAGCAGCACTATTCAAGGGCCAGAGTTGAAGACTAGTGTGTCAGCTAGAGCACTCCCCACCTCAGGTTAGAAAACCCAACTCAAAAAAGCTTTAATAATGAAGAAAATTTATCGTGTCTCAAAACTGAGAAGTCAAGGGGAAAGCCTCATTCAATGGTTCATCAGTGTCACACACTCCATCACTCCATCTCTGGAGTGCAAGTATCACTCCATCTCTGCCCAAGCTTCTGTGAAGTGACTTCTCCCCCAGGCTGGCTTCCATTGTGGTTGTAAGATGGCTGCCAGCTGTAACTGAGACTGACTGTTTCCTTGTTCATGTCCAGCGGGAGAGTTTTGTTAAATCGCTTCTACAGAATCAATTATCTGCTTTACCAGGATTCCTTGGCACATGTTTCTTCACATCTCTTGGACTCAAAGTGGGCCTGTGCCTAGCCCTGCGGCTTGCTCTGTGGCCCAGGGCTGAGGTGTGTGGGCTGAGTCATACCAGTCAGGGCACACCCCTGTGGGCTGAAGAGTCAGTCCCTACAAACTGCTCTGCCCAGAAGGCCTTATGGTTAGTAAGGGAACGGAGCGATCAAAGAGAAGGTGGACATCATCTCTAGTTTCTCTTTGGAATCATCTACTTGGATAGGAAGAAATCAGTAATTGAGGAGCTTGGGTTGCAATTTTATTACATCCAGTATTCTCTGTTGTTTTCTTCTACCTTTTTAGTTAGACAGCTGGACATTGAGCACTATGTTGTAATTATTCGCTCAAGAAGTAGTTTCATTTTATGGATAGTTTAAGTTAAATCCAGTACTAAACTCACCCATATTTAATTCTCTTTGGCATGGCACAAACACGGACAATAAATAGGGTTATATGTGAAGGTACAGAAACCAGAGTGGTGTAAGAAGGAGCCTCATTCACCTCTGTTGGCTTCTCTCAGGGTGAATTAACTCACCACCAAGCTCATTTCTGAGGTAAGAGTTCTTCAAAAGCTCTCCTTCTCTTCTCAATAAGAAATTAACTCAAAGTAATCAGAATTGTTAAAATATTCTTTTCACTATATGTTCACGACTTCACTAAGGCTACTGTAGACTCATTATTGTGCGAGTATTTGTGGGAGGTATCAGCCTTCCTTTGTGCTAGCCTCTTTTCATTTTGTTAACTTTCTCTTATGAGACTTTTCAATGATACACAAAATAGAACAGTATATAGTGGATTCCCATGTTCTTATTTTCCGGTTTCAATAGTTACATTTGGGCAATCTTTTTTCATCCCTAGCCTCCTATTTCCTTCCACTCCCACCTTCCCTACTCCCAGCAGGATTATTTTCAAATTAATCTTGGACATTATATCATGTTATCCTTAAATAATATGTTTCTCTAGGAAATACAAACTCATTTTTATTCTTTTTACAAACTCTTTTTTTAAATATAACCAAAGTACCATCATCATAACTAAAAAAAAAAAATTATTTTAGCAATCCTTTAGATTCAATCTAATCCACGGTGTTCAAAGTTTGTGGGAGGTGTGTTTTTAAGTAGCTTTATTCCCTACATTGGATTTGATAATCTAGCTCAGAGGTATAAGAATTACATGCACAGAAGGAGTCGAAAAGTTGCAACCTAATCAAGCACTAGATTGTGGCGTGTCAACCTTACTACGCTGCAGACTCTGAGCAAAGCTAGGTGTTTGAACAGTTTTACTGGAAAAAAATGTCAGGGCCATGGTGCAGCTTGAGATGAGCCTTGGGAAGCGTTGCAGAATTTTAATTTTCTTAAAAGCCGGGGACAGGATTTCAGACAATCAGGCCCAGTGTAGATGACTAGATTAAAATGAGAATAAGAGTGCAGTGTGTAGAGAGGATGGTGGAGAGTGAGCTGATGTGTGTGATCAAGTGGGGCGCAATCATGGTCCTTAAATTTGCAGAAAATGGATTAGCTCTTATCTGTGAGATGCCACCAAAAGTGCAGAGAATCAAGGGGAGGAAGCGCAAATGCTTTGAAGATGTTTGGTGACTGGCCACCGACCAGGTTGGAGGTTTAACTCCATCACATACCAGCAATGTGACCTAGGACAAAAGCGTAACAACTCTGAAAACTCCTTTTTCTTATTGGTGAAATCATATCATGAATTCCTGCTCTTCTATCACATGGGGACTTTTCCGAGATCCATGGAGATAATGTCATTAGTCCTTTGTTATTTGCAAAGCACGTAAGGTGCTTAAGATCAGGATAGTACTTTATAGTTGGTAAATTACTTCCAGATTCATCACCTTGTTTTTCTGTTGTTGTATCCAGTGAGGTAGGTCTCATTACCCCAATTTCCAAATGAGAAAACTCAGGCCTCGAGTGTTATTTGCCACTGTTACACACAAGTTGTAATTGAAAGGCATTGTTACTGGGGCGGCTGGGTGGCTCAGTCGGTTGAGCGTCCGTCCTCGGCTCAGGTCATGATCTCTCGGTCCGTGAGTTTGAGCCCCACGTCGGGCTCTGTGCTGACAGCTCAGAGCCTGGAGCCTGCTTCGGATTCTGTGTCTCCCTCTCTCTGACCCTCCCCCGTTCATGCTCTGTCTCTCTCTGTCTCAAAAATAAATAAACATTAAGAAAGGTAACAATACCTATATGTTCAATTCCTATATGATTAAAAACAATTCCTATATGATTAAAAAAAAAATTCTAGGGTAAACAGGATACTGACGGACATTTCCACAGTGGGAAAATGTAATAGGCCAAAAAGTACCCGCGTGAAAATCCCATCCATTTAATCCCATCCCTGATGGAGGGATTGCAAATGGCTATTGATGCAAAATGAGTCCCATGGATCTACTGCTCTTTTCTACTTGAGATAATAATTTGGGTGGTTTCTACAATGATAGAAAAGATAGCAGGGATAAAGGAACTTAAAGGAATCTCATGAAAACTATGATCTCTCCCTCTATTGTCTATGGACAGACCAGAATTCTTCATTATGAGAGGTGTAGGTATAGGTAATGAAAACTCATTATTTTAAAAAATAATCATGGGTTGCTGGGTATATAATGAAACTTCGATTTTTTTAAATTGTATACAGTGGGATTTAATAATGGCTATTCTAATAGAAATAGGATTTAGAGCTTAACTAAACTGACACCTGCATTTCAAAATTATATCCATGCATTGATCTGGTCATGCTAGGTATTCTGTAGTACTACAGAGCTAGCATTTTTCACTATTCTTTACACAACTAACCCCCAGCTGTTTGCATCTTAACAGTAGTTTATTTGAGCAAAATTATATATGAAACAAGAATAATAGAATCTTGTTATAGGGAGATAGTAGCAACTTGTTTGATCCAATCATCTTTTATTCTTAATTTTCCTCCATGGGGTATAATTGGCCTCCCCAAAGTAAATTTACAGATACACATTTTATGTATATGAATGTATTCGTATATATTGAAGAGATTTCCAGGAGAAAGTACTTCCTTTGTCTCTAATTGGAAGCTTTAAAAAAGGTAGGGCCATGTTAAATTTTTTCTACTAATTGATTCTTGGCCACTTTGCACCCTATGGCCTATGCAAGCAAATGTGATGTAGATGTGACACCTGCCTGTTGATAATGGCATCCCTGCCTGATTTGTGGCACCAGATAATGGAGGAGCCCTTGGTTATAGTCTTCCCATGCCGAAATTTGTGATTTCACACTTCATAATGCAAGAGTATTACTTTAAAATGCATTAAACTTCTAAAGATAGCAAATAGCCTTTTGGATAATGCATTTTAAATAGACTCTGAATTCAGAATTTTTAAAAATGTTCATTTTGTAGGACATCATAATAGCTTTTATAACATATTGCACCCTGTTGATATGCCCTACCCTTTCTCCTAGGCTTTCCCTTCTTTGGGAGAAGAAATTAGCACTGTAGTTGCAAACCTGTTTATGTTGCAATCTGATCCTGACTTACACTCTCAATAATAGGCCTGTTTCTCATTCTTTTTTTATTTTTAGAAGTCATATCGCTGTCAGTAGAACTGATTGGATATTGTTTAATATGGAGAGGTCTTATAAATAGCTTTCCTAGCTAAAAACTGAACATGGATATTTCAAATCAGCCCCCCCATCCCCCAATACATTATAGCTATTTGTTTTGTGATCTTTTTTATTAGAGAAGATGGCAGTACATTCTGACATAAATCATCACTCATATTAATACAATACGTACTTTAATCTCCATGGAAGCATTAAGCTGTAGTACACTTGTTCAAAGAATACAGACATCCAAAGGACAGACAATAAATATTTGAAGGCTGAAAACACTTAGTTCTAAGTTTTCATTAAATATGTATTTAGTCCAAATGCATTAATATTCTGTAACCAGTTTTAAGACTTAATTATGAATTATCTACAGTGATCAAAGTTATTTTGGTAAAGTTGGGCTCTCAGTTTCAAGTGCTAAATGGAATAAAATGAGCGTGAACTTAATGGATTAATAAATTAAATCATCAATTTGGAAATTGCTATCTACTTCTTAATAAAATCTAGATTTCATCTCTTTATCAAGAGTTTTGTAAAATTATACTCTACATTTTTCCCATTTATATATCAACCAAATTTAAGATAGTTAATAATGTTATGGAAGTTTGGATTCTTTCCAAATTTGGTTCATTTAATTTGTGACAACGGATGGCCCAAAATGTTTTAAAAATAAGGAATGGGAATATTTGGAAAATTTGCCTGGTTGCTTTTAGGAGAAAGCTATGTTTTTATGTTCATAACAGTGTTTGGGGAAGGAGAGAGAGAGGGAAACATTATTACAGTGAGGGCCTCTCTCTCTCTCTCTCTGTGTTTCTCTCTCTGTCATACACACACACACAAAATTTCTGGTTTTGCTTTAGCTGAAGGATTCACTAAAGATGGGCAAGAAGACGATTCCAAATCTCATTTTTCCACTCTACCTCAATAAGTTTAAATGGCAATTAGATGGTGAGAAATTATAAATACTACATTTAAATACGTAAGAACTAAATATAAGCCCTGTTAAATAATGTGTTCATCTTTTAAGCTCTAACATAGTGAGAACAATGAAAAGTGATATGCAATAAGGGAGCACTGAGAATAATAAAGTGCATGGAAGAAGGGTGGGACTTTGGGGCAGACAAATGTTGGGGAGGCAGGTGGGGATCCAGGCAGAGGGAAGGGAGTACACAAAGCACAGAGGTATGAGAGGGCCTGGATAACTTGAGAAAAGGCTAGAGCAAGTGTGAGGTGTGAGGAAGAGAGAAAGGGAGTGGGGACAGAGGAGCATCATTAGAGTTGCAGGGCTCTGTGCACTGCAAAAGCGTTCTGTAGCCTACCTTCTGTCCAATGGTAGAGAGCCATTCAAGAATTTGAGAAAGGCAGTGCTAAACTTAATATTAATGCCATCACCTGTTGAACACCTTTTATTTTACCATCAATTAGTCTCTATTCCACAACACTTTCACTTCTCACTATACAATAGCTTTAGAAAATTAAGTGCTTATTCAGGAGTACCCCATTATTTGTGGGGCTATGTTTCAAGACCCCCAGGGGATCCCTGAAACTGCAGATAGTACCGAACCCTATATATACAGTGTCTTCCCCTAGACATACATACCTATGGTGAAATTTAATTCATAAATTAGACACAGGAAGAGACGAACAACAATAATAATAAACTAGGGCAATTATAACAACATATTGTAATAAAAGTTATGTGACTGTGGTCTCTCTCTCTCTCACACCCAAAATATCTTATTGTACCATATTCTTGTGATGATGTGATGGGATCAAATGCCTATGTGGTAAGATAAGGTGAGGTGAATGATGTGAGGTGGTATTCGGCTCCTACTGACCTTTTGACCCTACAAGAGGAGAATTGTCTGCTTTTGGACCACAGTTGACCTCTGGTCACTGAAATGGCAGAAAACGAAACCCTAGATAATGGGCACTACTGTATTTAGTTACGATAAGTGTTTAAACATAACTTGGCTTCAAACCCTGCAGCCACTTGCAAGGTAGGCATTATTATCACTAATTTCCATAGGATAGTCGAGCAATGAAGTGACTTGATCAAGACAACTCTTGGTAAGTGACAGAGACAAAATTTCTACCCGAGTCTCTCTGGCTCCAAACCGTGTCCTTTTCCCAGTACAGGACAGTGTCACTCTTACATCCCATAAATACAGTTGTACTCCTTGTCCATGCCAGACGCTGGATGGAGGCACGTTATTCTCCCTTCTCTTAGATGTTTCATTTCCCTTTGTACCAACATGCTTCTGTGCAGATTTGCTGGAGATGAAGTAGGGGGAAGATAGTCTGAGAGACACTGTGTGGGGTGGGACGGGGAGTGGCAATGTCAGGGGAGAGGAACCCAGAGCCGAAATGAAATTACATTCCCCCGATGGCTTTTTTAATACTGCCAAGTAGTGATAAGTTCTCAGCATGTTCTGGACCTAATTGATAAGCAAATCTTTTTGGACCAGAGCAGGATTATCACTTTCATGGTCCCTGGCACTTTTCCTGTGTGGGTTCCTTTCTCCATTAAAATACATATATGTAATATAGAATATATATTATGTATCATTGTATATAGCATATATAATACTTTTCAACTGCATTGGAGTAAGACTGAATATAATCCAGGAGGAATTCATTATTATCTGTTCATTATTATGACATCCATTTTTTCCTTCTGATTTTAAAAGAAATTAAAGTTTTAAACCTTCTGCGGGTCCCAGTGCCCCTGGGTGGCTCAGTCGGTTAAGCGTCTGACTCTTGATTTTGGCTCAGGTCATGATCTCACAGTCATGACGTGGAGCTCTGAGTCGGGCTCCACGGGGAGTGTGAGCCTGCTTAAGATTCTTTCTCTCTCTTCCTCTGCCCCTCTCCCCAACTCTCTCTCTCTCTCTCTCTCTCTCTCTCTCTCTCTGTCTCTCTGTCTCTCTCAAAATAAACAAAACTTCTGTGGGTCCTTAACGGTACTGTGGGACCTGAATCCTGTGGGTAAGTCAGCCCTGCTGAAGACTGGAGTGTTAATCCATGGCTACATGGTAAAGGAATGCAGAGTTAATATCAGAAAGTGTCACCCTTCCTGGGCATGGGATAAAGGCCGCATCAGAGTCATTTCCATCCTTGAGACCAGCTTCCTAAGAGGCTTAAGCAGGTGGAAGCCACTTTCCATTAGCCTGCCCAGTAAGGATATATGGAGAGAATACGCTTCCTGAGCTCCTAAGGAAGCCGAGCCCAGTGGGCAGAGACCACATGATTTCCCAAAAGAAAAAAAATCTTATGTCATTAAATCATACCATAGTTTTTTGGGGGTTACTATCAAATAAATATAGATAAATGGACCAATATTAATTTTTTTTTAAAAAAGATATTGCATGCCTAAAATGTCCCAAACCATGTGCTAGCCTCTAGGATATATAATATAATATAATATAATATAATATAATATAATATAATATAATATAATATATACCAATGCCACCTCTCAGGAGTTTGTACTCAACTCAGGAAGTCACCTCTTTGTTTAAATCATCCACAAGTAAGTTATGGTTTTGCCTTTCATGAAGATTTAACCAAATTTAGCTTTTGACAAACATATTTCCTACAGGATAGAAAGCAACTTTCACAATCTGACTTTTTTTTTTTTAAGTGTCTGCTTATTTATTTTGAGAAAGAGAGACAAAGAGAATAGGGAAGGGGCAGAGAGAGAGTGAGACAGAGACACAGAGAGAGAGAGAAAGAGAGAGAATCCCAAGCAGGCTATGCACTGTCAGCTTGGATCTTGACAAGGGGCTTGAACTCATGAACTGTGAGATCATGACTTAAGCCGAAATCAAGAGTCAGATGCTTAACCTGCTGAGCCACCCAGTTGCCCCTCACAATCTGACTTTTAAAAGAAAAGCAAGAGCTTACAATAAATGACTGCCTGTCTTGATACTTCTGTAGTAATTATCCAGATCTCATTTGCCGTGCATTAAAATTCCCAAGAACGAAATACCTCAGCCCTCGAAAATGAAGGCAGGATGAGATCACAGGTCATCTGGGCAGGAAAGAGGCAGGCAAAGAGCTGGAAATCCTTTAAATACTTTATACCTCCCACATCTTATCATTCTGAAATGACGCCCATCGGTGGAATGGTAGGCGTGACACTTAGAATACCTGAAAGCCTGTGCAAGAGAGGAAGAAGGACAGTCCTGAGGCTTGGAATACAGACCTGGGGAGTTTCACCTCCTGAATATCAAAAAGATAGTGATTGTGAATCTGGTGAGCAGGTACAAGAGTGAGGAAATACATGAACCTGATAAAAACAGACGCAAAGAGGAGAGAGACACGACAGACTCTTCTGCAACCCATTAGAAAGGCAACTAGCATGAGTTTGCACAAAAGGAAGCCAGCTCTGCCACAGCCATGAGAAACAAGCCATTGGCGGAGAAGGTCGGGTGGGCCGAAAGGTGTCAAGTTTGGGTCAGGTTCGCGATCTCGGGAGAAGTTGAGAGCGCTGCAGACGGATCACGTTGGAGGAGCCCTGTGTGCTGAGCCCACTTTGATGTTGCCCGAGTCTCCTGCCTGAGCATCGTCCTGCATTCTCGGCTCCAGAGAAAAGAAGAATTGCACTGTTGCTTCAGAGTGAAGGAAACTGAGTGAGAAGTGAAGACTCCAAGTTGGGCAGGCAGACACTCTGGGGATGAACTTGCAGAGACAGAGCTTCAAGTGATTTTGTGGCACCGAGTTGATTAAAAGAGCTTTCCTTTGGCACTGCTGCTGTTGGAGGCAAGAGAAAGACATGCTAATTTCCGAACACCCTGGTTGCTGCCCGCAAAAGAACAGGAAATAATGAGTGCTCTGAAAGAAAACGCAAGACAGACACATGGTTCCCAACCAGAAGGCGATGACACACAAACAATGACAACAGCAGTTATTAAACCCTGGCCGCCATTTCCAATGCAGGGAAGAGTCGACCAAAAGCAGCCTGTGTTCCTTGGGTGGAAGTCAAACCCTGATCCTTGATGGCTTTCGCTGTTAATTTCATGGAAAGGGCCCCATGTTAACTTGGGCTCTCGGAATTTATTCATGCCGGTAACTCAGCCTCTGAAGGGTGCCAGAGGGACTGAGCTAGTGGGACTGAGTGATGGCTTTGTGAGGTGCCTGCTGGCTGCCCGCAGTCACAGAGCCGAGTGGCAGCCGTGCTCTGGCCATTGGGGAGAGATTCTGATTGTGACTGATGCTGAGAGAGTGATTAAATCTGTTTGGAAAGTTAGCCAGAAGACAGAGAAATTGAAAAGGGAATGTAGTTAATTCCTTTTGGGCACTGACTTTTCCCCGTAAGTATTAACTCTTTGCAATCTTCAGATTCTGACTGGGTTTTCCCGTTTTCAGCTGGATATACTGATTGGAACTTGGCAGAAAATGCCAGTTTAAGAACTACCAAACTGTTTGCGGATGTGAAAGCGTGGAAGTGAGGCCAAGAGAGTTTTCAGGACACTGAATGTTGCATGGATACATTGTAACAAGTGTCCAGTGAGGACATTGGAACCGTCAGATTTAATCTGCACCTAAATTCAGCAAAGATCCTGGAAGTAGAGAGGTAGACAGAGCGGGGCTTACAGACTTTCTCAGGAATTGGGTCATTTTTCTCTACCCATTCTACGGCCAGAGCTGGAAGAAATTGGTATGGCATGTTCTTAACGTTAAGAGACTCTGTTTCATAAGAAATGGACTCTGCTTATTTTGTGTATTCCCTTGTGAAAATGGGTGTGCTATTTTAATTTAGCTGAAGTTTATTTTATTGTCGCTGGTCCTTTCCACCTGAGCATGCTGAATTGGGGGCAGCCAAAGTGCACACCTTGTCAGCCTCCCCAGTCCTGGAGAAAGACCATTCAACACCATCAGGACCTGCGTACGGACTCTCCTGCTCACTGTCCAGATAAATCCATGAGGCTGATTTTCTCAGCACTAATAGCAAGTTCACTCATACACACGAGCCCACTGGAGACAGAGCCAGGTTGACATAGATTTCAAACCTTTTCGTTTTATGCTTTTCTCATTTTTTTTTTTTTTTGTGAATATTCGTGACTGAAACATGAGGAGACTCTCTGGGAGTAAGGAAAGCTGTTACACTTTCACTATGAGAACACCTGGGGAGAGCAAGGGTGCATGGGAGAAGCAGCTTATTAAGTGCTTCGCAAAAGTAAAAGAACGAATTTGTCACACGGCATGACATTCAAAAGAACAAATGCCTCCTAGATTAAAATGCTAAGGAAGGCAACTCAGGGAGAATGGAAAATTCCAAAGTATATTCATGATAGGGGATGCCTGAGCTGAAAAAAGTGATTTTGCTAGGGGGTAAAAGCAAGAGATTTGTCTTTCTGTGCATTTTAGTTATTACCAGCCTGAGCTCCTTGAGGCCCTAGTTTATCATTTCTGATTTTCCTAACATGATTCATGGCAGGTAGCACAGAGCAGGTGTTCAGAACATATTTGTGGAGCTACAGATTAGCATGAAAATCACATCCGTGTGCTTCAGTGATCCTCTCCATGACCCTAACATGGCAGAGGTTTGGGAGGAAGGAGTCTCCTGCATGACCCCAAACAGCAAACACCATGAAACTAAAAAGTCCTGCAGGGGAAGCTCCATAGCAGATAATGTACATGCTATATGGGAGCAAAGCCTGTAAATGATTTCATTAAGTGATGAAAATGTGGACCTGATGGGCATCCTTGTTTTGTTTTGCCTTTTTAAAAAATGTTTGTTTGTTTGTTTGTTTGTTTGTTTTTGAGGGGGAGGGGGCAGAGCACATGAGCAAGGGAGGGACAGAGAGAGAGGAAGAGAGAGAATCCCAAGCAGGCTTCGTGCTCAGCGCAGAGCCCAACTTGGGACTCCATCTCATGAACCGTGAGCTTATGACTTGAGCACAGCTCAAAAGTCAGATGCTTAACCGACTAAGCCACCCACGCACCCCTGTTTTGTTTTGCTTTTTAGGGGCACTGGGGCATTTAGGTGAGTGGTTTGGAAAGACAGTGAGCCGTTGCTGATATGCCCTCCAGAAGTGCACACACACCGGCCTAGCGGCAGCAGCTTGCTCTACAGCACAAGGGATAATGATCATAAAGGCTTTTGTTAAATTATAGTTTATGGGATCATTATAATCAAGTCTACATGATGAAGGTAGCCACCAGAAGACAAATGAAGGAAGTGAGCTATTTCTGAAATCTTTTTCCTAAACAAAGATGAGCATCTTATAGTCCATTTGCTGAGTAGAGAGATGATTCAAAACATTGCCACAATAATACAGATTAATTCATCTCAGCAATGGCCATATTCTCTATGTTACTCAATTCCTGTATCTATAGAAAGCATTTAATAATATACCATTGTCAAAAAAAAAAAAAAAAAAAATAGGGCTCCTGGGTGGCTCAGTCGGTTAAGCATCCGACTTCGGCTCGGGTCACGGTCTCACGGTTTGTGAGTTCGAGCCCCACGTCGGGCTCTGTGCTGACAGCTTGGAGCCTGGAGTCTGCTTTGGATTCTGTGTGTGTCTCTCTCTCTGCCCCTCCCCCGCTTGTGGTCTGTCTCTCTCTGTCTCTCAAAAATGAATAAACATAGGGGCGCCTGGGTGGCTCAGTCGGTTAAGCGTCTGACTTCAGCTCAGGTCACAATCTCGTGGTCCATGAGTTCAAGCCCCGCGTCGGGCTCTAGGCTGATGGCTCAGAGCCTGGAGCCTGCTTCCGATTCTGTGTCTCCCTCTCTCTCTGCCCTTCCCCCATTCATGCTCTGTCTCTCTCTGTCTCAAAAATAAATAAACATTAAAAAAAAATTTTTTTTAATAAAAAAAATGAATAAACGTAAAATATATATATATATACATATATACTGTTTTCATGCAATGTGTGAGGATAATGAGAAAATAATCATTGTACAATACTTCAGACATTCAAAGGCACGGAGCAGCAAATTGTGACACACGCTGCTTGTTTTGGTAAATAAAGTTTTATTGAGACATAGCCATGCTTGTCTATTTACATATTGTCTCTGGCTGCTTCTGTGCTTCAACAGTAGAGCTAAGTAGTTGCAACAGAGATCATGTGGCCCACAAAACTGAAAATATTACTATCTGGCTCTTTACAATAAGTTTGACAACCCTGCTCTAAGAAAAAACAATCTTAGTTTTAGGGGCTGAATAAATGTGTAGATATATACTCTTATGTAAATAACCAAATTACATGCATTTCCAAACCTCTTCACGTTGAGTGTGTGTGTGTGTGTGTGTGTCTCTTACTGAAGCCACAAGAGAGGACATATCCAGTCAAAAAAGATTGAGTTAAGTCAAGTTCAAATGGCCACCACCAGGACTTTTCCTGGGCAGTGATCTAATAGGGATTGTCAACCTGCTTGTATTTATACGGAGCACCCCTGAGCCCTGAGCATTGGTTAAGAATTACTTGGCCTTAATCAGAGAATAAGCCATTATTGGCCAACAATGAGACATGTTGACCAGAAAAACAAATTCTGAAACTGCATCAATTATTTCAAATGAGAGAGGGGACATCACGTCTCCATTTTGTTCTGGTCAATCCACAGTTGGAAGACTGTTCAGTTTTGTGCTCCCACATTTTTAGGGCTGAAAGACAAGTGAAGCTCATGGAGAAGAGAGTGACCAAGTTTGGGTGGGGACTTGAAGCCATGCTATATAGAGAATGACATAGGAAATTGCAATCATTGACCCAGAAAGAGAAGACTCAAAGATATGCACAAACTGCGTTCAAATGTTTAAAGAGTTCAATGTTCAGTGTAGCCCTTTGGTACAATTGGGACCAAGGAGAGAAACTTTGTGTGGCTGGCTAGAGTGTGTCAATATAGAGTTCGTAGTCTCAGGAGTAAGTGGGAATGTTGTGGAGATGATTCAGGTATCCGTGGGGTGGTTAGACTAATGGCTTCAAAGAGTCCTTCAAACTGTAAAACACTTGATTCTGTGAAAAATCTCAATGAGTCTGTGTTCTGAGCTACTTCATCTCATGGCATGGTGGTATAAAGAAGAAATAGTGATTCTCCAGTCTAGGAATATAAATATTGAGGTGTCGTCAGTGAGTGCCTGAACTAGCACACCTCAAGATGGAGTCCCATCTCAAGCTTTGAGAACTTTGGCAGCTTTCATCACTCCTTTGCTATCTGAACTAAGGTAACATAATATAAACTTGGTCCTGCTTATCAAATGCCCTGCTTCTTATATGCACTTCCCTGTTTCTTACATGCAAAGTCGATGGCAAGCTGAGGGAACCATGGAATACTCATGTACTTTCTGTTGTCCCCTTCTTCTGTCTGTAACAGACGTTTAGTAATTTTCCAATTACTGCAGCAATGTTAGGAGGATCAGTGGGAATATAATTGCAAAGTGCTCGGGAATACTTTAAAGGAAGAAGCCCTAATCTTTCATTATCATGTTGATTACCAACTAGGACAATACCTACTCCTCGATATCATCTTCTTGTTTTTCATTTATGCCAAGAGAAAGGCTACTAGTTACACGTGATTTTAGTCCTCTGGAAATAAATGACATGAAATGAATAAATCATGTACTACTGTAGGTTTTCAGGCAGGGCACAAGATTACTAAATTATGCACTATGTAAAAGAGGGAGCTAGAAAGAAATCAATCTTTGACTAAGCTTGAGTGATCCATACACAGTGATTCTAATGTACAGGTTAGGGACGCTCTGTGCAGAAGTTCTCATAACCTAGTTAGGTTGGTAATTAGGACACAGGGACGACCAAAAGGGGAAAAAATAAGAGTGTTGAACAGCAGCCAAGCGAATTTTAGAATAATGAAGAAATATCAAATAGGGTAAATCAATGGAGGTAAAGGACACAAAGGGGAAATGAAAAACATTCAAAGATAAATTAATGTAGGCCCCAGGGTTATGCAAGCAATTTACTATAAATATATTAGAAAAAAAGAGACAGATGTAGGTGAATAAGGAAGTAGAAAATTGGTAAACCGTTGTTGGAAACAAGAAATGCATAAAACAAATAGTGTGGCAAAACAGAAAGTCAGTGAAGAAGAAAGAAAAGCATTTAAGAAAACATAAAGACATTCCTTTGTAGATGGCATACTTTTTAAATTTTTTTTTAACATTTTATTTTTATTTTTTGAGACAGAGAGAGACAGAGCATGAACAGGGGAGGGTGAGAGAGAGAGGGAGACACAGAATCTGAAACAGGCTCCAGGCTCTGAGCTGTCAGCACAGAGCCCTATGTGGGGCTCGAACTCACGGACCGCGAGATCATGACCTGAGCCGAAGTTGGACGCTCAACCGACTGAGCCACCCAGGCGCCCCTAGATGGCATACTTTTTAGCAAAAGTTCTTGCCATCTCATCATGTATTATATCCTTATGAATTTAATGTGAAATAAATTTGTCTAGCCTTTCAGTTATGAAACTGGGCTTTCATGTACGGCACGGTGACTATAATTAACAATACTGTATCGTATATTTGAACGTTGCTAAAAGAGTAAATCTTGAAAATTCACATCTCCAGGGGAAAAATTGTAACTGTGTAACTATCTATGTGACGAATGTGAGCACGAGTTACTAGGATCATTTTGCCAATATACACAAATATCGAATCATTATGTTGTATACCTGGAGCAGATAATTTTATATGTCAGCTACTCAATAACAACAAAACAAAACCAGCAAACAACAACAAAAAACTCTGAGGTTTCAACGTCTCCCACAGTCAGAGAAAAGAACAGGTTTTTATCTCTTAAACACATATGGAGAGTTTTAGCCAATCTGCCCATTTAAAAGGCAGCAAATTCATGATTCCATTCTTTTTTTCTTAATTGACCTATAAAAAGGTAAAGTGCACTAATCTGGTGTGTATAGCTCAATTAACTTTTATGTAGGAACATATTCCTATAGCTACCACTAAAATCAAGATACAGAACATTTCCAGGACCCCTCAAGTTTCCCTTGTATCTTCTCAGTGTGTATCCCCTCTGATGTCAGTATTACTCGGGTTTCAAACACCATCAGTTAGTTTTGCCTGTTTGGAACTTTATATAAATGGAATTCTATACTATGTACGCTTTTGCATCTGGCCTTTTTCATTCAACATAATATCTGTGAGATTCATCTTATGTTCTTGTCTGTACTAGGAGTCTATTCTTAGTTACTGGTTCATAACAGGGGTTGGTGAACTTTTTCTATAAAGGATCAGAAAAAAAGTTTGGTGGACAATATAGTCTCTGTCTCAACCACTCACCTCTGCTTTTGTAGCACAAAGGCAGTGATAGACAATATGTGAATGAGGAGTGGGAGTGTGTTCCAATAAAGCTTATTTACTAGGATTTGGCCGTGGGCTAGCTATATTTGCTCAATCCTACTCTGTGGTGTTCCTTTGCATAACTACACCACTATATACTTATTCATTTTCTTGTTGATGAACATTTGGTTTGTTTCCAGTCTTTTGGTAAAATATATGCCCTCATTTCTCTAGGCTATATATCTCAGAGTGGAATTACTGGATTGGATGCTTGATGTTATGATCGGCTTTAATAAATACTGCCACACAGTTCTCGAAAGTAGTTAGTACCGGTTTATACCCCTGCTGGTGACATATAGGATGCTGTACTTCCATGCCAGTACTTGGTACTTGGTATAGTTTGTTTGTTTGTTTGTTTCTATTTTTTCATTCTAATCATTGTGGTGTCTGTCTGGTAGATTCTCTTTGTGGTTTTAATTTGTATTTCTTTGGTGAGCAATGATGTTGAGCACCTTTTTTTTAAATGTGTGTTGCCCATTGGGATAGTGCCTTTTGTGAAGGGCTTATTCGATTCTCCTGCCTATTTTTTTTTTTAATGGGCTGTTCTTTTTCTTATTGATTTGCAGGAGTTATTTATATATTCTGACTATAAGTTCTTTGTATGTATTGTGGATTAGATGTCTTCTCCCAATCAAGATTGCATTCTTAAAGCAATTGTAAGCAGTTGATGTCATGACTTTTTTTTTTTTTCAATAAGATCCTTTCACTTCATCAGTGAATCAGCCCTGAGTGGGTCACAGAATTAATCAGGATATGTGAACAGCATCTCAAGAGTCCAGGAGCATGTAGAGAAGAAAAGTCAGTTCTGCCTTGAGGATGTGGTATAAAGGCTCCTGCTCATTTCCTCTCCTAGCGGAGAGGTGGTTCTTTGTGCCTCTGAGAGTGAAGCAGGGTCCAGGCCCTGGAAGGAAAGGTAACCTTCCAGGAGGAAGAAACAGGGGAATCAAAAATGTAGCAGGGCCAATATTTGGAACTATACCCCAAAAGCAGAGCCTTTCCTAAGTTATTCACCATTCCTATCTCCCTGTGCCAAACCTGGTGTGAAACAAATGACCTTGATATTGTAATTTATAACCTTCTCTTAAAAAGAGAGGTATCTGTACTGCCTGGCCAGATACCACACAACAAGCTAAATATATTGTCCAGAATTGTGTATTCTGTGCTACACGTTCCCTCTTTAGCTATGCATTCTCCCTCTATTAAGTTACTGCCAGGCAAAGGTGATTTATTAAGATGAGAAGCAGACATTGCTAAAACAGGAAGAAAAGCAGAAAAGAAATAAATGTTTCCTCAGAAGCCACAAAGGAGAACAGATGTCAGCAGGAGCAGATGTATGCTTCTCCGGGGTGAAAGAACGAATATTTAATGCAATCAGAATCCCAGGAACGTCAGTAACCAAGAAAGCGGAATATCGAAAACTTTGCAGAACTCCTTCATGTGATGTTATGCATCCCTAAGTGCCCCCCAAAGAAGCACAAACTACCAGTGACAAATGTTCCCAAACTATTTTTTTAAAGAGGAAAAATGAGAATGGCCCAGGTTATTTCTATATGCAAGGTTATATTTGTCCTATTTTCAGCATCGGAAACCCATGCAGAACATTTGCCTTTAGGAAGACGTTGTAACTTCTGCATCCTATTTAGCTCAATCAGCTAAATGGCTAATGTCTACTTACGACCCTCATGTGACATCATAAATGATTAATTCCTTCCAAAGTTCAGCGTGTGAGAAAACAAAGTGTAAACTGTTGAGGTAAACATCTCGAGAAAAGTGACTGAATGAAATGGCCAAATTGTTTCCCTCTAAAGTATAAAGCAGTGGTGACTACAAAAAAAAAAAAAAATGTGGAACTTCTATGTATCAACAACCCAGATAAAGGCACTGGGGAGAATATTTGCAGCAAACATGACTTTAAGAAGCTTATGATACATAAGTTAAATAAAGAGCTCCCATATATGGATTTTTTAAATGAACACTTTAACAGTCAAATTTTCAATGGTTTTGAACCAATAATTAACAAGGAAAGAGCTAAAGTTAGTTAGTAAACATTGAAATAATGTTAAACCCGACTACAGCACTGTAGAAAAAAACCAAGTGATATTGTTACCAATCAATTGGCAAAGTTTTTAAATGAAAAATAAACATAGTAGCTTGGTTATGATAAAATACACAAAATCATATATGTTCTTTAGGTGATACATGTATTTAAGGCTTTTGGGAAGCAAGAAGAAATATTGACAGTATTTATATGTTTTAACATAGTCATTTTAGGGGCACCTGGGCTCAGTCAGTTAAGCATCTGACTTTGGCTCAGGTCATGATCTCACAGTTCATGGGTTCAAGCCCCACGCTGGGCTCTGTGCTAACAGCTCAGAGCCTAGAACCCCTTTGGATTCTGTGTCTCCCTGTCTGTGCCCCTTCCCTGCTTGTGCTCTGTCTCTCTCTCTTTCTCTCAAAAATAAATAAACATTTAAAAAAATAGTCATTTTAGCCCTTTCCATCTATTTTCCAAAAATAATCACATAAGTTGACAGGAATTAGAAATTGGCTGTAATTTCCAGTGGCAATAACAATAACATAATAATAATAATAACAAAAACCACATGATCAAGTATAAAGACATCTTCATCATCATCTTCCTCTGAATAAATATTTATTCTTAACTTTCAAAATACTTTTTTTTCTGTCATATGTTCATGCGACACTTGTCATATGTCGTATGTTTCCAATTCCATATGTTCCTTCTTTCCAGATCTCCATCTCCTGGTATACTTAAGTAGTTTGCAATTCTTTCAAAGGCATGTATCATTCTCTTTCAGTGACCTTTAAATATTTTATCTTCTCATATCTCCCATTATCATTCAATTGTAGAGGTATGGCAACAAAAAGTATGGTAACTTCATTCAATGAGAAGTAGTTTAACCATACAAATTGTGTGCAAACCATGAGAAGTTATTATGCGTAATGTTGAAGAGCGATTCCAGCAATATGTTTAAATGTCTGTTGTGTACCAAAAGGGTCTAAAAAAAAAAAAAAAAAACCACACTAAAATATACATATTATTGTATTTGACTCATGGGAAAGTGGGCTTTGCTTTTTTTTCTTCCTTTAAATATTCAAACCTTTTCACATTTCCTTAAATAGGATGTAGTTTTCCCATAATGAAAATAGAAATCATTAAAGTAATTGCTTTCTTCTGCAAAAGACCACTGTATCCACAAGTCTCTTTTAAGATAAAAA
Source organism: Panthera onca (assembly GCF_046562875.1). Classification (NCBI taxonomy): domain Eukaryota; kingdom Metazoa; phylum Chordata; class Mammalia; order Carnivora; family Felidae; genus Panthera; species Panthera onca. The sequence goes on along the minus strand of NC_138339.1, from coordinate 174,733,045 downwards.
TGAGTTTCTGGTTTCCTCCCCAACATCTCTGAGCAGCACATTTCAGAATCTCACTGTTTATATTCACTCTCTTGTTCCACTGCAGCCAGGCTAAACATCTGGTGTGTACAGCCGGCAGAGGTGGGAGCAGATAGGATGATGAATCGACCTGGCTGGAAGGAACAAGTTCTACTTTGCTGGGAGGTCCATGCACACAGTACAGTGTGCAAGCAATATTCAAACTGCGAGAGGCGTGGCCTGAACTCAGTCCCCTGTCTAGTTGCAACTGAGTTCCCCCGTTCTTGTTCTTGAAGCCAGATGCAGAGTACAATTGCTGCCCGACTTAATCTAATTCTAAGGCTTTGGATCTAGCTCTGAGCACCTTGCGTCCGCGAGAACTTTTTCTTGACCTGGTCCTGAACGCGTCTACGTTCTTCACGCTCCTGCCTGTCTTTGGTCTTAAGCTCAGAGAAGTCGATTCTCAAGCCAATCTGGATTCAGTCATTTATGTCTTTCGAAGTTGCTCCTTCCTCAGGTGTCTATAAAGACCCTGCATTTTTCTGCAGACCATCTCCCACACTCTGGAAATACTCCTCAAAAATCTCTCTTCTCTCTCCCCTCCTCCCATAATCATGGTTTCCTCTAGTATCTTGTTGGCATTTACTTTGAGACAGTGAAGCTAAACAGAAAACTGAAACCTAAAAGGACAGGGGAGCTTAGCCATGGCCTCACTGGTCCTGTGCAGAAGAATTAGAAATTCACTCAGTTTCCTGACTCACAGGGGTTCCTGATGGCCTGCTCTGTGTCTTTTTCAGTCATCCTCCATCACTGTTTACGTATGTGGAACTTTGTTTCTTTTTTACTGAGGTCGTGTTTTTCCCTGGGAGGTATTGATCTCTGGTAGACTTCTAAAAGTTTTTAAAAAACAACAAAAGTGATATGAACTCTAATTGCAACCCATTTGTCAAAAATAAAGGAAAAAAACTCATCCAACTGCTGTTCACAAGCTTTTTGACAGGCTTCCTCTAAAAGTTACTATTTCCGTAGGTAGCTGAAAAAGCACAACAGGAGGAAAATTTTGCTTTTGCCTATGACTTTTTCCTTGGAGAGCAATATCACTAGGAAATTCACTTTTTTCTATGCCTTTTCTTTACCGAATAAGGCCATTACATTGGAGGTAAAATATCTGCCCAGAAAAGGAAGGTGTGATCAGAAAATAAAATTATTTCACTCAACAGATACAAGAAGCTATTACACTGCTATTGGGATTTAGAGAGAAATATTGCCTGGGGCCAAGGTGCTTACCATCCCAATAGAGCAAGGAGGCATATAAACTTAATGGTGCGATGATGTGTTACAGGTCCTATTTGTGTGTGGGATTTAGTAGCAGCATATGGGGAGAAGGGTGTGGATGGGACGGTCTGCCTTGAGAATGGGACTCCTACGTGAAGGCTTAGAAAGGGGGCAGATAGGTGTGAGGTGAGTGATAAGGCTCAGAGACATCATTGCAGAGGGTAGCCATGGAGGGCTTTACACAAACAAATCCCATGGCCAGCACTATCAATCATTGTTAGTTCCTAGGTTCATCTGGTGCTAAATTATGTGATGCTAAATTATGAGCTCTAACTCCCTGAGGCATATGTTCTTTGGTTGAGACCTCACCACGTGTTGGGCTCCCACTCTTCTACATTGATAAAGAGGCTGTTGAGTGGTGTCCATTTGTATTTGATACCCTTCTTCAAATACGGCAATTTGATCAACTGAATGCAGTCTTTGGAGCCACAATAGATGCATTTTGTGCTTAAGTAGATAATGAAAATAGCAAGAAAAATCAATGAATTAAACCACTGTTTGAAGGCATTCTTGCCATATTGAAATGTAAGCTGTTTGGAGTGAGCAGCGTGCAGGAGGAGTGACTGTTCACAGAAGAGATAATAGAAGATAAGTGGCCTTCTTCTCCCTTAGCAATCAGTGTTTATTTGTCCTTAGCAATTTTCTTAATTTTCTGCTGGGTGTCCATGTCTCTTTTAAAATAGAATAATCTACTGGAAATGAAGTTGATCAATAGGTGATCCCGAGGGGGTTTTTTAAAGTGTTTTTTTAAACCTAGAAATCAGTAGGGACGGACCAGTAAGCAGAAGATACATCCTTGTTCTAATACATCTGTCTTCTCAGTTCAAAGGGAAGGGTATGTGTGCGTGTGCATGCTTTCAGAGATTAGAGCGGTGGTCCTCAGCCTATGGAGCGTCAGAGTCACCCGTAGGGCTCCCGCAAGCACAGGTGGCTTCTACTTCAGGTGATCTGGGGCAGAACCTGAGATTTGGCATTTACGGTAGGTTCCCAGGTGGTGTGGTCTGTTGCCCCTCACACCAGCTCTTGCTAGCACGCGAGAGAGGAGCTCTAAAACCCTGATGGTTCAACTCATCATACAGCAGGGGTCTAGTGGAAGGTAATCTTTGCTACCATATGAAGATTTTATTTACTTTTCCTAAAGAATCAAAAATTTAGAGCTGGGAAGGGCTTGAAACATTATCTAACTTAACCTGGTGTCTACAGATGAAGACAGTGAGGCCCCCGAGAGATTCACTGACTTGATGGAGGACACACAGACACTTACTGGTGACTCCAGGAACAATACACATTTGTCTCCGAACTCCCAACCTCCACCATCTTTGCAACGTGGCACCTGGCTTTTGTAGCTTCAGTTGCAGAGGCATTTATAAATCAGCTTGTTACAAGGTCCACTACCTCATAAAAATGGGACAAGTGTTGGAGCACCACTGCCACATTTTTTACATGGTTGGGAAGGAAAATGAGCTAGCACTTACAGAGCATCTGCTGAGTTCCTGGCACCGTGGTTTACATGCATTGGTGTAATTAATGTGTACAGCATGGGAGGAATAAGTAAGGTTATCCTTATTTTTCTGATGTGGAAACTGAGGCGCTGAGAGCCTGCATGACTTAACTCCCAGTCGCACGGCTGGGAAGTGGCATCAGGATGACCAGTGCAAGCTGAGAGATCACCGAGCCAGGCCCCGGAGACCCGGTAGTCAGTGCGTCCTCCTCTGGGAAAGGGAACAGTGTTCCAGAGGGAACAGTGCCTTGGTGGTGTGGTGACAAGGATGACTGTCGGACCCAGAGAAACCTGGCAGGCTTCCATCACTGGAACGGGGATACGACAAAGGAACTTAGTGTCAGGAAAAAGGCAAAAACTCGTGACACTGGAATCGGGTTACAAAATCAGAAGCTGATTCACAGAAAGGCTGGCCTGATACTTGGTGTGAGTTGGTCCCAGCTGGCCTGGGGGGGCGGGGCGGGGGACAGAGGTCAGGTGGCTCCAGGTGTGGGGCTCCTGCCATGGTTGCAGGTATATGCACTTCATCGCTGAGTTTTGCTATGTGTGGAGCTGAACACATGTGCTTCTATGAAGAGAACATTCTATGTGTCTGTTTTAAAAATATGCAGATTACACCTTCATGTGTTTCCTGAGAGGGGAAGGTAGGAGAAAATTAGTATGGGTTTATTGGTCATTCCAAGATCCTTGGATAAGAACTAGGCTTTGCTTATGCTTATTAGGTGGCCCATTAGAATGTTTCTATCAACAATAACTTTTGCCAGAATTTTATTGGGTAAAAAGCCTAACACTGAAATATAAGATCACATGCTTTTCATCTTTATTGTCTTATTTTAGATTTTTGGCTTGCCATTTCTCATCGATTATTTTGAAATGTGTTTATCAAAAGAATTGCATTTAAATGTGCGTCTTCCCTACCACTGACAGCTCTGTACAATACAAAAACGTTATCTGCTAAGTCTTTGTCATTCCTCTAGGACCCCAACATTCAGAAGTACGTTGGTCACAGTAGGCACATCATGTATATTTTATGTTTAAATATATAGTTAATAAAGAATGTAGGCACTCAGTTGTCGTTTCTTTAAGCCAGACCTAGGCTAGACTCTTCCAGTGCAAGACGGATAGAGACAAGTAAATAGCAGTGATTACACAGAGTGATAAGGGCTAGAATAAAATGATAATGACAGTAATCATAATAGCATATATTCGCTGTGCTCAAGCTATTTATCATATATAGACATTCCATATATATTAACACGCATAGTCCTTACCACAACCCTGTGAAAAACAAATATTATTCTCCCCATTTTATCCATAAAGATGTTGAAGCACATAGAAATCAAGTGATTTGACTAACACACAGTTAGGATATGATATTTAGAAGACAAACTTCCGAGCTGACTAGTAACAAGCAACATAGTTAAAAGCCAAAATGATCACACATGGTCCACGTACACATTTTTTTTTACTTTTTATTACTATGGCAAAGCATTTGTGACGTAGATTTGCCATTTTTAAGTATACAATTCAGTGGCCTTAAGTATATTCACAGTTTTTGTGCAACCGTTACCACTGTCTAGCTCCAAAATTCTTCATTATCCCAAAGAGAAACTTCATGCCCATGAAGCAATTAACTCCTCCTTCTCACCTCCCCCTAGCACCTGGTAATCTTTATTCTGTTTTCTGTCTCTATGAACTTGCCTGGGCTAATTGGGATTATTACAATATTTGTCCTCTTTTGTCGGGCTTCCTTCACCAAGTGTAATCGTTTCAAGGTGCATCCATGTTGTAGCATGTGTCAGAACTTCATTCCCTTTAATGGCTAAGTAACATTCCATTCTGTATACACCACACTTTGTTTATCCACTCATCTGCTGATGAGCACTTGGGTCATTTTGGTTTCTGCCGTTGAGTCTTTGGCTATTGTGAATAATGCTGCTATGAACATTGGCATGTGAGTTCCCATTTGAGTCCCTGTTTTTAATTCTTAGGCCTATACCAAGGAGTGGAATTTCTAGGTAATATGGTAATTCTATATTTAACTTTTTGAAGAACCAGCAACTATTTTCCAGTGGCTGCACCATTTTACCTTGTCGTCAACAATATAACAAATATTCTGACTTTTTCACACCCTCACCAAAACTTGTTATTTCCCAGTGTATTTTTTATGTTATTATCATAATCATTCTGGAAGCTCCACACACATGCTTTAACATGCTCAGTTAAAGACCCCAAAGCATGTGGTTGGCTGACATATGCTACGTGTCATCTCTTAGCTAGAAATTTGTGGAGATTAGTTTTACTCAAACCAGGGGGGAAGGGTGGAACAGGTTAAGGAATGTGGTTGTTAGATGTAGTTTCTGAGGAGGCCCTCCATCACACAGGGAACCTGTTGTTTTGGAACTACAACCTCATTGCCTTTGCATCCCTAGTGTGGAGCTCAGTGCTCGAGGCAGCAATAGGTAGCAATAAAAACATGTAGGCTTGCATGAATGTATGAATATATGAATGAATGAGAGAGAGGAGTCAATGTAACGTGTTTTCCATCTTTATAGAAAATCACTTGTTAGGAAAATGTTATGTTTTCAGATATTTTTTAGGGAAAGCACTACATTTTAAATCAGAAGCCTGGTATATGGTGTGGTCTGTCTCACCAACTAGAAGTCTAATCACAACTGGGCAATAGACTCTCTCCAGGCTTCCATTCTCTTCTGTGGAATTATTGCCTCAGACTAGATCATCTTGGAGTTGTTTCCATCTCTGACATTCTAAGAAGCATCATATTATATACTATAGGCCGCCCTTTTACTGATTACTAATTTAGGACAAATCTTTATGCCATAGTTTCAAATATAAGAGACTGGAAGTGAAGAGTGTATCAAAAAAGTTTTTTAAGTGAGAATTTTTTTTAAAAACATAGAAGTACAAAACTTTCCCAGAAGAAAACTGAGAAGAGTGTAAGTATAGTTTAATTTACAAATGTGAATATAGAAATATATTGCATATTCACTCAGCAATCTTTTAATGTTTAGTCAATGTAATTTTGTTGAAATAGAGGTCCACCATGTTGTTATGAACCTATCTTGGAACAACAACGTTGGAAGATCCGGCAGTCAATCTCCTTTGACTTCATAAAGAAACTGGAGGGGCACCCGAGTGGCTCAGTCAGTTGAGTGTCCAACTCTTGATTTTGGCTCAAGTCATGATTCCACAGTCGTGGGATTGAGCCCTGAATTGGGCTCCACACTGAGCATGGAACCTGCTTGGGATTCTCTCTCCTATTTTCTGCCCCTCCCTCACTTGAGCTCTTTCTCTTTGAAAAAAAAAAAAAAAACTGGGGAAAAAAACTGGAAAGAGAGAACTATATAAAAAGAAGGTTTCTAGTCTCTCTGCTTCAGGCAACATATGCACCTTCCTTCTAAAGGAAGTCTTGGGGCACCTGGGAGGCTCAGTTGGTTAAGCGTCCAACTCTTGATTTCGGCTCAGGTCATGATCTCACGGTTCAAGCAGCGCAGAACCTGCTTGAGATTCTCTCCCTTTCTGCCCCTCCCTGCTCTCTCTCCCTCTCTCAAAATAAATAAACCTTTAAAAAAATAATAATATTTTTTTAAAAGGAAGTCTTGAGTAAATAGTTACAAGAAACTGAGGCAGGCATGTTTTAAGCAGCGTATCACCTGCATACTTGGAATTCTAATTTAAATTTCTACTTTCAAGCTTGATTGGCTCCACTCATTGTACATCGAATTGATCAAAACAAAAATTACAGAGTCAAATTTCTGATACGGCTAAGAAAAAGAAGGATGAATCAGAAGGTAGAAGGCCATATAAGTCATTTTTTTTTCAGCCTAAAGCATAACTGAACTTTATGGGCACCTCAGCTAGAAATGTACTGCTTTAAAATAGTCTTACTAATTTACACAAGGGCTTGTTTTAAAAATAAAGCACCTTACCATCATCCCCAAATTTCTAAAATCAATTCGAATGTAAGATTTGATTTTAATATGAATTTGTGTATGCAACAAATTTTTATTGAGCATCCACTGTGGAACCCAGAAGACCAATTATTCTAGGTGCTGAGGTCACAACAGCGAACCAAATGGGCAAAACCTCCACCATAATGAAGCTTACAGTCCAGTGAAGAGAGAAAGACCAAAAATAAGAGAAGAAAACTATATGAAATATATATACATATATATGCACGTGTGTGTGTGTGTGTGGTGCTATAATACACGTCAGATACACACTTCGTTGTCAAAGAAAAATACAATTAATTTGTGTATGCCATACCTTATAATACAGAATAAGAATATTATCCGTGGGTTCCGAGACCCAGCCTCGACCAGTGTCTATATCGTGTTATGGGACGCATTACCTCTGATGAGCTAAGTAATTGCTAGATTCACACCGCAAACAAGCCCTCAGACTGTGCTAGTAGAAAAGTGACATACCCGTTAACAGGGTGAGAAATGAATACAAATGAATTCTCCACCCTCCCAGCAGCCACTGCTCCCATGTTCTTGCCCTTCTCCATCCCCCTGCCAGTTCTCTGAGAAAAGGATGAATATTGCAAGTGATGTTCACGTCATGTCTCAGTGACCTAGAAATGGGAATGTGCAGTAAGGTGTGGTGGTGCGCTAATGATGCTGAGCCAGAAAGCAGGGCAGTCACACTAAGAGGAGAGTGGCGTAATTGAAAGCAACTTTGAACATCCGTGCCCTTTTGTTCCGCACCCCTTCCTGGGGACTGGGGTGGGTCAGTGCCGCTGAGGGCCACGGGACCACCTGAAGTTTGACCACAGGCATGGGCACCATTCCTTGTGGCTGGTACTATCTGTACTGGGGGCCAGAGGAGTTTTATCAATAACAAAAGACTGTCGCAACGGAATCAATTAACCCAGCATGCCTCAGAGAGCTCTGTGATGAGAGTGGTCACTTCTTTCTATCAAAAATAAGAAAAATAATATGAATCCATTTCAGTTACAAACAAAGTTTCCTTCTTTAGGTGAGAAGGGAGAAGCGAACTATGGTAGATGCCGTGGTGCCTGCTCAGATCCCTTCGTGGGGCCAGGGCACCCCCTCGCCCACCCCCAGCCTCCAGGGATGGGCTGCTCACAGGTGTCCCCTCCTTCAGAGAAATGCAGATGGGAGCCATTGTGTTTGTCCCTCCCCCAGCCCACCGCTTGGGACTGATTGAGTTAGGGTCAAAAGTCTGGCCCGTCTAGTCTTACTGGAGACCAGGTCCAAGCTCCAGAGCTCCCCTGGGGATGAGACTCAAACTGGTCTCCAGCTGAGACCACAGCCCTGCTGAGCATCTGTCTCTGTCCATTTCTGTGTGCCTCTTTGGCTCCCCCATAAATCACATGGAGCCAAGTGGTCTCAGGGTCTGCTCCCCAGCAGCCAGTCCTCACACGGGAGCTGACATGAGTCACTCACCTACTGGGTTGTCAGAGCCTCTGCTAAGCACTTCTGCCTACCTCATTTCGTTCCCCTTAATACTAAAGGAAGTGGAGCTCAGACATGTGGGTGAGCCTCCCCCAAAGTCACAGTCTAGTAGGTGACTCCGAAACCATCCTCTCTCCCTTGGATCACATAGTTGCTTTACTCTCCTCTACTGCTAAGGAGAAAAGAGCCAGGGTTTGCCGCTGAATGATTAGCATCCCCATGACTCACTTTCACTGATGCTGCTATAGGGGTTCCTAATGTTTGTTGCTAAGGCTTCACCTTTTGTCACACAGATGCTCACATAGGCATCATCCCCGTTACTTTGCTTACATCACTTGCCCAGGTGGTGGCAGATGTTTTCTTCATTATTCTTTGTTTTCTGCTTGGTAAATCTGTGTGTGGGTTGCTTAATTATGCTGAACAGAGTCTCTTTCTCTCCTCTGTACAAAACGAGCCTGGGGGAGGACAATGAAGAGGAAAAAAGAGATGTGAGGTTCACACAAGAGCAGAGGGATCCTTACCCTGTCAACTGAGGCAAGAAGAATGTGCATTTCCTGGGGAGAAGACATCAACATTAGGAGGATCTCCTATGTATTTTCTGTTGAAAACACAGTGGTATGCTCAAGGGCTGCTGAGGCATGCTATTTAATGGCTGGCACACGAAGTGGTCCCAGTGTGCATTTTAATTAATGGGGGTACTACCTTCTCCCTCACCCTCTGCCTCCCACCCACCTTCCCTCCCTTCCTCCCATTCTACTCGTCCTTCTCTCTCTCTCTTCCCATACTTGGTTATCAGGTGGCCGGATGCTTTCACTTTCATGTCTGCCATAATAAACAGGATAACCGAGTGGGCTGAGTAATTCTTAGTTCTACATACAATGCAAAGCCAAGATGCAGCAGTCTAAAGATGGTTTGATTTGAAGAACTAGCCATGTGCAAGATGGCTGGCCCCATTGTCTCTTGCCCCAGTTTTATCATGTACATTAACTGTTCAAAGTACATGGTTGCATTTAATGTCCCTTCTCCCCACCAGTCTCATCCCCTCCCTTGAACACATCCTGATGAGGGACCATTTTCTGCAAGAATGCCAATGTCACAAAAAAAGACAAAGAGAGCCAAAGAAATTATTTCAGATTAAAGGGGACTAAGGGCACAAGCCAAGAAATATGACACATGATGGTAGACTGCATCCTGCATTGGAGAAAATGTTATAAAGGGGGTTACTGAGTCAGTTGACAAAGTTGGATATTGGATACAGACTGTAGGTTAGGTATAAGTATATATCAATGTTAAATTTACTAAGATTGATAACTGCACTGAGGGTGTGTGAGAAGATATTCTTAGGAAATACCAGTGAAGTATTACAGAGTGAGGGGTCACAATGTGTGCAACTTACCCTCAAATGGTATAAGTTGTATATAGTAGCACAGAACTATTAATGTGTGTGCGTCCTCACTCATATATGTTCTCAAACGCTATCCTCAAATAGCATAAGTTGTATATATTCATAGAAGGTATTCATGTATATATAGCCTCCCTCATATATAAAACAGAGAGAGACAGAGAAGAACTGATAAAGAGGCAGAACGTTAACAATAGATGATCCTGGGTAAAAAGTATATAAGTGTTCTTTGTACCGTTTTTGGAACTTTTCTGTGAGTTTGGAATTATTTCCCAAAGAAATGAACAAGGAAACGTCCCTTCAGATGCAGTTACGAACAGGAGGCCTGGGTTTTAGGCGTGGCGCACGAGGGCTGTCGCAGTATTTGCACACCTGCAGAAAGCTGCGCCCATAAGCAGGGCCATGAGCATTTTATAAGAAATGAATTGATCCCTGGAAAACCTAGATGAGGATTACCTGTGTTAAGTCTAAAATATAAATCTCCTTGGTATTTCATGAGAGTCTGTGACAAGCTCCTTGGTATTTTATGGGAGTGTGGGCAGCATGGGCTTGCTAAGTGTGACTCAGGGATTGCTGGCCTTTAAATGACTCGAACCAGTGTCTAGCTGCAGAGGGGAGGTGTTGGCAATGTGTGGAATGGACTTAAAAAGGGACTGAAGAGGCTCTTGAGAGAGTCGGGATGGCAGACCCAGACTGTCATGAATCAGGAGGGCGAGTGATGGCCTTGGAATGGCCTCTTTTCCCAATTTGTCATCGTTTGGATGAAGCTTAGATTAAAGCAGGGGACAAGAAACACCTGAAGCTGAAAATAAAAAAAAATAAAAAGGAGAGGCAAGGTTGAAGGAAGCAAAGAAATTGAGACTTATCTTTCCATTTATATAAATCCAGTCCCCACAGGCCCTCTGGCTCCTCTGTTGAGGAGCTCCCCACGGAAAGTTCCTTTTCCGCGATGGATATGCTGAATTTTGTCTCCAAGGGGAACTGATGAGACAAAGTAGAATACCTGTGAAAGGCATGTAGGGACCAAACCCAGCTAATAAAAGAAAAAAAAGAATTATGCTCACATGAACTAAATTACCTCACGTATATAACAGAAGTTTGTGTGCTGAATCAATATGAAAAGAATATCCTCTTGTAACTTAATTAGAAGACCTCTATGTAGCACAAAATTAAATCCATTCTCATATTTTGCGCCTACTTTCACCCCTCACAATCCACAACTTTATGTATTTTATAAGAAATAAATTTGTTTACAAGAAAATGCCCGCTTAATCATCAAATGATGTGTTTTACGTAGCGCCTGTTTACTTCAGCATGCTACAGTATTTTACACAGAGGTTGCTAAAATCCATTGCTGAAATGTAGGCACTTCTGGGGAAAAAGAATGCTAACGGATCAATGCCCCCCACCACATACTAGTCAGTCTGGGGGCAAATAACAGAATAATCTATAAAGTATCAAAGGATTTTGAGCAGTTGGAACTTCACTCGCCATGTTGGCTTTTTGCCACATATCAAGAGTAGTCTTACTAGTCTTACTAACAGGGCCACGAAATCTGTAATAGCCCAGAGTGTGTGCCTCCTCATTTTTATATGTCATTGGAAAGATGGAAAGCCAAGAGCACATCTGGGGTCTGGGTTTAACACTAGCTCTGGGGAAAGGGTACCACATAGTCAATCACTTCCCACATAAGCCAGATTTCCCCCTAAAGATTAGTCAAAGTGCCAGTAAAATATCGGCCGGTGTTTTGCATCCTACGATGAGCTCACAGAAAGCAGGCTAAAAGTTTGTGTTGTCAAGGTGTGTCAGGGTGTTGTGCCTAAGTGTCCACGGGCACATGAAGAGCCTGCTTTCGCCATTACTGGGCCGCGGCCAACTGACCTCATGTGTCTGGACAACCAAGAGTGAGTGATGCCCGGTACACAGAGAACAACCATGCATTCCAGTGCTGTCCACTGCTGGGCACCCAGTCTTCATGTCGGTGGTTGAAGTTGAAGTGTAAACCCTATTTGGGGGTGCAGGTCCATAGTAGAGACATTCAAGAAAGTGAAGATTCAGTATAGGACCCTGTATCAGTCACAGTTTCCCAGAGAAACAGAACCAATAGGATATACATAGGTACATATAATAGGAGATTTATTATAAGCATTGGCTCACATCGTTATGGAGGCTGAGAAGTCTTATGATCTGTCTTCTATCAGCTGGAAGCCCAGAAAAGATGGTGGTATAATTCAATCCAAGGCCAATGACCTAAGAACTTGGGGGAATGATGGTGTAACTCCCAGTCTGAGGCCAGACTCCAAAGGCCTGGGAACAAGGAGCTCTAGTGTTCCAGAGCAGGCGAAAATGGACATCCCAGCTCCCGAAGAGAGAGAATTAGCCCCTTCCTCTGCTTTTTTGTTCTGTGTGGGCCCCCGTGGGTTGGATGATGGCCACCCATCTTGTAGAAGGTGAATCTCTTTACTCAGTCTACTGAGCCAAATGCTAATCTTGCAGAGACACCCTCACAGACACACTCAGAAATAATGTTTTACCAGCTATCTGGGCATCCCTCAGCCCAGTCAAGTTGACGCATAAAGTTAACCATTACAGACAGCAAGTTGTGCCAAGAAACCTGTATTTACAAACACATGAAACTTTGGGGTATTGAGTGAGGTGACCCAGGGAACTAGTGGAATCCAAAAACAAAATCCTAATCTGGGGGATCAAGAAAGGTAGGCTAAGAGCTCTATGGGAAAACATTCTGAGAATTATATCCAACAGTGCGATTCCTTCATATATATGTATTTCTACGTAACTGTTTTATTCAACTCCAAAACCATCGTGTGTTCACTCTTTATTCTTTGCAGCAGTCAGCAAGGAAACCATAATTCGAAGGATTTGTTAGCGGCTCTGCTACTGTTTCCTAATAGTTTGTGTAGTTTCTAATGACCCGAATGCCACACAGGAGGCCTTTGTAATGGAGCTATGTCACCACAGGAGCTGTGCAAAGTGAGTGTTACTTAATCACAGGCACCAAAGATGAAAAATGTAGTATTTCTTAAGGAAGTTGGCGAGGTTGTAATTTTAAAATGCCACTAATGTAATGTGGAGCATGAGGAGGTTTCCATTTCTGGCCTCTCTTTTATCCCCCAGTTTGAATGCTTTTGGCGAAAATAAAAATTTCTAACCGGCGTTCTTGATAACAGAACTCCAAGGCAAAGTGAAACTTCCTGAGTGCACTGCACCTTGTCAAAACCAAACCTGGCGAACGTGTGGCATGCCGAGAAGGGGTCAGGGTATTGGTCGGCATATAGAAAAACTGCCCGTGTGCAAAAATCACCTGTTGCCTAGTGTGCTAGCCAAGTACTGTGGGGGGAAAAATCATTTAAAATGCTCATTCAAAATCAGTGAGATAAAAATGTGGAAGTCAACGTAATCATTTTTGTCATGCCTTTAAATTCAGGTCCTTTATCTGTCCAGTGGTTTCAGTTGCTGACTCAAGCTCTTGTCCACAGTTGGGCAGAGTCTATCTGCTCTTTATAGTTAGGGTGATCTATTGACTAAATTCTAGATGTGGGCTTTCACGGATATTCTGCATTCTTATTTCATCAATTATGTTTTCTGCTGGGTTCTGAGTCAATAACAGGAATAGTCATAGCCATTGTGGACTTTCTGATCTAGTGGGAAAAGCAGACATTGAAAATAATGTAACAAGTGTGAGTACTTTGATATATGGGAAGTACAAATATGGGAAAAGTACAAATATGGGAAAGTACAAATATGGGAAGTACAAATATGGGAAAATAAACAGGAGCATAACAGAACAGGGTGCTAACCTGGTTTTAGGGTCAGGGAGTGTTATATATAATTGCATATATAGATACATAGGTTTCAAATATACATGTATATATATGTACACGTATAATTGGTATGGATATATATATTAGAGTTGGCAGATTTAGCAAATAAAAAATATAGGGTGCACAGTTAAACTTGAATTTCAGATAGACGAGTAACTTCTCAGTGTAGGTGTGTACCATACAATAGCTGTGACATAATTACACTAAAAGATAAGTATTTGGTATTTCTCTGAAATTCAAATTTAACAGAGTGCCCTCTATTTTTTTCCTGGAAACCCTAATGTGTGTGTGTGTGTGTGTGTGTGTGTGTGTGTGTGTGTGTCTGTACTCTGCCACACACGTATACCCAACCAAGAGCAAACCTTAGGGAAAGGGATATGAGAAGTAGAAAAGATCTAGAAACTAGTCCTATAGTTGTGGCCCCTAAAGCCTTATACTTCCAAGTTCTTCTTTCCCACTGTTGCTCCATTTTGGACAGGGAGTGCTGAGTGCTGGTGTCCACATGCCCTGTTACGGGCATCTAATCTCCAGTCCTCAAAGGGATTATAACTCCAGTTCTCATCAGCTTCTTTTTCTCCTCCCCCCATAGCCCTCTCCTGCATAGACCTAACATAAGCATTCCCCCCTCAACTGACCCCAGAAAGAGACAGCTCTGGGCACAGAAATTGCCTTGAGATTCCAAGGTCCTAATTTTGATTATAGTAATAATTCAGCTCAACCAGTATATGACAAGTATAGGAGGTACTGGCAGTTCTGAGACACATAGAAGCATGACTGGTGATTTCGATCCATAAAACTAATTCTGTTGAATCACATGTCATATTGAAACAAATGACTTCCCTTTCACAGGAGTCAGGCTATGCATGTATATCCATATTACTGTTCTTGCTAACTGGGATAGTTCCTTAAGGCACAAATCCTCTGTCCCATCACCTAAAAGATAGGGCTGAGGGGCATCTGGGTGGTTCAGTCAGTCAAGCGTCCGACTCTTGATTTTGGCTCAGATCATGATCTCACAGTTCCTTGGGTTTGAGCCCCACCTCGGGCTCTGTGCTGACAGTGCAGAGCCTGCTTGGGACTCTCTGTCTCCCTTTCTCTCTGCCCCTCCCCTGCTCACTCTCTATTTCTCTCTGTCTCACACTAAATAAACATTTAAAAAATAAATAACTAGTTAATTAAAAATAAGGGTGATAAGGTAACCCATAGTCTGTTATGAGGATTAAGTGAGATAATGCAATAAAAAAGTAAAACTTCAATGCAATGCCTGAGACAGATGGTAAGACCTATGAGAGACACAGGAGGGAAAACTCGGCTCCCACTGCACCCCCTCCAACGTGGTCCGAATCAGCCAACATCTCAGAAGTCATTCCAGATGTTTCTCACACGTTCTGAGAAACATGGCAAAGAATCCATTTCACTGCCTTCACATGAAGAACTATTTTCAGGGGTGATTAAGGCTCCGCTCTGAGAATGCAAGGGGAGCCCACAGCAGCCAGAATTAAATGAGCACTCGGCAGAAGCAAGGGTGGGCTTTCCTAGGTAGGCTGCAAAGCCCAAATCACTTCATGCTCTGAGCGTGTGCCCCTTGCAGTGGGAGCATCTCAAGGCTGTGAAAACACATTTCTCTTTGATGCTGACATATTAAAATAGATAACCCTCAACATTCTTTGCAGTCAAAAGATAGATGGCCTTTGACACACTCTGTCCCCAGCGCAATAGATTTTGTCATCATCAGAGATAAAGAACTGGACCCTACTCCATACCACAATTAACTTGAATAACCTTTTGAGGTTTTGTCTTTTTTTTTTTTTTTTAATGTAATTAGGACTTGAAGCACAGGAATATTTTTGTAAGATTTTTTTTTTTTTTAACCAAGCAAAAACTTAATTTTTTTTTTTTTTTTTTTTTGGCTGCAGAAAACAGGCCATACAATTATGTTTTCAAAGCCAGCTGCATTTTGAAAACCACAAAGCCAAATGCATGCTATATAAAGACGTTATATTGTACCTTTACTTCTTGTCAACTGTCATTAATCTGTAACTTCTGAAGAAGAAACCAAAAATGTTTAGGCACTTCTACTGAAGTGTGTCCAAATGTAACAACAGGAAATTTCATTTTAAGATACCAGGTGGTGTTGGATGCTCAACATTGACCTTTACCTTTGAGGCTGTGTCCGGCCTGGTCCACTTCTCCAAGGACTGCAGTAAACCTGTCAAGTCGGATTGCTGTCGGAGTTGGAACTAACTGAAGCGACGAGCTGAAGAATTTTACCCAAGTGATTAGTGGTCTTTAGGCTGCTCATCGAAACCACTTGACATTTGGGGCTCCTGGGTGACTCAGTCAGGTCATGATCTCACAGTTTGTGGGTTCGAGGCCCACGTCAGGCTCTGTACTGACAGCTCAGAGCCTGGAGCCTGCTTCAGATTCTGTGTCTCCCTCCCTCTCTCTCTGTCCCTCCCCTGCTCATTCTCTGTCTCTGTCTCTTAAAAATAAATGTTAAGAACAATTTTTTTTTAATTTTTTTTAACGTTTATTTATTTTTGAGACAGAGAGAGACAGAGCATGAGCGGGGGAGGGTCAGAGAGAGGGAGACACAGAATCTGAAACAGGCTCCAGGCTCCGAGCTGTCAGCACAGAGCCCGACTCGGGGCTTGAACTCACGGACCGTGAGATCATGACCTGAGCCGAAGTCGGACGCTTAACCGACTGAGCCACCCAGGCGTCCCAAGAACAATTTTTTTTAATTAAAAAAAAATCTTGACATTGTAAGAGTTGGCATAACCCTATCCGACATTTCCTTGATATGCCTTTATATGGTTCATTTCGTATTTGTACTCATAGCTGCTATGCAGTATTGCATTTGAGTGAAAAGGAACTTCGATTTCATATTTGGAACTTTGACCTAAGTTACAGGAGAAGTAGGAAATATCAACTATTGAAAAAGGAAACACGTATGTTGCATGCCCTATGTGGATTTGTTTGTGGATTTAGTCAGATGCAAGGTGATATGTCTGATAAATGACAGAATTTCCACATCTCTAACGGGGTAAAAATAATTGTTGCTTTATGCTATTTTACAACCAGTGATATGGAAGTTTGGGGGTTTTAATGCTTTTATACCACTCCCTGTGCATCTCAAAAGTCTGATTTTACAGGGTGGAAGGAAATTGGAAATGCTGTCACTGAAGCTATAGGGAGGATGGAATGGGTTGAAGGAATAGGGAGATTTGGAGCTATTTCCGCGAAATGCTGTCATGTCTGATACCCTCTGCAATGTAAGGAAAACCTCAGCATTGCTGGGATCTTCCATTCATCCTGACTTTGGTCAAAACCTTTCCCATATTTTGACTTACACTCCATCCCCCCTGAGTGTTATCAGGTTCTCAGATTCGATGAAGGGAACTTGGTAACTGTATCACAGAATATCACAGACTTAAACCACGGAAATTTATTTTCTTGAACTTCTTGCGAGGCTGGAAGTCCAAGATCAAGGTACTGGTAAAGTAGAGTCTGTTTCTAATGAGAGCTCCCTCTCTTGCTTGCAGATGGTACCTGTTCACTGTCTCCTCACTTGGCCTTTCCTCTGTGGACTCCTCTTCTTATAGAGCCACCAGCCCTGTGGATAAGGGCCCCGCCCTTATAACCTTATTTAACTTAAATTACCTCTTGACAAGTTTTATTTCCAAATACAGTCATATTGGGGGTTGGGGCTTCAACATGTGAATGGTGGGTGGGGACATAATCCACCTCATGACTAAGAATAAAACATAGTATCTGTGCTTCGGCAAATTGCTTTTGTGTTTCTAGTCTATAAATGTTGTTTGGTCGCCCATGATAAATATACATTTAGCATTAAAACAGTGAGTGGAATATTTACCAAAAAAATGTAAAATTGTAGCAATATGCCCTCGAGAGCAAATATTTGTAGCTGATGTTGTAGCTGATTGTAAATGTTGACTTGTTTTCAGAATGTTACTTTTTATGCAGATGTCTTTGAAGGGGAAAAAAACTGTTTTGAGTTTAATTGTACCCTATAAAACACTAATCATTGTTTTATGCTGTGAGATCTGGCACTGATCAAATTCTATTTACAATATAATAGTGAACATTTGTAGCTCTTTCAGTATTTTTCTGTTACCAGAATTATAAAGTCTAAAAACTTAGATTCACAATCTATAAAATGACAAACACTGGTTATATAAAATACAAAGGTGTAGATTGGGGCTCATGTGAAAGTCCTATTTCAGGCAATGAGTTGAGAAGCAAGTAAAAACCTAACTCAGGCTCCCCAAGATTCAGATATACTTTCTCTAAAGAAGTAATAGACTAGATGATCTTCTGGGGGTCCTTCTGAGAATAACATTCTCCAATTCTGGAAAATAAAGTAGGAGGATGAGTTAATAAAATTAGAGAACGGGGGCACCTGGGTGGCTCAGTTGGTTAAGCATCTGACTCCTAGTTTGGGCTCAGGTTATGATCTCACGGTTCATGAGTTCGAGCCCCACATCAGGCTCTGCACTGGTGGTGAAGAGCCCTCTTGGGATTCTCTCTCTCCCTCCCTCTCTGCCCCTCCCCCACTCACATGCATGAGTGCTCTAAATAAATAAATAAATAAACAAACAAACAAACAAACAAACTTAAAAGAATTAGAGAACAGATATTTCTTGGGAAAAAAGTAACTGAAATAAGTTAAAATTCAAGTGATATTAGTGGGATCTTTGGATTACATGATTATGGACAAGCCTCCTGCCTGAAATACTACAGGCTAGATTTTGGAAAGTGTTTTGTAGGAAATAAAATCTCAGGCTGTATTCACTTGGTGGCTGCATCCAGTCTTTTCCCATCTCTAATTGCAATGCATCTGTAATTGAAAGATGTCTTCAGGGAAGTGTACTGTTGACCAGCCTTCTGCCTGAACAGTATCACCCTAACACGCATTTCATAAGAGATTTCACCGCTCTGACAAGTTACACATCTTCAGTGTAAGACCGTGGTGATACTCTGACTGTTTGTTCAACCCCCTGCTGGAGCTGGGATTCACACACTGAAGCTGTATTTCTTGAGTGTATTCAGAATAAATCTTTGTTTTCCTTCCATCCTATGGCACAGCTGTCTTAAAATTCACCAACACCAGCATATGAAGGACTTCTCCAGATAACAACCCAAAGGAAATTTCTTTCATGAATCAGACAAAGCCATGGATCCCACCCCACTGAGGAGAGTTTGGGATGGTGACATGCCCAGCTGGCATTATAATCTCATTTGCCACATGCTTGTTGAGCAGCCTCTGAGCCGGAAGCCACATTAGGCATCTGGGGAGGCCTGCCATGGTGTCAGATTCATGCACTATCCCTGAGGGGCTTCACCAGGCCTACTATCTCGACTAAAATCTGCCTTATCCCCCCTTCACAACAGGGAAAGAGGCAGGGAAAGTCAAACATGCAACAAGTATATTGTTGAAGCATCTACTCCGGAAGTTAATATGCTAAATTGATTGGGACTCAGCTCCTTTGGATCAGGGTTAAAATGTCGTAAGTCTTCGTTTTTCGATTGATGCGTGGTAGGATTACATGGTGGAATGAAAAGAAGTGGATTGGAATTCATATCCTGCCACTTCACTTTCACCTTCACTTTCACCTCCCACACGATTCCTAGGAGCTTCAGTTTCCTCATCTGTAAATTTGAAACAATAACACTCACTCCACAAAGCGACTCTGAGATTTCCTGTAGTTAAGATGGTGTGAATCCAGCTGGGTGACTTGGCCATGGTTTCCCTATCTATAAAATTGGGTAAAAATAGTCTTTCCTTCAAAGGGCTGTTGGAGGGTTAAGTGGGTAGATGATATACACAAACTCTGGACACGCTTGGCACCTGACAAGCCCTTAGTAAATGCTACTTTTCACTGGTTGCACCTCTCCTGGTAGATGTTCAATGAATTAGCCCTTCCTCTTTCTTCTTTAAATTGCCCTCCTGGAGCACACATAAAACTGGAAGACAGGGTTTCTGCTGTGTTAAGAATGTCCTACTTGGGGCACCTGGGTGGCTCAGTCGGTTGAGCAGCCGACTTCGGCTCAGGTCATGATCTCGCGGTCCGTGATTTCGAGCCCCGCGTCGGGCTCTGTGCTGACAGCTCAGAGCCTGGAGCCTGTTTCAGAGTCTGTGTCTCCCTCTCTCTGACCCTACCCTGTTCATGCTCTGTCTCTCTCTGTCTCAAAAAAATAAATAAACATTAAAAAAAAAAAAAAAAAAGAATGTCCTACAAGTTTCCAGAGTCTTCCTCCAAATACACTTCAGGAAATGCTCTTTAGGAACTCCAAAGTCAAGGAGAGCTCAAGAATTGGAAAGGAATTTCTAAAATAATATTTTAACTGCACAAGCTCACAAGGCTGGGTGGCCTCACATGCTAATTTGTAAGTTGAGGGAATTGAAATGAATTGTCTCTGGAATCCCTTCTAGGTGCAATAGCACAGGAGTCCATCAACTGACTACAAATGTGTGCCTAAGGCCATTAACTCGGCTGGTGAAAGTATAGCACTGGGACCAAAGTTAGGATATGATATAAGCTCTAACCCCAGACAAGTGACTTGTATTTGTAAATTGTGAGTCCCACGTGGAGCAGGTGAGGATATGTAACAATTAATTATTTTCAAATTCGTCAGTGACTCAGAGCCCATGCCCCAACGAGCCTGTGGCTTCATTCTCAATATATGCTGGAGAGTAAAGCTGCATATTATAGAGCAGACTGTGCTGGGAGGAGATACTTGGAATGATGGCCTATGTTCTTTATCTTCAGCTCAACTAGAGGCAGTCTATTTTTAGTGGTGTCTCCATTCAAGTCAAAATCTGATGGTACAGAATTGAAAGGTTAAGAGACATGGCAGGAGCACAAAGCGACTTTACGTGAGGGCTGGAAGAAATAAACTCAATGGGTAGATTGAGTTGACAGATGTGTTAATATCTAAAAGAATTCTTGTTTGTGTAGGTTTGGGGGATGATTTGTATTGACTAGAGTTGAAGAATAACTGAGTTAAAAGGGCTTCTGAGGTATTCTTTGTGCCAATGACGAATGCCAAAATCATTTCTGCAGCCACACTCAGTCTGAACTGCGAGGCACAAGGATATTGGAGGAAAGTGGAACAAAGCATGAGGGGACCAGGTCCAGTAAAGCCTGTGCCTCAGCGATGGCAGGAGAGAAGCGGCGCTGGAAATTTCCGTGGGTGACATGAGAAGTAGCAGCACTTGACAATTGACTGATTCTATTACAGGACCTAACAAAGTGATTAACATCAAATAAATTAAGGTGCTCCCTGCAAAACTGCAACATTATCAAGGACTGTCAGAGAGGTTGCATAAAGTTAGCATACAAAAATAGTGCCCCTCCTGGCTCACTTCCTCAGGCAGGGTATTCTGGCTCTGAATTTAGCTATCAGGTGTGATTTGATCTCTAGGCTTCTCACAGGGACCAAGGTATCATAGAGTCAGGGGGTCTGACAGTGATGCATTATGTGATAGGATGCTGAGGCTGATTATGATGCAGCGACAGAAATGAATCACCTCCTGAATATGCTGACACTGGCGCTGTGGGAGGAGACGAGGTCTGGCTCAGCGATGTCAATATAGGAAAAACCAGGAGTCAACCCCGCCTGAAACTGTTTGTGCCTGAGCCTGGCTTGCTTAACGCTGGAAGTAACTTCACAGTCCAGGCCGCTGAAGTTATCCAGAAAATGAAACCCCACAAAACACATCTTAGCACCTTTGGCAAAGACAATTCATTGCCTTTCCTTTCTCGGTGTTCTGCTCCTCTTAGGTACAAACTGTGATAAAGGTACCAGATATATTTCCTGATCACCTACTTAACTGCATCAACCAACCAATAAAATCATCACGAAGATGTCAGTGTAACAGACAGTAAATAGAACAAAAACTTGATAAAACAATGAAACAGATCATTGTTTCTCTACTCTTCTAATGCATGGATTGCCATGTAGCTCTAGTTTCCTTCACATGAATTAATGTCCTCCATTAGACTGTAAATTCCTTCAGAAGAGGGGCCATCCTATGTTACTTTTTTTTTTTTTTGTAAATTTGAAAGAGTTTCTAGCACACAATCCTTGATGTATTTTGGCATATAAAGAGCTAAAGGAAATAATATTGATGTATTTATTTCTCAAATAAAAAGATACAAGCTCTCTTAGATACAAGAAAAAGCATAGGGTGTTTAGCCAAAGAAATGCTGGACAGGAAAAACATTTCATTAAAAGGGAGGCCGGTTGACGGGATGGAAGTATCTATTCTGGAAGGTCCCTCAGAAGGATGGATGGTGTTTAGAAGGTGAGATTATCAAAGCCCGTAAGTAGATGAGAGGAGGAGGCCAATGAAGGGGAAGGGGAAAGCTCCAAATGAAGGCCTCTGAGAACATGGGTCCTTTCTCTAGTGCGACAGGAAATCAAACTAGAACTCCATGATAGGTAGAAAACAATCCTATATTCAGCACCTCATCACCGATAGTGTTAGAGAAAAATCACCAGATTCCTTAATCAGACAGCCTCAGGTCATTCTTTGTGAGCCCTTGTAATTACAAATGGCCCCAATGCAGTAGTAGATTAAATGGACTTGTACATTTATAAATATAGGCTTCATTAGTAAGGCCTACATTTATAGTACTAGAATTCTTTTTTTTTTTTTTTTTTTTTTTTTTTTTAGCAGATCCAGATTTCACTAGATCCTATTTAGTCTGGAAAATAAAAGAAAATAACAATGAAAATTCAGAAGGGAACCATGTACACACAATTATTGTGAACAGAATCACTGAAAGAATGCATTTATATTGTTTCTGGAAAGCAATGAGAAGCTTCATACAATTACATTATCTCAAATTATGACTTCCTGTTGTTTTCCAGAGTTTGTAAAAAATAAATGATGTGTCATATTTAATCTCCTTTGTCCTTAGATTCACCATAATAAATATTAAGGTAGTGCATTTATTACAGTGCTTTTCACTTGAAAGACAATACCCATTAATTTTAAACCTTGTGTTGACGTTCCCTCCAACACAGTATTCGAATATTACTGTTTCAACTCTAAATTATTTTTACACAGGCTAGATCAGGGCTGGGGATGTAACACCACAATTACTTTCATCTCAGAACTCATGTTTTTCCTTACTTCTGGAAAATTCTCAAATATTCTTCTCTGCTATCTTCTCCATTTTTTTCTTCTGGGAATCCCATCAAATGCATGCAGGATCCCCTCCACCCTACTCCATATCTCAGTCACTCTTTTACATTTCATATCACTTCATCTCTATGACTTTTTTTATATAGTTTTTCTGATGCTGCTGTGTTTAAAACCAGAGATGGGTACATTAAAGTATGAATTCACCGCTCCATTTTCACCAACGTTCTCCGCAAAATTACTGTGTCTGTTACCTGCATCATGCAATGAAGCGTATGACTTTGAAGGTATATCCAATAAGTTTACATGTACTAAGTAAGTGTACTTACTAAGTGTAAATGTGAGTACTTGCTAAGTTCATACTTTTACTACATTTTTTTTTCCTTTTCTGGGAAAGGATGGGTTTAAGTAACCCCAATATAAAAGAAGACAAAGAAACAAAAAACCGAAACTTAGGCAAATCCTTCTATATGCAAAATTCCAGCTTTCTGCAATGCATAAATACTTTAAGCTGATAAACAAAAAGGGTAGCTATTCAGTTTAAACCAAAAACAAATGTGGATAAAAACGTACCTCATCCTCCAGAGAATCAGGACAGCCACTAAGAATTATGTGGATTCCACACAATGTGAAATAAATATATCCTCTAAATTTTAGAGCTTTAAGGTGTGACTGCTTTAGTATGCCAAATAAAGCCTACAAAAGCACAGCAACAAAATGCATAAATCAATAAGCCATTTCTCACTATACCACATACTGAAATAATCTGTTTTGAAGTGGGAGTATATCACAGGTCATAGAAGTGAGGAATTTTTTTTCAATCATTGTTCTAATTAGTTCAGGTTTACCTCCTTTTAGGGCTCTGTGCAATATCACTAGCACATATAATAGCCACAGATACACTACATCCCATAGAATTGAATTTATAAAAGCTTTGGGTGTGAAATTTATTTTCCTAATGAATATGAAATTCAGATATTTTATTCAAAGGTGTTAGTTACCTTCACTGGCTGAACCACGTGAGCAAGTGAAGAGAGAAAGGTTTTTATAAATTCTGTCACTAGAATAAGTTATATTCCAGTTTTCTGTCCTTTCCTTTAAGAATACAAACTCTATTCACTCTTGTAGAGCCCAATCTGCATTGTACAGCACTGTATTCTCAAGTCCCACTTTCAATAAGCACTTCTCTAATGAGCATTTATCTCTTAGCAAATACTTTTCTCAATTTATGAGGCAAAACATGACTTAATAAAGTGGGAATCCAAAATATTTGTAAATCAAAAATTCCACAGTAAGATCTTGATGTATTTTTTTAAGTTTATTTATTTATTTATTTATTTATTTATTTATTTATTTTGAAAGAGCGACAGAAAGAGAGAGAACCCCAAGCAGGCTCCTCACTGACAGCGTGGAGCCTGTTGTGGGGCTCACGCTCACGAAACGCAAGATCATGAGCTCAGCTGAAGTCAAGAGTCAGACGCTTAACCGGTTGAACCACCCAGGCGCGCTATGACGTTGACATATTTTAAATTCAGTTTCCTCATCTCTAGATCACTTATAGCAATCTTTTCCATGAAATGAATGAAGTATTTAGTGATCGTAGATAATAGGAAAACAAGGTTAATATGATATGAAAACATTCCATTGTGTGCTGAAAGTACCAGTTCTCTACATGACATGTATGCCTTACCTGCATTTGGTTTTCTCTTCCAAGCTTCTGCGTGGTTCTCCAACTTAACCTGCATAGTTTCTTGGTGACTGCTAACCAGAGCCCAGCAAACAGGTGTCTTGAGAAGTCAAGGGACTCTGAGTTGTACATCAGATCCCTTGGCATGTGTTTTTCTATTTGTGAACATCTGGTCCATCCTATGATAGGAAATCTCAAATGGTCATGGTGAAGCTAGCCTTGTTTTTACATCCAGTATTGATGTCAGTCAACTTAGAGCTTGTCTGTTTATTTGCTGTCTTGTAGAAGAGAAAAAGAACAAAAAGATGAAGCTGTTTGTTGTCAAGCTTTCCTATACAATGCTAGGCAGGTAACAAGTCGTAGAGAAGTTTCCAGGCCTGCTTTCCTTCTTCTCTCACCAAAGCACAACTAGGGCAGCTTGGGAAAGTCTCTCTATGCTACCGTCCAAGACAGAGATGCACCTGGACCAATCTGTTCCTTGTCTTAAATTTGCCGTTTAGCAATCTGTGTTTTGTGACTTCATTTTCCTTTCTGAGACCAGGGAGAATAAGGCCATTTCTCTGCCATTAAAAATCATTTTAAATATGAATAATAAATGCTTTCAGGATCCGTAATGAGAGGAGCTATGTGAAAACACGAGCAGACTAAACTATGAGTCATCTGGAACACTGGTTCTCAACCCAGGGTGATTTTACCCCTGGGGCATTTGCGATGCCTGGAGACATTATTGATTTTCACATTTGTGGGGGCGGGGGGCACACTACTGGCGTCTAGTAGGTAGAGTCTGGAAGCGCGGCTGCACACCCAGACCAGAGGGCTGAACGGAGAAGGAAGTCTAAGCAGCCATTTTCAGTAGTATTTCTTTAGTTTTCTAGTAAGATTAACCTATTAACCATGTTTGTTTGTTTTTTAATTTTCAACGTTTTATGATTCTTTGACATCTTGAAGCCTTGCTAATTCTGGAAAAACTGCCCTTCCCTGGACTCCTAGTTCCTAAACACAGTAAGCAACTTGCCTGTGAACATGTCTTTTAAATGCAGATCAGCCAATCCAGGGCCCACACCTCCAACCACCTCCTGTATCAAACTCTCACACATCAAGCCAGTATTCCCTTTGCCTTAAACCATCCCAGGGCTGTGTACCAAATAGCTAGAGACAGCTCTGTAAATCAGAACCCACTGAAATTATTCAAACCATTTAATCCCTAAACTTAGCATATCTACGATGGGTCACCCATTAAAGAAACACAATATAGGCTTTTTTTTAATGTTTATTTATTTTTGAGAGAGACAGAGAGAGAGAGAGAGAGGGAGAGAGACAGAGACAGGGCACGAGTGGGGGAGGAGCAGAAAGAGAGGGAGACACAGAATCCAAAGCAGCTCCAGGCTCTGAGCTGTCAGCACAGAGCCTGACATGGGGCTCGAACCCACGAACTGCAAGACCATGACCTGAGCCGAAGTCGGACGCTTAATCGACTGAGCCACCCAGGCGTCCCCACAATAGAGGCTTTTGACCATGCTTTCCTCCCACTCCTTCTGTCTCCTGAATGACCCTGGTGGCACTCCATGCCTCCTATTTCTAGGTGTCTGTGAGTATAAACTTCTTCCTTTATGACAGTCATTTCTGTGTGTGCGTGTCTACCTGTTAAAACAAATCCTGGGCACATTTTAAATCAATTGGTAGCTTTGCAGATGAAAATGAAGGGAATTTAACATACACCTATTTTAAATCCTACCCCGCCCCCACCACCACCACTAGCCCTATGAGGTAAATTATTTCTGAGAAGGGCTCTCACAGAAAGTTTTACAAAGTGTGACTTAGGTAAGTCACTTTGTCTCTTAAAACCTCAGCTTCCTCATCTCTGAAATGGGACCTAATAAGTGCCCACTTCATAGGGGTGTTGGATAAATAAGTCAGATAAAGCATATATGGAACTTCACACATTGGTGAATTCCCAGCAAAGGTTAGCTCTTAACACAGCTAACAGAAAGAGAAATGACAGGCTGCCAAAATCAGTTAGGGAAAGCTTTCAAAAGGAAATTATATTTGACCTACATCTTACAAAATGACTAGAAATTCAAGGTGGGAAAAAGATGGGAAAGAATTCAGTGTAGGAAGGAAAGCATGCACAAAGCATCAAGTGGTGACTGTAAGCAGACCAAAGTATAGGGGATGTTTCCTTAGCCTTCTGCTTTTTCTCAGTTAAAACACCACTTTTGGTGGTTTAATATTTTAGATGATATTTGAATTGCTACACAACATATATCATTTACGTGTGTCATTTATATTTAATTATACATTAACATAATTTTATATAATAGATATGTATAACATTTTATTTCCCCTTTCTTGTTGAGCCAACGCATCCGAAATATCCCAAGATAAATAAATTTCTTTAGGTTTCCCTGGTCTCTGTAGTCTTTTGTTCTGACCTTCTGAACCTCATTTGTTCTCATCTTCCTTCCCAAGAAGGAAGAAAAAGCAATAATATGACTCATGTTAATCTGTTCCCTTCAAGTGTCATGGCTGCCCCTCGTGTCATGGCTGCTCCCAGTACATGGTTTGGTTGTTAGGATGAGCATTGTTTATGCAGGGTCTATAACAGTTCCCTGGAGCTTTTGTGGAAGAGCTCATGTAATAAATACATAATTATGAACTTGTTAAAAGAGACATTATTTACTCATTTGTCCAACATGGCTCCTCTCAGTCTACCTCGTAAGTAAATCTATACTTAGTCAGTGCCATATTGATCTGCAACCAGACTACACTTTAATGCTCCTGCAGAAACACACCATTAAAAAAAGAAAGAAAGAAAGAAAGAAAACTTGATGAGAAAAATCCACTGCAAGTCTTATCTCAATTTAAAGCA
Source organism: Panthera onca (assembly GCF_046562875.1). Classification (NCBI taxonomy): domain Eukaryota; kingdom Metazoa; phylum Chordata; class Mammalia; order Carnivora; family Felidae; genus Panthera; species Panthera onca. Next base: position 174,705,796 of record NC_138339.1, on the reverse strand, counting down.
GAAAGAAAAATAGTGCTCTGTTTTCCATTGCTATGACTTTCTTCAAACAATACTAAAAAAAGTGACACCAAGATCTGGTTCTGAGAATATCATTGCAGGGAATCTCAGAAGTCTTTCTGAATATCATAAATTTTATGAAATCCAGTGTTAGGAAAACCAATGACAAAAGACCGTGTAACTGTCGGAGCTGGGTGGTCTGTTAAAGGGTGTTCGTTGGCGCTATTCTGTTTCTCTATGTGGTTAGAATGTTTTATAATAAAAGGTTTACCATAGGTAATGGCTGTTTTTCAACACTACCTACAATTTAGATAAAGATTACCTAAAATTAGATCATTTAAGGTAAAGCATATGTCCTATCTTCATGAAATTACAACTAGATAAATGGTAGAGAGGTAGAACTGGAATTTGTCTAAAACACAGAGTTGGACACTGTGAGTGGGATGTTTTTAATGATCACAAGTAGTACAAAGCTAAGTTTTCATCTTTACTTAAAGCTGTATGTTTGCATGTGAAATCATGCAGAAGAATTACTTTGGTCCTAAGCGAAAATACAAACCTTATGAATAAACTTTTATTTATTTGCTCTTTAAAGTCTAAATACCTTCACACAAGCGGAAAAACTCCAGCTACAGATGGCTACAAAGCCTGCATTACAGCTTTAAGATGCCTTTTAGCATAATACTGTTTTATTCATGAAGTCAGAAATTTCTCAATGAATAAGTGAGTTTACATGTGTAAATCAGAAACCTTTGCAGTCATTTTGTTGTTGTTGGTTGTTCTACAGAGGGACTGCTTTTTGTTTGTGTGTGAGTGTCGTATCTGAAGCAAACATGACCTGTGGTGACAATGCCACTGATGGCCACCTTTCCTTTCTATATGTGCCATGTATTAAAATCTGTCCTTTGGGGGCACCTGGGTGACTCAGTCACTTGAATGTCTGACTCTTGATTCCAGCTTGGGTCATGATCCTGGGATCATGGGATCGAACCCTGTATCAGGCTCTACACTGAGCATGGAGGCCACTTGAGATTCTCTCTCCCTCCGTGCCTCTCCCCTGCTCATGCTCTTTCTCTCTCTTTCTGTCAAAAGAATATTTTTTTAAAAATCTAAAATCTGTCCTTTGACTCATGGCTTTAGTTGTTTGGTTTGTTTTTCTTTTGCAGAGTCTGGAAAGGTTAGTGACCTTGCTGCCTCTGTGCCTGAAATGATAACTTTAGGTGCCTAAAGGAACAAATGAATCTTTATTAAGACTTTATTTATACAGCAGGATATAGACTCTGGATGTTTTTTAGATACAATAACCAAGATTAGGCAAATAAAGATTATGTACCAAGAACTTTGCAACTTTCAGTCTATCAAAAATACTATGCCAATATAAGAACTTAAAGAAAAATGCACTTAAAAGCAAGAGTGATTCCTGACAATTGTAAGTAAGCAAAAGTGAAGTTTATTTATGTTTGGCATGGGAGGAGGATATTAGGGGGAATCAGTTAGAAAGGCCTCAGTGTGCTAACAGCACCTACTACCACTACCTTGGGCATCAATAATCCTTCAAAGCAACTGATATTATCACCAATTTACAGATAGGGGAACTAAATGCACGTAAGTTTAAATGGCTTGTCCAAAGTTAAAGAGTTAGTAACTTGTAGAGCCAGTATTCTTCTTAAGGCTTTGGCCTATAGACCACAAGCTCAGCATCCGTCATTTTCATGGCCCTATTATATACAAACAGAGTTCCTGAAAAAGCCAATGCAATTTCCAGGCAGCAATTTACAATGGGGAGAAGAGTCTAGCACAATATGACACACAATTCTGCACAGCATTGGATGGGTGAGAGATTTATCAATATAGTTTTTATGTTTTACACTTAGCAGATGTGCACATATTCTCGGTGAAAGGGGCTAATTAACCATGCTTTGAAGTGACCGTTAAATTCTGCCCTAACCACATCTCTCATTGTCTACAAAATCAATGAGGACCTTATTAGCACTTTTTACATCCAGTTCAGTAACATAGGAAAATGGGCTCTGCCTGACGACTAGTCATAGTAGGAAACCTGTTTTCCTATTAAAAAAATAATTTGTATTCAATATCATAGGCATGTTAGTCCCACATTGGGATGGATCAGCAATCAACCTTTTTTTGTTTAACATCTCAATCTTTATTTCAAGCAAGTCGTGATTTCTTTTCTTTCATCAATATGTATGAGAAACTTGGCCTGCTAGGTAGAAGTAGTCTCTGACAGCTAAAGCAATCAACTCCAAGTCAACAGTACTTAAGTCTCTTCTTTGTTGAACTGCTCACTGATATGTGAACCTGGGAAAGTCACTTCATGTCTTTGAAGCTCATTTGATTCCAGGGTAAGATCTATAATACTTGACCACATACTAATATTATCATTGTTGTTAATTACGTGAAGTAATTGAATTTCCCAACTGTTTCAGGCACTAGCTGAAGGACGCAGAATTCTTGAGACCAGGTAGCACGAAGAATTATTAGGTGTTTAAAATCGTTGGAAGGCATAAGAAAAAAAATAATATAGATCTATTTGCATTTAACTGTTTAAAATGTATCTGCCACATGTCACCCATAATATCTTACCCTGTGCAATGATATCACTCCTAACCCTCAAGGTAAATTTCTCAGAAGCTCGTTAAGAAATTGTAATCAGCAAACATATTTTGAGGAAACATGTACCGTGTGGTTGAAATCCATGACCTCTTCATTTCAGCGAATGCTAACACACACCTTACTACATATGCTCTGTCATTTTCTCCATTGCAGAGGCATGGAAGCCAAGGCACAGACGTGTTAACTATTAAGTTATCTATCTAATTTATTAACTATTAACTATTAATCTGTTAACTATTAAGTTATCTATCTAATCTATTAATCTGTTAAGTTATCAGTACTACCAAATACTGGAGCCAGGATTTAAGCCTGTGCTCTTGTCTTTCTCTCTCTAACTTGGAAAAGTCTTGTATCTAGAAAGATACAGAGTAGCTAAGATCATTAAGAATAACTATCATCATCATCATCATCATCATCATCATCTGTGACCATTCCAAATTGGGCAGTATGAACAGTATCTTGTAAACGTTTAAAGAAAACTAATAATTCTATGCAAGTGTGTATCAGTTAGCTTTTGCTGCATAACAAGATACCCTAAACTAAGCAGCTTAATATAAAATTAATCACTTATTGGGGCGCCTGGGTGGCGCAGTCGGTTGAGCGTCCGACTTCAGCCAGGTCACAATCTCGCGGTCCGTGAGTTCGAGCCCCGCGTCAGGCTCTGGGCTGATGGCTCGGAGCCTGGAGCCTGTTTCCGATTCTGTGTCTCCCTCTCTCTCTGCCCCTCCCCCGTTCATGCTCTATCTCTCTCTGTCCCAAAAATAAATAAAATTAATCACTTATTTAGTCAAGATTTATAAAGCTTGCTATTGGGACTAGGGACATTTGGGTGGTTCTTCTGGTCTCTGTTGGGCTCACTCATGCTTCTGTGGTTAGCTCTGGGGTAAGCTAAAAATGAAATGGTTGAGGATGGCCTCTGCCAAGGTGACTTGTCCCAGTTCCTTGTGCTCTGACATCTTCCAGCAGCCTAGCCCAGCCGTGTTCACTGGGTGGTGGCAAGGTCAAATGGAGAAGCAGCCGGGAGCCCCCTGGGGCTTACATTTAGAACTAGATGTCATCACCTCCATGCATTCTATTAGCTAAAGTAAGACACAAGACATTCCGCATGAAGGAGTAAAGAAATACACTTTTCTTCTTGCTGGGAGAAACTGAAAATCACATTGCAAGGAATGTGATACAGAGAGGGAAGAATTGTGGCCTTTTGTGGCAGAATAAATACACACAATCAACTTTATACCTGTTACACATTTTAGAAGAATAATATGGAAATATACATTTTTTTAGAAAATCTATTTTGTTCTATTTACAAAGGGGTTAGGATGGTACGTTAAGTATTCTTTTATTGCACAAGTATCTGTGATCAGGAAAGCCAGAGATATTGTCGAGCCTCTCAGGATTTGGGTTTTGGACTGAAGTTATCAAAGTGTGATTACAGTAATCCTGAAATAATAGTTATTTCATATTTGATTTACAGTTCTCTATAAAGTTACCTCAGGCATTATCATTGTCAAATCAAACTTAATAGAATTTCAGTTGTTCTGTTCTAAATAGCTTGTGCATACTTGGAGAATTCCCCTGTACACCTGTCGTCCTCACTGTCTCACCAAGGGACGTTCGCTCTTTCGTGAATTTGTTCTAATTGTGCCATTCACCGTATTAACATTAATTAGCAAACTCATCTTTCAACTTCACCCCCTTGGGACAGATTCAGTCAGGGTTGGGTAGGTAGGGAATTTAATTAATCTATCAGCAAATTGAATTTTTTATTAGGTACTTTGGTTTTATCTTTTTTTTTTTTTTTTGGTATTGTATATTACAAAACTGATTTTGAACTGGAGTTACCTAAAGATTTGTTTATTAGAAAGACAAAGAGTCCAGCTATTTCTCCCCAAAGCACTACACATAATAAAATAGACCATCGATGTTCCTTCTGGGTTATTTTCAAGGAGGTTCTTTTACTATTTACTTAGATTGGAGATTCTTTTCCAGATTGAACCTTCCCATACTGATGAAAGGACTATTGTATAGTAAATGTATCCGTAGTTGGATATATAAACAACTACTATTTATGGCTTAAGAACAAAGGGCATCAGTGCGTGAGAATTTAATTCAATAGGGCTAATCTCAAATGCAATTAATGTTCACATTCTTTCTGTGCCCCTGTGGTAGTCTGTTTGCCCAAGGAATTTATTGAAATAGGTGCATTTAATTAAACTGTTTCAGCACTTGGGCAAAGATACAATTTAAGGTGTGACATTAGAAAGAAAAGAATCTGGACAACTATTTTTTTTAAATCTGGTCTCTTGTCTTAAGAATGTGTAAAATTTCGAGGCACCTGGGTGGCTCAGTCGGTTAAGCGTCCAACTTCGGCTCAGGTCATGATCTCGCGGTCCATGAGTTTGAGCCCTGCGTCAGGCTCTTTGCTGACACCTCAGAGCCTGGATCCTGCTTTGGATTCTGTGTCTCCCCCTCGCTCTGCCCCTCCCTTGCGCTCTCTCTCTCTCTCTCTCTCAAAAATGAATAAACATTAAAAAAAACTTTAAATAAAAATAATAAAAATAATGTGTAAAATTTCAAATAGTAGAGGATAATGTCAAATGTTCCTTCATCTCCCACTCCTACACACACACACACACACACACACGCATTTGCACACACGTGCTTGTACACACACACAGAGCAAAGTCTATACTCCTAATGTTTCCTTCAGTAATGAGTTTACAAGAGCATGCAGGCTAGTGCAGTGAATTTGAGTGGTGCTTTCAGATGATAAAATTCACATCTACTCCCAGTTCCTAACTAGCTGCATTTTTTTTTCTTAGAATGTGAAAGGGCTTAGAATTCTCTCATTACCAACTGGCTGTACAATCATCTGCTTCTGTGAATTCTGGAATATGATTTTGTCGTGGGCTTTGTCTGTCTGGGTTTCCCAATTCACATAACTGTAGGCAGGCAGACTTGGCCTAAATGAATCACTTGCTTCTGTGTAGTTTTGCCTACATGCTTTGTAAATGTGTGATACACAAATGGGGCAGATGGAAATGAGATGGGAAAACAGCATTACCTCGATGTTCAGTGACCCTGTAACTTGCATAATAACATAGGCTTATACTGAGACATTACAAGCCAGATGTCTTGTCCTAACACATTTACATGGATAGATCCAAGTTCAGTGAGAACTACCAGGACTTTGGGGGTTTAAAACTGACTTCAAATTTTACATTTGATTATACTGAAAGGGGAATCTAGTCTCAAGAATTTTAGTTTCTTTTCTAATGGAAAAGATTCTCCTAGTAAACAAAGACACACCTGTTTTATTTTTTATTATATTTCCATGCACAAGTTTTATTTTCATTTTTTTTAAACCTAGACAAAAGAACCAGGCAAATATCAAAAGCAAAGGGGATAGATTTAACTTCGTTAATAATAAGCATTCAAGTAACCATCAATATTTCCATAGTAATGTAAAAGGTATTATCTCACTGTTGTGATACTGTATATTTCAAGTATATTTTCAGCTTTTTTAATATTCATTTATTTTTGAGACAGAGAGATAGAGTGCAAGCAAGAGAGGGGCAGAGAGAGAGAGAGGGAGACATAGAATCTGAAACAAGTTCCAGGCTCTGAGCTGTCAGCATATAGCCCGACGCGCAGCTTGAACCCACAAGCTGTGAGATCATGACCTGAGCCCGAGTCGGATGCTTAACCGACTGAGCCACCCAGGCACCCCTCAAGTATATTTTTAAATGAACTTTTAATATTAGCTCCTACTCTTTGTCAAAAAACACAGACAGATATGAATATGTAGCAAGAATAAAAGAGTTGATCTCTTCCAAATATATATTAATACTTTTTTAAATGGTTGTTTTTCTAATCTGCACTTTATTCCTCCCTGTGCCCATTCCTCTCTAGGCAAACTAAGGAATCTTTTGCTTTGTTCACCTCTTCTGAAGCCTAGATTTCTCCTAAGCTATCGTGTGAAAGTACACAGTCACCACCAAGGTAGCCAGGGTATGATGTTTTTATCCCCATATACACAGGAAGAAACTGAGGAAGAATGTGCCTCGAATCTAAGTCATGAACTTTAGATCTTGGTGGGTTTGGGCTTGTGGATTTTTTTTGGATCACTAGGTACATACAAGAAAGTACTTTGGTGTACTGGAAAGCACTCTATAAATATACGCAGTGATTATTATGAATTTTTGGAAAGTTGATAGCATTCTTACCAATTCTTAGTCACTTGACCTAACTTCAAGGAAATCAGGATGATCAGAGAATAGCATTCTGAAGCTGAATATGACCCATATAAGACTTCCAAGAAGTGTTCAGGCCTCTCTGCTCTCAGGAGGTAGAACCATCAGGCCTTTAAAAGTTGACTTATTCACCTCCACGCCCTCTGTTCCCCAGGCTGGTCTCCAGGGCTAGCTTATTCACACACCTCCATCAGATCTGACGTTGAAACCCACTTTAAAAAGCCTCAGTCTATAGTCGAAGATAAAATAAGCCTTTTCTCCACTGTAGCCCACGTATGAGACAAACTTCAACCAAGAGAAAAACAAAAATGTTTAAGGTCTTGTCTTTCGTTATAGGTGAGGCTCACTTCCCAACAAGCCAGAACTGTCTCTTTTCTGGTAACATGGTCTATGTGCAAGGCAAAGAGCCTGGATTTGAAGTCAGAAGCCCTGAGTATCAGTGTAGCTAGGCCAAACTACTTTTAAACTCTCTGCTTCTCAGTTTTCTCATCCACAAAATGGGGATATCAATGTGTGATTGGCAATGCCCCTGTGCACATTATAGATCATGAACATTACCATCACAAAGTAGGGGATACCGTTACCACCTTTTGTGAATTCTTAACTTGAGCTTGAATTTTTCTAATCGAATACAGCATTTGGCATCCTTGAACGATAATGAGACAGGATAACTAAGAACAATGCTCTTTGGGATCCCAGTGTCACTAAGTACAGATCGCAAATGAGGCAAAATTGTATCTTTTCTTTTTAGCTTAATCTACACCAACAATGTATAAACATGGAAATATTTTTATTTTCAATGGTGTCCAAAACTTTGCCTGTTTCTGAACTTTAAATCAGTGACTTTAGACATATTCGTATGGAAATAAAAATGTCAGATGTGCCTTCCTTTGTGAACAAAGTCTCCTTATACCCATTTAAAAATGGTAGGATATGGAAAGAGGAAGCAAAATGACAACCATGAGTGAGAATCTATATGCTAACTGAACCAATTTCATCCTTGTGAATGCAGGGATACGACTGTTGTTGAGAGGGTGTGGCAATAGCCCATCACTCATTAAAGCCACAGCGACGATTGGGTTACAGGATATTCTACAGCCCTGTTAGTTATTCTGTCTCGTCATCATTCAAGGATGTCAAGGATGCTGAACACTGCATTCAATAGAAAAAACAATGTCTGTCTGGGACGCCTGGGTAGCTCAATTGGTTAAGCTTCCGGCTTCAGCTCAGGTCATCATCTCGCAGCTCGTGGGTTTGAGCCCCGCATAGAGCTCTGTGCTGGCAGCTCAGAGCCTGGAGCCTGCTTCGGATTCTGTGTCTCCCTCTCTCTCTGTCCCTTCCCCACTCATGCTCTGTCTCTGTCTCTGTCTCTGTCTCTCTCTCTCTCTCAAAAATAAATAAACATTAAAAATTTAAAAAATATATAGAAAAAGAAAAAACTATGTCTGTATCTGGTTTAATAGAAAGAGAAGCATCAACGTACCAGAAAGCACAGTGGTTACAAACACCAGCATTGACGTCACACAGACACTGGTTCTAACCCGGGCTCTGCTGTTAACTGTCTCTGTAACCCAGGGCAAACTGCATATCTCCCAGGGCCTCCATGTTCCCATCTGTACAATGGGCATAATAAAACCTCAGTGGAGGTGCCGTGAAGAGTACAGGGGATGTTTGCCGATGCCAGGCACCATAGCACTTCACAAGTACGGCGGTTATCAGTGGTTGCTATTTACATATGAGATGGTATTTCTTTCTCACTCTGAAATGGAGACACAAGCATTTCCTAATGGCTCTGTGTGAATTTTGACATGGGTTTGGATTCTGTCTGAGAACGTGAAGAACACATAAAATTCTTATTGCAGACTGCTGAGAATCCTGAAACCACTCTTTCCTAAGGAGGATTTCAGTGACCTGAACTTGCCCGATTATATCAAGCAATCCTTCAGGTGACCAGTGCCCCTTTCCTCCCATAAAAATGGAATAAGTCTCACATTGTGAGCTAGACAGCAGAGCTGTTAGATAATTTAAAACATGGGTCGTTGGTTTTGCTCCTTAACTTCGTATAAATCACAATCAAACTACCCATTCACATTGTGCCCAATGTCCACCTCGGATAAATGATAGAGAAGCAACTGCTTGAGGCTGAATCTTTCATGAGATGGAAGAGATAAAGATGACAGAATTTGTTTGGGGCGATCAGGACAACACTTTCTCTGACAAAGATGTTCAGAATCCCAATGCGTCCCGTTATTCTGCAGCCATGGTTCTTGCCTCTGAGGTGAGCTCAAATATACTTGTTAAACTGTTTGGTACAAAGTTTGCAACTCTTCCCTTCTGATGTGAGCCTCGTAGAAGTTGTGTCCTTTTTGTGACCCTCCTGTCCCCCCAGGCTTCTGCACCTGCTACAGCCCTTGGTAACAACCAGAGCCTGGCATAAGTTGTACATTTAGAAGCTCAGTGTGCCAGAGGCAAAGAATTTTCCTAAGAGACCTTTGGTGCCCCAACCTTTACAGCAGTGGCTCTCCAACTTTAATTTGCATAAGAATCACCTGGGGGGGGGCGACTCTTTAAAAATGCAGATTCCACAGCATCCCCTGCCTGTTCAAATTCAGTCCTGTCTTCCTTAGAGTTCTGGACTTGGTAGTTTTTATATGCATCCCAGCTTATTCTGATGCAAGTGGTCATTCTGGAAGACACTGAGAGAAACACTACTTTATCGTACTTTTAAAAATCCAAATTTACAAAATTGTATGTGATCATAAACAGAAGAGAAGTATCCCCTACCCCAAACCAGCTCTTATATGCTACCAAGTATCACTACAACGTGTGTTTGTGTCTACAACTCCCCTACCCTGATATGTGCGGGGCAATAGAGTAACAACAATAGGGATGATAATAATAATAATAATAATAATAATAGCCTATCCTGTAAAAGAGTCTACTGCTTTTTAAGCCAAGATATAGACCTAGAAAGAGTAAAAGCTTGTGCTTGTGAGAGCTGGTGCTGACATTTACTACTTATCTGACCTTGAGTCACTATTTCCTCGTTTATAAAAGGGACACAGTATTTCCCTCGCAGGATTGCTGTAAAGGACTGAGCAACTGTCCAGGGCCTGTCCCAAAGCCCAGGCACATATGTGGCACTCAGTGCTAGTGCGTTCCTTCGTCTCCCCCACGAGGGTAGCAGGAGCAGTTCCGGGGCCTCTATACCAGCCACTCAGGTATCTCCTCCCTGCCACGTTTTCCCAGCATCCTGTGCTTGGCGGGTTGCAAAAAGTACTGGTCTCTGCGTGAGTCAGTTGGGGCTGCTGTCACAGAATACCCTAAACTAGGTGGCCTATAAACAACAGACATTTACTCCCTGCGGTTCTGGAGGCTGGGAAGTCGAAGATTAAGTGCTGGTAGATTCAGTGTGGCTGGTAAGGGCCCACTTCTGGCTTCGTAGAAGGATGTCTTCTGGCTGTGTCCCTTGCATGTCAGGGCCTAGGGAGCTCTCTCTTTACAAGGCTTTTCTGAGGGCACTAATCCCATTTATGAGGGCTCCGTTCTCATGACCTAATCACCTCCCCAAGACCTCACTTCCTACGACCATCACCTGAGGGGCTAGGATGTCAACGTAGGAATTTCTTTTACTTTTTTTTAAGGATATTTATTTATTTTGGGAGAGAGAGAGGGGGGGGGTGGGGAAGAGCAAGTGGAGGGGAGGCAAAGAGAGAGGGTGAGAGAGAACCTCAACCAAACAGGCTCCCCGCTGTCAGCAAGATGTCAGTGACATGAGACATGTCAATCTCATGAACTGCGCGATCATGACCTGAGCGGAAATCAAGAGTCAGATGCTTAACCAAATGAGCCACCGAGGCCTCCCTCAACATGTGAATTTCAAAGGGACACAAACATTTGGTCCCTGTGAGCTTCTTCATATCAGCTGAACTTACAGACACTACCTTTTACCTAAAACACTAGGGAATTTTCTAACAGAAACAAAAGACATGCTGAGCCAGTGTTCTGGGCAGCTAGAGGTACCTCCACGGAATCAGAGCCATAAGAAGGAGGCATAGCCCTGAGGGAGGAATCCCCTGTAGCATCCTGGAGATGAAGCACAGAGACTGAGCATCAGAACACGCTCTTCCCTGGACACAGGGCCTTAGAAGCAGTGGAGGGTTCTCCTCACTCCAAACTACATGAAGACCATCACCTTCCATCTGTAAAAGTCCGGCTCGTTTAGCTATTCTGTACCACTCGCTAAAAGTGAAGGCCTTATTGTTTAGAGACCAGATCCGAAGGGGCAGGATTAGCACTCTCTTGAGGAAGTTGAGGGTGTGAAATTATGTTCCTGTTCATTGAAGACATAACCGCATCAGTATCAGTATGGACAGCAAAGGAGAAAAACAGAGACCATCTCCTTTTCTAAAAACACCCTGTGTTAGTTTGCTACGTCTGCCCTAAGAAAGTTCCACCCACAGAGAGGCTTAAACAGCTTCAACAGCAGAAACGTATTCTCACACAGTTCTGGAGGCTGCAAGTCTGAAATCAGGTGTAGGTTCCCTCAGAAGGCTCTAGGGAAGGATCTGTTCCAGGCTTCTCTGCTAGCTTCAGATAGTTCTTTGCTTCGTGTGGTGACGTCCCTGTGCACACATCAGAGTACACATTTCCCCTATTCATAAGGACACACACCGTATTGGATTAGGGGCTCACCCTACTCTGGTATAACCTCAACTTAACCAATTACATCCGCAATAAACCTATTTCCAAATAAGATCACGTTCTGAGGTATTGATTTCAACCTGGACATGATTCAGCCCCAGACAGCAAAGGTATATGAATGTTTGGTTAGGAATCAACGTTTTGTGTCATATAAGGACAAGATGACTTCAGCCTAAAATTTTTTCGTAATACTTTTCTTATCTGGAGGCTACCTTTCCACAGGAGTGTGTCGGTGTGACCTCCATGGAATCGTCTTGTCTTAAAACGGCTTCTCCACAAACAGCCGAATGACTTGACCTGGTGAATGGGGTCATGTGATGTTCGCCACTTAAATGTTCTTGACTTGATGCAAGGCTTGGTTCTTGAATGTTTTCCCGAAAGTAAAGCAGTCATTTTAAACTGAGCAATATGTGGGAGCACCTGGGTGGCTCAGTCGGTTAAGCATCTGATTTCAGCTCATGTCGTGATCTCAAGGTTCGTGAGTTCGAGCCCCACGTTGGGCTCTGCATTGACGGTACAGAGACTGCTTAGGATTCTCTCTCCCTCCCTCTCTCTGCCCCTCCCCTGCTCATGTTTCCTCTCTAAATAAATAAATAAATACTAAATAAATCTTTTTAAAAATTAAATAAGTAAATAAAATGAGCAATATGTTGGTCTTCTAAGGGAAATAATAAGCCAATAAAACTTACACAGCTGCTCTAACTAGAATCACTAAAATTTACCTTCTTGAAACCGTGAGGGTACAAAAAACAATCTCCAAGCCCAGTTATTTTGTATGGAAACTGACACTTAAATTAGAAATCACTTAACAACGGTGAGACCTGAACTGTAAAAGGCATTATCTGCGATTAAAATGGTTAGCACACTCACGTGCCCGTACAGCAGAGTGATCACATTTCAACTTTACTTTTAAACTGATTTTATATGACAGGATCATGTTAGAACCCCATCTGTTCTACTCTGAACCATTTACATTTACTGAACATTTCTGCAAAGCAGGTTAAATTCTCAGTTTATTTTTCTGGGGAAAAAAAGTGTGGGGTTTTTTTGGTTTTGTTTTGTTTTTGTTTTTTTTTTTTTGGACAGAGACTAACAATTCTTAACAAGATATTGTGATTAACAACAACAAAGCTTCTAAAATGAAGCTTTAAGGTGGAAGTTTAAATTGGGTAACAGTCAAGGTATGATGAAAAACCTGTTCATTTGCATTATTTAAACAACCACCGCATATTATTAATTTCAGCTGAGAACTATCAGTATAGTCTATCAATCAGGAACTATCTGAATTGGAAGTCAAGAACTTTCTGGTTCTTGACTGCATGTTCTCTTTCTCTAGCGACACAGTTTGTTTTTTGTTTGTTTTCTCAGTCTTGCATTTCTGCTTCATCCTGGTTAATCTCTGCATCAGGGTTTTTGTCACAAACAAAATGGGGATATTAATTCTCAGTCATACCCAATCATACCCACGATGATTGATGAACAAATAAAGTACTTGCCATTGGCAGGATATGCAATGGCAGTACATTTGCCATTGGCAGGATACACCAGATCCTCACTCACGTTTCAGCTCAATGCTCTTATCAAAATAAGTTGAGTGACAAAAGACTGTACATCCATGTTTTAGGAATTTGTCCGGTCCTTGAGACGAGCCCAGATCTCCAAGCTGGAAACATGCAGGGGATGTTCTAAATTATCCCCTGTAGGAGCAGAAGTGCAAGAGGTGGGACTAACAAAGGGGCTTTCTCATCTACATCTCTGGCGAACATGTTTTTGAAGACCCATTACAGAATGATGAGGCTGGCTACCCCTTCAAGTCAGCTTAACTTTGCAGACAGCCCAGTGGGCTGCTGTTCCTTACTCTTCCTTACCTGGGTCATTGACACAAGGTCAAGACGATCCTCAGGATTGAGAGTGCAGCCCCCTGGTCAGACTTTTCCAGGAATGTCTAATTGAGAGGCAGGGATATTCCAGATGAATGTCTTGCCTGTGCCTATGTCTGTGTATTCAACAGATATCACGTAATTAGACTATGAATTAAAATCAAGAAATATCTAAAAGAGAAGAGTTTCAAAATTGGACATTTTCTAATAGTCTTTCATTTCATCAGCTTCGTAACTTTCCTGCCAAATGTACTTGTTTATCTTAAACTCAGTTCATCAGTAATCATTGTCCCCCACCTGTGCTCAGCTGTAGTCTGACATCCACATCATCTCAGTGGTGCCCCTCACCATCTTACTCCTCGTCACTGACCCTTTGTTTAACCCACAGGAAAGCTCCCTCTTCTGCCAAATTCTGCGAGAGTCTCTGTCACTAGTCAAGTGTCATTTCCTGAGTAAACTGGGAAACCCTTAAAACGAAGTAAATTTTGGAACATTGTACAGAATAATGGTCAAATTCTCTTTTTCTCTTTTGCACTGTAATTCCCAAATCCTACTTTTAAAAATTATCACAAAATTACCCAAAGTTTCTTTCTTTCTCTCTTTTTTTTTACATGGCAGAGGAGAAAGATGGTGGTGTACATATGTGCGTGCCCACGAATGCCTCGTTGCCTTTGATGCTTTATTTGGCATAATTTTGTCTAACCATCAGACAAATTGAAAGGATATTCCCCTTTTTAAAAAAAATTCTACAGACCCGCATCAATTGGCTAACATTCTAGTTGATAATGAAATAATATGGGGATATAGAGAATGAAACCGACTTTTCTTGAGGTCTTTCTATGCCAGTGTGAGCACTTTTCAATTTAATGCACACGTACGCACTTAGATATTACTGTGAGTTTGATATCCTACTCGTTTCACAGAGCAGAAAATTGAGTCTCTAACTTTGGACAAAAGACAACTTGTCCAAAGTCACACAGTTACTTTGTGATGGAACTTGGATTGGAAACCAGATTTTTCTGGCACCACCTATACTTTTGCTATTCTGTCAGGATGTTTTCTCCTCTCTATGCTGCTCCATGATGATAACAATGCAGCTACCATTTATTAAACTTCTCCCACATATTGTGTGCCTTACATTTATGTTCATATAATCCCCTGCTACTCTAAACAACAGTATCATCGGCACTCTATGCATGAGAAAACTAAAGCTCAGAACACTTGGGTAGCTTGGCCAAGCTAAGAAGTAGCAGAACCATTATAATCATCATTCATGAATTCCATATCTGTAAAGTGTATTTGTAACCCCAAAATCAATACTCAACAGAGCTTTGCAGTGATTTGCAGGCCTGTGCAAAGTGGCAAAAATCTGAGTCACCCAATATGCATGCTGCCAACTGAGGTCAAACGAGGCAATGCTCTGCCTCCTTGTTTCAGCTCTCCTACTGTAAACAACATCCTTTTCACACTCTATTTAGTGCCACGTATTTCATATGTTTGTGTTTTCTTGTTGTTTTAGGGTTGGGGGGGGGTTGGTAATGTGACTGTTTAAAATGACCCCCTCTCAAGCATAGGACTGAAGTGCTATCTAGTTGTCCTAAGTGTGAGAAGGCTGTGATGTGCCTCATTGAGAAAAATGTATGTGTTAGAGAAGCTTTGCTTGAGTATTACTTATACTGCTGTTGGGCCTGAGTCCATTGTTAATGAATTACATGTATATGGGCGGGGGGCGGGGGGGGGGGGGAGATATGTCTTTAAATAGAACAGACGTACATTTAAAAGGCTACATATTGATTGGTTGACCAGAGACTCGCAGGAAACTAACCCATACTTCCCCTGAGACCAATGCATTGTTCAATATTCATTACTTCAGTGTTCTCAACGACCTTACAGATCATAACTACCGCAAATAACAAAAATCAACTGTATTTGTGTTTCCAGTGTCCACATTCTTCTACTACCCACCCCCGACGCTCTACACATTCTGTGAAATAAGTGTTCTGTTGTGTGCGATACACCTTTGTTTTTAATATTTTCTCCAGTTTCCCACGGGAGACATACTCCCCTGCCACAACCACCACTGTTCTTTCAAATGTGACACCATTCCACCATCCTGAATTGTTGCTTCAATGACCAATAGATTCTCATCATCATTACAAAGAAAAACCAACACGGCACACAGTAAAGCAAACTCATAAAATATTTATTTAAATTGATTTAGCTTAGAGCAAGTTTATATACATAAATAATTTGTACTTTGTGAGTCAGATTCTGAAATGCATATGCAAAGTGCAGGGCACAGAGTAGTGCTGGGGGCTCTTTTCTGAGCATCCCTGTTCAGCGTTGGAGTTCACACTTGGGTCTAGAGAAACAAACAATGCAGTGGTCTCCTCTCCCAGGAAATGGTTTCTTATCTACACCATGAACCTTCTGGAATTTAGCCCTTTCTCGAAAGGAGATCATTTCCTGCAAATTTCTCCACTGAGAAAAATAAGAAATAAATCAGCGAGGTTGATATCTTCAACACTGCAAAGGGTTTTTGATTATACCACCCATGACTCCTAGTCCTGTTTATTTGCTAGAGGGCTGCTGACACACCAGCTTTCCTCTAGCTCATGTGGGAAAATAGAAGATGAAATGGGTTGGGAATCCAAAGACGTGGCCTCACGTCCGACTTTATGACACACCGAGTGGTCTGGACAAGTCACCGTACCTGGTAGAATCATAGCATCATCATCTGTAAGATGGTGGAATTGTCTGCCTGTCTGCTTCCAAAGACTGTAGTCGTTAGAGGAGATATGAATGACTCACCAGGTAAAGAATTTTGTAGTTAACAAAGCATTGTTCACATACATTATCTCATTTGATACTCACATCAACATTGCCAATTAAGTATAATTACAATTATTACCATTTTGTGAAAAAGTCTTTGCAAACACAAAAGTACTGCATAAATCATTGTACTGTAAAAAGAAATCAGTGGTTTTGAAGACAGCAGAAAGAAGATCGTTAGCATGTGTAATCCTTACAAGGAATTAAGACCAAACATGCCGTTGCCTAGTTTAAATTAAATGGATCGTAGCACAAGGTGCCAAGGAAAGAGAGCTGGTGAGCCTGAAACTCAGGTCACACTCTGATCTCTAGGACACATGCCCTGGGGGCGGGATCTATTCTAAATTACACAAAATTGTCAGATGGGCTAGTGCAGTCCTAGGTTAATGAGTCAAGATAATAATCACAGTGATAGTTATGGATACATAATAAAATTTGTGTCCCTCACTTTATAATGTGACATTTTCTCCTAAAAATTCCTTAGTGTTTGCATCAGTCTGGATAGGCTGAGTAACACAGTAGTAACAAGTAGCTCGCAAATCTTGGTGGCTTATCATAGCAAAAGATTTATTTCTTACTCAGGCTACATCCTATATTGTCTCTTGCTTACTTCCATATATCTCTTACCCTAGAGCTCAGGGTGAGAGTGTAGCCGCCATCTTGAACATTGCCAGTTGCCAAGGTAGAAGACAAAGAGGTCTGGAGGGTCTCACAGCAGTAATTAAAGTCTCTGGCCTGGAATTGACACACATCACTTCACTCTCAATTCAGCAGTAACCCAATTACGAGGAGTCAAGAACAATGTGCCTGAAAGTGGGAATAACCAGAAATATCTGGCAGATGGCATGTGGCAGGGCTGAAACAGACTTAAGAGTTTTCTTTGACCATAAGCTCATTGACCATCCCTTGGGACAAGGTTGCCAAAAGGTCCGATGCCAACTTCAGCTGCATTAAGGAGACAAATATAATCCGCCCCCACGGAGGACACAGTTGTGTCCCTAATGCTGCTACACTGGCATTGATCATGTAAACCTTTAGGAACTGATCTTCCTTCTAGAGATAGCAGCATTATCTGTTTTGTGTTACTCAAGTGAATTACAATGAAAAAATTATGAGGTCACATGCAATTTTGTGACATTAGAGATTGGTTATTAATATATTTTACCCTAAAGTAATGTGTGCTTAATATTTTTTTATTAGTTGTGTCCAGAAACCTTACAAAGAAAAAAGTATTTTTCATAGTGAGGGCTTTATCTGAAAAACTATTAATTTCTAGAAATGATTGCCTTTACAGGAGGATTTTTTTTTGTATGTAGCTAAAATTATAGACGAAAAATAGAGGAAGGCAGGAGGAGTGTAGACTGCTTCCAGGAGGTGAAAATATCCTGCAAAACATCCCGCAAAATGAAGAGCTTCCATTTTCACCACACTTGGGCATGTAGTCCTATGGAATATTCCCCGTAGGAGAATTTCAGGAGAATCCTGGAAAGATTGATGCCCTGAAGCCATCCCATTGTCAAGTGGAGTTTGTAGAATACCCACTCCAACACACATATATTTTGTTTTGTTTTAAAAAAAAAAAACACAAAACTTAGGGCACCTGGGTGGCTCGGTAGGTTGGGCATCCGACTTCGGCTCAGGTCATGATCTTGCGGTTTGTGAGTTCAAGCCCCACGAGGGGCTCTATGCTGATGGCTCAGAGCCTGGAGCCTGCTTCAGAGGCTGTGTCCCCCTCTCTCTCCGCCCCACCCCTGCTTGTGCTCTGTCTGTCTCTGTCTTTCAAAAAATGAATAAACGTTAAAATAAAAAAAAACTAGACAGATAAGTTTAAAATGGAATTTTTCAAAATGCTGTTAACAAGTTTGGGAAGAGGAACCAGGCAGATACAAATGTTAGCCATGGGGATTTCTTACTCATAAAGTGCAGAAAATGAGGAGCATTTCAAGAATTGTTTCCCTGCTGTAGTATTGGAATGCTAAAGTGTAAATATGGTAATGTGAAACACTGTCTTATCTGGCGGGAACTGGAATATACTTTATTTTACAATCCTACAGGGGAAAAATATTTTGGTATTTTGGATGAGAATCCAAGAGAATGAAGATTCATGCTGACATCAGTCAGAACTCTGCTCATGAAAAGATATTCCTTTCAAACACAAATGTGTTTGATATATTGTTATTTAACATACATTTAATTATTCCTTTCATTAAGTTGTTCTAATTGTTTCTAAGTACTATTTGCCTTTGGTGGAATAATCTTGTTACTTTTATGATCTCAGAAAGGCAGGATGGGGAATAATTATATCAGGTGTAAACTGGATCTGTGAGTGCTTATTTTCAAATACACATATAATACCTGGAAGGCCTGGTTATCAAAAGCTATTACGTATAGGAATATCATGAGAGTATTTATTGGCATTGTTTCCGTTTAGGCATCCAACCCTTAATTTTTTAATTTCGATTTGAAAGTTGCTGTATTAAGCATAATAACCACTTGAAATATGTAGCTTGAGTAGGAGAGAAGCTATAGAAGCCAAGGAGGATTTTAATTACGAACTCCACTTCAGCAAAATTGCCAGCAGTGGGAGCGTGGCTGTGCAAGCATTTGGGTTAGGACGGGGTGGTGCGTGAAACACATTTGCGGTAGGATAATCTTTCCCCTGCTCAGTAACACAAAGTTAGGTGGAAAGCTTCCCTGACTTCCAGACAACCAGGCCCAAGGCAAACTTGTGATTGTGCTGCCATGTGACAAGTAGAGATGAAAAGAATGCTAGGAGAATCCAGGTTAGAAGACATGAACAAAGAAGAAGACCATAATTCATATTGCAATGTGACTCTTCGTTGCAACTCACTTGAAAATTGGCCGTTACAGGGAAGGCCATCAAAATTGGATGGCATTTGTTTCAGGATACATATGGCAACGTATTCTACGACCTTTGCCGAAAGATAGAAGATGCCCAGGTCACCATTACTGGGAAACAAACGCGAACCCTCAGGCAGTGTGGCGATGAGGAATGATCTTGAGCTTTGGAATTGGGCAGAGTTAGATTTCTGGGCTGATTCTGCCATTAAATAACTGGACAACTTTGGATGGAATCATAAATTAAGATTTTTTTTTTTCTCAAAGGTCACTGGGAGAATTAAATGAATTACCAGATGTAAAGCCTGAATGCACTCAATACTTAACCGTTGCTTCCTTATCTAAAGAGGAAGAATCCTAGAACCAGCTCTTCTCATTCTATGTGAGGAAATTGGTGCCCAGAAATGCCAAAGTCCTCTTCCAGGTCACATGACCTGGGGGGCATTGGTTGGATTCCCTGTGCCAAGAAGAAGGGTTTCCCTTGCCCTCTCTTGTGCCGGCAGTGGATCCCATAATGCAAAGGAGGGGGGGTAGAGATGGGGGAACAGATCTACCCAAGACCATCTGAGGCATCTGCCTACCCACTGCTAGTGTTAGGGCTGTGGATCTGGACATGATTCCTGAAATCATGTGTGGACCAATCTCTCCTCACACCCCAGCATTCCCCCAGTTGGGACTGGATCATCAAGCCATGAGCCATTTCTTGCCATGTAGTCAACTATGAGAAAGAAAAGACCTGGGTGGTCCCAATAGCTGGACAGTCCTGACCAAGCCTCTTAAATTCTCTGGATTTAAATTGTCAGACTCATCTCAAAGGATTGTTGAGAGAATTACAGATAATATACCTAATAGCACCCAATGGAGAGCCCATCATATAAATGCATAGCAGAAAATAAATGACAGTTATTACTTTTTGAACTATTACCATTATTGCAGATGACAGTAAGAATAGTCAACCTTTATGATTGCACTTTGTGCCAAGCATTGTAATAAGAATCTTCCATCTAACCCTCACACGAGTGCAATGAGGGAGCTATTATTTCTTCCTTCAGTTGAGGAATCTGAAGCCAGAACAGATCAGGCCGGGGAGTGGGAGGGACGCAGTGCGTGAAGATACTCCTAAACATTGCCTGGCCTGAGGGCACCGTAAAGGTACCTTTGCAAAGAATGTATAGAAGGCCAGCTGTGTCCCCACTGCTATGTTGTTTTGACCACCGCTGAACTGATCAGTACCATGCCCCTAGTACCCCATACAAGACTTGCTATGCAGTAGATGTTCAACAAATTTTTATCACTTTGGTGAAGTAGTGAATGATAAATATTGCTGCACTCAGGTCTTTACAGTGGCTCAACAGACAATTCCAGGTACCCTTGGGCTAGCAGTAATCAATCATAAAGGCTGTTTGTAGAGGCAGCTTAGCACCGTGGAGCCAAGGAGAATCCAACCATGAAGAGAGAGGAAATATTACTAAGCAGAAAATTAAAAACTATCATCTTGGCTGTTTGCCTCAGTGGCTTTGTGTCTGAGCAAGCACGTTCAGAAACATTTGGCAGCCCGTGCCATTGACTCTCTAACTCTCCAAGAATAAGGAAAGCATCAGAAATAAATTTACTTCCTGATTAATTTTCTATAGAATGTTTTCCCCCACCAAGATACAAAGGGCAACTTAAAAGCCATGAGATTATTAAAAATTAATGCAAAATGCTGTTATCGAGGGTTTGCTTATTTCACTGTTATTAAAAATGCAAACAGATTGGGTGAAACATTTTCAGCTTGAAAGAGATCTCAGAAAATGATTTTCTTATCATTAAAGTGCAAGCTAAGCAGAGTGACAGTAAGTGATCTTTCCCTCTGGTCAGTTTTTCCTAATCTTAGGGCCAGAAAAATAAATGTCAGAGGAAACAGTACTTTTTATTTACTAGAGCAAAATAGAAACAAAGTGATCTGGCTATTAACATGAAAAAATAGATCTGCTTTTGCTATGGCCACATCCCTTCGTTTTAATAAAATAAAAATAAATATATATTTCAGAACCTTTTGTGCTGATCTCAAAAAGCTATATAGGAAAAATCGCAAAGGGCCAGATGGCAACCGTGTGTGTCTACTGGAAGCTAAAAGAACTGGCCACCTCGGGAGAGCAAGACAGGAGCAATGCCTGTGGTGACTACAGAATCATCTAGAACGCCACCAAAAAATGTGTTTTCTAAGAAAGCAAACATCTCCGTTGCACACGCATTTCTTTACCAAGCTGTAGCCGTGGCGTGCTTAAAACCTACTTCTCGAGGATTGACTGACTAACCCATTCATTCCTAAAAATACTCCTTTCATAAAATGGTGTTTTGCTTAGCCCTCACTTTAAATTTAAACAGGAACTAATAGCACTCTGAGCTATTTGCTTTCACTCAGCGTAAGCAATTTTTTTAGGGAAGGGGCAGGGGAGAAGTTTCGAGCAATACCATCACATACGTACACACACCCAACCTGCGAACCGAGTGTTTCACGGGCTCCTACGGCCCCACACTCGGCCCCTCACAGGAGAACTAGCAACAGACCCTTCTTTGAGACTGCTTGCTTTCGATCCTCAGACCACTTTTGTAAATACAAGAAACCTGTATTTTTTGCCAAAGAAATCACCCTCGTCCAGGAGAATTGTTTTGTTTCTGTCAGGGAATGTTTAGCTCAGTACCTTTCCTAGAAACCAGTACGGCTAAAATCTGTAACTTCCTTTTTTTTTTTTTTCATATTTAGTAATTAAAAAGCAAGTGCGAAAAGCTTATGCTCTTTATTCAACCGCAACACATCTTTTCAAAATTCTGTAATGGCCCATAAATTTGCATTAATGATCACCTGCTCCAGAAACCTCGGAAACAGGAGGCTGGGAGAACATCCGTGCGTGTTTATGTGTCTCAGATACCTGACTCTGGGCCAAGGTGGAAGCTTTGGAGAAAATAGAACTTCCTTGACTAGCTGTTTGTTACAAACTTTGGCCAAAGGAATAGTTGGGTCAAGCGCCAGCACTTGTAACCAGGAGATTTAATTATGGTCAAGGTTAATAACTCCTATCCTGCAGGAATTCACAATAGCTCAGGTTTTACGACACTCTGTTTTCTTTTTTGGTGGGACCAGGATATATAGAAATGACTTGCAGGGAGGTCAGTCTGGCCTGATTTGGATTTCCTTTCAAAGCTCCGTAAGACGTAAATATGTACTACAAATTACCCAGTCGCTGCCGCCTTAAAAACTTGTAGGGAAACAAAAATGTAAGAGTTTGAGTCTTGGAGGAACACTAGAAAGCTCTACAAAGGACTCTTTTCAGGATGAGGAGAATTCCGTAAAGCTCAGACCGGGGTTTACAAACAGACCAGGAGGTGCCGCAAAACTGGGTGCCATTAATCTTACCGTTAATCAGAGACTTCTTTTGTAAAGCAAATAGTCAGCTCCTGATTTATCTCTTTTGTACATTCAACCTCTTATCTGCCGGTATTTCTTTGAGCAGAGTTCACATCTTTTCGGATATCTAGACATTTCGATGCGAGTTGAAAGCATTGGCTTCCCAAGTATGAGAAAGGGTCAGGGTCTGAGGTTTATTTATGGGGAGCTTATTTGCGGCAGGAACTGGGCTAGATCAGGAGCCTGTGACCCACTGCTTCCTAAATCACATTTCATTCCCCTACAGTCCTGGGAAACACATGCGACATTAATTTTACCAGCAAGGAAACTGAGGCTTAGAGAGGTGGTTCAAAGCCAACTAGTAAGTGGTAAAGCCAGAATGTAAACATATCTAGTTCTAGAAACCATGTCATTTATCCTGCTGAAGCCTCTGTGGGAAAAGAGTTAGGATACAAGGGATACTTGGAAGCATTCCATGTTTGCTGCTCAACTCTATGCTTTTATTGTATCTATTGTATTAATACTAGGGTGTTCATAGGTACAACGTTCTCACGAATCATACACCCACCATACCACCCGATGATCCCCGGAAGATGCTGCTTTTCTCTACGTAATACTAAAGCTAAAAATTAGTTGGTCACTGAAAATACGTTGCTGTTGAGTGAGAAGAGGGGCTGTGCTTACCATTTGCGTTTTTTTTTTTTTTTTAGTGTATTTGTTACTTTCTCTGAGGTACCAGTGACATCACCTGAATGTGACCCAATTACTGAAACAAACCTCTTAAAGCTTGTCTCATGGACCATGGGAAACCAAACTCTGGCATTAACCTGGGAGAGTAACTCTTTTATTAAAATATTTCAGGGAAGTTTCTCTCCTTCCTAGGAAAAAAAACACATCATCCCCTAGAGGCACTAGAAAGACTAGAATATTGTGAACAAAATCTGTTTGAAAAAAAGAGGAAGTCCTGACATAAGGTACAACATGATAAACCCTGAGGACGTCACGCTAAGTGAAATAAGCCAGTCAGAAAGACAAGTACGGCACGAGTCCACTTACCCGAGATATCTGAAATAGTCAGTCTTCTAGACCCAGGAAGTAGAATGGTGGTTGCCAAGGACTGGGGGGAGGGGGAGAAGTTGTTCAGTGGATGAAGTTTCAGTTATGAAGGATGAAATGTTCTAGGTATCCATCGTACCACAATGTACAAATGGTTAACAATACCGCACTCTATGCCCCAAAATATTAGGAGGGTGAATTTATATTACATATTTTTTACCACAATAATTTTTTTTTTTAAAAAGCATCATGACAAATCCTGAAGACAGCTGGATACACCTTCTATTACATCAAAGACTGGGCTGTAAAGTGCTGCAGTCTAGTTATTTTTCAAGACCATTTTGAAGACTCAAGTCAGGTAGAAGGAGCCAAGGAGGGAGTTTTCTAAAACAATCTTCTCTGCAGGCCCTTCTCACGGTTCAGTCGGACATTTCAGATCATCCATTCCATAAGCATCCTCCAAAAAAGCAGAGTAAACTGCTTGGTCTGTTACCAAATGCCTGACACCCTCACTGAGCTGCCTTGCCATACTAGGATTCTAAAATACTCCCAGGAGAAATTTGGTAAGCATTACCTCCAGCCCCAGGGAAAATGCTAACGAGAAACATTAATTTCTATTTGTGAGAAATTCTGATTAGCTTGTGATGTGGAGTACACGTGAGTCTGTCCTGATTATCCTCTACCCTAAGCTAAAAAATTTTCTAGGACACCAAGATTCAAAAATGTAGATTTGCATGTTCCGAGTGCCCTGAATGATTTTTTTCCAGCATTCTACTGTCAAATGATTTTTTTCTTAAGTCTGCACGTGTCCTTCAACGCTTTGGCTGAAATGGAACACTTAGGAGAAAGCCATTGAGCTGGTAGACTGTTATTTTAAAAACACAAAGGACTATTCGATTCGTCAGAGATTTGAGATGTTAATAAAAGATTTGCCAGAATGTGGGAGCTACAAGGGCCCTTTGAGATAAACTCGTCCAATGTTTCAACTAAACAGGTGAGGAAACTAAGACTTGGAAAGCTCATCTTGTCCAGTATTAATAGCAGCGGAAGAAGGGAATAATTTTTGCCAAAGTGTTTACGTTAGCTCAACTGTGGAAACCCCTAGCTTCCTCTTAGTAAACTATTAGTTTGGCTTAAAATTGTTCTTGGTCCCTGTTTATGGAAAAGTTTAATAACTGCTATCTGCAGTAATAAGAGATATAATAATGTTTATCCTTTTATTTCCTCCGAGGATCTTGGAGTGTGCTTCATCATTCATTAAAGAGTCCTCTGAGTCCCCCTATTAGATAAGTATTATTAACCCCATTTATAAAGGAAATAAAATTCTGAGCGATTAGGTGACAGGGAAGTGCCATACCCCGAGCTAACGGTTACGGTGGACATTCTGCAAGAAACAGGAACTTTGTGATTTCCACGGCAGGTATGTTAGTCCTTGAATTAAAAGAAACAGAACACGTCCATATTAAGCTATTGCTTCATACAATGAATTGTGTTAAGACCACTTGGGGACTTCAAGGTGTATGTGATGTACCTGTTCTTAGAGAGCCTGTATGAAATAGCCAGTAGGGACACCAAGACAATTGCATAAAGTACTAAAATACAAGGTAAAATATGTGTGACACACGAAGTTCTATGAAGGTCAAAGGGATTGAGAATATAAATCAAGATGGAGAGATTAAGAAAAGCTTTAAGATGAAGGTGACTTTGAGCAGCTTATTTAATATTCCAGTGGTCAGATTTTGAGGCATTTGTCCGTACCTGTACTCATTGTACAAATATTTCCTGAGCGGAACCACCAGGATCGTCTAAGCTCTGAGGTGGAGACAGTGAGGCAGACAAGGACAAAGACCCCTCCTCCAACATCCCAGCTTTTCCCTGGGATATGCAGGGGAAAGCAAAAAGCATTATTTCCCCTCAAATTTCCGGTATGTAAATAGCCTCAGGCATGTCGATGACTAGCAAAGAATGAAACTTTAAAAAGAAGCTGGAGTCACCTTGGGAAAGCTTTTGAAGGCAAGGGGTCAAGTCTTTGTGCTCCAGGAGAAATGAGTAGGGGGTTAAAAGGACGGGAAACCAGATCCGGGAAGTCTGTTGCTGGCTTTGTTGCCTGAGTCCCAGAGTGAGTAACTGCTCCACCGTCAGCGGTGGAGGGCTGGCCAAAGCAGTGAGTGAGATCACATAGGAAAAGTGCACAGCCAAAAGAAAGAACGGGGTCAAGGACAGAACCCTAGGGTACTCTCACGTTTTGAATCTGATTAGGGCGTGAGAACAAAGTAGACAGCAGAAGGGATCAGTGAGGTAGAGGAACTGTGGGGAGATTGTCAGCATCGTGTGCCTAAAGCCAAGAACCAAGTGGAGTTTCGCTGAGTGAGTGGTTTCCCCATGAGAGGGCACGTCTGGGTGCTACAGAGTTAATGTGGGGGATTTGGACTCAGAATAAGTTGTTGAATTTGGCAAATTATGAGAAGTCTTTGGAGAAAGCCAAATCAATAATGCAATGCATCTGGAATGAATCCAGATTTTAGGGAGTTTTAGTAATAACAAACACATTGTGAGAAAACGGAGTCAAATGATCTGGACACAGTGTTTGTTCACATAGTTTGGGGACAATACATGCCAGGTCAAGGCAATCCCTGTTAAGGGGAGATGGGATGAGGAAACAATAGACTTAAAAATGTTTGTAGATCTAGGGGCGCCTGGGTGGCTCAGTCGGTTACGTGTCTGACACTTGACTTCAGCTCGGGTCATGATCTTGAGGTTTGTGGGATTAAACCCCGCCTCGGGCTCTGCGCTGGTAGCTTGGGTTTCTCTCTCTTCCTCTCTCTCTCTCTCTCACTCTCTCTCTCTCTCTCACTCTCTGCATGCCCCTGCCCCACTTGCACTCTCTCAAAATAAATAGACATTAAAAATATTTTTTCTAATGTTTGTGGATCTAAGTAAGGCAGTAGAGAGAATGTCACTGTACATAAAACTGGAGAGTAGAGATAGAGCTCAATTTCTAGGAGGAGGAGAAGGAGGATTGTGGGGCAAGATTGGGAAGCAGAACAACAGAAAAGGGGGGAGAATGCCTTTTTCCATAGATCATTAATTATGCCGTATTAGAGTCTGTGTTTGGTTAAAATAAAGACTGTTTTCACACGTTTTGCTGTTCTTGAGTTGATAATGTGAATACAAACTCTAAACATTTATCACACACCAGATTTTACTAGCGCACGATGCAAGCAAAAGATTGGGGAACAGATTTCAGAATAACTCCATGCCTGGATTCTTCTTCTGCCCTTTTTCTCCTTTGGGAGCCCTTCTTGATTTAATTGTCGCCAGCTGATGATCAGTTAGGCACACTGATCTCAGTTGAATTTAATAAGAAAGCGGCATTACGAAAAATATGTTGGAGATCTAAGCTGTGGGGGGAAAAGAACCTAGACAATCCACAATGTGTCACTGTCACTAGCAAAGGACAAGTCAGTTACTTTCCATCCCCACACAAATGTATAAAGCAATTTGTACTTGAGCACAACTACTTCTGGGTCAACTGGAATAAAACACTGGCCTGGGTAAGAATAACCAAGTCAAGGCAAGGAAAAGTTTGGAATACCGTGTACAGATGATTCTTGGAATTATTTTAACTGATTTGAAGAACGGAGGGATATAGAAAGCATTCTAAACGTTTTTTTTAAAACAAATTCTCATTTCAGGTATGTTTTAGGTCAAAAATCCCAAGTATAGGAATTAGGTGCCTCAGGCACTGTGTGTGTTAGAGGCATTATTGATAAAGTCATTACGCGTGAGTTACGAATTCCTTCTTGAGGAAGGATCGTTTCCTGGGAATTTTACCCCCAAATTTAAGGAAATGCTAAAGTGAAATGCCGTGTTGCTACTTAAATGCAGTCGTTTAGAAATTCTGTATAATCTCTTAAAGCAGAAAGCTAAACATTTTAGGGTATTAAAGTGAGAGCTTTTGGCTGTCAGTTCTACTCAATTCTACCCGTGGCAGATCAGCAGCTATCTGTCTTCCAGATGCTGTGTGTGGAGAGATGGACTGTGTGAAGGAGACTCCTGGGCTCACTGGATCCAGTTTTCTTTAAGAAGCCATGCCCGCATGCTTAAACTAAAAACAGCCCTGAATGGAAAATCAATCGTGAAGGCTGAGAGTTGAGCTGGGGGCTTAGAGTTGACTGTAGGTGGTGAGGGTGTCCACAGAAAAAGACCAACTAGAGCCAGTTGTTAGCCAGGAGAGCATTTTTGGTAAAGTGCCATGGAGTGGACCCTGTGGATATAGGAATTACAAAAAGGACTTCTCTCCTACTACTCCATGGGGCCCAGGGATTGGCTAGCAGAGAACAGGCTGGATTTCTCCCCTACTCTCCCCCTTGCCTGACACCTTTGCACAGTGACCAAACTGTGTGGTCATAGGCAACAACCCGGGCCTGCCGATCACCTCCTCCTCCACAGACCATTTCCCCAGAATCAAGCGCATGGTAGGTGCCTACCTTGTTGATCTAAAATGATACATTTTGTGGAATCTGACATCTCTGAACATGTATTCATGACCAGATTCTGATTTATACCTGAGGGGCCCCCCCTTGTCTCCTTCAGGGGAAACTACATGGCTTCAAGCCATAAAACAATAAGGAGCCAAGGAGAGGCCATGGATTTATTCATTCATTGAAAAAAATAATGACTGTGCACCTGTTTTGGCCACATATACTGCTCTAGAAGTTGCAGATCCAGGCCAAAAAAAAGGAAAGATAAGAAGAAAATTCCTATCTTCATGTCATGGAGCATCTATTCCAATGTAGGAGGAATGGAAGAAGATAGTAAATGAAACAAAGAAATATGACATACTGTGTGTCAGATAGCGATCAGTGCATGGGAGGGAAAACAGAACAGTGAAAAGGCAGTAGCTAGCACTGGGAGCGGGGTTACTATTTCAAACCAAGCAAGGAAGCCAGTGTTGCCAGCACAGCTTAAACAAGGAGAATACCAGTAGGAGATGGGGTTGGAGAGGTAGCAGGTAGATTGGGAGTGAGATCACATAGGGTCTTTTAGGCACCTGCAGAAACTTATTTTCTCCTCTGGGCAAGCTGAGGAGTCTTTGGAGAATACACCGTACAGAGGAGAGGTGCAATCTGATTGACGTCATAGTCAGAGTTGACTGTTACAGGAAATAGCAGAACGACCAATGATGGTATGGCCCTTGGAAGCTGATTGTTGTCTCTTCTGGCTTCTGAGAACTCTCATGAGAGGGGCACGGGACTTTCTGCCTTGCCTGTATGGTCTTACAGGAGTCAGGCCTCCATGAGACTGAGGAATGTTATGGGTCCGTCATACACAGGTCTTAACGTTTGTGGTCTAGACAGTAACACGTATCCAGAAAAGTCGTGATCACGGCATTGTCGCAGCCAAGGATGGTGACTACTCCTTTGTAGGCAGCAGGTTTTGCTTTTTGTGTCTATAATTAGCCATCAAAGAGGGCCAAGAGACAGGGTGTACCCAAGAGCCAAAGCAGAAAAAGGAGGTCAGGTTGCCTGATTTCTACTCTACCTCTATTAACTTCCAAAGCATTCTAGCATCATAGCAGGGCAAGGTGAAGCAATCCTCTGCAGCTCTTTCTCAGATCTCTTTCGATGTAAGTACCATTTGACTTTGCCTCCATCCTTAAATGTAAACGAGTGATTAGAATGTAGATTGCAAATTCTAGACAACCCAAGTGTCATTTCCTGACCCCCACAGACTTTGCCTCCTGAATTTCAAGAAAGAATGGGGAAAACCTCATTTTTTAGCAGCTGTAACGTGATAGACACTGAAACTGGCTCCAAAACCGGCTCCAGTGATGAGGGATTACAGTGGGTTGGATTCCTTCACGAAGTAGGGATTAGTCGAGACCCGGCATTAGTGAAATCAGGACAGAGTTAGGTACAAGCGATCATTTTATGGGGCCGTGATTTGCGCAACACAATTTCATCTGAAACAAGGAGAAACAGCTCTGAAAGAGTGGCTGGAAGATTTAACGGCAGTATTCTGGACAGTCTGTTGCATCTGTGATGTATGTTTCTAAGAAACTACATAAAATCCAGTTGGTTCATGTCACCTACCTTTATTGAACTTTAGAAGGAATCATAATCCCATGCAAAGTAAATTTAGGAAAAAAAAAACCACTGCATTTTGGAATGCCCATGCATGTTTCAAATACGTGCCTTTTAATTGACAGAGAATTATCTACCACGGGGATCGGCCTCCCTTTACAATTGGTAGTCCCATGGCTATTAGTGATGCAATGACAGCTTTGGGAGGCGTGCCTTTCTCCCTTCGGGGGCTCCTGTATTTTATATTTCCTTAACGATTTATGTGGTTAGCACCTTGATGCTAAATTAAAGGCGAATCACGTGTAAAATGAAATCAGAATGACTTGATGCGAATATTTTAAAAAGCAACCCTGTTTCTCAGTTTCAGTGTTCTGTGTCTACGCATCTAACTGCCACAAACTTAAAAAATTACGCACGTCCTCAGGGAAGAGTGAGGAGTTGCAGCGAATTGGAACAAACTGAGATGATGTCTTTTGTGTACTGTAACACTTCAAAATCATCGCTTCCTGAAAAAAAAATCACAGTGGCTTTTAATATTCATAAAGACTAGAAACAGGTGTTTGAACAGAACTTGAGCCACCTTTGACAGGAGCACAATGGGTTTGTCTGAAAGGGTCTTCATTTTCCCTGTCACTCACCGGCAGGACTCAGAACATCAAAACAGTTAGACTCCTGCGTTTTCACTACCGCTTTCAAAGGATTACATTTGACATTTCTAATTTTTTTCTTCCTTTCGTTAAACCCTGTCCTCCCTCTTTTAAAACTGCATGATTTTGTTAGCAAATCAAAGCGGGCAGAGGAATACATTAGCGCTCATTGCTTATGGACTCCGGGCTGACCTCATTGCTTTTTACGTCTACCAGTAGACCACACAAACTATTTTTGGTTCGCCGTTTATCTGTGCAGACAGAGATGGGCTCGTCCACCTCAGAAGAACACTGTTTAGCCAGATGGGAGTAAGTAGCGACCTGTGGCTTCTGTCTAAAAGCTGGGCCACTTAGGCTGTGCGAGACATCTGCCCCCTTATCTGTTTCCCTTCTCACTTCGCAAGAAGTAGGGCCGCCCTGCTGCCCGGGCAAAGAGAAATAATGCATATGACTGCTCTGTACTTTCCCAAGACAGAACACCCTAAAACGGCATTTGATCATTTGGGGGCCCCAGTACATAGTTCCAAGTGCTCAACTGTGTCCTCGCCATTTAGAAAAGAAATGGCTTTGGGAACAATATAAAGATACTGTCACTCGTTAGCTACTGTGTGACCTCAGGCAGGCCTTCTTCCACGTCTCAGACTCCAGATTCCCGATCCATCAGATTCACGATTTGGACACCATCTCAAGGTTCTATCCTGAACTAAACATCTGCCGCGCAGTGGATATGTCCGTTGCCCAGGGCCACAAGGAGATGGAACAAAGAAGAAAATAATGAAATAATGAAATGTCAAGTTACCTATAATTACCTGAATAGTTTCTTAAACATTTCCCTTGTCTTTCCTTTTTTGAAAGAGCAAAACAGTAAGCGGCATGACATTAAAAAAATAAGTGTTATGTTCAGTCATGGAACATCAATTTTTCTGAGAGACAACAATAAAGGGAATAAGAGGTAAAGCTTCAAGGGAGTTGGAATTGCTGGGTTTTAAGTGAAGACAGAGGCACACTGTAAAAAAAAATTTTTTTAATATAAAGTTTTATCCTTCTGCCAAAAAAACACACAGGGTGGAATTTTCGGGTGGGAAATGTGGGAAGCACAGTTGGCCGCAGAATTATTAGGGTCATATTTGTTGAAGCCTTAACAAGATGTATTTTTTTAAGAGATGAAATTTGTGCTTTCCCTCAAAAAATTTCAGTTTGCTCCCTATTCATTTTGCCGGTGACACTGATTTTTCTGTCCCCACCTCCTGCTCTGACAGCCAAGTCTACATTTGGATGGATGCTTCCAAATTTGGCTGAATGACTTAGAGAGATTTTCAAAGTACTTAAGGAATTTACTTTGACTTGACATTTGAATTGGAGATGAAGTGATATAAAAATTTAAAGTAACCAGCATTCTGGAGCCTAATGTCCCTATTTCACTAGATTTTTTTTTTTCCTATAAAATATGGTCAGTGAAAACCCTCATTTCTTATCGTTCTTATTATGCATTTAAAATTCACTTTAAATATCACCCAAGGACCTGAATGCTAAAAATAAATGTGAAGCACCTTCTCAAATATTACACAAAGTGACCTTCAGAGAGGACCCGCTCGTCACCAGAACCATTTCCATACAGCTGCTGATATGCCCATGAGCATATCAGGCTTGAAAAGAGAGAAAGAAAGAGATAGGTTTATAAATTATTTTGACTCAAAACCCCCAAAGTAGAAACATGCTCACGCACATCGCCAGCCTGTTCCTTAGAAACTAGCACCTCAGGACAGAGGGATATTGAAGTACTATTGAATCCACTTTCCTCAGCTACCACCTGTGAATTATGGCTGGCAGCAGGAGTTTTATGATACTATTGTAAAAGTAATGTACCTCTTAAATGGCAATTTACTAAGTTGCTGATGAAATGCATTGCAAATATGTTAGTTTCAGGGTGGTTAGGAAAATTAACTGCTGCATACTTTCCATATTGTCATATATGCCAACGAGCTGAGAGAGTCGGGAGCAGCTTTCTCGGAAAGCTGTCTCAATGTAACATACGGTCAGCTAGTCACCTGGTGAGAACAGGAGACCAAAGCGTTAGGGGAATCCCCTGAAACATTTTTTTAATCAGTCTTATCAGCCCCAAATCATTGGATCTATAAAATTTCCCTTAGTATTGAACTTTTCATTGTGCTTACTCTTTAGTTTTCTATCCTATCAATTTGATCCACCACCCCTCAGCCCCCGCCACCCTGCTTCCCAGTGTGGGCCCCTAGCAATAAACTATGATGAAGCATCACCAGACCTCAGATTACTCTTGGAAGAGATCCCCAATAAATCCCCAGCCACTATGACAGTCATATAAAGAAGAGAATCAAAGGGATAGCTAGGTGAGTGAAGATAAGTTTGGAAACCAGTGTTTCCTAAAGTTTGTACTATTGTATACTGGACAAAGACCCATTCTTATTTGTATTGGTATTGCTTATATTAGCAGACATTTTATAAAGCTTTAACAATTTAAAAAAACCATTCGGTTTCATTATTTCATCTGACGCTCAGAAAAGCCCTCTGAAGAAAGGAGGAAGTTCTTGTTTAAATTTTACACACAAAAACAAAAGCTGATAGAGATTGGGTGATTTGTTCAAGATTGCCCAGCTATTGAGTAATGGAATTAGAATTTGAAACCAGATCTCCTCACTCCAAGCCCGTCACAGAAACCATGCTTTGGTTAGAATACAGGTATATAAGAGCACTAAACTCACCTAAAACATACAGGGGCAGTAACCTGCCAAACATTTCAAACATGACATTTGATAAGTTCAATAGCAGAATTCATGATTGACATCTCTTCTCTAAATGATTTTAGAGCAAGGATAGCAAATAAGTTGCAATTTGCATCCCAGTTTAGAAAAGGGTACAGTGATGGATTAGCAATGTCTGCCGTGGGCACAGGAAATGGTTTGTTCCAGCACACATACTGGCTGTTCTTATGCTGAAGAATCAATCACTTTGTAAAATACATTTTGGTTTTATAATGAAAACCAACACAGACCCATAAATCGACAAGTTTTTGTTAACCATCAATAAAACACCATAGATTTTAATTTTCTGATACTGACTTTGAACACTCCACAGATTCGAAAAGGCGCAAATCATACAATCAAAAGAATCCATTTTTGTGAAACTTGTGGCATCCTTTGAAAGGAATATCAAGGAACCATATATAGATGTGGAAAGAGCTATAACAGAATTCCTATATATATTCAGAGCACTGTATTTTCTTACATTCATTTCTACCATGTGGAAATATTTTACTGTAGAGTCAATCAGAGTCCAAATGGGTTAAATATTTTGAATTACTGATGAATTTGCTAATCTAAAATTTTGTTCACATGAATGTCTTCAGTTGTTATCTTAATGGTACAATTGTTGGGACTTTAGCTATGATAAAAACGGACAAGAAGTCAATAATAAAGGCCCCTAAAATATGCTTTTTTCCTAATAGAAGTAGAAAAAAATAAAGCTATAGACTTGCAGTTTCCTGGAGATTTGATAACAAATTCTATGTACGAGAAATGATGGGAAGCTTGGAGTTTCCTTCAAAATAATCTGGGAATAAGGGTGTGGGGATGGAGTGGGGAGGGGAGGAGAAGATAGTAAATGAAAAGGGGTTGATCATGAATTAATAACTGATGAAGTTGCCTGATAGGTACATGAGGGTTCATTATACTTTTTCTCTTTACTTTTATTTGTATGAAATTTTCATTAAAAAGTGGTTTTTAATCCCTCTTAATGATGCTTCCTTTGTTGAAGACAGTTGACCATATAATTGACCATATAATCATGGGTTTATTTCTGTGCTCTCTATTCTGTTCTGTTAATCTATGTGTCTGTTTTTGTGCCAGTACCATACTGTTTTGATTACTACAGCTTTGTAGTGTATCTTGAAATCTGGGATTGTCGGGGCGCCTGGGTGGCGCAGTCGGTTAAGCGTCCGACTTCAGCCAGGTCACGATCTCGCGGTCCGTGAGTTCGAGCCCCGCGTCAGGCTCTGGGCTGATGGCTCGGAGCCTGGAGCCTGTTTCCGATTCTGTGTCTCCCTCTCTCTCTGCCCCTCCCCGTTCATGCTCTGTCTCTCTCTGTCCCAAAAATAAATAAAAAAATAAAAAAATAAAAAAAAAATTTAAAAAAAAAAAAAAAAGATTCTCTCTTTAAAAAAAAAAAAAAAAAAAAAAAAAAAAAAAAAAAAAGAAATCTGGGATTGTCATATCTCTGGTTTTGTTCTTCTTTTTCAAGATTGCTTTTTTCTGTTTGGGGTCTTTTGTTGTTCCATACAAATTTTAGGATTATTTGTTCTAGTTCTGTGAAAATTGCTGTTGGTATTTTTATAGGGATTACATTAAATCTGTAGATGGCTGAGTAGTATGAGCATTTATATTTGTTCTCCCGGCCCATGATCATAGAATGTCTTTCCGTTTGTTTGTGTCATTTTCAACTTCTCTCATCGTCGTTTCATAGTTTTCAGAGTAGAGGCCTTTCACCTTCTTGGTTAAGTTTATTCCTAGGTTCATTATTTTTGGTGCAATTGTAAATAGGATTGTTTTCTTAATTTCTGTTTCTGCTGCTTCATTATTAGTGTATAGAAATCTGGTAGATTCTTGTATGTTGGTTTTGTATTCTGTGACCTTGCTGAATTCATTTATCCCATCTAATAGTGTTTTGGTGGCATCTTTAGAGTTTTCTGTATATAGAATCATGTCTTCTGCAAATAGTGAAAGTTTTACTTCTTCCTTACAATTTTAGATGCCTTTTATTTCTTTTTTTCTTTATCTTGTCTGATTTCTGGGCTAGGATTTCCAGAATTATGTTGGATAAAAGTGTTGAGAGTGAACATCCTTGTCTTCTTCCTGATCTTAGGGGGAAAGCTCTGTTTTTCACCATTGAGTATGATGTTATCTGTGGGGTTTTCGTATATGGTCTTTATTATGTTGAGATATGTTCCCTCTAAACCTACTTTTGTTGAGGGTTTTTATCAGGAATGGATGTTGTACTTTGCCAAATGCTTTTTCGGCATCTATTGAAATGTTCATATGGTTGTTATCCTTTCACTTGTTGATGGGTTGATCATGGTGATTGATTTGGGAATATTGAACTATTCTTTTATCCCTGGAATAAATCCCACTTGATGGTGGTGAAAGATTTTTTTCATGTATTTTTGGATTCAGTTTGCTAGTATTTTGTTGGGGATTTTTGCCTCTATGTTCATCAGAGTTACTGACTTGTGATTCTCTTTTTTTTGTAGTGTCTTTATCTGGTTTTGATATCAGGGTAAAGCTGGCCTCATCAAATGAAGCTTTCCTTCCTCTTTTATTTTTTGGAAAAGTTTGAGGAAAAAAAAGGTATTAACTCTTCTTTAAATGTTTGGTAGAATTCACCTGTGAAGTCATCTGGTCCTGGACTTTTGTTTCTTGGGAGTTTCTTCATTATTGATTCAATTTCATTGCTGGTAATCAGTTTGTTCAAATGTTCTACTTCTTCCTGCTTTGGTTTTGAGAGGTTATATGCTTCTAGGATTTTATACATTTTTTTCTAGGTTGTCCGGTTGTTGGCAAAGAACCTTTAATAATATTTTCTTATAATCTTTTGTATTTCTGTAATGTTATTTGTTCTTTCTCCTCTTTCATTTCGAATTTTGTTCACTTGAGTCCTCTCTCTCTCTCTCTCTCTCTCTCTCTCTTTTTCTCTCAATGAGCCTGGATAAAGGTTCATCAATTTTGTTGATCTTTTCAAGGAACTAGCTCTTGGTTTCACTGATCTGTCTACTGCTTTTTAGTATCCATTTCATTCATTTGTGCCCTAATCTTTATTTCCTTCTTTCTCCTGGTTTGAGGTTTTGTTTTTTGCCCTTTTTCTGACTCCTTTAGGTGTAAAGTTAGGTTGCTTTTTTGAGACTTTTCTTACTTCTTGAGCTAGGCCTGCATTCTATAAACTTCCCTTTTAGCACAGCTTTTCATGGATCCCAAAGGTTTGGGATCATTGTATTTTCATTGTTATTTGTATCTGTGTATTTTTTATTTCCTCTTTAATTTCTTGGTTGACCATTCATTGCTTATTAGCACATTATTTAACCTCCATATATTTGTGTTCTTTCTAGGTTTTTTCTTGTTGTTGATTTCTAGTTTCATTACATTGTGGTCAAA
This sequence comes from Panthera onca, assembly GCF_046562875.1. Lineage (NCBI taxonomy): Eukaryota > Metazoa > Chordata > Mammalia > Carnivora > Felidae > Panthera > Panthera onca. The sequence continues at coordinate 174,669,281 of NC_138339.1, read as the reverse complement.
AAAGATGCATGGTATGACTTCAGTCTTTTGAATGTGTTGAGATGTTTTTTGTGTACTAATATGTGATCTATTCTGGAGAATGCTCCATGTGCACTTGAAAAAAATGTGTACTCCACTGTTTTAGAACGGAATATTATGGACATATCTGTTACATTCATCTTGTTCAATGTGTCATTCAAAGCCATTGTTTCCTTGTTGATTTTCTGATTGGATTATCTATCCATTGATGTAAGTGGGGTATTAAAGTCCCCCCACTATTATTGCATTACTATTGGCTACTTCCTTTATGCTCGTTAATAGCTGCTTAATGTATTTGGGTGCTTTCATGTTAAGTGCATAAACATTTACAATTGTCATATATTCCTGTTGGATTATCCCTGTATTATAGTATCCTTCTTTGTCTCTTGTTAGTCCTTGTTTTGAAGTCTATTTTGTTCATAGATTATATAAAACCCACCATCATATGGTCAATTAGTCTTCAACAAAGTAGGCAATAATATACATTGGGAAAAAAGGTAGTCTCTTTAACAGTGTTGGGAAAACTGAAAAGCTACGTACAAAAAAGTGAAAACTGACCACATTCTTACACCATATGCAAAAATAAGTTCCATATGGATTACAGACCTAAATGTGAGATTTGAAACCATAAAAATCCTAGAAAGGAGCACAGGCAATCATTTCTCTGACATCAGCCATAGCAACATTTTTCTAGATATGTCTCTTGAGGCAAGGGAAACAAAAGCAAAAGTGAACTATTGGGAATACATCAAATTAAAAGCTTCTGCACAGCAAAGGAAACAATCAACAAAACTAAACTGTTGGGAATACGTCAAAATTAAAAGCTTCTGCACAGCAAAGGAAATAATCAACACAACTAAAAGACATACTGAATGGGAGAAGATATTTGCAAATGACTTATCCAATAAGGGGTTTATATCCAAAATATGTGAAGAATTTATGCAACTCAACATCTAAACACAAATAGTCCAATTTAAAAATGGGCAGAAGACATGAACAGACATTTCTCCAAAGACAACATATAGCCAATAAATACATGAAAAGATGTTCAACATCACTCATCATCAAAGAAATGCAAATCAAAACTACAATGAGATACCACCTCACCCCTGTCAGAATGGCTAAAATCGAAAACACAAGAAACAACAAGTATTGTCAAGGATGTAGAGTAAAAGGAATACTCATGCACTGTTGGTAGGAATGTAAACTGATGAAACCACTGTAGAAAACAATATGGAGGTTATGCAAAAAATTAAAAATAGAATTACCATATGATCCAGTAATTCCACTTATGGGTATTTACCCAAAGAATACAAAAACACTAATTTGAAAAGATATATCCACCCTTATATTTATTGCAGCATTATTCACAATCACCAAATTATGTAAGCAGCCCAAGTGTCCATTGATAGAAGAATGGGAAAAGATGTGGTGTATATATAATGGAATGTTACTCAGCCATAAAAAAGAATGAAACCTTGCCATTTACAATGACATGGATGGAGCTGGAGGGTATTATGCTAAGTGAAATAAGTCAGAGAAAACAAATACCATATGATTTCTCTCAAATATGGAATTTAAGAAATAGGCTAAATGAACAAAGAAAAAAGAGACAAACAAAAACAGAAACTCTTACATTCAAACTGGTGGTTACCAGAGGGGAAGTTGTTTGGAGGATGGGTGAAATAGGTGATGAGGATTAGGAATACACTTAACGTCATGATCACTGGGTAATGTACAAGATTGTTGAATCGATATATTGTACACCTAAAACGAATACAACTGTATATTAATTATACTGGAATTAAAATTTTTTTAATTCCCTCTTAAAGATGCAGTCACCATCTAAAGTTTCAGAAGTAGAGGTGCGTATGTGATACTGCCAGAGAAGGAAAAGGGAAAGATATTCAAAGCCATGATGAGTAAATGCTGGTAGGGGAATTGCCTGGTCAAGAAGCGTACTATTTGGGCAAATTAGGACAAAGGGAAAAAATCAGAGATAAGAGTCGCTGCTTTTTTTTTTTTTTTTTTTTTTTGGCCACCAATTGTCTCATGGGTGTACATTTATCATTAATTTGGTGTAGCAGGCTCTTCAGAGGCTATAATTTCTCATCTGTTTCCTGCTGCAGAACCTATCGGCTATGCCTGTATCCAGGTCTCCATCCCAGCTGTGAAACATTAATCTCAGGCACACATTCTGCCATTGCTGGCCTGGCGGATTCATGCTGTCTAGTTAGTTCCCCAGCAGGCTCCCGGCTCTGCTCCTGATGCTCTCCTGGCACCACTAACAACTGGAAGTCCTGTCATTCTGGAGATAGGACCGCTGCAGTGCTCCTTGGGTGGGCCTCAGTGTCCTGTACTTATTTCCACTCACTTTCCTCAACTTGGGAAGGATTTGTCACCAGGGTGTCTGGGAATCAAAGCTCTCTTGAGACTTTGTTATATTAAACCTTGGACTTGAAACAGGGCTGTCCATCATGTTATTTTTTGTGACTGTATCCTTCATAGGTTCTTTGCAGAACTCTCCATACTCACCGCGAAATGGCTTATAAATTACGGTGCTTCATAGGAAGATAGTTCTGCAATTAGGTCATGCATAAATGCCCAACTACCTGGTTCTTATTTGTCTGTTCTTAGGATAGTCCGCATGTTTATTTTATTGTGAGTAAGAAATAAAAAGGGATTTTATCATGTGACTCTTGCTAGTTAAACCTCAGCTAAATTAGTAGGAGACTATGCACATCAGATAACTGAGATTTTGATGCTGAAATTGAGGAGAAAACAAGACATGCTGTGAGTGGTGGGAAATCACCTCTCCCTGCTCCTCACCACCAAAAAACAAACAAATTAAAAGACAACAGAAAAACTCCCGATATTGTAAATTGCCTTTGGTATTAACCATCGGGGATAACTTAATGTGTTTATAAGATCAGTGATTGAATTTAAAGAGATCAAAATGTGTGGGTTTTCTTTTTCCCCAGAACACATCACATAGCTGAGTCTAAAAGCCATAAATGATAAGGCAAGGAAGTGTACATGGACAGGGACGAGAGTAGAAAAGCAATTAAATTTGATAGAAACAGGGCTCAAGTATGTGACATGCTCTCTGCTGATCCCAAGACTGCCATTTCCAGTGAAAGACCGCGAGGGTTTTTCAGGGACAGTGGCTGAGAAAAGGGCACCCAGAATAAAAGAAAAAAACAACCCTAACAAAATGAGCTTTCCCCCGAGGCAACTTTGATCATGTTTAGTCTGGTGTCAGGAATGATGAGAGGTCCTCAAGCCCAAAGGAATTCAGCAAATCTTTCTGCCTAAGCTGGAGAAACTCTACTTTATTCTGTGAATCTGCAGAGCCCTACAGACACTGTATGTATGAAATAATGTGTTAAATCTGCACACAGTGTATATACAACATATAATCTCTTCAACACTTACAGAAAATTGCTTTCCGATGCTCGTAAATGGGAAGGGTTACAAGAGATAAGAGGGTGGTCTGTGTTCCCAAGGCAGCCATTGGGAAAAGAAGGAGGTTATTTTAAATGATTGCAAGTGACTATCTTCCTAAATTGTATATTGTGCTCTGTTCTCCAGTTGATTCTTTGCAACTTTGATAGTGAAAGGCAACACCAGCACATACAACCGCCCTGTAATGATACTGCATTTATCTTCATTTTTTAAAATTTAGTAAGGAAGAAGTTTCATGAATAGAAACAAAACTATCATGATGCCAAAACAGTACTCTGTGCACCCATGTAATTGGGAAAATAACAGAATAAAGAAGGCTCTTTGCTCTTTAAGCACGTAGAAGTATTTGGGAGCTGCCTTGTTCCCAGGATGAGTCTGTGCTCCTGGTGGGAACTGCCGACTGGGTGGGTGTATTTTAGATCACGGAAAACTTCTCTTATGCATCCAGAGTCATGGGACTCTTCTTACATTCTGTTAGTCATTTTTGTAATCCAAACTTCACTCCAAACAGAAACGCAAGATTATCTCCAGACTTGCAATGATAGCAAAAGGCTATCTTACTCTTTATGTACTGCATTTGATCAACATGTGTCATTAATCTCTCCTTCCTGCTTGGTGGCAGTAATTGATGGAACGCTTTTTCAGTTCTTTCTTCAATTAGATTGATGTATGTGCATTCCTTGAATTTTAAAGGTCATTAATTTTCACATTAGTCTCTTTGGTTGGAAGCATACAGATTGATATATTGATGATTTAGTCTTTCATTGATTCTATATCATCTTTAGCACCATGAGTCATGAGTGGTGCTTCCTTCATCAGCCATGACACAGTGAGTGAAAATATATTGATATTTGCAGAGAAATAAGGAACCTAGCTTCTGTCCCTTATATAGCATTATAATGTCCCTGGTTGAAAATAATTACAAAATGTATTCAGTCATATACTTACAGTGTCTCTGGCATGGGATGACCTTTCTCCCTGAGCTGTAGGTAATATCTATAGCATCTAACAATTTCAGCCCCGTGACCTTCCATTTGTGCCGATGCTTCAAAGTTAAGGACTTCCTGAAGTTATTTCAAAATATTTCATTAAAGAAATAAGTTTCCCTGGCCATCTGAATTGAGAATTATTACCCACACCTTTGATATATCACCCCATGTTGAATTATTCAGTGTGGGTCAAAGTAATGGTGAACTTTTTACAGATGTGATGTTCCAAAGATAACCCAGCATTTTATTTCATCTCCTTACACAGAATAGACCACACACACCGTGTTTGTGCCACAGACATACCTAATGTAATGGCGATAGTGAACTAATAAAAGTTTAATCATGAGAAACAGTTGATTGATGCCTTTGGCCACGTGAGAATGATTGGAAATAGCTGAAACATAAACTAAGGAAAAACTATATTACAATAAGCCAGTGATTATTTTATTGGAGAAAAAGTGTAATTCAAATCTTAAAAAAAAAAATCTTTTCTGGTGAAGAAACTACAAAAGCCTTAGCTCAAGGTTTAGAATGAAATAGAATGTAGTCAAATGTGTAATACGATCATCACAGATTCCAAACAGCTCCTTGGTCATCTTCAGGATGATATTAAGTCATTTTAACCTTTCCGGACCTCAGTCTTCTCATGTACAGCATGAAGTTATACTAAGTCATCAGAAAGTTCCTTGTGCTCTAAATGCTTATATGTAAAAACATTATTAGAAAGTCATGCAGAAGATTCAAAAAGCAACTGAAACAAAGAAGTGTTGTCAAAAGATTTAACATCAATGCTCATCAGTCTTTGAGGAACATAACTAAAGAGTCGCAAGTCATTTGAAAATCCAGTGGTGTGCAAAGCAGGATAGTAAATGTCACCAATTCAAGTCAGGAATTATTTTCTTAAGCAGTTGATGGTAATCTAGCCATGTCCAGGCTGGGAAATAGGGAAGCAACTGGTCCATTTTAGTGTAAAACTAAGGCTCATTGGGAGCTTATAATGTAGCAGAGGGAAGGGACTTATAATCAAAGAACTTAATAATCAAAGCTTGTTTCTGTGCTCAGACCAGGACATGCAGATTTCTCTGCTTTGTTGTTGTTGTTGTTGTTGTTGTTGTTGTTGTTGTTATTGTTGTTGTTTTAATTTTTGGGTCATCAAAAATATTGACCCCTTCTATCATACCCTTAAATTTGTAAACCATCTCAAATCCCACTTGGAAGCAGAGTTCTATTCCAAAGTGAACAACATCCCATATACAATCAAGTGCAAAGTGTGCTGCTCTGGAAATACACAGGGTGAGATCAGAGACGAGAAATACAGAGGGTGAGATCAGAGATGAGAAGCATATGTGGAGGGATTTGAGGGATATTTTGGCAACCGGTGCTCTTGAAATGCCCTCCTCGGTTTCAGCAGCCCTCCATGGTCACCTCTTTTCTCTCTAAGTTATTTCCCCCTTTCTCCTTTCTTTTCTTATCTGAGCAACTCCGTGCTTAAGCTCCTGCTCTCTTCCTTCTACAGTCACCTCCTCCGAGAACTCATTAATCCTCATAGCTCCCACCATCTCTGCCAGTCTGAGCACGGGCAGCAGCGGAGCAGAGAGGTTAGGAGGCGTCAGGACAAAAGTCTCATTAACGGGGAGGGATCTGCAGACTCAACAGAGCCAGGCAGAAAGCCGATCAGGTGAGACTTGGGCATCAGTCTATACTGGAAAGAAGACATGAGGGGAGGCCGGCTGGTCCAGGCAGGGGAGGAAAGTGTTCGCCCCTAGAGCCATGCCTCTCGAAGTGTGGACCAGCAGCACTCACACCACTTGGGAATTTGGTAGAAATGCAGAATCTCAGGCCCTCCCCTACACCTTCTGGATCAGAACCTGCAAGTGATTAGTAAACACACATGAAAGTTTGAGAAGCGCTGGCCAAAAACAAAGTGAAAGGAAAAGAAAAGAGTCAGTAAAGACAGAGAGGAGAGGACTTGGCACCCATCAGCATCTACCTCAAGTATTACATTTGATTTTTGGAGATCACATATAAAACTTGAAGTTTCCTTCCCACCGTCATGAGAGTTAGCAAAGCAAACATAGCCAAAAAGGAACAAATGTGGAGGTTGGCCACATCGGGCAAGATTTAGTTCTTTCTATAGGCCAAGGGAGTCTGGCAGGAGCAGAAGAGCCTTGTCTTGGTGCAGTAGGCACTTGATTTTGAAAAGGGGGCTGCGGGTGGACCACGGAGGACCTTGAAAGCCAACTAAAGAGTTTCAGTGTTGTTCCTGGATACATAGACCTGTTGATTAAGAAGGAACCTAGTAAAATCGGTGATTTGGGAATAATCATCCTGGCGCCAGAAGCAGGAAGAGACCAAGCAAGGAGACGAAGCAGGGCAGGTGTGCATTTGTTTTGCTGATGTTGTCCCTGTACCTTTGTCAGTGTTTTTGCCGATGCACAGAGAAGCCTGTCTGCCCTCTCCTCCCATACCCATCACTGCCATCCTTCAAGGTCCCACTCAGGTGCCACCTTCCGTGGAACATTCCTCCGAGCCACATAACCCCATGTCAGCATGCTTACCAAATCCTCCAGCCTCAGGATTCTATACAATTTAACCCCAAACATCTTAAAATGGAGACTCATGGATTGGGTTGTGGGGGGGTGGGGGGAGGAGTGCCTAGGAGGGCCATGCAGACCTAATTCCCATCTCCTCCTTAAATCCTTCCAGTGACAGAAATCTTGATGACTCACCAAGCTATCCATTACAGGTCAGGGAAGCTATAATTGCTTAAAAAGTTCTTCTTTATATTGAGCTGAATTTCTTTTTTCCTTTGTGCCAATCACATACTAAAAAGCACTAGGATAGCACAGCTATCTGCCTTTCATCTGTTTCTCTTTCACAGATTCTGTTGAGTCTGCAAGTTGAAAGTGTTTTAGGCTTTCTTTACTGATCTGAAAGAACTCAAGCATTCTCCTCGCGAGAAGAGCTCATTTCAACAGTTCCTTTTGACACACTCCGAGAGCTCAGGTAGACCCTCAACGGGCTGTGTTCTCTTTCTAGTTCAGATGTAGTTAGATTAGTTTATGATTTTACAGCTCCAGTATCACCCTGGACTACAGAGAGTTTGGAGCAAGGATATCAGGGGTAGGTAACCTGGATGAAAAAAAAATCAACACATAATATAGGAGATCAGATACATGCAAAGGGCACTTACGAAACAAAATGTTTCTGGGCCAAAAGCACACAGAACAAGGCGCTGAGTAGGCCCTGATCGATGTTATTTACATCTGCAAAGAGCAGTAAATCTGTCAATCCAGTCCCTGCTTGCCTAGCTCGCATCTGAGATAAAACAGAAGTCTCAGGGGTACCTGTTAATTTAGCAGTGATTGTCCATGCTCTGTTTAGGGACAAAGGCACCTTGGTCAAAGACTCCCTGTCTGGTCCCAATGTCAGCTGTCTTTTAGAAATAATTAGAGCCTGACTCCCACAAATGTTCTATCAGACAACCAGCTCTCCCCCGGATTCCCTCAACAGCAAACAACCCTGCGTTGTACACTAAACAGTCTCCTGATCTGCAAGCTGAGGACCCTCAATACAGACGGACCGTCAATACAGTAACTCAACCGAGGCAAGGTCGAGTGGGAGGGCAGCCAGCTGGTTTCTCCCTGTGAACATCAGCTTCTGTCCACCTCTGACAGAGCTCTTCCATTCCATCTTCAGGTCCCAAATCACAAAAGAAGTCACCAGAACCCAGTCAAATCAGTGTCCACTGTTGTGTGCTTACAACATGGCAGAAACAGTGCTTCGTGCTACATGCACATACAGTATTATGTTCAGCACTGCAACAACTCTGATGAGAGAGACTATTAACCCTCAATCTCCGATTTGAGAAACTAAGGCAATCGCAGGATAAGATAGGCTAACTGGAGACATAAGGAAGAGTGGAGGAGTGTGACTTCAACCCATCTGGACACGACCACAGCACTACACTCCTTAGTGCTAAATACAAACATTAGGCAAAATAAGTAAATAAATAAACATTGCATAAGGCAGAGAATCCTCTCAAGTTATTGTGAAATATTTGTTGCCAGGGGCGCCTGGGTGGCTCATCTGGTTGAGCATCCAACTCTTGATTTCAGCTCCGATCATGATCTCCTGGTTCATGGGATTGAACCCCAAGTCAGGCTCTGCACGCACAGTGTGGAGCCTGCTTGGGATTCTCTCTCTCTCTCTCTCTCTCTCTCTCTCTGCCCCTCCCCTGCTCACATTCTCTCTCTCTCTCTCTCTCTCTCAAAATAAAGAAACATGGAAAAAAGATTTTGTTGACAGTTGAGTGTATATTATATTTGGTAACTGTTTGTTTTCTAGCACACATCTTTACCCACAGCATGAAACAATTGATGCAGGTGAGCCCCCCCACCCACAGGACTGACTACATTTATTTTTCTGATTACTGAACAGCCCACTGGAGTAGACAAACATTTGGCTGGAATCAGAAGTGATTAGAACTTACTTCTTGGGTTGTATTAAAAATGTGCTTATTTGGTACAGCTATTGTTTCACCTTTCAGGTGAAATAAAACGAAGTGGTAAATAAGAATTCAAAACTGAGTTGTCATGTGCTACTTTTTGTAATATAATCCACACCAAAAGGAGGCTTTATTAGGATTTTGGTCAGTTAAGAAGTGCATCAAGAATTGCAGACTTAAATATGATGTCAACTGTTCTCCCCAGTAGCTATCTGTCTGCCTATCTATCTGTCTCTCTGTCTGCCTGTTCCTCTGTCATCTTCTTTTTTTCTCGAAAGGTTTCGAGAGTATTCATGTTGCCTCTTCATCTCTGCTGCCACTACATTAATATGGAAGTCTCTTCACTCAGCGAACATTTACAGACTGCCTGCCTTGTGCCAAAGACTATGGAAAGGATTGGGGACACAGTGTTGAACCATAGTGCGTCATTGAGGATGCGTTTAGTTGCAGGAGTAATTCCGGTGGAGTAAACAAAAAGAATGGCAAAGGGCGATATCAAGGTTGATTATGTCAGGGGCACCAGGATGTCATAAAAGACTTGGGCCCTTTCCATCTTTCGGCCTTTGTGTTCTCTCACGGTCGAAAAATGGCCATTGCTCCTCAAGCATCACATCCAGACATAACAAGGGCCAGAATGGAAACCTTTCCCAGAAACCCCCAGCAGACTTCCCCTCCTGTCTCATTGGCCAGAAAGGGGCCACAAGACAATCCCTAAACCAATAACCAGCAAAAGGAATAGATTTCCATGGTAGGTTCAGACTAATCAGAATTTATAGGAGCTGAGATGGATTTGGTTCCTGGGACAAATAAGCATCTGTTAAGATGAAAGCTGTGGAAAATGGCTGTTGGGTTGGCTAGTGGTCTCCAAGGTAATGTGCACACTCAGGATCTGCATACAGAAAATTCTGGGTTTAGCCACTTATATGCTGGCTCCATTTGCCTTCACACTTAAAAAACTCTTTCATTGTATTTTTTTAATTAATATCTCAATCATTTTAAGTGTCCAAAATGCAGTGCCATTAGGTACATTAATAATATTATATAACCATCATCACTATCTATTTCCAGAGCTTTTTCATCAGCCCATATAGAAACTCTGTACCCATCAAGTAACCCCCACTCCCAACTCCTCCCAGCCCCTGGGAACCTCTAATCTATTTTCTGTGCATTTGCCCATTCTAAATGCCTCATGTAAGTGGACTTACTTAATATTTGTCTTTTCTGTCTGGTTTATTCAACACAACATAATGTATTCAAGGTTTATTCACACTGCAGCATGTATCAGAATTTCACTCCTTTTTGAAGCTGAGTAATATTCCACTGTGTGAATATACCACATTCTGTTTATCCATTCATCTGTTGATGGACACTTGGGTTGTTTCGCCTTTTGTGAATAATGCAGCTATAAACATGGGTGTCCAAGTGTCTGGTTGAGTACCTGTTTTCTTGAAGCTCACTGAATCCCAGTGACAAAGTGGACATTACTGACCTGTTACATCCGTTGTATGAAATTATATAGCATCTGTAAAGAACTGATAGGTAGTCTAGGAATAGCATCTACTGCTACCATTTTATTGTTGCTTTATTTGTTGTTAGAACACAGAAGCAGAATGCAAAGGAGGGATGGCTGGCTCAGCTTGAGGATTCAGAAATATTTGAGCTCTGCTTTGAAGATCAGTTAGGAAGAGGCATCATAGGACTCTCTGGAGGAAGTGCTATCAGTGCCTGTGTTTTACTAAACAGGTGGAATAAGATCAGATCTGAAAGATCTGAGTTTTTCTATCCTTCAGTCATCACGGCGGAGGTTGGGTTGAAGGGAAGAAAAGCTAAACAAAAAGAAACTAGTTGGAGGGTTATGATTATTATTCAGACACCACAGGATGTAGACTGGAACTAAAACTGTGGCTGAACAGGGATGGTATTGGAAACCCAACACCTGAGTGATGAATTGGGTGTGAAAATAAGGAAAAAAAGAAAGAATAGTTAATACTGTGAACAGTAGAATATGTTGCCATTCTCTGAAAATGAGGATGCCATTTGAAGAACAGGTTTAGCAGGATGAACAGGTGATCATTTGAACAGGTCACGTTTAAGGGATATGAGATCTGGGAGGAACCATTCACTGGTTAGTTATAAGTAAGGACTTGGAATTTACAAGGAGGTGAGGAGGTACAGACATAAGAAAATCATCAGGCAAGAGAGAAATGGAGTCATGGGTGTGGATGAAATTAATAAGAATGTATATATACAGAGGCTTCGGGCTTATATGTTGTGGGAACTAATACTTAGGAGGTGAGCACACTAACAACTAACAAAGAAACAATAGGAATGAGACAACTAGCAAGCCTGGCAAGAAGAAATAGAGAAGGAGAGCCCCAGGCATGAAGCATGCAAGAATTTGAAGGACAAGTCAGCATTGTCCAGGGTTGCAGAGAGGAGAAGGATCTGGCAATTAAGAGGTCATTGATATCTTTGTGACAGCTGTTTCTGACCAAAGCCAGATTAATGTGAATTGAGCATTATTGAGAGGGGATTTAGACATGGATTTTGGCTATTCTTTTTTAGGATCTTGCTTGATAGTTAATGGAACAGAATAAAGACAGATTTTCGAGTTACTTTTAAATGGCAAATATTCGGACATGTTTAAATATTCGGCTGAAGGAGAGAATAAAGGAGCAGTGTCTCCTGAAGAGGAGGAAGAAGTGGGATCCATAATCAGTGGAGATAAAGAAGTCTTGGGAGGCATGTTCGTAGCCTCTGTTTTCTCTGAAAGAGAGTGAATTCATCAGCTGGGATGTTTCAGCACAGGGTTGGGCTTATGGTATTTGCTCAAAAGGTATTTGTTTTGTATTTAATTATTGGTGGAAGTATATGGGTCTTGGACTAGCAGAGAATGTTAAGAGGCCTGAGGCAGGAGTGAATTTGGCCAACTCCCAGGCATCATTGACTAAGGCAGTGGTTCTCAATGATACCTGAGTTCCAACCTCAAGATCCTGACTTAACTGGTTCAGCCTGGACATGGGAAGTTGTCAAAGTCCCCAGGTAATTCTCATGGTAGCCATGGTTGACAATCCCTAGTATAGAGACAAAGTTGAAAGATACTCAGAGCAAGGAAAGGCAACATTTTAATGAACCAGCAGAGGTGCTCTTGAAAAGGAACTTTTGCCTATAATGATGTAAAGTAGGATTTAATAGCATTTTTTGTTTCCCTCCAAATATTAAATTGTGGGTATACAAGATAGAGAAAGCAAAAGATAAATAATTATGAAGAGACTGAGAATAATAACAAAACATTTTCTAATCTACAAGCCATTGGCAATTAAAATTGCCCAGCTCCCATATGGCCATTGGAAGAACATACAAAAAGGAAACAGAAATAACTTTCATTGACTACCAATTACGTGCCAACCATTGGATTTGGCTCTTTCATGAGTTGCCTCATTTAACTTTCTCAATATCCTGAAAGGTAGTTATTGCCCATCACCAATTTACAGATTTCTAAACCAAGACTCAGAAAGCAGCCTCATATGTGAATGAGAGAGTGGCAGGGTCCTAGTGTTTAGGAGACTTGGGGAAGAGTTGGGAAGCCCAGGATTAGAGTTGCCCTCTTCTCTCCCCTTCAGTCGATAAAAGCCTGAGGAAGTAATCAGAGGATGGAAATACAGCTTCCATTTGCAGATGTAAATATTTTAAATACCATATATTTATTTGACACCTGCTACACAATTCACCCTCTGTTGACTTTGACACATCATTATTCTAAAATGACCTTTGCCCTTTAGCATAACACTCATCCATTAAAAGGAAAGAAAATAGAAATGGAAACTAAAAAGAGTTCTGTGAAGATCACAGAGAAGGTTTTTTATACCCCTGTGCCTCTGCTTTCGATCAATTTTTCTCTTCTATCCAATAACGTGGTTAGCCAAGCCAGACAAAAAACAGAGAAATGGCTCTTCCCTCTCGTTTTTGCTACAATGTCAAAATAATAAATAGGTTAATCAGATCAGTCCCATTGACTTGGGACATCTTAGACACATACTGCCTTTGGGGAGTGCAGAGGCACCATTCCAGGGTTTCTATTGAAGAATCCTTACTTTTTCGTTTTTCCTTTATTTGTGTGGACACTGTAGTTTAAGAAGTGTTGAACCTTGTGTCAGAAGACGCTGCAAGACAGCTCTGAAATCTACAGGCTGGCAGCAAGCTTTTAAAAATGCATTAGGCAGTCTGGAGTAAGCTTTTTTTTTTTTTTAATTTTTTTTCTTTAATATTTATTTATTATTGAGAGACAGAGAGACACAGAGCATGAGCAGGGGAGTGGTAGAGAGAGGGGGAGACACAGAATCTGAAGTAGGCTCCAGGCTCTGAGCTGTCAACACAGAGCCCGACGTGGGGCTCGAACTCACAAACTGCCGAAGTCGGTCACTAAATCAACTGAGCCACCCAGGCGCCCCTGGAGTAAGCTTTTATATTAATAGGAGACACAGGTAGAAGATGAAGAGCCATGGCCACTGATTTCGACACCACCCGAGAACTATGCCATTGGTGGAGAGTGTATGTGTAACTGTCACTGGAAATTGAGACCGTGGCTGCCACCACTATTGTTTCCTATGGCAACGTGCCAGTGTCCCCAGGACCAACATTAATAGTCACTGACGTCTGGTGGGCAGAAGACTGGGCAGAGGCCTAGAGATAAGTCACTGATCTTCTCCATACCTTGGTTCCAGCATCTGCAAAAAAGGGATATAGATTCCTCTCTCTGTGCTCCCCATCACTTGTGACAAAGGACCGAACATGTCAGACAAAACCAAGGCTTTTATTGCATTTTGTAGTTAGCGGATTTATTTGATAGTGGGTTAAAAGGGAAGCAGGTGGAAGGAGTGAGATTTCCACTACTAACATATTTGTGTATTGAATCTCTTCCATCTGGCATAGCCCTGTGCCGAGGAATAAATGAATGAAGATATGCCAGATTCATCAGTTCATTCCTTACCACTAACCAGGGCCCTGGAGTTGGAAGTAACTCTTTCTTTACCTTTTCTACTGAAACTTAGTCTGTGCATTCACCTTACACAAGCATCCGGAATCCTCATATCCTTTCTTTCAGCAGATATTTATAGTTGAGAATATGCATCCCTATGCATCAGGTGTTGCTCTGGGCACTAAGGAATGAAGGATAAATAATTCTCAGTACCCAGCCTCAAAGAGCTCAAAGTCTAGCAGAAGACATAGGTTGAAAACCAGATCATCATGCCATCATGTGCAAAACAGGGAAAGGGATAATCAAGGTGCTGTGAGAGCTCAAAGGGGGCAATTCTTAGAGAAAAGGACTCCGATATTTGTGGTAAAATTTAAAGACACTTGTTTGAAATTAATGGAGTGCTTGGGTGCAAATGTGACATGGGTGCAAAAGGAGGACACAGGGGGCACCAGGGGCCTCAGTTGGTTAAGCGTCCGACTTCGGCTCAGGTCTTGATCTCACAGTTTGTGAGTTCAAGCCCCACGTCGAGCTCTGTGCTGACAGCTCAGAGCCTGGAGCCTGCTTCAGATTCTATGTCTCCCTCTCTCTCCCCCTTCCCTGCTTTTGCTCTCTCTCTCTCTCTCTCTCTCTCTCAAAAACTATTAAATAAATTAAAAAAAAAGAAAAGAAAAGGAAGACCCAGTAGTTGGGTACATAGTGCATTATAAGCAAAAGGGAGGACAGTAAAAAAAAGAGAGAGAAGGAAGAAACAGAAAGCACAAGTGTGAGGGGTGAGGGAAATGAGTAAAAGAGAAGGAAAAGCAGAAAACCAGAGTGGTAAGTGACTGAGCAGAATAGCGTTGGGATTAAATGACAGGAAAAAGGCTGCCAGAACAACCAGAGGCTGCTAAATGCATGCCATGGATGCTTTTGTCAAGTAGATTTGCATAAGCCTATGCTATCAATATAAATGATTTATATTATCAATTTGTTCTTTTTGACATTATTCCCAAGAATGCTGAAGAACATATTGGCTGGGCTGGAAGGCAAGTTTGGGGGCAGTAATCACTCCTTTTGTAACATAAATTTGCTCCAGAGCCCTACTCTCTCTCCTAGCCAGGATATGGGTATCCAGCTGCTCATTGGACATTTCCACTGAGCCTCTGACCTGTCATCTTTTCCCTTTGAAACTCGACCCCTCATTCTCCTGTGGTCTCCCTTTCTCATCATGCTTTTCACCATCTCTTTGTCTCTTTGCCTTCTTCTTGCTGTTCCCTCTTATCTGATATTCCATCTTCTATTCCACCCACACCTCCCACTCTTTCTTCTCTACTTTGCTAACTCCCAGTAGCAAAGTATCAGGCTTCAAAAACACAGCTCCAGAAAGCTATCTCTGCTCCTCCCCACCCCACCCCCACAGGCTGATCTAAATGCTTTCTCTTTGAGGTTCCATTGCACTGGGTACTTTCCTGCTTAGACTCCATCACACCTAATAATAATTGCTAGTATGCTTGTTTGTTTTTCTGTGAGTCTCGTAGCTAGTAGGGACCTCATACATCACAGGTACTCACTACTTGTTGGCTAATTAAATGAATGAGTAAAGAAAACAATGCGTCAACAGTCAACAAAGTCAAGAGTTGAGAGTCTTTAGTTCTGTCCAGTGGTCCAGGGTTCTTTAATAGCTTAGCCATTCAGGAGTTATGCTGCCATAAAGGATTGTTTCTGACCCCCCTCCATTTTTAATTCCAATAGTGCTATTGTAAGCATTCTACTTTCTAATTATTTATTTCAATTCTCTAGCTTTTCTGTACTATGTTGATATTATTTAGTTAACCTTTAAAAATAAATCTGACCGTAAATGTACGGTCTAATGCAAGTTTTGAAGAACGAATACACATTTTTCTGGGTCAATTTTTAAAAATATATTTAAGACTTCTACATAATAAATGTATGTGGGGGAAAAGGGATAGATGTATACGATACAGATGTATACAATAGACGTGTCTTTCTGCCGGAAGGGGTTTATTCATTAAAATATCCAGTGGCATTCTCAGAATAGTCTCTATCTGGATAGCTGTTAGTCTTAAGAGTTCTGACCCAATTCCAAAGAAGTAATTTTACTTTTCCTGCTTAAATTCCCCTACCATTACCGCTCGACACCGAATTCTTCTTCATTTCCCATCCCGTCTGAAGTGTTACTCCATCCTGAAAAACAGCTCCGTGTACCACTCTAAAGGTGACTGCTTGGCTATGATGAGTGAGGCAATTTTGCTATGTTAAGTGCTTTGGGAAAAAAGCACTTCTAGTGCTCCCATAGAAATGCAGCTAATATTACTCAATGAACCTCCTTTCAGCCGTTGTGCTGTGTGGCATTTTCAAAATGAAGAGGCCTTCCCCCATTGCAGTGTATTTATGTGATGTATTCAAAATGGGCCCATTGCCTGACGGCATCTGGGAGTATGTGTAGAAGAAATATGAAAGAAACAAAAATTAAATACAGATGAAGTTAAACAGCTAACAGTAGAGAGGCCAGTGGCATCGTGACTTCAAACCTAGATCTAAAATTCTGAACGATCAGGAAGAATGGGAAATAATCACACCAGGTATCTTTCAGTACATCTTCTGCCTAGCTAAATTCTAAATGATAGTTCTGGGAGGTTCTTAGGGGAGGCAAATGTGTCCTAAGTACAGAATTCAGAGCTTCATAGCCGTGCGAGTAAAATAGTTTGTGCAAGCTTATTGAATATGATTACAGGCAGCATTTAAAAGATAGCCACGTTTTTAAAAAGTATAGCAAGTAATACACTGAATATGCATACATATATTCATCACCCATTTGTCACTAGAATACACCACCTTGCTTTTTCTTTAAAATCAGTCCCATTCATTGCCTTTTAATAGCCTCAGATTACTGTTCCCTTTCTTACAAAGATCTCTGAGCCTGTTTTCAAGATACGTGTTTGCTTTAAAAAACAGTAGTATTATTGATTTACAAATACCCAAAGGTGTCTTACAGTTAATTCAGGTGTGTTAGCAGAAATAACTTGGCACATGTTTGTCTACCTAAGTAAGGATACAAATGGGAAGGCACCGGGCACCAGTTTTTGGAGTTGACTCTATCACCAAATAGCAGATACTCATCCTGATTTTTTTTTCTACTTCTATTGTAAGCAAGCCTACGTTTTCTATGTCTTTTGCTCTTAAAACCTTACATACATACTTAAAGAAAATAGAGGGAATTCTCTAGAAAAACATCAAGGTCTTTGACACTGGACGTTTTATTTGACCAAGATAACAAAGACTTCCTCCCTGAGGAGCATCTCTCAAATTTTGCAATTTATTGTAATGCTTTGATTAATTCTGCAAGCAGTTCTAGGACTTTCACATTGCCTTTTGAATATGGATATTTTTTAAATCTTGTTAAGTGTTTAGAAGCACAGAGAGTAACGGTTACAAGCTTAGAGGTTGGAGTCTCATGGATCTGGGTTGGCATCCGGCTCCATTCTCAATATGGAAACTCTGGCTTCACGAAGTTTGATTCGTTTAAGCCCCTCTACCTCGTTTAAGCATCTACCTCTGAGAGCCAGCGGATTAAATGAGACGCTGCTGGCAGGATGTAGGAAGTGATTTGACTGGTGGCTCTTCAACAACTAAGCTATTTGTTTGCCTTCGAATCTAAGTGAATGGCTACCTGCTGATCCCCTTGCCTCCATACCTAAGTCTTTCACGATCATCTACTCCAGACGTCCATGATCATCGAACACGATAATGCACACAGCTCGATAATACTGCTCCCACATTTCAAAGTCCTGCTTCCCTTGCATTCCAGTTTCAAGTTGGATTTGGGGCCACTGACCCATTTTCCTCTGACTGGCTTTTCAGAAATCACTGGTGGATTCCAACTGGCCGTTTTTGAAGCCTACCTTTTTATACACAGTTTTCTTTCCTTTAACGTTAATCTGGAGAGGAAATGGTCTTAAGAATGGAGCCAAAAGTAAAAGCCAAGTGTTTCTGTGACAGGACACACACCTATCCATTCCTTCTACATCCTCCCAACGTGGGCGGCTTGTGTTTGTTTCCATGGGTGGCATCTTATCTGCATCCCTATAGCTTTTCTTCATCTGTGCCGCACACGTCCTTCACATGGATGCTTAGTGAACGCCTCTGGCTGCTGTTGCCCCTGCTTGGGTCAGAACCTGCTTGGGTCAGAATCCTAGGCCAGTGGCCCCACCCACTTTGTCTTTGGTTTATCCGCCAACACCCATGGACTCATCCTCGCTGATCCCAGAGCAGCGTGCTCCCTCCAAGATGGTCTAGAGCTATAGATCCACGTGGCTTTGGAGCTAGGATGCCCATGAGATATCTACAAACTGAAACACTGAACTTTACAGAAGTGAAGTAATAACTTCAGTGTCACATGCGTAGGTTGTGAAGGTACTAGAACCCGTGTCTCCTTTTAATGCATTGAAACAAACAATTCTTTTCATTCTAAATTTTTAAATTTAAAAATGCAGTATCATCTTAAATGGCTGCCTTTTAAATGCAGGAGGCCTATGAAATGGTGGAATCAGAACTATTTCTCTTGCCTACATTTAGCTCTCTATATTAAGGGTATTTCTCCATATTAAAGTCTGAACTTTTTGTATTTATCAAAAGTTTGTTATACTTATTTTTAAATTAATAAAAAACTGTCAATTTAAAGAAATCTATCTTTCTTTAATGTTTATTTATTTTTGAGAGAGAGAGGGAGCATGAGTGGGGGAAGGGCAGAGAGGAGGGGCAGGGACAGAGGATGTAAAAACGGCTCTGAGCTGACAGTAGAGAGCCCAATGCAGGGCTCAGACTGACGACGAACCATGAGATCGTGACCTGAGCCGAAATCAAAGTCCAGTGCTTAACAGAATGAGCCACACCAGCACCCCAGAAATCTATATTAAGGTGATAATCAGAAATAGGTACAGATCAAAGATAGGAGCTCTATTTCATAGCAGTGCAAAATCTGGTAAGAACTTATAAAGCCAACTATGGTAGAAAGGTGACAGAAGTTTAGAATGCATTGAAGACATAAAATATCGTGCAGTCACTAAAAGGGATATGTTCTTGGATATAGTGGGGATATCTCACTCTGTGCTATTGAACTGAAAGTAAAGGGGGAAAACTGCATTTAGCCTGACCCCAATACTATTCATATTAGAATTCACACCAGGAAGGAAGTACCACAAAATATTACCCATAGTGATCTCTGTCTTGGTATATCAGAGGATTTTTATTCTCTTCTTTTTTCCAAATTTTATATAACAAACATACATAAATAGACACTGGGTGGAGATGTCCAATGTGCAGTTGAAGATCCACTCCCTGGCTAGGAGAGACTTAAGATAAAAAAGGAGTGAATATTGCCTAAAAACTTCCCTTCCAATTCACCTAATATGTTCTTCAGCATAAAAAGAAATCTTGTGGGGGCACCTGGGTGGCCCAGCTGGTTAAGCAACGGACTTCAGCTCAGGTCATGATCTTGTGGTTCATGAGTTCGAGCCCCAAGTCAGGCTCTGTGCTGATGGCTCAGAGCCTGGAGCCTGCTTCGGATTCCGTGTTTCTCTCTCTCTGCCACTGCTCATGCTCTGTCTCTCTCGCTCTCAAAAAATAAACAAATAAACATTAAAATTAAAAAAATAAATCTTGTAAGAAAGTAGTTATATCTTTTTGAAAGCCAAATAAATGAAGTGACCTTTAATTTTATGGCTGATGTTAAATACTCCTTCCCCATACACGTATTCTAAGAACAGAAAAACCACTGCATTCTCATATTCAACAAGGTTATATTTCAGTGATAAGTTCTAGAAGAGCCTAAACCCCCAACACTAATAATGGAAGGCCCATAAAGAGGAAGTGTGTACCCGGAGCCTGAACATGAGAGCGGCTATCCAGAGCTCCCAGGAGCACTTGTTTTTGTGACACAGCCTTGTGGAGGAGCAGGACCAGAGAAGTGTGGGCAGTGATTCGCCTGCCTCAGCCTCGTTAACTGCACAGATGCACGCTCAGGCCCACCTACCTGGGACTCGAGGAGGTCTCCTTAGCTAGAGTGACAAGTTCAAGCAGTTCCTTGGTGTTCGTTCTGGCCTACTCAGACCAGCAGCTACCCTAACCACCCCACAAGCCATGAGACTTTGGGCAAGCTATTTCACCTCTAGGGTCTAGCCTCCACAGTCATTAAAGGAGATGATAGTACTCCCTACAGCATGGTATTGCTGTAAAAGTAAAATGAATCTCTGTGCCCTAAAGCTGTTATACCAGTACCAGGCCCAGGCTCCATGAAAATGCTGCCTAAGTACCCAGTCCTTCTCTGTCGTGGGATCATGGCCTTCTCTCTGTCTCTCTCTGTCTGTCTCTCTGTCTCTCTCTCTCTTTTTCTCTCTCTCTCCCCACCCTTTCCTCCCTCCCTCCCCCCCAGGTTAGAAAACAATCTGTATCTTCACCAAGGCGCATATTTTGAAGATAACTTGATAACTTGATATAAGATGTAGAGACCAGGGTGCCTGGGTGGCTCAGTTGGTTAAGCGTCCGACTTCAGCTCAGGTCATGATCTCACACTCCGTGAGCTCAAGCCCCACGTCGGGCTCTGTGCTGACAGCTCAGAGCCCAGAGCCTGCTTCGGATTCTGTGTCCCCCCTCTCTCTGCCCCTTCCCTGCTCATACTCTGTCTCTCTCTGTCTCAAAAATAAATAAAAACATTAAAAAAAATTTTTTTAAAGATATAGAGACAGAAGAAATAAAGAAGTCATCTTGCCATTTCACAGGGTGAATCAGACACGAGAAGAGATGAAGTTATCACCTGCCAAAATGGTGGGGGTTTTTCTTTTCTTAAACAATCCAGCATTTTACTTTGGGTCTGATGACCCATGATACAGGGCAGACTGCCCTGTATTTTCATCTTCCTTTTGTTTCGCATGGCAACAAAATAATAAAAAATCTATACTTTTTAATAACACCAGTACACACATGAGAAGGAGAGAAGGGTTCCATTGCTTGCTGAATCGCTCACTAATCACTCTGTTCAGACCCAGCAGGGAATTCTGACAACACACCTGACTTTTCATTTATTTATTTTTTATTGGTTCTGGGAGAGGTTCGTGATTCATTCCATGTAGGTTGCAAGCCCTTGTGCTACAGGAACAAATGGTCTCTGGGGTTATTTGCTTTATTAACTTTTAGGGCAAAGGAGGGAGAAATAGGAGGATTGCTTTAACTGCAATATACTGGCAAAAGGTTTAGGCTTTTTTGGTTTATTGACACCCGAAATGCTTTAACTGGTTCTGTTTCTTTTTTCTTTTTTTCTTTTCCAATATATGAAATTTATTGTCAAATTGGTTTCCATACAACACCCAGTGCTCATCCCAAAAGGTGCCCTCTTCAATACCCATCACCCACCCCCCCTCCCTCCCACCTCCCATCAACCCTCAGTTTGTTCTCAGTTTTTAAGAGTCTCTTATGCTTTGGCTCTCTCCCACTCTAACCTCTTTTTTTTTTTTTTTTTCCTTCCCCTCCTCCATGGGTTTCTGTTAAGTTTCTCAGGATTCACATAAGAGTGAAAATACATGGTATCTGTCTTTCTCTGTATGGCTTATTTCACTTAGCATCACACTCTCCAGTTCCATCCACATTGCTACAAAGGGCCGTATTTCATTCTTTCTCATTGCCACGTAGTACTCCATTGTGTATATAAACCACAATTTCTTTATCCGTTCATCAGTTGATGGACATTTAGGCTCTTTCCATAATTTGGCTATTGTTGAGAGTGCTGCTATAAACATTGGGGTACAAGTGCCCCTATGCATCAGTACTCCTGTATCCCTTGGGTAAATTCCTAGCAGTGTTACTGCTGGGTCATAGGGTAGATCTATTTTTAGTTTTTTTGAGGAACCTCCACACTGTTTTCCAGAGCAGCTGCACCAGTTTGCATTCCCACCAACAGTGCAAGAGGGTTCCTGTTTCTCCACATCCTGTCCAGCATCTATAGTCTCCTGATTTGTTCATTTTGGCCACTCTGACTGGAGTGAGGTGATATCTGAGTGTGGTTTTGATTTGTATTTCCCTGATGAGGAGTAACTGGTTCTGTTTCTTAATGGTAGGTTGGCTGACTGTGCAGAAGGAACCAGCACGATGTAGTAGAGAAAGCCTGTTTGAAGACAGAACTGGACAATGGTCACAAGTCTGCCAGGGTGTCCAGTCAAATCACTAGACCCCTCGTGTCACTGGGACTTGGTGACCTTCTCTGTAAGATAAAGGGGTCGTGTCAGATATTGTCCTCTTTCAGTAAGGGTTTATGACCTCGTGGATGATGATGGAATCAAACCTTCAATATTCATTTTGTTGGTAAATGAAAGGACTCTCCTCTCCACAAAGATACAATAAGCATACTGTAATAATAAGCATTTAGTGTGCTGTGCCTAGTTCCATCTAACCCCCACGGTGACATAGGAAGAGCCCCCATGATAACAGAGGACACCAGGATCACAGTGGTTAAGCAATTTGCCCAGGGTCGCGGAGCCTATGACTCGAAGTGAATGCTTTTATAAGTTTGTCAGGGACAATTGAGGATCACGGTGCCCACCCTGAAAGAACTGGGGCCCTAAAGGAGGCTTAAAGAAGAACTTAACTGCAGCAAAGAAGGAAGGAGAAAAATCTTAGGGCAAAAATGCTCTATCTTTATCATTTATGCTTTCTCTTTCGATATTTTTAAAAGTGGTGAAACACTTGTAATTTTAAGTAACAAAATAGTAAGTAAGCACATTGATGCTATTTGAGCAATTTCAATACTTGGTATAATGGATAGAGAAAGAGAGAACAAAGATTTTGGTCAAAGGGATGTTGTTTGCACTGAATGATTTGCTTTTCTTCTTTGGGTTCTTGTTTCCTAAACAATAAAACCAACTGGTTGGTCCAAATCAATCCACTAGATACCAGAACCCTCTGGAGGCACCAAGAATGTAAAGATAAGTATAGTTCTTCTGTGAAAGAGATCTTTAAGAATTCTTTACCCTTTAATCCTGTGATTCATCATCAAGGCAAAGATTGTTGGGTTGATGTGAATTTTTGGAACGTTCCTAGCTACAAATGACATAAAAAATTATTCGTATGAAGAACCAGCAATAAAAATTTGAATAAAGGATTATGGTTGGTAGTATACACTTTGATGTCCATCAAGTTCATGATTTACAAAGCCCACTCTTTCTGGCTCGTGATGTAACTAAACATCCCAAAGATATAATACAGAATTGAGATGATGCTTGCGTGAATATATTACATTTTATGAAATGCAATGCATCATTCTACTAACAAGAAACCAACATCTGAAAATGAGTCCTGGAAATTCCAATTTCTGTACTGTGCTGGGAGTACTGGAGAATGATTTCTCCCACAATTTGCATTTTCTTTTACAGTGTAGAAGCAAAATAAACCTCTTTGTTTGCATTGGTTTCCGAATTAAATTAGTTTGTATATTTGTTCTCTCCTCCTCTTCCTGGATTTGGTTTCAAAGTAAACAGTGATCTTCATTAAATTCTCTTTTATTTGGCTTAAGTTCTTTAGTTACTGTAATTATTCTGGGTGACTGTCCCTGCCTTATTTGGTATCAAATATCTGTGCACTATTTTAAACTGCATTTAATTGGTTCATTTCCATTTTCTATTATTTACCTCACTTTGTGGTATTGATATCTGTAGCTAGATCTGACTCCTGTTGTTGTCTTCTTTGTCTTTTGTTGTTGTTGTTGTTGTCGTCGTCGTTTAATGGACCTAAACACCACACAGGCTTGGCAAAATAAGAAAAAAAAAAAAAAAAAAAAAGATCATTAATTTGGTATTTAGTGAATGTAGACAAATTGCCAGGAAGAAACACATATGACATTTATCATAGAGATTGTTTTCAAAGTTAATGGCAAACTTGGACTCTTGAGAAACAACAGGAATTGCTTTGTTTGGTAAAAGCCGAATATGTCACTTTTTTTTTTTTTTTTAGATTAACCTAGGAATGACCTCTGACAGAAAGAAAACCAGCCATACTTTTCAATTTCAAGCTAAAAGATCTAAAAAGTTATTCTACCTAATAAAAAAGTACAATAAGATTCTGAATTCCCACAGAAACTCTTCATCTACCTTATAACACATCAAAAGCCAGCAAGGGGCTATTTATCCTCCGGGCCAGCGCTAATAAAGTTTTGCAGGCATTTGTGATGGTGCACGTGGCAGGGGAACAGACAGACAGACAGAGTCTTAAGGCGAAGAGGAGGGCAGCAAATTAGCTTTTAAGTTTCTAGAAGAAAATAAAGAGAGTTTTTAAAAACTGTTCCAATAATTTATTTAACAAATGATGATTTCACAACTCCAGATCCCAGTTTTTCTAGGGCTTGGGACTACAGACAACAAAGATGAAGTCTGTGCCTTCTTGCTGTCCAGAATACAGTAATCAGGGGCACCTGGATGGCTCAGTCGGTTAAGTGTCCACCTTCAGTTCAGGTCACAATCTCATGGTTTGCGGGTTCGAGCCCCGCATCAGGCTCTGTGCTGGCAGCGTGGGGCCTGCTGGGATTCTCTGTCACCCTCTCTCTCCACCCCTTCCCCACTCATGTTCTCTCTCTCCCTCTCTCTCTCTCTCTCTCTCAAAAATAAATAAACAGCAATCAGATAAGAGTGGTAGTTTGTAGGGTAGAGAAGGTTTTTCTAAGATGTGACACGGGGGGAGAGACCAGTAGAAAATAAGAGAGAAATAGAAATTTGGGGGAGAGTATTCAAGGAAGAAGTACCTGGCCAATATTCATGGAATAGCAAGGAAGATAGTGAGGGAATACCTGAGTGGAAGTACATTAGGTCATAGAGGTGAACGTGGAAAGGAGAAAGCCTGTATAATACGACACAAGACCAAGAATGAACAAATGAGTGGTAAATTTGACTATAAAAAATTTCAAATTTCTGCGTAGCGAAAACTACCATGAACCAAGTCCCAAGATCAATGGCAACTAGTGAGAGGAAATGGTGATTCATGTCACCAAAGAGCTGATGTCTTTAACGTATTTATTTTTACAAAAAATAATTCCTTATATCAAAATGAAAAAGTAATCCAACAGAAAAGTAAGTGAACGAAGAATATGAAGAGAAAAATGCAGTATTAAACATATTAAAGGATGTTCAATCTTATAATGAAGGAAATTCAAGTCAAAACCACACTGAGATGCCAGTTTCTTACCCTATCAGATTGGGAAACAGCCAACCGTTTGATCTTAACAACATCTAAAAGTTTGAGACCTAGAAAACCAGACACTGTTGTGTATTGCTATCAGGAACGTAAACAGGTAGTCTTTACAGAGAGAACTTTGGCATTGTCAAAATTTTAAATGCCAAAATATATTTGACCTAGCAGTTGAACTCCTAAGATTTTATCCAACACAGTTATTTGCACATATGTTGAATGAATCCTGTGCAAGGATACTCACTGTGGCATTATTTGTAACAGCAGGAAGCCACGGGACATGTTCAGTGGTGAGAAGTGAATTTGCAATGAGGGATGAAGTCTGGTCACCAATCTCTTTTCAGACTTGAACCTTTGGAAGTTCTCCAGCAGATAAAATGAGAACACGGCAACATATAGAATAACTAGTCGGCCATCAATTTCAGGAGGGATTGCATGTGTGGGGGATGTTGGTGACAATGTCGATGTCATTTTCAGAGTTCTGATGGAATGCTGAGAAGGGAGTCCTGTACATGGGGCTGGGGCACCATGGGTGGTAGTGGACAGGGCTGCTAAGGCCAGGCTAAGAGGTCCCGACTTTCTCCTAAAGTCCACGGCAACCTTTAGAACAAGGCAGTGACCTCATCTGATTTGCACTTTTAAAGACAGTTCTGCTAGCCACGTCCGAGGAGAGATGACAGAGCAGCAAAGGCAGAAGTAGGGATCGTGATCAATGTAAAAAGTCAGAAGTGCAGTCCAGAGAGGGGGAAATAGTTTCTGTTTGGGATTCTTATGAATCAGAATTCTAAAAGTGAAAATGTCTTTCCTATAGAATTGCCTTAAAAACCAAAAACAAAAACTACGAGAAAAAAAGAAAAGCCCCTCTGAGAAGAGCGTGGCCCTTATGACCAGAAAGAGCACGTGCTCTCTACCCTGGCATGGCCACCCTTTTCTGAGTATCCAGCTCAGGTCTACCTGCCTCTGGATCCCTGTCGCCTCTGGCTCTGCCCTTTCCAGGCCTCTCCAGAAACACATTCCTGTCCAAGATCTCATGAGCATTTTAATTAATCGATTTGGCAAGAGCAAAGGACGTGTATACTCAATGTGCCTGTTTCCAGAAGCCACAGAAAGCAAAGCTTCCTAATTACATCTATCCCATGGGCATAAATGAGCACATACATGTATGTTGAAGCTGGTTTTTTTGTTTTCTTTTAATGAATAATTAGATGTGGGACCACCTGGGTGACTCAGTCGGTTGAGCGCCCGACTCTCGGGTTCAGCGCAGGTCACGATCTCACATTTCGTGAGTTCGAGCCCCCCATCAGGCTCTAAGCTGACCGCAGGGAGCCTGCTTGGGTTGCTCTCTGCCTCTGTCTCCACCCCTCCCCCACTAGTGCTCTCTGTCTCTGTCAAAATAAGTAAATAAACTTAAAAAAAAATTTTTTTAATGAATAACTGGATGCCAGTGAATGAATTTACCAGGGTACCTTTAATATTTCTTGATTTTCTTTTATTATTATTTTTTTAATTCTTTTTTCTGCTTCTCAGTGGGGAAAATATCTTGGTTAAGCTAAAACACTGGTGCATCAGATGGAAGAGGGAGAGCATTACTTGTAAAAAAAATGGTCACTATGGAATTCCTATGAAACTATAAAGTAAATTGTGCTTATAGATTTCATTTTTCAAAAAGTAGATTATTAAGACAAATGTAAAAGATTTAATGAGAACTTTGAAATGGAGGTTTTATCTTAATTCGGATTTCCCTCAAAGGGAAAAAAATTGTTTAAAAAAATTTTTAATGTGTTTTTTATTCTTGAGAGGGAGAGAGAGACTGAGCACGAGCAGGGGAGGGGCAGATCGAGAGAGGGACACAGAATCGGAAGCAGGCTCCAGGCTCTGAGCTGTCAGCACAAGAGCCCGATGCAGGGTTCGAACTCACGAACCGTGAGATGGTAACCTGAGCCGAAATCGGACGCTTGACAGACTAAGCCACCCTGGAGCCCCTTAACTGAATTTTCAAGGTCATTTCTACTCTATCATTATTTAGGAAAAGCCTGGTAACACCTCATTTGAAAATAAAAGCTTTCTCTTCCTGTCTCCTCTAAAACATTTTGAAAATCACTCCCTTCTACATTAAAATCCGTAGCATTCAGCAAGATCATTTCGGATGTTACATCTCCTTTTCTCAAGAAATAAATTAAAAATATTTATCTGATCGTATGAAATCCTACTTAATATTTATATCCTAGAGGAGCGTAAACATTCAACAGTCCCTGCAGCAAGACAGGTTTTAATCCAGTGCCATCCAGAGATCAGAGATAACGTCCAGCTCCTGTGTCAGAGTTCTTGCTCTTCATAAAGTCAAATACTTAGAAAAAAATCAGTGTATTTACCTTTTGCCAAGCCTGCTGCCTCTCTGTCTCATGCTCACATCCCAGGAGAAAAGTATGTCCTGATGTGAGGCTAGCTGGTGAGCATTTGGGGGACCTTAGTGCTCTGTAGGCTTAGAGCAAGGTTTTGTTTTTGTTTTTGTTTTTTGTATGTTCCCTGGAGGACAATATTTATTTTTTCTTGATCATTCCAGTGTTTGTAAACCGGGGTTATATCATAGGTGTTAAGTTTGTCAGATATAAATTGGCTAGAATTCTGAATATTTAGGTCCTGTCAAACAAATACTGGGAAAATATCTGAATATTTTATAAATATTGTCATGTGGCTGTAACCACATACGCAACCTGGTTTCCTGTTGTCACAAATTAATGGCCCCCAGTTTAACAGCTTATAATAATAATTGTATTATTTCAGATCACAGTACCGTGGATCAGGAATTTTAGTACAACTCAGCTGGCTGATTCTTCTGCTCCACATGGTGCTGACTGGGGTCACTAGATGGTAAATCAACTGGGAGAGGAGTCTGGAAGGTCCTAGAATACCTCCCTCATGTGTCTGGCACCACGGCAGGTGTCTTAGCCCCATAGGGGCTGCTATAACAAAAATGCCACAGACTGTATGGTCTAAACAGCAAACATGTAGTTCTCACACTTCTGGAGGCTGAGAGATCCTAGGTCAAGGCGCCAGGAGATTTGGTGTCTGGTGCGAGACTGCTTCCCTTCATACGCGCCCGTCTTCTCAATGTGCCCTCACATGACGGAAGGGACAGGGAGCTCTCTGAGGTCTCTTTTATAAGGGCACTAATACATTCATGAGGGCAGAGCTCTCATGACCTAATCGCTTCCCAAAGGCCCCACCTCCAAATAGCATCATCTTGGGGATTAGGTTTCAACATATGGATTTGGGGGGGGCACAGACATTCTGCCTGCAGCAGCAAGGGTGGCTGGAAATCTGGGCCCAGCTGCGACTGTCACCATGACCAGTCCAGCATGGTGATCTCAGAGTAGAGTCTCATAAGACACAGAAACCGGAAGCTACGGTGTCTTCGGTAACTGTCTAGAAATTGGCAACGTCCTTTCTACTATGTGCTGTTAGTGACAGTAGTGACAGAGCCCACCCAGATTCAAGGGGATGGGACATAAACCCCACCTCTCAATAGGAAGGGCATCAAAGACTTCGTAGTTATCATTAATTGGTAGAGCTTGACATCATGAGAAAATAACGCAGTCTTGCATCTCAGCAGTGAACTCATCCATCACAAAGCAGCTATTATCAAAACATTGATTTGGCATACCAAAGAGCTATACATCTTAAAGTCATCCGTGTGCCTCTTACTTTCTTACAACTCACGTCAATTGCTGTCAACGATTCCACCAAAATATCTTGTAAGTTGGTCCTCTCTTTTCCACTTCCGCCCAGAGGTGGCGCCTTGTATTAGCTAACCTTTGTGGACAGCTGAGTATGTATGTGCCAGGCATTGAACTAACAACTTTACGATTTCATTTGGTTCCTCTTGCCACTACTGTCAGGTAGACATTGTCATCACCTCTACTTCATAGATGAGCAAGATGGGACTCTGGGACGTGCATTATGTCTCCGGCACTTAATAGATGGTCCTAGATGGAAACGCAGGCACCTGCCTCCATCTAATCAGAATCAGGTGTCCTCATTCGTAACAGAAATGTCTGCGCTTACTTGAGCCAAACGCCTTGGCCTGAAGGTGTGGTGTTACCTGCAGCCTGGCTCCTCACCTTTGGTTGAGCACCGGGTTGAGCTGCAATGCAAGCCCCCTGTGCTCTTATGGAGTCGCCTTCTGTCTGTGTGCCTCGGAACCTCAGGCTGCAATACCAGTTATTTTTTTTAATCCTTATTTATTTGGGGGGGGGGGAGGAGCAGAGGGAGAATCTTAAGCAGGCTCCACACTCAGTGCAGAGCCCGATGTGGGGCTCGATCTCACAACCATGAGATCATGACCTGAGCTGAAATCAAGAGTCAGACACTTAACTGACTGAGCCACCCAGGTGCACTGATACCAGCAATTTTTAACTCATCTAAACTTAATCTCCATTTGGAAATGAAGGTTTTATATACTGTTTGAGCAAGACAACAGTCCTTTGTTTAACGAGAGGGGCACCTGGGTGGCTCAGTCGGTCAGGCATCCGACTTGGGCTCGGTCATGATCCCACAGTTCGTGAGTTCAAGCCTCGCGTCAGGCTCTGTGCTGACAGCTCAGAGCCTGGAGCCTGCTTCGGATTCTGTGTCTCCCTCTCTCTCTGTCCTTCCCCTGCTCACAGTGTTTCTCAAAAAAGGAATAAATATCAAAAAAAATTAAAAAAAAAAAAGAGAAACAAAACTTGGATGACACAGGAGATATGTGCAGAAGGATTGGCTGATCATTAGCTGACATGCTAGTCCTGTCCCGGTTTAATTGGCAATAGATAACAGCTCAAGAACACAGTTAAAAATAATGTTCCAAATATTCCAAAATGTAAAAGGCACAGAGATAATTAAGACAGCGTAGGATGGCAGCCTCTGGAGGAAGTGATGGCCATGTTGTGGCTTAATTGATTGCAGAGGAACTTACGAACGACTGCCTTGGTGTCACAAAAGTAGTGGGAGGAGAGAGAGGCATGTCTTCCTTCAACCCCAAAGAAGAGGGAAGGTTCTTCTGACACCTGGAGAGCTTAACTAATGACCGCCTTGCCCAGCCGGTGGGAGGCAAACCAGTCAAGCAGGGATGCTCTTGGCTGCTCGGCAGGCCATGCAGACCCTCTCACCACCTGAGGTCTGGGGCCCCCCGGGAGAGTGGCCATTTACTCCCAGGCCTACGCATTGTCCCAGGACTGGATAGCTCTAGCTTTCCACTGCCACTTTCTCATTCTGTAATGTAGCTAAACTAGACTCCTAAATACAGGAGGTATAAGCATGACACTTTGTAGTGGAAATGCAAAATACTCAGAAGAGTTTTCTGCAAAGCTTTCTCTTTTGTGGCCCTGGGGAATCCTGTCATGTATATTTAGAATGAAAAGGGGAACTGGGCACAGGGATGACTGTATCTTTTTTTTTTTTTTTAATTTTTTGTTTTTAACGTTTTATTTATTTTTGAGACAGAGAGAGACAGAGCATGAACGGGGGAGGGGCAGAGAGAGAGGGAGACACAGAATCGGAAGCAGGCTCCAGGCTCTGAGCCATCAGGCCAGAGCACGACGCGGGGCTCGAACTCATGGACCGCGAGATCGTGACCTGAGCTGAAGTCGGCCGCTTAACCGACTGAGCCACCCAGGCGCCCCAGGGATGACTGTATCTTAAGAAGACATGTGTTTTTGTTTTGTTTTTGTTTTTACTGAGATATAATTGACATGTAACATTGTATTGGCCAAGGTGTACCACATAATGATTACATGCATATATATACACACACACATATATATATGATTACATGTGCGTGTGTATATATATGTATATATAGATAGATGATCACACAATAAGTCTATTTAACATCCGTCATGATACATAGTCACATATTTTTTTCTTGTGATGAGAACTTTTAAGACCTACTCTCTTAGCTGGGTGCCTGGGTGGCTCAGTTGGTTGAGCGTCTGACTTCATTCAGCTCAGGTCATGATTTCACCACTCATTGAGTTTGAGCCCCACATCAGGCTCTGTGCTGACAGCCCAGAGCCTGGAACCTGCTCGGGATTCTGTGTGTGTCTCTCTCTCTGCTCCTCCCCAACTCGTGCTCTGTCTCTCTCTGTGTGTGTGTCTCTCTCTCAAACATAAACTTTAAAAAAAATGTTAAGATCTACTCTCTCAGCATCTTCCAATGTGCAAAACAATACTGTTCACTATAGTCATCATGCCTTACATTATTACATCCCCAGGACTTATTAACTGAAAGTTTATATCCTTTTACCTCTTTCACCTATTTGTCCCACCTCCTAATTCCTGCCTCTTGCAACCCAACCAGTCCATTCTCTGTATCTATGACTTCGTTTTTTGTAGACTCCACATATAACTGAGATCATACAGTATTTATCTTTCTCTCTCTGACTTATTTCACTTAACATAATGCCCTCTAGGTCCATCCAGGTTGTCACAAATGACAGAATTCCTTTCTTTCCCATGGCTGAATTATATATATATATATATATATATATATATATATATATATATATATAATCTTTATCCACTCACCTGTTGATGGACAGTTCCATTGTTTCCATGTGTTGGCCATTATAAGTAATACTTCAGTGAACATGGGGGTGCAAATATCTTCTCTAGTTGGTGATTTTATTTCCTAGAAATGAGATTGCTGGAGCATATGGTAGTCCTATTTTAAACTTTTTGAAGGAAACTCCATAGTATTTTCCACAGTGGCTGCACCAATTTATGTCCTCACCAACAGTGTAAAAGTGTTCCCTTTTCTCCACCTCTGTAGTTGATCAGCACAATAATAATTACTATTCTTTTTTATTATTATTATTTTGGTAAAAAACACATAACATAATATCTACTCTCTTAAATTTTTAGGTGTAAAATATAGTAGTGTTAACTGTATGCATATTACTACTCTTAATGATGATTCTGAGGTTTTGAGCCAATCTACATTGGCTTTTGAGTCTTCAAAGGAGAATTTAATTTACTTAGTAATTATATGTATATAATTAGTATATATTAGTTTATATATGTAATATATACTAACATATATATAAGGTATATAAACTAGTGTGTATATACGTGTGTATTTATATATATATATTTGCATATGTATATGCAAATATATATGTATATAATGTATATATGCATATATGTACATATATATACATATATACATGTGTGTGTATATATATATATGTATAATTAGTAATAGCCTAAACCACATAACTTAAAGTAGCATATTTTAATTGCTGATCTAAAGTAAAAGAAAAATAGACACCCACCTACATCAAAAATGTATCATCTTAAATTAGCTCTTATAAAAAACTAAATGAGTTGCAATAAAGAATGGAAATATAGGGGCAACCAATTTGAGTGTAGGTGACCATTAGGTTATGTTTAATATACAGGATCATCAACTGGGCTGCCTTTTTCCAAGGCCACAAAGGCAAATGATCAGGAGTGGTTCACCCTGAGCATTTTTATCATGATTAGAGTCTAAAAAGAGGAGATAAGTTTGCAGACCCAGAAACCTAACAGGCATGCACTATGGCGGGAAAGGAACAGGGAACAAAAAGATGGAAGTCACCAGAGAGAAACAGCTCTACTTTATGATAGGACCCCATAATTTCAAACTGTCACACTAAAATAAGTCCTTAGCATCCAGTCTGAACACTGGTCCTTATTACCCAGAGCACAATGGCTCTCAGATTTTCAGGAGAGCCTACAGTATCACTGTCTCAAGTCAGCCCATTCATGTCAGGTGAATATACCTAGATAGACCGACCAGTACTCTTTGTATTATGATTTGTGCAGATACTTATGTAAAACACACAGTTAACGATCCCTTAACTGATCCCTTAAGGATCAGTTTCTTTCATTTCACGTTGTGAGTAACTCCATAGGGCCAATTCTTTTTCCTGTACAAGGATTCTTGCTTCTTCTAGCAGGATATACCCATCTAGAGAAACTTGGTCATTCGTCATAAAAAATCATCATCAAAAAACCTATTAGAAAGCTAAGGGTAAAGGGGATTTTTTTTTTTTTTTTTTTTTTTTAAGAAAGAGAGAATGCACTTGAATGGAGGAGGGGCAGAGGGAAAGAGAGAGAAATCCCAAGCAGGGCTCAATCCCACAACCTTGGGATCATGACATGAGTCAAAATCCAGAGTCAGACACTTAACAGACTGAGCCACCAGGCGCCCCCAAAGGAGGTTATTTTTAATAAACATACAAAACAGATACGAAGACAGAAAAGAAATAGATCAGCTCTCAGACAACAGCCACCTTTTAAAACCTTGAAGGGAAAAACATCTTTAACATCAAAATACTACAACCCTACAATGTACATCCTCTGTCCACGCTGCCAGATAACTAGGGTCAGCAAGATGCAGAGAAATCACTACTTTTGTTACAAGATCTTGTCGTGATGTACACAGATAAGTCTGCAGTATCTAAGGGAAAAAAATCAGAAAATTTGTTGTTAGGGGATCTTTGTGAATCTATTCATACTCCAAATTTTCCTAAGGATACTATGGGACAGAGTGCCAGGAATGTGGCTGGAATAGAGCGCATTTATTCCCGGGGCATTACACGAGTTGTAGAGCAGACTCCATCCTGGGGGCTGGGGCGGAAAACCAATTGATACTGTTGAAGCTTATGTTGTTCACAAAACCTAGTCCTCTTTAGAAATGTAAATCTGTGCTTCCTAAAGAGTACTGTATCCTTCTTACAAGAATTCATCTCTCTTAAAAGGTTTCTCATCTACCTAATTCATAACTATTTATAACCCTGAAAGAATTTTGATTGTTGGGCTTTGGTTGAGCATGGTTGGATATGAATAAAGATAAAATTTGGTCTCCTCACACTAATACTATAAAATAACTGTATAAACAGCATTTACCATTAATAATATATTATATTTAGAAAGCAGATTATATGATATATGTATGGTATATTTCTAGTTGCATGCTTAAAATATTTATGCACAGAGGAAAAAAAACAAGGCCTATACAAACTGTTCAGAGTGTTTTTCTGGGAAGTGGTATTATGAGTGTATTTCACTTTTTGTTGGTTTTTTTTCTATATTTTGTGTTTGATAATAAACATCTATTATTTTGAAAGAAGGAAATTGTTTTAAGATTGGCTCCCAAGAGCTTTCACAATTGAAAAACCTGAGATCCAAGACTGGAATCTGTATGTTAAAAGTCTAGGCTGTGTTGCCTAATATGGTAGCCAGCAGTCTCAAGCAAATTTTAAAATTATATTTAGGAGAACCTGGGTGGTTCAGTCACTTAAGCCTCCAACTTCGGCTCAGGTCACGATCTCACGGTTCATGAGTTCAAGCCCTGCGCTGGGCTCTGTGCTGACAGCTCAGAGCCTGGAGCCTGCTCAGGTTCTGTGTCTCCCTCTCTTTCTGCCCCTCCCCTGCTCGTGATCTGTCTCTCTCTCTCTCTCTCTCTCTCTCTCTCTTTCTCTCAAAAAGAAACATTTAAAAAATAGGAAAATTGCATGTAAATTAATTAAAAGCCAACTAATTTATTAACAATTTAATTCTCCAGTTGCACTAGGCACATTTTAAGTTTCAACAGCCACATAGTCCTCATCACATAAAGTTCTATTCGACAGTCCTGGTGGAAGCAGGCTACCAAGCTGTGCCCTGAACGTTAAGACAAAAGCGAGCCAGTTTTCATGTGTCCGTAGGAGTGGACATATGCCCTTCACCATAGACCCTGAGAGACTCTTCATCACCAGTCCCTTTTATACACCTCACTAGACTGAGGCCAGGTAAGCTCAGGGTTTTTTCCCATAGCCATTCAGCTAGTTAGTGACAGATGAAGGATGAGAACTCAGGACTACTAGCTCCTAACACATAGCTCCTGTCAACATGTCACTATTACCATCTTTTCCAGAAAACTAAAGCTTCCCAAACAATACTTCAGTTGAATTCAGCTCAATTTTGTTTCACAGACATTTTTGGATGCTTAAAATGTGATAGGCACCATAATAAGCCTTGAATATACAAAACCAAGTAACAGATGTGTCTCTATCCCAAAGCATGCCTAAGTGCTAACCCAGAAGGGCGTCCGAAGTGGTGTGATAGTACAAATCAGGGACAGGTCTGTTCTTGGGAAATCTAGAAAGGTTTGAGTAGTGTCTGGACCTTTGTGCACCCAAATCCATGCATTAGCACTTCTTCTTTAATATTCTCAATTTTCCCCATCCTCCAGGTGAAAAGAGGCTAGATTCCATTTTTTTGAAATCTACTTGATCCCTGACCTAATTTTGCTTTGTTTCTATTTTTGTTCTTTGGTTTAACTTCATGTGGAATACTAAGATACCTTCAACTCTTTCAATATGAACAAATTTTCTTATTTTTAAGCCTGGTTTTATACATGTAAAATAATTTTAAATATTCAAATGAAATTAAATAAAATACTGCTTTGGTATTTAGTCATCCACCCCATTTTTGGACTACATAAAAGCAAATAAAAATTTTGAATGAATGGGGAGCACCTGGGTGGCTTAGTCGGTTAAGCGTCTGGCTCTTGACTTCAGGTCAGGTCATGATCTCACAGTTCATGAGTTTGAGCCTCACATGGGGCTCTGTGCTGACAGTGGGGGGCCTGCTTGAGATTCTCTCTCACGCTCTCTCTCTCTCTCTCTGTCTTTCTGCTCCTCCCCTGTTCACTTGTGCACCCTCTCTCTCTCTGAAAATAATAAATAAACTTTAAAAATAAATTTTGAATGAATGATTATTTTTCAACCAGTTCTGTTGGAAATGTTTAAACACAGGCTAATGACTTGGAGCTCTGTGTTCTCCTATAAATAAATCATGTTCCTGTGTTTTAACAGATGCAATGCTCTTGGTGGCAGAACGACTGGAAGGACCATTCAACATTGAGTCTGTCATGGACCCAATAGATGTCAAGATCTCTGAAGCCATTATGAACATGCAAGAAAACAGCATGCAGGTGTCTGCAAAGGTATTTGCATTAGTCATGTTTGTACTAATAAGGAAGGTGCAGGAATCGAAAAAAGAAGTAACTAGATGTGTCGACTGGGATTATGAATTCTAATACATCGTCAGAGAGCTTGTCCTGGTGAGCTACAAATTTGCTATTGCATTCAAAATGTCTACCAAAATGGCATTGAGAGGGGAAGCAATCTTTTATTCTCAGCTACTCAATCATGAAGTTTCAGAGAGTCCCAGGTATATTGACTAATCCCTCACATTTGTGAGCAATTTGGGGGGAATTTTCTTTTTAATATGTTTGAAATCTCTGCACACCGTCAGCCTGTTCTCTCTCTAGGAACTTCTAATTATATCTTCAGCTGTGCAAACCCAGCAAATGTTCTATATGTTCCGTCGTAAATAATTAAACATTTCATCTGACTTCCTGTTTTAAGACTATGGTGTAACCTTCATTAATGACTCTTTAGGGGAAAGTGCTCCTTTGTATGAAGTCAAGCACACGTTAAAAGAAGAAAAGCTCATTTTCATAAATCATATGAGACAGAGCTTCTGGGTTTGCAGCTGCAGAGACCCCAAATGCCAGGTGCCCAATTTTTATTTGTCTCTGCTCAGTTGAAGATAAGCAGAACCTGCATTACGCCAAATGAAGAAGTTTGCAAAGGGTCTCCAGCCTGTCCCTTCATCGCCCCTTTTCACCCACAATGACGACTACACAAAGCCCTTATGTGCTCTTTACTGGTCTCCCTGTCATTAAACACTAACCAAATCTATATCAGTCCTTTGAACCTGGTTGGTGACTGAGTGATTGCGTTTTAATTGAAAGTCGTTCACGGAAAAATAGGTCAGCCAAAGAGATGCATGCTTAGCTTTCTTCGATTTGTAAAATCCTTTGTGAGATTTCAAATATAATCAAGCAAGAAGGGGTGTGTGATGGGGAGAAATTGCAGGGCAGAAAGCCAGCCATGGAATCAGACTAGGTCTCCTTGGATGAGTCTGAATCAAGCCAGATTTGGGCTTTTCAGGGTGAGCTGGTAGCAAGCGGGGTAAGAAAACATCTGGCCTGGGTCCCTTTCTCTCTGTCCTTGAGAGAGGAACAAGCCAAAAGTTGTATAGGCCTAGATCTGGCTTTTAATGAGCTTTGGGGGAGCCTGTGTCAAGGAAGATGCTCCAAATCACCACTGCCTGTTGGGGAAATGGCACGTTCGGGGGTTCCGCAAAAAGCTATTTTCTTTCTTTCCTGGGGAAACAAATCGCAATCATTTATTCCTCTCAAATCTACTGCCCAGACGGGGACTCGTGTTGTTTTGAGAGGTCACTAGCTCAGCAGTGCTTAAGTACCAGAACCTGAGGTTGCTAATATTCAAAACAGCCCTGCAGGAGACGGCGTGAGTTGTACACTGACAGACGTGTCTGCAGTTTGAGACCATCACACTTCTTAGAAGGATTTGCACTGGAGCGTGTGCATTCGTGTTCAAGTTACTCTATTAAAAATTCTCGAAGAGGTCAGATGGACTCTCTCTCTTCCCAGAATGTGGATGAGACATTTTTGTTGAATTTGTCCAACTACATTATAATAGTAGGGCTGTTAATAAGGGATGTGCTTTTAAAAAGACGTATTTCTTGGTAAGAAATGTCAAAATCAAGAGTAGAAATAATATAGGGCATGTAAGAGGACACTCACCTTAGAGGATACAGCATAGCGGGTCATAAAATAACAGTACAAAAAATGTCAAAGGGGCTAGAAAAGGTGTATCTGGTAGTCTTGACACAGGGCAAAGGGGAGGGAGTTAAGGAAAGGGAGAGAGGAGAGGTTCTGCAGGAAAAAAGGATGGGAGGCAGGCTACCATCTGGAAGAGGGTTTGAGGAAGGACCAAAGCCAGCCTCACACACAGGGGAGAGGTAACAGGTGGTTGGAACTTGGACACATTTAGCAGGAAACACCAATAGGATTTGCTGAAGAGGCGGATATGTTCCTAAAGAGGCTTTATTGCATCAAGGGAATGGAATTTGGAAATAGGTAGTTTCATTTTCCATATAAACCATATCCATGAAATTATGAATGAACTAAAGTCTGAAATCTACATTCTAGCTAAGAACTGGAGGGTTGTCTTTTTCCTATTTCAGAGGCCCCTCAGTCACCCTTGATAGACAGTGACAAGGAATGGAAATTCTAGATTTCCACACTTTCACCATAGTATTTGCATAACGAGACTTCCTTGCCTTCTGATAAGGTTTTGAGTGAAGCCAGAAGCTATTTCCTAATTGAGGGTAGGGGTGGGGGGTGGACAGACGTCCTGAGAGTTGTAAAGCTCACAAATTAAAATGACTTTTTACTCCAGGATATGATTGGTAACTTCTCCTTAGAAAATCATTGACCTTATTACACCAGTGGCTGATAGAAGTCATTCCAGAGCCTCTTTCGGAAAAGCAACAGTATTTATAACTGCTAGATCATATGTGTAGAATGCTTACTGCAAGGGACTGTACTGGGCTTTATATGGTTTATGTTATGCAGTATTTATAACAATGCTTATGATGAGATAGAACTCCCCCCCTATTTTCCAGATAAGGAAACTAAGGCATAGAAAGGTTAAGTAACTTACAAACCCCTCATGGTGCGTGAGGGGTGCATAGAGGGTGGTCTGGTGGCAGAAGCCACTTTGCCAGATCACTGCGTTACAAGGAGGAGGGTGCCTCCAAAGCCAGTCTCACATAAGGGCGGAGTTCAGCAAATCTGTGCTGCATAGACCAAATATTAAGAGAAAGTTCGGAGACTTTCAGTAATACCTTCATGAGAAGCCGAGGAGACAGGGTGGCAAAGCCAGAAGGACTCCAGTTGTCCGTCTTTCTGTCCGATTCCCTTCATAACATACCTTGCGCTTCCCACCATGCTGAATTCTCATGAAAAAGTTCTCTTGTCTAACCTCATCACTTACGGCTTCCATCCTTTTCTCAGGTTGTGATAGTACAAAGTATAAAAGACTACTGTTGTCTCCCTTTTGCTGTCTGAAGGTGGAGAGGAACATGCAGCAGTTTCAGATAGGAAATTTCCCTAATGGTTCTCCTCGTATCTGTAGGAGGGAACAGCTCATGTAGTGGGATTTACCGACCAATGAAAAGATCTGTTCTCACCATGTGTGCTTGTGCTCCAATCTTATCTTAGATCTGTTTTTACAGATATTATCAGATCCTTTTCCTCTCCTATTTAGCCCACAGCTAAACTGTTATCTGTAAGGGATACTGACATTCCTTTCAAAAAAATACATTGGCTAGGGGCGCCTGGCTGGCTCAATCAGAAGGGCATGCAACTCTGATCTCAGGGTCATGAGATTGAGCCCTACATTGGGTGTGGAGATCACCTAAATAAATAAATAAATAAACTTAAAAAAATACATTGGCTATATGAAGTTGTATGATCCAGTTATAATAATTTGGGAATAGCATTATGGCACTTATTTCAAATTCTTGGTTTGTATATTCTTTGTATAATATCATATGTTATATAATACATTACATATATCATTACATGTGTATATATGTGTATATACACATTTAAGTGTTTTTTTTTTTTTTTTTGAGAGAGAGAGAGAGATAGAGAGTGAGCAGGGGAGGGGCAGAGAGAGAGAGGGAGACAGAATCCCAAGCAGGTTTCACGATGTCAGCACAGAGCCCAACGTGGGGCTCAAACTCATGAAACATGAGATCACAACCTGAGCCAAAATCAAGAGTCAGATGCGTAACTGACTGAGCCACCCAGGTGCCCCTGTATATACACAATTTTAAAGACTGGAGACAAACGCGTGTTAAAATTTGGTTGGTTCTTTTTGGGCGAATAATCACCTAGTAACAATGATAATCATCATTGCCACCATTAGTTGAACACCTATTATATTCATTCACCAAATACCCTATCATGTACCAAGCCTGAAGAATGTAGTAGAGGACAAAATAGATCCTCTGCCCTCATGTCAGTCTCTTTCTAGATGCTTTATGTACTTATTTCAAATCCTTGCTGCAATCTTGTAGAACATCTATTTCCTGATTTTATAGGTAAAGAGTGTTAAATTTACAGAAATTAAGTAGCCTGCCTAAAGTCACGCAACTACCAAGTGGCGAGCTGGGATTACTACTGCAAATGGTCTGATCCAAAGAAAGAAGACTTTCCCAGTATGCCACTGTTTCCTCAGTAAGTGTCTTCCCACCTGGTCTAGACATAATTCAGCCCTGGAGGAAACAGCCTTCACACAAGAGGGCTATTGCCCAACACGTACCACAGGGAACCTTCCGATGAGAAACACATGCTGTTAGTTCTTCAAGCCCCAACCAACCAAGCTTGTCACATTCACCAATTTAACCATCTTCATCACAGACAGGAAAGCACCCTTATTATTCTACCGCTTCTGTTACCTACACAAATCAAAGAACTTTGCAGGTTTGTGGAAATTCCCCAGGGGAAGGGAGGACAAACCTTGCTGAGTCCCTGTCTGTGAATTTCAGATGTGTTGATAGTCTCCTCCTAATCCTATCAGGGAAGGTGAAACTGATCTCACTCGATATAATTTAACTGCATTAGGAATAATTTCAAACCTAATCCAGGAAAAGATTGGTTTGTCAGATAGAATCTAAATTAAGAAGGGAGCCATTAAATTCCAATTGAAACCATCCATTCAATTAATACTTATTACAGACGAGGGTAGAACCCATTATGGAAGAGCAGGGTGGCCTTCAGGTACTTAATTTTCTCGAGACAACTCTTTCTGAATCTCCAGCACAAATGAAGATTTAAAAAAAACCTAAGAGGACAGAAAAGAGAATATAATAACATCTGCCTCTAGGTAGTGGGTCTTAGTTTCCTCATCTGTGAAATGAAGGGTTCTTTGAAATGTGCTTTTCCAGTTCTGCACAGTTTACAGTATTGTGAACATTATCTCTTTATCTCTTCACTACCGGTTAGAGTTTCCTTTCTGAGCATCCAGATATTTTTC
The DNA here is from genome assembly GCF_046562875.1 of Panthera onca. Classification (NCBI taxonomy): domain Eukaryota; kingdom Metazoa; phylum Chordata; class Mammalia; order Carnivora; family Felidae; genus Panthera; species Panthera onca. The sequence continues at coordinate 174,628,115 of NC_138339.1, read as the reverse complement.
TTGGGATCTTTTCCTTTTCAAAACATTCAGACACCAATGATATCACATGTGGAAACTATCTTCTTTCGGATATGAAGACACTGTTTAGAATTTAGCTCAAATAAGTATATTTTTATTCCAGTGGTGTTTATATTTACTTTGAGCTTCTAGATTCTGTGTGCACTTCTTAAGGCAGTAAACATGATATTTCTCGTGTTGTGGTTATTTGCGTACTTACCTTCTCCTTCCAAGATTAAAAATTATTTGAAGACAGGAGTTACATCTTATTTGTTATTACATTCTTTAGAGAGTCATCCTATCGCATCATTGTATGCATGGAAACCACATTGTATTTTGCTGAGCTGATTTGGAATGTGAAAGTATAATGCCACAGAGACTTCAACAATAAAGAATAGAAAACACCTTAAAATGTATTTGAAGTCAGTCTAGTGTTCTTTAAAATAGCATAAACGTGAAGGGGTACCTGGATGACTCCATCAGTTAAGCGTCCAACTTCGGTTCAGGTCATGATCTCACAGTTTGGTGAGTTCAAGCCCCACGTCAGGCTCTGTGCTGACAGCTCAGAGCCTGGAGCCTGCTTCACACCCTGTGTCTCCCTCTCTCCCGGCCCCTCCCCTGCTCGCACTCTGTCTCTCTGTCTCTGTCTCTCTCTCTCTAAGAAGTAAACATTAAAAAAAATTTTAATTAAAAAATGAGGATGCTGGTAGTACCTATTCATAGACTTTTTTGAGAGTAAAATGATGTCATCCATGTACAATGCTTAACGCAGGATTTATCAAATTGAAACCACTTGTACAAGTTCAATGTTTTAATTGCTGTTATTGAAAACATCTATGATGTGTAAATCCTAAAGAGCATTGATTGGCTCTGTGGTTTTGCCTCCTCCATGATGGCCTGTGAGCTTCTCTTTAACATCTCAGATTCGAAGAGCAGGAGGTGATATATACACCTACTCTGAAAGTCACCTGTGCTCGGTGTTATTTTCAATGGCAGTGAAGCACCTTGCAAGGGTCACATATTTTGGCATGGCCCGTGGCATGACATGGCACTGAAGAAATGTCTAACGAACAAAGCCTTCAGGAGGAAGGGGCTCGGGGAGAAGAGTGGGGTGGAGAGAGGCTGTCAGCAACTTACTCCCTACCTGGTGATCACACCAGTGCCGATACAGCAAAAGGTTTTAGAAGAATGTCACTGGCCTTTGCCTAATATCACATTATTCTTACATTAAGGGAATAATTGGCCTGCTGCATTGACAAGTGGCTCAGTTCCTTCTGCCTGATTTCTGAGGAAAAAAGCAAATAGCAATACTATTTATTATAAAGTTCTATTTCTATTTCTTCTTCGGGTTTTTTTTAAATGTTTATTTTTGAGAGAGAGAGAGAGAGAGACCACGCACGCACAAGCAGGAGAGGGGCAGAGACAGAGGGAGATGCAGAATCCAAAGCAGGCTCCAGGCTCTGAGCTGTCAGCACAGAGCCTGGTGGAGGGCTCGAACTCACAAACCGCGAGATCATGACCTGAGCCAAAGTCAGAAGCTTAACCGACTGAGCCACCCAGGCACCCTGTTCAGTTTTGTTTTTAAAAGAAAAGAGGGAGTCCTCAGTGATGTCTCGATTCAGAATATTCAGAATAGTTTCTCTGGTTTTTCAAAATTTCAAAGTTTATATTCTGCCCGTCAGCTCTTACTTATAATATTTCACCAAGAAACAGTGACCTCCTTGAAACATCTTTTATTCTTTGATTTCTCTATTTCTACACAGAAAACTAGAATCTGTTCTATTCCTGTTTGTGACGTCACTGGATAAGAAAGCCAGATTTTTCAGATGCTACATACAAAGAAAAGAAAGGAAGGGGGGAAAAAAGACACCTTTTCTTATAAAGTAAAATGAAGGTTCGAGAAAAATGCCTACAATGCATTAAAAGAAACACATCCCAAGCAAACTAGTTTTAACTTTCCTTCCATGTACAGGGATTTAAAAAAAAAAAAAATTCCCTCCTTTTGATGATAAAGGGAAACTCCTGATTATCTCTAACCTTTGGAGATTTATCTTAAGATTTTCCTTCACTTTAACTTCAGGGCAAAAGATAAGAAGATTACCTTTAATGAAGCTTACTCAAGAATAGGTGACTGAAACTCAATTCGGTTTTTTAACATTCAGTGCATTCTTAGAAACAGAGGAAGATACCCTCTCACTCGCCTGAAAGAAAGTCTTCTTCCAACATCCTCCTTAGAAGGGAACTCCTTAGAACTTTGAGGAGAACTCCTTCCTTAGAATCAGGCTTTCCAGGGGCCACAGATGGTCGTGTTGAGGAATTCAGTAGACCCATTGTGACCCATATACAGTCATCCCCGGCTCTTAGTGTTGCCCCCTACCCAGGGATACAACGTCCTCCTGGCTTCAGAGAGTCAGTGCCCCAGCCATCCTACATGTATGCATAGGAAGGAGCTACCGCTGTGTGTTTACAGTAACTTGTTCTGCCACAAATGTTTGAATTATATGGCTTCCTATAAGTCTTTCTTCTAACATGTTTTGCAAGTCTCTTTCATTTCACCTCATTATTCCAGAATAGATCTTAAAACACCAGCCTAGATGCCTTACAAAGTGAGAATCAATCATTTCTTTATTAATACACGTGACCTGTTAGCTAGACGAAATGTCTTTAACATTTGGGGCGCATGGGGGTGGGTGAGAAAAAGAGCTCTTCCGCAGAAAAGTGAGACCTCCTCGGACACAGTGTTCTGACTTTGCTACAGGGACGGGAGTAATTTCACCCCAAATCTCTCCCAGCCCAGACTGCTCTCCGGATCATGCCTGTTTATCCAAGGGTCAGCCACACATCCCCACCTGCCACCCGCAATAGCGCTATCCAAAACTGTACTCGTGTCCTCCCAGAAAGCCTCCCTCCCCAGAGATGGTGCCCTCTGCTGCACCTCATCCTAGACAGAAACCCAGCTGACTCCTCAACTTCCCCTTCTCCCTCGCCATCACAGTCGGTCTATGATGGACCCCACTGATCAGTCATTCTAAATCTCTTTTGAATCCATCCACCGTGGCTCCCTTAATTTTATCATCTCCCATGTGGATTATAGCCTCCTAATTTATTCCCTGCCTTTGGTTTTGCCACGCTCTCATCTATTCTCCACAGTCACCGGATGGATTGCTAAAAATGCAGATGTGTTCACATTACTCCCCTGCTTACCAGCTTTCCACGGTTCTCAGGTGCCATTAGACTCAAGTCCAGACGTAGCCCAGCACAATGTTGTCCTTAGCCTGTCTCCCCAGGCCACCACTCACCACTGTCTCCACCTGGAATTATTGAAGCAAATGTTTATTGAGCATTTTTTATCTTCCGAGCACCATACTAGATGCTATGGAGGTGGTAGTGGATAAGACCAACCGAGTCTGAGCCCTACTGGACGTTTTAACATAGGAAGTGAGAGAACCTCTGTATGTGCCACACATACAAGGTGGCCCTGGCTTTGTTGTTCAGAAGAACCATCCTCTGTCACCTCCATGCTTTTGCACAAGCTGTCCTCTCATCCTGGAACATCCTGTCCTCTCCACCCCGAACACCAAATATGCACCATCTTCCAGTATTTCTGGCACATGCCAACTATTTCTTTACTTCTGGGTAAGATTCAGTGATATACTGGCAAATGCTTGCACAACCAGCTCTCAATGCAGTAACCATGCAGTTAACCATGGAAATGCAGTTATTAACTATGCAGTTAGTTACTAACCATGTAGTGCTTGCCAATTTCTGTTGTGTAAATATTCCCACCATGGTGATTTCATGCTACCAACATGATGTCACTGAACACAGAGTAGCTCACCACAAGGTAACATTTCCCCCCTTTACTGATACAATTGGCATAAATAACCTCAAAGGCATAAGTAATAGTAAGTAATTAGGAAGTAATGAGTTTTGAGTATATATTACCTTTGTTTTCAATATAACGTATACAAATTTCTTTAAGTTTCTACAGTTTAGCTTTTAATAATCACTGTTTAATGACTGGCTTGCAGAATTCCTGAAAATTTAACGAGTGGTCTTGTGAGCCCATAAGAGCCAGTTCGAACACAGCACTGCTATCCTAGAAATCCTTCTCTGACCCTCCATTCTGGTTAGTTGCCCCTTGTGGGTGCCCCCACTGCATTTATCATGATGTAATTGTCCAGTTTCTTGTCGGAACCTTCATGAGAGCAGGGGCATGTCCGGGTGGCACCTATGTCTGGCCATAGTGACACTCAATGAATATTGTTTGTGTGATGGGTTGAATGGATGATACAGAGCCAGGCTGATGAAATCTACACATCTATGTAAATTCAGCAAAATGATCTTAAAACTCATAAACAAAGGGCATATAAAATAATCATTTAGCCAGGCCAAGAAGGTTAAGGTCTCTTCGTCTCCACTCTCAAAATACGCTTTGTTCAGTTCCTTGTATCATTTGGGAGAAAATGTTAAGGTGTTCTGCTCTTTAAGGAAGGCAAACGCTTCAAGGGAAAAAAATCATCTTCTCAAGCAAATGGAACGAATTTGCTTTTATTGAAGAAACAATTTTAAGATGTATGCAAAACATCTGACAGATATTCCAGATATTCTGGAACCAAGCTGCATAAGCACTGGGAGTAAATTTTTAAAACCTTAAAACTGACATGGTAGCTGGCTTTTGAAAATTGAAGCCAGTGAAAAGCAGCCAAAGCTGAAACTGATGAGTTGACTTGATTCAATATAACCCGAAATTCTCTTCACGGAGTCCTGAGCCTGCCCAGGGACCCATGTGGAGTTTGCCAGACAACTTGGCCAAGGGATCATTGTAATCAGTCTTTAGGGGGAAAAAAGCATGAGTCAGGGAGCAAAGAAAAAGAGAGGAAGAGAGAAGGGAAGGAAGAGAGAGAAGGAGGGGTGGGTGAAAGAACACAAGAAAAGAGCAGATTGTTCTGAGACATTAGGATGAAAACATGTTTTCTTAAAAAATCAATCCATAAAGAGAGCTGGCAAACTAATAAAACAAAAGAAAAAGAAAAAGCCTTGATATTTAAAATGTTTGTGTAATGAGCACAGTAATTTTATATATCAAAAGAAAGAAGTCATTATTAAAAGTTTTCGGTTTATATTCAGGAAAAGTCTTCGTGGGATATTAGCAGAATGCAAAAAACATTGTGAAATTAGGCTCTAGGGTGTCAGTTTAATCTTGTGTCATGGTGATGATATGGCTTTTCTGGCTATGACTCTTAATAAACTGGGATTTAAGAAAACATTTCAACTTATTCACATCTATTTACTAATGATATGTGGACAACTCCTGCACGCCCATTTCTATCTCCAGATTACACTTCTTTGAAAAAGGACCCCAACTCTGTGCTGACCCTAGACAGTCAAGGACAGGGAGACCCTTCAACTGCAGCCACGGGCAAGTGGCGATGCTCAGAAAGGGATGCTTTGCAAACAGCCTGATTTGCCTTCCACTTTGCTACAAGCAACAGCCATTGCTTGAGACGTGAGCCCAGTTTCCTCTAGAACCTGTGTCTCTTAGCTCACCCGCCATTAATCAGAGAGCCAAGCCTGACTATTATATACACAAGGTCTTACTCTCTAATTGGCTTTCCAAGCACAGTGGGTAACTGTTATCAAGCGATCAAGGAACAGGGTTTTTTTTGGTTTTATTTATCAGTTTAAACAAAGTTGTTGATTTGGTTTTGCTTTAAGTTGGCACGGTAAACGGAATAAGGGAAATATCAAATGAGTTTTTTACACAGACCCATGATTCATTGTTTTTCCTGAAGTCCAAAGAAAGAAATGTTAGGCTGATTCTGGAGAGATAATGATTCTTTGTGATAAAGTATATAAAATACATAGCACAGGGTCTGGCCCATCATGGACATTCAGTAAGTGAAAGCTCTCTTTTCCTTTCCAGTCTTGTCTTACAGAAATCTGTTTGCTAATTGCCTTCCATAAATGTTTGCAAAAGGGTGAAATTATAACTAAAAATTTTATTTATCCATAAGCTTTCATTCCCAGGGTTTTTTGTTGTTGTTGTTGTTGTTTGTTTGTTTGTTTGTGTTTTTTTTGTTTTTGTTTTTTTAAGAAAAGCATGTACTATGGGGCTCCTGGGTGGCTCATTCATTTAAGCATCTGACTCTTGGTTTCAGCTTAGGTCATGATCTCACAGTTCATGGATTCAAGCCCCACAATGGACTCTTCTCTGACAGTCTGAGGCCTGTTTGGGATTCTCTCTCTCCCTGTCTCTCTGCCCTTCCCCTGCTCATGCTCTCTCTTTCTCAAAATAAATAAACTAAAAACAAAAACAAAAAAACAAAACATACTGTGTGCTAGGAACTCTTGCAGATTCTGGGATTCAGCAATGAACAAAATATTTAAGATCCAATTCTTCATGAAAGATTACCCATGCATCACTCTGCATAATCCATAGATTTGATTTGTTATCCATTATTGTGCTATTTAATTGCTAAAATATTACTTCAATAATATACCTTTATATGCCTCATATTTTTAGTGTCTTTTCAAAGCATCATATCATTCTGTCTTCCCAGCAGCCATGAGAATGGGGGAGAATGTTACTCCAAGGTCATATAGGTTTAAGGAGAAAGTCTAGACTCTCGTTCATGGCCTTTCTCTTAGGCCACAGCTGTCTCTCATGAAAACAATGACCACACTTGGACAAAACATATGTAAAGCCCATGCAGATATGATAGCTTCTGTTTCCTTGGGAACAACTGGGATAGATTTGAATTCCCCAAGTGGTCATCTAACAAACAGTTCACTCATCAACACTGTAATTTAAATTAGAATCTCATAAGTAAATAAAACATTACTTACTCTCAAAATACCAAGTCCAAATAAATCTAGGTAGCATTAACTGCCACCCATATTAATATGAAAGATTAGAGTTCTGTTTGCAAATTTTCAGAACGATATATGGGAATAGCAACATCCCACCACAATAAGAACCCACTGAGCAGAAACTGAGAAGATAGAATTTTTTTAAAAACATAGGAGCCGAGACAGGATTGATCAGCAGCCACTGCTTATCAGGTCACCAGTAATGACTTTTGTGAATGTATAATCAACCTGCAGAAGACAAAGAGATATAGGTATAAAGCTACGGGTGCTTCTGGAAAAGTGCATACCATGTTGTTTTATTTTAAGGGAAATATGTTAAGACGCTGAGATGTCCTTAAGGGAAAACGGCTTATATTTTAAAACCTAAGACACGGCATTCAAACCTGTTATCACCACACCTTCCTCTCTTTCTCACCTCTCGGAAACAATAAAATGTCTCTTCTTTCAGAACTTTGTAGCTTTAACGTCAGCGTCTTTAATCTCAGAATGCCAGCATACTTCTGAGACATTATTTTAGTAATCTTCTTAAAAGAGAGAATTCATAAGGCAGATATGTTCCCCAAACCCACAGGTTTTTCAAGCCTGCTAAGCACGAAGGAAAATTCTGTTGTACATTTGTGGTACCTGTCTACACTGGGACTGCCAGCTACTTTTCCAAATTCCAGCGGTCCCCCCTTATCCATGGTTTTGCTTTCCATGGTTTCAGTTTTTCAGTTACCTGCACTCAAATGTGATCCCAAAGCAGATGACCTTCCTTCTGACCTACCTTCCTCTGTCAGAAGGCCACCACCAGTCTAACACCATATCACAGCGTCTGCGTCACTCATCCCACTTCATCTCTTGTAGGCATTTTATCCTCTCACCTCATCACAGGAAGAAGAGTGATACAGTAACAGTAAGATATTTTAAGAGGGGGGTTCCATGTTCACATAACTTTTATGATGGTCTTTTGTTATAATTGTTCAATTTTATCGCCTCTTATTGTTGTTTATCTCTTACTGTGCCTAATTTATAAATTAAACTTTATCATAAGTACATACATATAGGGAAAAAATGTGTATATAAGATTTGATTCTATTTATGGTTTCAGGCATTCACTAGAGGTCTTGGAACATATCCCCCATGGGCTGTATCTAATTATCTATTACAGCATCCCTTGGAGGAAGACAGGCAGATGATACTGATTCTGTTTCTTCAAGGATTAAAGCTTATGATTTGTTCCACAATCAAATGTGGCTCACCTACAACTGTGCTCTCTAGAAACTTCTCTTCTGTTGTAAAGAAAAAACCGTTAGTGACTTAAAACAGTATTTCTTCCCTTGAATTAAAGGTAGTTGGGGGGGGAGGCACCTGGGTGGCTCAGTCAGTTAAGCATCTAACTCTTGATTTTGGCTCAGGTCACGATCTCACGGATTGTGAGATCAAACTCTGCGCTCTTAGCTCAGAGCCTGCTTGGGATTCTCTTCCCTCCTTCTCTGCACCTCCCCCATGTTCTCTCTTTCTCTCAAAATAAATAAATAAACTGTGAAAAGAAAAAAAGGCAGCAAGGGGTGCATGCATTGTTGGCGGGAATGTAAATTGGTGAAGCCTCTATAGACAATACAGAAGTTTCTTAAAAAATTAAAAGTAGAACTACCATGCAGTCCAAGAATTTCACTTCTGGACATTTATACAAAGAAAATAAAGACACCAATTTGAAAAAATATACATACCCCTATGTTCATCGCAGCACAATAGCTGAGATATGGAAGCAACCCAACTGTTCCTCAAGAAATGAATGGATAAAGAAGTTGAGTAATGGAATATTACTCAGCCATTAAAAAGAATGAGATCTTGCATTTGCCACAATATGGATGGCCCGAGAGGGATTATGCTAAGTGAAATAAGTCAGACAGAGAAAGACAAATACAACCATATTATTTCACTTATACGTGCAATCTAAAAAACCAAAGAAGACAGGGGTGCCTGGGTGGCTCAGTCGGTTAAGCATCTGACTTCGGCTCAGGTCATGATCTCATGGTCCGTGAGTTCAAGCCCCGCGTCGGGCTCTGTGCTGACAGCTCAGAGCCTGGAGCCTGTTTCAGATTCTGTGTCTCCCTCTCTCTGACCCTTCCCCATTCATGCTCTGTCTCTCTCTGTCTCAAAAATAAATAAACGTAAAAAAAAAAAAAAAAAAAAAACCAAAGAAGACAAAACAGAGGCCGATAGAAAGAAGAAATACAGTTGCTAGAAGGGAGGAGAGTGTAATAGGGGAAGAGGCTTGAGACGTGCAGACTACCAGTTATAAAATAAATAAGTCGCAGGGTTGTAAAAGACAGCACAGGGAATATAGTCAATAATATTGTAATAATTTTCTATAGTGACAGATGATAACTAGAACTATTGAGGTGATCATTTTGTAATGTATAAAAATATCGATTCACTATGTTATATACCTGAAAGGAATATAACATTGTATGCAAATAAAATTCAACTTTAAAAACTTGTTTTATCTAAAAGGAAAAAGAAAAAAGAAAAAAACGTAGTGGAGGTGGAATGGCTTCACAAACACCTCTAAATAGATGCCTCTAATCTAAGTGTTACATCTGAATCACTTCTCTGGGTTGGTTAGAACACCCTTCGCGGCGTATCCTGGGGTGTGTTCCCTGGAACACCCATCTTGTGAGAATCTCCTGCACCCTCTGAGGAGCCAGAGGCCAAATAATTTGGGGAACACTGCAAGTGACCTCCTCTCTTTTGATGAGTCAGAACACGCATTCACGTGACAAAGTTCTACTATGTACCTAAGTACCTAATTTAACTTTGACACATGGAATTTACTGCATATGTAACAACTGTTAACAACCCTTGGAAGTGATGTTTTGTGGAAAACATTTAAGAAACATCAGCCGAGACATTTTTTTCCCCTCAAATCTACTGAGTCAAAAAACAAAACTTCTAGAAAGAAACCGATTGTAGAATAACATAATTAGCTAATTAATTGTCAAGCACTAACTTTTCCAAACACCGTCTTCTAGTTTCCTGCCTTATGTATTGCATTTTATCATCGCGGCCTATCTGTATGGTGAATAATAGTATTATTCCCGTCTGACAGAGTAGGAGACTCAAGTTCAGGGAGGACCCTGAATGTTGGCATGGCACTGGGCTGTCCTCAGCCCTTCCTGCCACCTGGCTACATGCTTACCCTCGGTGAGTGCAACAAGGCTTTAAATTTCGCCTTAGGCTGATGATCCAAATCTACACCTCCGCCCTGACCACTCCTCTGAATCGAATTCTCATGCAACCTAACCTCATTTAGCCTCTCACTGAACTGACTCACATTATTCTCCTCTTTCTTCCCTTATTCCAAATATAATATACTGGGGTACTCAGACCACCAGGTAAAAGGCTTATTGGTCCTTTATAATGACGTAGCCTTGGGGCTTCGTGAGGCACACAACTTTGTCTAACTAGACCGCTGCTATCGCAAGCTCAGAAAATTGTCTGAGACGGTGCAAATGTCCCGCACAAGACCTCCTTTTGTCAACCATCCCACGAACCCCATGTTTGAGAAACATGTTGTCTCACTAACAGGTTGCATGGATCAGAAACAGAATCACTGATTTTCACCTTATTGCTCATCTCAGTAACATGACGGATACATGTTGTTTAAGATATAGTCACTGCATTGAGAATCAGGCAGGGGATTTTAATCAATCCCGAGCAATGACAGGGTGAATGGGTGCTCTGGTCTCCTTTGCAACTGTTCCTTTCCGGTTTCTTGAAATTCCGAAAACCAGCCCTTGACCCCTGGGCATGGCCCCTCTACGTGGAAGGGTCTCTTTATGGCATTTCCTTTTTTCCTAAGGGTAAAATAGAATCTGTGTTGAAGGACCTTCAAGATTCGTATCGTGACATATTGCAATGGATTTTTCTGTAGGACTCCAGCTGATGACGGGGTGAGATGTGGCTTCTGTCATAATTACAAGTCAGTGTTTTCTTCAGTTTGGGTCATAGTCTCAGCAATTTCTGCACTGAAGCCACCTTAAAAATATAAATAGCAAAAAGCTACTGGGCTATGTTGACTTACTCATGTTCTGTGATTATAATTAACAGTCTCAAAAAAAAAAAATCAAACAAGTGGTAAGGTTTTCTGTTATGATGAAATATCTCCCCTGGGGCCCTAATATACTGTCAGGGCATTTCTTGCTCCTTTGATTTAATTTAAACCAGTGAGCCAGATTTTTCCCAAAGGGCAAATTAAGAAGGTCTGTTAACTCTTTCAGTGCCCTGCTTCAAGAAATTCCAGCAAGGCCATTAGCGTTGTTTTGCCCTAGGCTTTACACTTTCTAAAAGTCAGCTGTCATATTCAAAGGGATCCAGAATAGCACACTCAACAAAACCCTGGAGCTTTGGAAATGTTAATACCCTCCATCAGCAATGACCTTGCCACTGGGAAGTGATTGAGGCACTAGGGAGAAAAGGGCCCACTATCTTTATCACATGAGTTTACACCATCAACTTCAGAAATTGTGTGAGAGAGAAGAATAATCAAGTGTGTTAAGACCAATCTCGAAGAATGGCAAGACAAAGTGCGTCCACTCTGCAAAATGCTGAGCCGAAGGAGAACTTTTGAATACAACAGAAGAGAAATTAGCTGTAGTGGTGGAACTGAATGAATTGTGTCTGGAGATGGGATTTGTCATTGGGAGTGGCACTGGAGAGCTGCGTGCTTCAGTAGAAGCCCGTAGTATGCTTGATGAAAAATGCTTATTTTAGAGTTAACGCAGAATCAAGTAACAAAACCGAAAGGAATACATTCTAAACATACACAGGCAGGTTAAGAATTAGCTGACGTAGAGATAGTCCCAGAAAGCTGGCCCAAATAAGTATCTAGAAGTAGAATCACCTCCTGTGTAAAAATGGTAGAAAAGTGAAGGTAAACTTCATCACAACTTCCTGAAAATGTTGCTATAGTTTCTGTAATTCTAGTAAAGGGATCATCTGATAACCAGCAGATAGTACCAAGCTTCTAAAAACAGCCAAAAAGAAGCGTCCTCACCCCACTGTGAGTGAAATCACTGTGGGAAAGAGCCGGCTGCTCGGTCCTTAAGATCATTACAATGAAATGTTTGATTTCCCACAGCAAACCTAATTGTGACATGAACAGCTGTCAACAACAAAATTAGAGAGAACTATCATTACAGGGATTTCACCACATGGGCTTGTCCTATTTCCACACCATTGCTCCAGAGAGAGTTTTCAAAGAACTCTTCCAGTAGAGGTTTTCATTATTCAGAGGGGAGTCACTCAACGTTATTTGGCCTTATATGCTCTACAGGAAATACACTTGTCACCATAACAGGAATCCCAAACGGATATTTACTGAATGCCAAATGCAAGTACGTGAAAATGTCTCGGACGCAATTCATTCAATCCTGAAACCATCCTGTGACATAACGATTATAATTCCTTTTTTTTAAATACGGTCAGTGGTTGTTATTTGTGGTATTTATGTTTCAGAAAGTTGCTACAAATATTGAATTAGCAAATACTGAACTGATGGAGACACAGGGCTAGGCACCTGCAGGCTTTTAGTCACCTTTTGGTCAACCAACCAATACATAACCTTATTTAAGTTTATATTTATTTATACTATAACTCCTGCCTGAACAAAGTTTATCTAATACACATACTTTCTCCATATGGCACGTCACAGCCCCTTGTGCTCAGGAACACTAAACCCTAAGCTTGGGGGCATTTTAAACAGGGAAGTTGCCAAGTAAAAGCACAAAAATGTGAAAAACGTGGCACTAAATAGGCCACAGAAACGACACTTGTTTTCAGCATGAGAGCTCAGCCGAGAAGGCAGAGTGTCACCTTCTTCGGCCTCATCTGGGTACATGCATATAGGGCCACTCCGCCCATGTCTGCAGAAGCACATGACTATTGATTTTGGACTTACACAGTAATTTTGCGAGTAGGCAAATTCACAAATAGAAAATCGGTAAATAATGAGGATTGACTGTGTATATTGAAAATAAGAGTCAGGCCACCCCATATCTGTCTAGTCAATTCTTTCTGTTGTATTAGTGGTTGTAGTTGTTTAAGTTTAGAGATACATTGCATGCTTCTACACCAAGATCTTAGAAAGAATCTCATTGTGTAACTTTCTTGACCTTTCCAATGGTTCTTCCAGGTCTTTCAGGGATGTGGCCAACCCAAACCTGCTCCAGCCCTCAGATCTGCTCGCTCGGCTCCTGAAAATTTTAATACAAGGTTCAGACCTTACAATCCCGAGGAGAGGCCAACGACTGCTGCAGGCACAAGCTTGGACCGGCTGGTGAGTTCTCTGGGATTGATGGCCATGGTGGGCACTTCCTGTTACCAGGGTTATTCTTCAGAAGACGTGATGGGACTCTGAAAAAGTTGGTTGTAAAAATCATCTCATTCTTGTATCTGCTCCTGGTCTTAATTAGAATATTGAAAAATAATGAGATCTTCCCTTTAGGTCATGAATTAGATTATTTAAGGCATCTTATCACTATTAATCCACTCATGCAGTGGCCAAATTTTCAATTTCATATTTCTTCTGCAATATTAATCTGAAGACTAAGTTACTATATCTTCCAGAGATATAATTACAATAGCGCATTTCTTATTCCTCTGCTTCCGTTATTTATTCAGTTATGAAACAGTGTGATTTTACTGTGCATTCTCATGTATAAGTTTTCTGTTTGAAAGACCTTGCCAAGAGACCCCGAGTCAATGTTACTACCATTTTCTCTTTATTGTGTGTCTTTAAAAAGTTGGAATCCTTAGAAATAGTCACTCTTTGATCCACTTAAATGTGTGTCAGGGGACCGAAAGATATCTACCAGCAAAGCAATTTACTTGGAGAATACAACCATGAGCATAGTAAACACAATTTTTAATGTGTTTTAAAAATCAAGTTTTGTTGTAAAAAATTAAAAGCTCATAATTTCAAAGAAATCCGCCCAATTATTTTCAATGTAATTTATAGCACCATGAACAATTTATATACCTGTAATTTTTAGTGTTGTTAATGTTATTTTGCCAATTATCTTGATGTAAAACTAACAGATAAAAACCCTAAGGTCATAAAATACTTGAACCACATCTGATTATGTCATATAAACTCAGATCTCAAGGGATTTCTGGTTATGAAAATACTTTTATTAGTCACTGTTAGAAATTACTTTATCATTTTAGTTAATATCCTTCTACAGTGTAGAACTCCTAAGATTAAATTGGTTGAGTTTGGCCTCCAAGTAAATGCATCTCAGCATCTCTGTCTATAAAAATCATATGTACTTACAACATAAAGCCCTAGTCACAAAGCGCCAAAGTGACGGGGCAAGTGAAGTGAGTAGCCACTGAATTACGTTATAAATTTATTACTGTTTGTTAGCAAATAAAACCCCTCTTAAAATTACTCACCTTTCTTCTTTTAAACAACCAGTTAGATTCCCTTGAACAACTAGCCAATTGTTTTAAAGACATGATGGTTACCGTTAGATTCCATTTTCGAGTTTTCACGTTACAAACTTCCGTATGTTAGGATCCTTTTAACCAAAGCACAAATGGTGAGTACGGATTTGAATTCTCTTTCTTTTTTTTTCTTTTTTTTTCCCCCATTTTAGTTGGCTCTAACTTAGTTATTGGAGTAATTCAAGCTTTTTGGAATTTTCACAAACTCTCATTTAAGAACTGGGGCACAGGGCAAGATGAGTAAGTTCTAGCGATCTACTGCACAACATCGCACCCACAGATAACAATTCTGTGTTGTGCACTTAAAAATCTGTTAAGAGGGTACCTCTCACGTTAAGTGTTCTTAGCACAATAAGGTAAAATTTAAAAACAATTTGGGAACATTATGCACTTAGTTAAATTTGCATTGAATTTGATCCATACAATGATATCTATGACTACTAAGTAACGTTTTTCCCGTTGAAACAGAAGCACAGTTTTCTCTCCTCTCCAGGAGAAATAAACACACACAAAACAAACACACACTCGAACAGGGGAAGTAGAGCAAGAAAAACATTTTTCTCGAGACAGCAGTATGTGTGCAATGTAGTACAGCCTAAATAAAGCGTCCGTGCCTTGCGACGTTCACATGATGTTTCACATCTGATAGAAAATAAAACTGGAATTTGAACCCTTTATAAAGGAAATTGATGATCATCAAAATGCCCCAAATGTAAAGGTCTTAAAGAGTATTGGCAAATAGCAAGCTATTTCATGCACCTCCCAAAAATGTATTTCAATCAATTTTTTTCTGAAAAGAACTCATAATGGTTAATTGTATGAACATGAGTAAAAACCAAGGACCAGACAGACTGCATAAGGACCAAATTCAGTGCATAGGAATTCAAATCAATAAATCGGTTTTATTCTAAAATGTTCTCTGACAGCACATGCTTAGCTCCTCATAGGTGTGACTTTAGGCTCTGTAAGGGAGAATGGCAGGTTTATAAATGTTTTATTGAGTTAAATTCCCAAATTCTAAGAATTAACAATTTGTAATTCACAGCCAGCCATTAACCAACCTGGAGCTACATCCCAGTCCCTGAGGGCAAGGGACTGTTTGCACATCAAAAGGAACTATACAGGGTTATTCTTGAGAAATACAAAGGAGGCCCAAAGCTAACATCAGAACTTTCCTTTGCAGCCCTTGGCGCCCCCAAGGCTTTCTTCCCTTTGAGGGTTCAGTGTATTTCTGAATAGTGGATAGGTAAACCGGTTACCTTAGACGGACTGGTTGTGTGACAACTTATATGTCAACAGTCAGACAAAATCTTCTCCAAGATACAAGCACTGGTGAACTCTCTTGATGGGTCTGCCATATATTATAGCCTATTTTGACTGTTTATAAACAAGTCTCATGTCATCTACTCCTGTTTTAATTTTCTCCTGAAAAGATGTTTTCTGAATATTTATAAGAAGCATGTGTCCCAGAAAAGAAGGATAATTGGAAAAGACTTCCCTTAATTTCTCTAAGTGTTTCAGCAAAGAAAATGCTTCAAGGACAGCATCAAAAGAATATTCCAGTCACCCCACTGCTTTTGCCAGAGTGAAAATAACTGTAAAGCTCTTGGACATTTGCTTCTTACTAGCACTTAAAATGAGTACCTCTGTTAATTAACTTTGGGATCTTTTGGTAAATGTTCTTATATCAGTTATGATAAAGCAATTTTTTTATGTGAACTGGCAATTATGGGGTTTATTTTAGAAATAAAGCTCCTAACCCCAACCTGGGCAAGCTGTTGCTAGAATTTATATAAAATAATTAAAATAAAACTCTCTCTCAAAAATCCATCAGTTCCATCATTTAACCTCCATTAGATCTGCAAGGAACTTGTAAACTCTTTTATATCACTAGGACACATTTTCCTTTGTTCCTCTAAAGTTATATGGGCATAAAAGTCAGTCTAGGTAGTCAGTGACTTTCAGACATACTACCCTCAAGTTATTTTTATTATCCAATAAGGAATGAATGCATTTGTATAAATTCAGCTGCTGATGGAAAACTGACTCATCAAAGACAATCACAGTCCTTCCTGCCAACAGCCAGGATTTGGTGAAGATACAAATGCCATCAGCTAACTTGGTTAAGAGATTGGTCGCACGGTCACATGTGTTTCCTGTTACCAATCCCCACCCTAGTGTCTCTCTATCCTGACCTCCTGTTACTGATTTTCAATTAAGTAGGCCAGAGGTGGTTATTTGCAAAAGATTGGTTTTCTTCCTTTTTTTCTTAAATTTACACTTCATGAATTCTCTGACATAATTTGACATGAAACTATGAATGTTTTGAAAGAAACTTCCACTGGAATGTCACTGGGGGTACAGATTATAAAAATGCATCAACCAAAAGCGGTTAATTTTGTAGATCTGAGAATACAGAGATACTTCAGAGTATCGTCTGTGGAAGACAATTAATTGTGTAGTGCAGAAAATCGAGCACAACGTGCTCTGTAGCTCCTGGACACGCAGGGCAGGGAGTGTCTGTCATGCACTCCAGCTAATTCATCAGCGCAAAATATACTTTAAATCATGTGTCTTAGAGGAATATATTTTATAAAAGTAGATTTAAAAGGAAAAAAAAAACAGACGTGGAAGTTAATTCATCAAGTTGGCGATGGTTTAGAAAAATGAACCTCCAGTAAGTATTCAACATCGCACTGTGCATACAGGCCTCTCAGATATTCTTCTGGTCATTCTGTGGGAGTTTGGGGGAGGGGGGCGGGGTGGTGGAATACCAGCCTACAAAGTGAAACGTTGTACCTATGCTGTGCTATTATGTATAGAATAATCTCTCTTTCTTTTTCCTTTAAATTTGTTTTCCTCTTGCTTCCCAGAGGATTGTGTGGAGGACAATGCAACATAGTGTAAGCTTTGGTCTTCTTTTTTCTTACACTCATCCTCATTTGTCTTTGTATGGTCATTCCAGAGAGCTCTTGAGAAATTCCTCCTCCTCTTCCCCTTTCCAAATTGTCTGGAGTGTGTTGAACCCTGCGCATGACCCGCAGGTTTAGCCGCTTTCCTCTCTGCCTGGTATTTATGGTGAATAACCATTTTGGTATTCTCTCCCAATGGCAAGGTTTTCAATCTTAGCTTTGTGTTCGACTAACTCGTTTGGTGGCTGATTTAAATTCTATCCCAATGTTCAGACTATGTGTAGTCTGCCTGAAAAACTAGCTCTTCCCTGATAGAATATATTGGCTTTTTTCTTCTTGTGCTGAGCGAATAATTACCTCGCTGATAATAACAACAAACCAACATCAGCTCTCATGCATAAGGAGCTAATTTTTCCATCGGCGAACACAGAGAACTTAGAGGGTTAAGAAATAGTTTGTGGTGTAGGTTGTTTACCCTTTTTTTTTTTCCTTCCTTCTTGAAGTTACTGATGTCTCTTAGAGCATCGGAACGCTGGATATTTTTTACTACAAAGTGGTTTTTGTTGGGGCTGAGGACAGCACACCCAGGTTATCTTAGCTGACTTTCTATATTAACCATAATAATCAGATAGTTAAGTTCTCTAATCTGGTTTTCATACTAGCATCCCATACTGATAATACCTTTTAATAAAGTGCTGAACCCTGTGTAGCATTGTGGACCCAGGAGTGAAAAGGACTGTCCCCTGATGGGCACATGTTTATCCATGCAGCACGCCTATGACATCATGGTGCTCCCTGCCTGCCTGGCCTTCAATTCAGGCCTGAATTGCTCTGTTAAAATTCATTTCTTTAAAAGGAAATTGTCCCCTGAGTAGTATTCCCATTTGTCATCACAAACTGAGCCCAGGGCAGTTGGAATGAGAAAAAGAAAGTTAGGAGGTAAATCTGGAATAGGACCACTCTGGAAGAGGAGACCTTAAAGAAGGAACAGCGAAGACAGATGGCTTAAGGCCTCCTGATGCTAAATGGAGAGTGAGGGGTGCCTGGGTGGCTCAGTCGGTTAAGCGTCCGACTTCAGCTCAGGTCACGATCTCGCGGTCCGTGAGTTCGAGCCCCGTGTCGGGCTCTGGGCTGATGGCTCAGAGCCTGGAGCCTGCTTCCAATTCTGTGTCTCCCTCTCTCTCTGCCCCTCCCCCATTCATGCTCTGTCTCTCTCTGTCTCAAAAATAAATAAATGTTAAAAAAAAATTTTTTTTAAATAAAAAATAAATAAATAAATGGAGAGTGAGGGGAGAAAACATCATGGGTAGGACAAGTCAGGGTTTTATTAGTTTGGCTCATGTGATAAAATTAGGGTAGCTCCAGCTCAGATGGTATGTGCCTGCCTTTCCCAGCACATTCTCCTGATGGCTCCAGGTTTTCCAACCCATCTCCTTTTCTGATGGTTAGCAGGGGCCTTGTGGCTTTCCCCCAAAGGGAATGACTTCCTCGAACAAATTGGAAGGAAGGTAAATCATACTATCCTCCTCCACCCCCACCCAGTCTGCAGGACTTCCCTGCTGGCATCCCATAATCTCCTGTAACTGAGCCAAAAAAAAAAAAAAAAAAATCAGGTATCCATTATTGTATATGATTCTTTCAAAAATACAGTGCTACTTTTGAAATTCACCTGTTTGCTATTGGTGCTAAATATGAATTATTGACATTATTACATACAGATTTAAGAATTTATAAAATATCACGATATGTATGCACTTTATTTTGTTATTCTGAAACAAAATGGACAAAGCGACCCACTTCCTGGTATCATTCTGCCTGATGGTTAATACCAGTTTCAGAGTCAAATGCTGGTCATAAAAATGCTCTTCTACACCTCTTCGGGGCCATTTTGGTGTGATTTAGGATGCCTTGGTTGCAGGGATTCGGAGAAACCGTCTGTTGTTCATTTTAAATTGCCATGGCATTTCATTGTCACCTCAAAGGATTCTGCATCCGGCTAAATCCACTATTTTGCATTTCAAAAGGATGTCAGGCTGTATTTAAGAAACTACTTTATTATCTAGAGCTTCAGCCACTGTCTTTAGGTGAAACTGATATTTCCCACCTTCCACCCAGACACCCCCCCCCCCCCCCCCACACACACACACACACACTCACACATCCCTACCTCAGTCTTTGCTTGGCCTGGGCAGGAAAAAGTAAAACCTCAGTAACAACAGTAAACCAGATTCTCCACTTTAATTAGTTTTCTAAAGATAAATGGGTCAAGGCCAGACTGGCTTTCAGCCTCTGTGGCCACTGAATAAATTATGCCCCGTTCACCCCAGCCAACAAATGGCTGCCGCTCAATCCACTTCAGATTGTGAACTGCCCAGTCTTGCCTGAACCTGCTTTGTCTTGTTTACTGCAAAACCCCACTGAGACACCCCAGTTTCATTTTCAGTGAACCCTTGGTAATAATAGCAGCAAAATACAGTGAACTTTCAAAGCAGGGAGAAAATACAAAACAGTAAAACCAAGCCACCCAACTTATTCGGTCTTTTGGTTTCTGCCCTTCCCTGGGCAACATCAGCAGCGTGTGGTAGCTGGGAGAGCCGCCTGGCACAGGCTTCTTTCCACTTAGGCGGCTTGTGGTTGATGAGGCCCAAGTAGGGAACAGCGAAAGACAAACATGTAAAATGATGGGTTGTCTGCAGCATATTCTGCTTATTCCAGGGGCTTGGAGGATGCACAAAATCAAATTCAGTGGTATGCACCATTGGGACCCTGGATGGAATGCCATTGTCAGCTCAGTACACCTTGAGAAGCTATTCTTTCAGGAATGTGGAAGGACAGTGAACTGGGAAAGTGTAGGTGGACCTCTCTTTAAGCTCGGGCGAGGCTATGGTCAGTTGCTTTGGGTTGTATGCATTGGGGAGAAAGAAAAGGAATCACCCCACTGGCTACGTTATTCCCTGGGAGAAACCGAAGCCCGTTCCGTCCCCACTGCCTTACGACACATTCTGAGAATCATGACTCTCAATGAAATAAAGTCATGCTACACATTTTAAAGGGGGTATTTTTTGCACCGTTCAGGTATAAGTGATCTGAAATCATGTTGGGGGAATTCTACCAACAAAACCACTTTCAACTCTAAGTTAAACTGTCCTTCGTCCTCAGAAACATTTAAGCTAGAGCTTTGCTGACCTCTGACTGTGTCCTAAAATGAAATGTTATACTTTCAGACAACAAGTATGGCTGTACAGATTTTCTGTCTATTTGATGGTATGTTGATATGCTTATTTTCCCCTGAGACATGAACATCTCTTTCAGCATTCCTAGATTTCAGCTAACCTCAAATTGATTCATTCTTTATGCATCGGTCAATCCACAATGTATGTACTGAGGTCTCCACTGCATGGCATTTAGTAACATTAACTCCCATATACAGTCTATATCACAGTGTATCGTTAGTGGTAGCATCATCAAAAAGGCAAGAGTTACTATGTGCAAAAAAGCACAGCTTATCAAACCTGTTAGACCCATTCTGTCTCCTCCAGGAAATAACATCAAGCACAGAGTCCATAAAATGTTAGCGTACAGGAAATAGGAGTTTGATTTTGTAATCTAAGATAGATTACACCAGTAAAGAATATGTGGAAGATGTATTAACAAATGAATTATCATTGACCCAGTATGCAAACTGAAAACATTGAAACATCGGTAGCATCTTTGGAATAGGTGATCCCCTAGCCCATTCTCTCTTCTACAGACAGAGCTTTATGCCCATATCTTGAACCCATGGTAAATGGAAACTTTGTTGTCGGTTATGACCCGGTCAGATGACAAAGTCCACCTACACACTCATTCAGAGTATTTGTCCTTCATCCAGCTATATAGTAAGTGTTTTGGTGACTTGAATATCAAAGCCTGCATAGATAAGCCATACTAAACTACTTAAACCATACCTTTTAAAATATGTGTTCATGAGAGGCATCAGTTGACATAGATCTTTTATTAACTTACTGAGCAGCTTAAAGAACCTTCTCTTTGTCATGGAAAATCTGCAGTGATTTTTTTCTCATCGCTGTCTGAGATATTCGCACCACAACTCCCAAATGTGATGTTCACGCTTATGAGAGATAGAGCTGAAGAAATGGGATATTTCATAAATACTAGTTTTGATGCATTTGCCGTATAATCAATCAGCTTTTAACTGACTCTGGGGCCTATGGAATACATTTTAAAGCACTGGGAATTTCCCTATTCCCATAACATACTTGGACACTCTTTACTGCTAGCGATAAACCTCAGGCATAAACATTGTGGAGAAAACCAGATGAAAAGAAACCTGTTTGAGTGAAAATTGACTTTGCTTCATAAATGTTAAAGGTAGAAAGATATCTGCAATACACAATAATTTTATTACTTAAGCTCATTCATGGTCATTATAGTCAAAGGCTCCGACTCCATGGGTATTTTCTAACACCTAAAAGATTGGCCAAGCTATTAAAAAAAAAAAAAAAAAGTCTGGTTGACAGTAAATGAATGAACCTGCAGCTGCAGCAGCACCATTCTATTGCTGGTTAACAAATAATTCTTTGGAAGTTGGGTTTGTGTAATATGTTTAGGAGCTTTTCCAATACTTTATCGATCTGGATAAGCCAAGCTAGGCAATGCGGCATCTCCAAACAGATCCCAAAATGGCTCACAAAGAACACAGGTTATTTCTCAGTCATGCCAAGTATCCTCTGTGAGTTTTCTGTGGGTCAGCTGCACATGATCATCCCCTTCACTCTAGGACCCAGGGTCCCAAAGCAGCCGTCATCCACAGCTTCCCCTGTTAGGTAGTGGGGGTAATAGAGACTGGGGCAAAGATAGTCATTGACGTCCCCTCCTGGCACAGCACACCATTCACAGCTCATTGGCCAGAGGAGGTCATATGACCAAGTCTGCTGTCAAAAAGGCAGGGACATGTGTCCCTCTGTGTCTCACACAGTGAAAATGGACATGTGAGTACACAAACGTGTATGACCAAGGCAAGTGTTTTAAATTGATAAAAACCTATCTCCTTCCTGTCTCTAACTCTAAGACAGACCGTACATGAAAAAGAAGAGGAAAATCCTTCATTCGTTCAACACATACCTGTTGAACCAATAGGAACGCCAATAGGAACCAAGTACGGGTGGCTAATCAAGGAGCTCACGGCTCCTTGGGGGGATGCCAGACAAAAGTAGCTGTGATTCCACTCAGACCGTATACTGGTGAAGATTGTGCTTAAATGTTTTTAGAGTTCTAAGAGAACTCTAAGTTTTTGTTACAAAGAGAGTGTCTGTATTGTCCCAGAAAACCAGTATCGCTTCGGAAGTCAGCTTGATTTTTAGCGTCGGATGGCTGTTTTGCCTAACTGAACTTTGAATTCAGTCCTAATTTAATCAGGGCAAAGGAGTCCCACTCCAAATCTTAGGACAGTATCTGAAAGGAGGAGGTAGAAGCTTTTGCCAGCAAGTAGTAGAAAATGGCAATAGAAAAGCAGAATGAGCAAAGACTTTTTTATTACCGGCATTTAATTGTCTTTCAGATCTAGACTATGTATATTTTAAGTGAGGCTTCGATATTACATTTTGCGAATACTGCTCTTGTCTGACTTGATGTCATGTTTGCTTAGGCAAAGCAATTTTTCTGCTCTTCTCCTTTCTAGGTCAGCCTAGTTGGAGCAAATCAAATTGTTCTGCCTCTCTCTTTCTTTCATACATCATCATTTAAGATCACCAAGAATTTGAGTTCTGGAACCTGCCCTTGTCTCCTTTTACAATATCTGTTTATTTCTGAACAGCATTCATGAAGGAGAACACTTTTCACAGGTTAATCAGAGAAATTGCGCGGGCCGACAGCAACAGCGAACTTATTGATCGCAGTGGAAGTCTCCAGAATGTGTGTTCCATTGGCTTCTGTGTGGAATTACTTGCAAAATCGTGGGGCTCTGATTCGGCTGGAAGAAAAATTACAATATAAATTCACAAATTATTTGTGTGTAATGAGGCAGGAAAACAATGAGTTTGTAAGTTTTATTTTAAGGGATTTTGATGTAAGGAAACTCCCCCACAGCAGCTTGAATTCATTTCAGTGAAGGACACTCATCCTGCACTTGAAAAAGCCTAGCATTTCCTTGGCCCGTTCTTCACAGCTTCTTGAGTGCCAGAGACAAGAGGTAACATGAAACAGCTAGACTAGGTCTGGGAAGAAAACACAAAGGCGGCAAACTGCTTTAATTGATCTCCTCACATAAAGTCCAAAAACCCAGAGGCTATCTTGAGTGCAAGACATGTCCTCCCGAAGATATTTCCAGTTACTCAGGAAAATCAAATCTTCTTTATACAACAGTCTTCAAGGAACAAGAAATATTTCATTAGGATTTTAACAGCGAGGGCTGAAGCAGAGAAAGCCTCCTCCTCTCTTTTGTCAAGATTTCTTGACAAAACAAATAAAAGCCTCCTAACATATTTCCATTAGAAAACAGTTTTGAAGTAAGAAGGAAAATGGACCTTTAGGAATATTTTTTGAAGGGGACTTTGGAGTACTTTGATGGTGATATAACAAAGAAGACTTGAGTGTGTGTGTGTGTGTGTGTGTGTGTGTGTGTGGTTATTTTTTAATTGCAATACACTTTGTGTGCCAAGCAGCAACTTGAACGACCCAGAGACTGTTATAGTCACTTATCAAATTATAGTTGAAGCATGATACACTTTTGCATAAATGTCTGGGATTCATCACTACTTTTTAAAATTCAAAGGCACCTAGTTGTGAGTGAAATCTGGCCACCAATTTCTAGGTCTTCCTCATCCGTCACATCATGGCTTGCCCTAAACTTTTCCCTTCCACAGAGAAGTTCCACCGCTCTCTGCTAGATTAAGCACGGCTGTTGTTGTTATTAATCACAAACATGGGAGTCTGGGTGGCTCAGTCGGTTAGGCGGCTAACTCATGGTTTCAGCTCGGGTCATGATCTCATAGTTTGTGGGTTGTGCAGATGGCACAGAGCCTGCTTGGGATTCTCTCTCTTCTCCTTCTCTCTCTGCTCCTCCCCTGCGCGCGCGCGCACACACACACACACACACACACACACACACTCTCTCTCTCTCTCTCTCTCAAAATAAATAAGTAAACTTTTTTAAAAGTTTTAAAATATTACAAACAACAACATATAATTTCAAAGATTTCAAATATTCATTGTGATTTTGGCTCTGACACAAAGCCTGTAAGTAGGCTTCTTGGTCTTTACAGAGCGTGGCTGGTTCACCTGCAGGCTTCAGCATTCAAGGAGCGCTAAGGCTACAAAAGCTTTCTGGAAGCCTTTAGGACTAGTCTCAGAGGATGGGCAGAGAAGCGCAAGTGAACACTGGTTTCCACATTGTTGTCAAAGAGCGTGAACACTGGAGCTTCCTGAGCTACAGCCACATAGAAAGATTACAATAAAAAGTCCCAGGGTGAATGCGGGGGAAGCTGATAAGAGACTCAAGTTCTATGAAAGTATTTGGGAAGCATGTAGCTAAATGATGGATGCAAATAACAAAGGGGAATGACGGAGCACAGAGAGGTGAGGGACGCACCACCTCTCAGGACATATTTCTGAGCAGCGTGCACACCTTGTGGCCTTGCGTCCCCACCAAGGACCAACACAGAAAGGCTATTTTTTTTTCTCGAAACATTGAAACCAGACAAGGTAAAAGTACTGGCGGAGGACATGAAAAGCCCAAATTAAGCAGCTGAATCCGATGTGAAAGTGAACAGCATCCAAAATAGACTTAAAAGGGGCGCCTGGGTGGCTCAGTCGGTTAAGCGTCCGACTTCAGCTCAGGTCATGATCTCGCAGTTTGTTGAGTTCGAGCCCCGCATCAGGCTCTGTGCTGACAGCTCGGAGCCTGGAGCCTGCTTCAGATTCTGTGTCTTTCCATCTTAGCCCCTCCCCTGCTCATGCTCTGTGTCTCTCTGTCTCTCAATAATAAATAAACGTCAAAAAAAATTTTTTTTAAATAGACTTAAAAAATTCTCTGGAAGGCGAACACAGAGACGAGCCATGGACAGTAATGTAACTGTAAAATGATCAGTACTTGGAGAGTAGATTTGACTATGGGGAATGACAAGGAGAAGAAGGATCTTGCAGCCATTTGTGTCTTCCTCCATCTTGGCCTCTCTCCTTTTAAAAATAAAAAGAGAGGGGCGCCTGGGTGGCTCAGTTGGTTAAGCGTCCGACGTCAGCTCAGGTCAGGTCCGTGAGTTCAAGCCCCGCGTTGGGCTCTGTGCTGACAGCTCACAGCCTGGAGCCTGTTTCAGATTCTGTGTCTCCCTCTCTCTCTGAGCGTCCCCCATTCATGCTCTGTCTCTCTCTGTCTCAAAAAATAAACATTAAAAAAAATTTTTTTTAATAAAAAGAGAAACAAAGACACAGAGGTTTTAAGATCTGCCCAGTGACGAAGGAGCCAGAACAAGAACCCAGGTTTCTTATTTTGATCCAGGATTTATGTCCACCAAATTGTCCCACCTGCCTGTCTTAGAAAATACAGCATCGTTCCAGACTGAAGCAGGATCTGCTTAACAGCCTATCCCGGTTCAGCGAGTAAGAACGGTCCACACTGTGGAGTGCTTTGGAATAAACAAAAGGTTTCCATGTATTGTACCTGGTTTTTAAAACTTGAAACAACTGGAGGCAGCTGTTTGATGTTTCCCTTGAAGAGACTGCCAGTGCCAGCTTTCTGTTTCCCAAGGGCCTGATGCTATAATCCTCTTGGCGTCTGCGATGTCTCTACTGCCGTCAAAGGTCAAACTAGAGGTACACAGGCATTTTAGTGGGTTTACTGCTATTTTGTCTCTTCTTTGTTACTCACAGTACTTTCATAACATCGTCCCTCTGAAAAAAAAAAGAAGGTAGAGAAAGAAAGAGGGAGGGAGAGAAGGAAGGAAGGGAGGGGAGAAGGAAGGAAGGAAGGAAGGAAGGAAGGAAGGAAGAGAATGTAGGTAGGTAGGAAAGGAAAGAAAGGAAGGGATTTTGTTTTCTGATATGGCTATTTGGGATTCCCACAGCAACTTTGCAGAATTCCATGATGAAGCCTGGAGGAGAGCTTTGCTCACTCAAAGGGAGGTGAAGAAAAGATTTGGGGGGAGGGGTGGGTCTGGATGATCACCACCGTGAGTGTTTCCAGAATGTTAAGTCAACTATCCTCCTAAATTTGCTTTCTGTTACGTTGCTGGGATATTCTCAAAGGCTGCTGACCATGGGGGTTTGGGATTCAAGATCCTCACGTTGTAAGTTTTTCCTATATACAATAGTAGTTTGAGCAAGTAAATTATATTTGATTGAATTGATGATTAGGAGTAAAAGCTATGGCTCTATTGATTTAAAATGATAAGAAACTTTCAGCACATTATTTAAATGCTTATGGGAATTGTACAAAGTCCCTCCAGGATTACAGACTTTTTGTTATAAGCCTTATTAGATACTTTTGTCTTCCGTGCCCAAATCATTGCATTATCTTGAATTGTGGTCATCAATTTTTTAGCCCTTTTGAGTCACCGTGATGCAGGCAGGACTGTGATTTAGCCGGAAACACCAAAGTCATGTCTGGCTGTGGGCTGGCTCGTGCCAACTCTAAAAACAAGACTGTGTGTTCAGGTAAGTAAAGCAAGACGCAAATGAACTCAGAGGTCTGATCCTTAAAAGTGCTGGCCAAGGCCTCTTTCCTCACCATGAACTTGGACCACCCTCCTCAAGAGGGTCACATGAGGACCCAATGAGACAGCACTGAGCCAAAGTGCAGATTCACCATCACTGCCAGGGAAAAACAATTCAAAACATTTGCTCTCAGGGATCCTTAGGGTTGCAGGTACATTGAAGTCCATCTAGTCCAATACTCTCACTTTGCCAACGAGGACCCTGGCATCCAGAGAGATGATGTGGCTGATTTGAAAACCACATCGGTTTAGGGCTGAGATATTTTTTTGCTTCTCAAACTCCATTAATTCAAGTGATACATCCAGTAATGTGTCCTTCAAAATAACGTCATTCTGGTTGTAGTAAGCCCATATAGAGAATACAGATCCATATGTATTCTAGAATAAAGAAAAGCCACAAAATTACAATCACAAAGAGAAATAAAGTAAAAATGAACGTGTTGAATTCACTGTCACAAAAAAAAGGTGGATCTTTTTTTTTCCTCTTCTCTTTGTAGATGTACTTTTCAGAGAAGTTTTAGGTTCATAGCAAATTTGAATGGAAAGTACAGAGAGGTCCAATATACCCCCTGCCCTGACACACACACAGCCTCCTCCACTGTCAGCATTCCAGAGTGGTGCACCTGGTTTTGTTTTCTTACTGGAGATTTGTCTCCTTGTACCAGTATCTCCCCAAATGCACCCTCCGACACCCCTTAACCGCCATTCTACTGTCTGTTGCTCTAAGTTCAACTTTTTGAAATTCTACTCAAAAGTGCGATCGTACAGTATTTGTCTTTGTCTGACATATCTCACTGAACATAATGCCCTCAGAGTCTATCCGTGTTGCTGTAAATGGCAAGATTTCCTTCTTTCCCATGGCTGAATAATATTCCCTTGTGTGTGTGTGCCTATGTATGTGTGTGTGTGTGTGTGTGTGCACATAGTACATCTTCTTTATCCTCTCATCTTTGATAGACACTTAGGTTGTGTCCATATCTTGGCTGTTGGGAATAGTGCTGCAATAAACTTGGGACTAAAGATATCTTTTTGACATCTTTTCATTTCCTTTGGATAAACACCCAGTAGTGGAGTTGCTGGATCATATAGTAGTTCTATTTTTGATTTTTGGGAGTTCTCCAGACTGTTTTCCGTAGGGGCTAAGCCAATATACATTCACACCAACCATGCACTAGGATTCTCTCTTCTCCAGATCCTTGCCAATGTTCACCCTTCTTGATGACAACCATTCTAACAGATGTGAAGTGATCAGAGTGGTACATTTGTCATAATTGATGAAACTACATTGAGCATCCTTTTCATCCAGGCTGATTTCAAATTAGCTGGAAGGAGGAATCCTACCCAAAATGCTCCCATTTTCTAGTGAAAACACAGAGAAAGCACTAGAACCTTGGGTGAGTCCCTCCGATTTTCCTCCTTTAGTTAAAATGGCAGGGCGAGGAGAGCAAAGCAGATGGATGCAAGTAACGAGAAAAGATCTAAGAGCCTTTCCAGCTCACAAACTCCAGCATTCTCTGAGGAATGATGATCGATGAAGTCAGAGTAACTCGTCCCCTCCTCTTATGAAACCATCTAGAAGTGTGTGGGAAAGGAGGGTCCACCTCCAGCTCCCACTGTTATTTCATCAACAATAACTTTCTCAGGGACTTTCACATCGAAATCATGTTTGTACCTTAGCATCTTCCAGCATCCACAAGAGACAGCGAATGTTCTCAGTATATCTCCAGGACTCACATATGCCAAGGCATAGAGAGGAGAATTGTAATGTCTTTCTCCACAAGCATGATGCCATGCCCAATTTTTTTTAAAGTTTATTTATTTATTTTGCGAGAAACAGAGAGAGAGAGAGAGAGAGAGAGAGCTCGTGCGAATCGGGGAGAGGCAGAGAGAAGGGGGGAGAGAGAGAATCCCAAGCAGGCCACATTGTCTGTGCAGAGCCCAATGGGGGGCTCGATCCCATGATCCGTGAGATCATGACCTGAGCCGAAATCAAGAGTCGGGTGCTTAAAAGACTGAGTTCCCCAGGGCCCCCCATGCACAACTTTTTAAATAAGGCCCCACTGCCCCTGCCAGAGCTGGCTGTTTATGGGGCTGTGGTGCCTTTCCCTGTGTCCAAAGAAGTGCTGGAGGCCGGGCCTTTGGAATCTCCTAGACATGATTCGTTACTGAGCATCTCACCGCAGATGTTCTACTCTTCTGTTTACTGGGCCTCTTTCACCTCTCCTTCCAGAGAAACCTCCGTCTTGCTGTCCGGCGCCCCCACCCTGGGGCTTCATCCTCTGCACACACTGTCCCCATGCGTCCCACAGCTGTGGCTTCGCTCACAGTTTTCTAGGCACAACACAAGAGAAAAGGTGTTTTCATATCACGGCTAATTTACCACAGTCAGGACAAACACAAAAGCAAAACATTCTAAAAATGCCAGGAACCTGGGAGGAAAGTCTGTTTGCTAGGCTGGTGCTTCGCTGTGACCTCAGATCCCTTTCCAAGATTCTCACTGTTACTGTAACACTAGGTGGCCGTATCTTCTGGAAATACAGATGCAAAAGTGCTTGGGTTATTTTCTTTTGTGAGGTGTGTGTGTGTGTGTGTGTGTGTGTGTTTCACCTTATTAACAGGATGTGTACTACCTAGTAAGCAGTGTGTGATCACTACTTATAAAATTGAATCAAAGTGCAAGTTGTTTCACACATTTCTCCCTTCCCTTTAGCTTTGGTGCCTTCTTTTCTTGGAACAAAGGAGGTTAGCGGAGAGGTTTCCTAAATGTGAGAAGTAGGGCCACGTTGGACTCCAGGGGACTTTAAAACCAACTTCTCCATCCAAACATGCTTCCTCATCCCTCCCCACCCCCCGACATTTTGGGGAAAGAAATAGCAAAGGGTTACCTTTTGCCCTTCCTGGAGATAGACTACAAAGCCAGAAGTTAGAGAAAGATGTGTTGCGGCTATCTCAAAGGACCTCTCTGCCCACTAGACCAGCATTTCTGAATATGTAGGACCGGGATCACCTACATCAGAAGCTTTTTTTTAAAAAACAAATTGCTGAGGGCCAACCAAGAGCCACACCAAATCAGCCATGCCGGGGCTGAGGGACAACGGATCTGTACATTCAACACACTCTCTAGTGATTCTGATGCTAAAGCTCTGGAGGACCTGCCTTTTTACTCTGCATTCACCACCAAAGAGTCCAATGTATGTTTCCCGGAAGAAGGGTACTCCATTAGATGTGTACGAATGAATTCTTGGCTTGCGTGTGGTAGAACTTACCCTACAGTGAGCTCCCAACAGAGAGAGAAGAATCCTAACTAAGACTTCCTGGCAATTCTAGATTGAAGCTCTGCTTCCTGGCCGTCCCTGCTGCCGGTCTCACTGATGTCACAAACTTCAACCACAGTCTTGTATCACTGCTCCTTTTCCAGAAGCAAATGTAAAGAGAAACACCACACAGCCAGCTGCTGGAAATCTTTCTAGAAAGAGCTTCTATATAAATCAAACAGCCTAATAATTCATGAATATTTCTGAACTTCTTTGTCACTTAATCCACATCATATGGTAGCTTCTTGTTCTGGGAAGTGCAAGTGAACTCATTTCAGCCCCTTGCTCCGTGTTCAGTTGAGAAGTGGGGTGGCCTGGTGTGGGAGGGGGCTGCTTGCTGATCTGGGAGTCAGGGCTCTAGCCCCACTGCTTCCTCGGCATCACCGTGTGGCCTTGCATGGCTGACTTCTACTCGTCTGCAAAATGAGGGATGGCTGGACTACAGTGGCTCCACCATCCCCTCCTGGGACACAATCGCAAGCTTCCGTAAGTGTAGAACGTGTGACCCCATTGAACACTGATCAGCAGGGTCCGGATCACACTTGGGAGCTCCTGAGAAAGAACTCTGTGGGGCCAAAAGCCCAGCTGAACGAAGGCTGGCAAGATGCTTCCCACAGAAACTAGAGTCCTCAAAGTTTTATTTATTTTTCAGAACATCTGCCTAATGTCTTTTAGGGCGTGATTCATATTTTTTTGTTGTCCAAAAGGGAGTCCAAGAGGGACAGAGTAAAGAAACCAAATGAAATGACCTCAAGAATATCCCAAAAGAATAGAGGTAGGGGAAAAGTCATGCTTGAATTTAAGCCATTGAAAACATTTGGCAAAACGCAGAGTTCTTCCTGCATGTTCAATGTTGTGAATTTTCACATGAGCTCACATTGTTCCCAGAACCCACCAGACCCTGGCCCCTCACATCCTCTACCTAGAAGGATGAGGCTCCCAGGAGTGAATCTGCACCTCACGTACCCTCTGCAGCTGCCATCTGCTTAGTCTGGGAGCCGTCCAACTCCTCCCATACTTCCTCTTTGAGATAGGATGTCCCAAATTACACAGCCAAGGTCTTCAGCCCAGGGGGGTTTATTCTCCACTGGATCTGCAGAGTGAGAAAATGGATCTGATCTTGAACGACTGTGATTAAACAATTGCATAAATGTCATTGAAATTCGTGTTTTCCCAGGTGAAAATGGCCTTATATTCACAATGTTGGGTTCCACACATTTAGAAGACCCCCCAGAATCCGGAACTGTCCCATAATTTCCCCAAAGTTTTCTTTTTTCTTCTCCTTCTTGACTTAGCTTGGTCTTATTCAAGGTAGAAATCCCTGGGTCAGAAATTTTGCCTAGTCCCATAAATATGACTTTTCCAAGGTCCCAAGAGGCAGAAAGGAAGCCAAATGTGATTACCCAGCCTCTAGGCTTTCATCATGGTGTGATTCCTCAAAGGAGCTGAAGGTAGTGCACATTTCTGAACTTAAATATCCCTTCCAAGAGGCTCTTTGCCCCGTTGCTTTGATGAGGAAAGAAAGAGTCATAAGAGGGATTTTCACACAGGGACAAAGCAATGTGCCGTGCGGCCTGTTTTATCTGTGTTCTCTTGACCAATATGGCTATCACTGTGTGTGAATAAGTTCAACTCCTCTTTCCTCCTCTCCTCCCCTCTCCTCCCCTCCTCCTCTCTGCTGTCATCCTGGAAACTACCTTTGCCTGCTCCCTGCCTATTGACAGTTTTTAAGACCATTTTCAAATATCGGGCAAGCAAAAATGTTACCTCATTTAAAGTCAAGTGCCCTTGGGCAAGCCAGTTAATTTCTCTGAGCCTCTAATTCAGCAACTCTCAATTTTGACTCTACATTAAAGTTACCTGGAGAACTTAAATAAGTACTCACGTCTGGTCCCTATCCCCACAGAATGCTGATACCTTTGGTTTGGGGCTGGACAAGGCTTGGTATTTGGCAGGCTCCCCAAGAGTTTCCAGTGTGTAGCCCACTGCTCTAGGTCCTAAATCTTCAAAGTGAGGTTCTTAGGCCAGCTGTATCAGTCTCACCTGGATGCCTGTTAGAAGTGAAGAGCCTCAGGCCCCATCCCCAGACCTGCCATATCTGAATCTATGTTTCAACAAGACCCCCAGGTGATTCATAGGTACATCATAGTAAGAGAATCGTGGTTCCAAGTCCTTAACATGTCAAAGAGGATAATAATGTTCATGGGGTACTGAGCTCTCTGCCACATGTTTTTCCCCATGTAATCCCAAAAATCTAAAGAGGAGAGACTGTGCCTGTAGGCTCTTAAGACCTTAGCCTGATTCCCAAAGCCCTGGTACGTGAACATGTAGGTTTTCTGGGGAGTAGCAATTATTCCCTTAATGTGGTTTTCTTAAGAGGCTGATTGTTAAATGACTGTGCAAAATGGTCCCACAAGTTTAGTATTTCCATTTGATCTCAGAAATTGGATTTCCCCAAAAAAAAATTTAATAAAATTTGCCTTCTTTTTCCATCACATTTTAGTTTAATTCAGGCATTATAAATCAACTCTAGCTGGCAGGCTCATTTGAGGAAAAGCGGTTTTAGGATGGGGATTAGTTAAATTGGTGAAACAGAAGCTGAATGAGTTGGGTTCGAGCTGATCGGACAAGTTTGTTTGAAGAGGTCAGCAAACTATGGTCCACAGACCACAACAACATCTCCTCCTTGTAAATAAGGCTTTACTGGAACACAGCCCCGCTCATCCATTTGGGTATCATTCATGCTGCTTTCACACCACCATATTAGCACTACAATACATGACTCCTACAATGGTAGTAGTCACAAGAGAGACCATATGGCCTACAAAGCCCAAAATAACACTGTCCGTGTCCCAAAGCCTATGTTCCACTAGCCTGTCACAGAAAAAATTTGCCTGTTCCTGGTTTAGAGCGACTACTGAGGCCAAGGTTGGGTGTTCACTGGCCATCTGGGCCCACTTGTTTGGCTCTGTGGCCCAGTCTCTGACCCTGTGTAGTCACAGCAAGCCCGGTGGGTTGGGAGGGAGTGGCCAGAGCACCCAGTATAGATTCATCTGCATTCTGGGAACAAACGGGAGCAAAGAGAACATCCTCTTTGCATATGATGTCTGTCAAGTTGGTAGCAGTATTGCTTGAGCTTCTATCTGACATGTCCCCATTATAAGTAAATGTGTTCCAAAATAACGTTGGAAAAGAGCCTAGCAAGAAAACCCTGAGTTAAACACAGAAATGCAAGATTTCTAGTCAAGGCGGAAAGCAAGAATCTTTACCTAGGAAAAGTGAAAGGTAAACTAATTTATTTCCAGGCTATCTCAAGCAGGAAATTCCTTCCTCTGGAGAGGTTTCAAGTGCTTAGAACATAGACATTAACCGAAATTTGGATTATTTCAAAGAGTTCCTAAAACAAAAGTATATACTCTTTTCTATTTTTTTTTTTCTCTTCAGTAGGCTATGGAGAAATCAAAAGTCACTTCAGATTTGATTTCAGCTCTCAGCCTGAGAACCACTAACTGCTGACTATGTAGCAGTGATGTTTTGTGTGATAAGAATTAAAAGAAAGATGGATAGAGGTAGGCAGAAAGAATCTCCCCAAACGTCGGTCCTTGAAACTGGATGTTCCTTTGGCTGTATTTCATATTTCTGAATTTGATATTTTTTCTCTGATAATTCCTCTGAGTTTGGGTCCCTTTTTTCATCCAAGTTGGGCTTCTGTGTCTTCCAGTAGGTGCTTTGAGGCCAAGAAGCTGGCCATCAGGGGACCTAATGAGGCCCATGGATAGCAGCTGGATTGAACTGAAGTATAGCAATTAGCTTTTGCCTAATTCCATCCAAATGGTGTTTCTAGATCTGCAACGGTTGATACGTAGTGAAAGTTCCAAGTGGGGGGGAAAGAAAAAAAGAGCAAGAGAAAGATACTAACAGTCGTGGGTCTAACAGATTGTTCTAATTATATTCTCACGGTTTCATTTTGCAAGTTTTGATCAAAATGAAAGATTTGAAGTCTTTGCATAATCTCTCTGTACATACTTTGTGCTGCCAGTTTACTCTCTCTGGCACGGGGCTGGCTCAGCTGTTGGTCTCTGGCATAGGGATACCGAAATGTGGCCGATGCCGCCTTCAGAGCAGAACTAGAAATGTGTGGTTTAAAGCTATATAATGGCTTGAGAGGAATGATGATGCCCTTTTGTCAAATTATTGTAACAAGATTATTTTCCCAGAGGATTTTTTAGTACTCTGGAATTATATATATATAGATAAATACATTTATCTATATATATATATATATATATATATATTTAGGGAGAGAGAGAGAGAATCCATTTGGTGGTTCTGACTAAATTGACCAGTAATGAGTTTTGCTATGAGTAAATTTGATGTCAGGAGTTTGCTAGAGAAGTAACAGATGTGAAGATCTCTGTTTACAGGAAAGACACTTTTCTTTTGGCCACTGCATGTGAGTTATGGGAGAGGTTAACATTTTCTTTTCTCTGTATGTTTACATCAAGGTTCTGGAAATCATTGAGAGGAGATGACAAGAGCACAAGACAAGATACTCCCCGGGGCAATAGATGAGGGATTTAGGGATGAAATTGGTCTGTGCATCAGGAATGGAAAAGATCCCAGGCTCTTCATATGCTTTATGAATTAATATCCGTATCCACTACCTTCTTCATATAGTGCTGAGCCGGAAAGTCTTCTGAGCCACTGAAGTTAGCTGTAAAGTACTCACGACCTCCCTTAATGTTTTTTGCTATATCCTTCTTTTACTTTATTTATAAGTTTGAAATTTTAGGTAATCAGTTTCTTGGCTCGCTTTTTGCCCTTTCCCAGATTTTGCAATACCTGCAGTCCTGGCCATAAATCTCGTTTAAGACCAATACTGTACAGGATCTCGTCAGCATCTGACCGTGCTGGCTCTGAGACCCAATCCTGAGATTCTGAGT
Organism: Panthera onca; assembly: GCF_046562875.1. Taxonomy (NCBI): domain Eukaryota; kingdom Metazoa; phylum Chordata; class Mammalia; order Carnivora; family Felidae; genus Panthera; species Panthera onca. The sequence goes on along the minus strand of NC_138339.1, from coordinate 174,592,878 downwards.
CGGTCACCAGAACCGCAGCCTGACAAGTTTTGGGGGTTCGCCCCTTGTCAAACTAGGATAAACCCAATTTTAGAATCTGGGCAGGCTCTGTCCCTTCCTGGTGGATCCCAAAAGGAAACCAGTCACGTGGACTGCAATTCACTTCTTGTATTCCCCTGAGAAGTTGTGGCCAATAATAGTAAATGAAATCTGTGAGTTGTTGTACAGTTTGCAAATGCACTTGGACTAATCTTCCTTAATCTTTGCAGTAACTCAACAAGTGAGGTATTATCTTCTTGATTTTACCAATTCAGGAAGTTGAAGTCCACAGAAATTAAGTAAGCTTCCCTGTGATTTCACAGTTAAGTAGCAGCGATAGGATTCAGATGCAGATCCTCTGACCCCAAATACCATTCCTTTCCCACTGCGATAAACCACCTACGTATTAACCTATTAACCGGCAAATGAAGACAGCCAGTAAAGCAGAAATCTAATGAGTGATTAAGAAGCTCATGTAACTGCAGAACCAAAGGAAGAGAAGGTGTTCAGATGGTGGGAAAGGACAATGAGTGTGCAGGAAACAAAGAAGCAGAGAGAAAAGTCATTTTTAAAAAAGATGAAATCACAACTATGAGTCAAGTTCCTTATAGAAAAGCCCAGCCTCTCTCCTGTTTTCCAAACATTCCACACATTGCCTTGATCAAGACTTGGAAAGACTTGTTGAAACTAAAAAAGTATAGAGTATCTTCTATGGTTTCTTCTGTTTTGTTTTTATTACTTATCAAGGGCTGGAGAGTCAGTATGTTCTATTTTGCTGGCAAATCTGTCACAACTACTTGAGTCTGTCATTCTTGCATGAAAGCAGCCATAGCTAATATGTAAATGAATGGGCATGGCTGTGTGCCAGTGAAATTTATTTACAGAAACAGTAGCCAACTGGAAAACCCAGCTTGCTGGCCCTTGCCTTAAAACAATAGCTTCCAACCCATGTTGAAACATGACTGCACGTTACAATCCCCTCAGAAACAGTAAAAAATACTAATGCCCCCGCGTCCTTCCCTACAATAGCTGAATCGTTCTGAAGTGAGATCCAGGCATCGATATATATTTCTAAAGCCTCCCGGAAATTCTGGTGTCAAAGCAAGATGAGGGCCACTGACCTAGATTCTAAGACAGTGGTTCTCAAAGTACAGTCCCCAGGAAGGACAGCAACTTCAGCATCCCCCGGGAACTTGTTGGGAATCAAATTCTCAAGCCCAACTCCAGACCTTCCAAATCTGAAAGTCAGGGAATGGGGCCTGGAATCTGCATGTTAACAAGCCCCTCAGGTGGTTCTGAAGTACAATCAAGTTTGAGAACCACAGGTCTAGGGCCTAGAGAGTAAGCATTCAGCCCCAGGGCTCTTCCCTCATGGGTAAATTAGGTATTAAGTTCTAGAGCCAGCACCAAATTTGCATCAAAAATGCAGCTTCAAGCCCCCCTTCTGACTGTTAGTATACCCCCCTGAGCCTCAGAGTCTCCCTGTTGGGAAAAGAGTAACGTATCATCTATACCTCTATGGTGTGTATGGTGGTTAAGTGATTAGATGTTTTCAAAGACAACTAAAAAACTATCAAGCACCCCACATAGGAAACCATTAACTACAGTTGAACTGAGATTGAAGGATATGCTGGTTTCCATGGGCTTGGTCCATGGTTCTTGGTTGAAGAGGCTGCAGTGGCCCAAAGGGTTACCATGAAGCATAATCTAGAAAGTGGTCTATCCTTCCAGCCTTTTGGTGATTCTGCTTTCTGAACTACAATGAAGCCCCGAAGAAAGGAAAACAGGACAGGAGTAATGCACCTATGTAGTCAAGGGGATGAAGGAGGCACTATCTCAGGAAAGCCAGGAAGACAGCTAGAATTAAGGATGATAGGACGTGCTCAAGGGACATATACCCTTGTATAAAGTAAGCAAAGTGAACAATGAATCCTCCCAGAGATATTTTTCCAGCATTCTCAGAGCCACACCGCTTGCTACACCTTGACATATGTTACCTGTCAAAAAGTAGCACCGACTACAATCACAAACGTATTCAAAAACGTCTAGACACCTTTATGAAGAACATACATAATTTGTTCCTAAGACAAACTGGGATGCTTTGGAGGTAAATTTATAGTCCTGTAGGTTTGACATCTAAGAGGATAAACATTTGACATAAAGTATCCCTTAGAACCTCTTTTAGAATATAATGTCCTAAAAGAGTCAGGATCTAACACAGTGTGGTGATTCTTGAGTTCTTGTGAGACCGAAACCAAGAAATGTCTCAGAACATCTGCTGTTTTAGGAATGTGTGGATTGAACTGAATAGTCCCAACATAAAGACTCTTCAGAAATCAACCATCTTGTACAGTCTCTAGAGTTACTCTCTGAACTTCAGGGAAAATATCGATGCCAAAATCAACACCACTATTAAAACTCCCCCATCTTGCCTTCCTGTCTAAGTGCAAGACCCAGCTCTCTCAGATGTTATTTTATTTTCTTTCTTTCTTTCTTTTTTTTTTTTTTTTTTTTTTTTTTGGTTCATCTGCAGCATAAACGATGAGGAAAGGCAAGGTCAGCGAGAGGTTTATTCTTCTTTACTTGGACAAAGGCTTGGGAAGTGTTGTTTAGACATTTTCTTATGTAGATTAGATATTAACTTTTAGTAGTAAAATGCCCTGAGAAGCATTTTGCTGGGAGATGCTGGGAAAATTTGAAGTGGGTTAAAATGAGCCATGATACACCAGACCTGCAGGTGTGGCACCTGGAGTCCAATGAGGGGGGATTACCTCCTATGTTTCCCTTCCAGCCTTGCTAAGATTTCCTAACCCCAGAGGACACATCCAGACTGCTTTTCTCAGGGCAGCGTAACTGCCTAGTACATAGATCAGTTGAAATATGAACCAAGGAGGGTGTGAACTGGCTCAAAATATGCTGATTTCCAGATGTTCTTAGATTCTCTCAAACCCTGATTGCCCCCAAAGACCATCCTGAGTTGGTGGATGGCAGTGATTACTCATATTTCTTTTCCATGATCAAGGCAATAATTTTAAAGCCCCGCAGTCTTCTCATGAGCCTATGTCTGGGTCTTGTCTAGGTCATATATTACTTCTCAGTATGAAAATTGCAGAGTCTCACTGGATTGGGCTGTAAAATATCTGCACACTGATGCTGGTTTTTTGATTTGTTGCTCTTCCCAGGATGGAAAAGTTCTCAGAAATCTGAATGAAGGGCTGGTGTTTTATATAGTGACCTTCCGTGAAAGAAAGGTCATGAAATGTCTCCTTTCTCTGCCACAAAAATCAGGAAACAAGGAGAACCGTTATGAACGTGTTCCAGGGAAATAAAAAAAAAAAATATCTAAAAGCAGTGAATTTGAGTTTACACGGGAAAAAAAAATATTTGCAAAGCATGCTTAGAACTGACGTTATTATTGCATTCTAAAATCTCACTGACTTGGGAATTAAAAAAGAAATCCACCGTGTGAAAAAGTTGAGATCACAAATGCTAAAACTCTGGGAGGTTCTTTTGAGTCTGTTTATCTGATAGCTGGGTTAAATAAAGGCTCATAAAAACCGTTATGAAGGGCAGTCTTCCACCTGTTTATGGAATGAAATAAAAGTCTATCACCAGACAGCACCATGAGGAGAAAAGAATTTTTACCCTTTCTACTTCCACCCTGTTCAGAGACACATTTGTGGCCACCTACCTCACCGTCCCATTAGCCTTTGAGCTGACATATTTCCTCCCAGTACCTTATGAGAAGAAATACGACAACTCTCCAGTTGCATGGGAGAAAGGAAAAAGAATTTGATCTCAGTTCCTATGAGAGCTCTCAACCGCAAAGGAAGTGATCTTAGTGTCTCAGAGTCTTTGCTTTCCCAATTTGTAAGATGAAGTTAATAATATCTGATGGGGAGAGGTTAAGTGTTTCATCTCAGTTCACACCTGGTTAGAAGCAGAGTGGGGACTTGAACCTGGCTTGGGCCGTAACAGAGCGCGTTTGATCCATGGTATTGATATCTGATGAGTAAAGGGGATGGGACACAGAAAACCCTCACAACTGGGCCTTATACACAGTGAGCTCTCTGTACAAACCTGTTCCCATTTTCTTTTCTCTTATTCCCTGTGCCTTATGCCATGTTACCCCTGTCTCCTGAAGCACTTGATGCATTCTGTGACCTTCGATGGCACACACTAAGTATGGACATAGGTGATTCATGTGCCTTTAATGCTTTCTGGCCCAATTATTGCTACTGTGTCCTTTTATTTGTTTACCTGTCATCCTTGCATTGCAATGGATTTCATTTCATGCCACCATATAGTGTTGTGCTTGCAGTTCTTCATTAACAATGATCATTTTAAAAGATAAAAATCATAGGGGCACCTGGGTGGCTCAGTCGATTAAGCGTCCGACTTCGGCTCGGGTCATGATCTCGCGGTTCGTGAGTTCAAGCCCCGCATCGGGCTCTGTGCTGACAGCTCAGAGCCTGGAGCCTGTTTCGGATTCTGTGTCTCCCTCTCTCTCTCTGACCCTCCCCCGTTCATGCTATCTCAAAAATAAATAAACGTTAAAAAAAAAAATTAAAAAAAAAAAAAGATAAAAATCATAGATAGATGATCAATTTTCTTACGGATCAGGAATTTGAAAAATAATCCCAGCACCCTCAGGGGAAGATTTCACGTACAGATTGCTAATCTGCCTCCGGCTACAGCTGACACCAAGGAGTTTGGGGGAAGAGAACAAAATGCAAAGGAGGACTGAGAGCCAGGAGCAGAGCGAGCCAATGCCGCTTGCTAGAACTATCTTTCCTGAGCATAAATTGACAGCTACTCTGCCCATCTGCTTCTCTTTACCTGAGGTTAGATTTATTGGGCCCACAAGATGCTGTTTTTAGCTACTCTTGGTCCTGGGATTTCCTGGCCATCCATGTTCCAGAGCCTCCAGGTGCCCCATAATGACATCACTGAACCCCACCACGGTGTGCTCAAAGGAAGTCATATGGCGGTAGCCAGCCTCTACTGAGAACTAACACGTGCCTGTTTTCATTCCTTTAATCCACATAACAACCCAAAATTTTATGGATGAGGAAATGGAATCACAGAGTGGCCAGAAGAAATTCCACCAGATTTAGAAGTCTGTAATAAACTCACGTAAAACGCCTTGAGGAGAGCCCAGCCAGGAAGTGATTTCCATATTACACACTTGAGGTTGATTTAGGGACTGAGTCACAGTGGGAGACAGCTGATGTTTCAGAAATGTTTTGACCCTAATATTTAACTGGTTAACCTTCTGTCTTGCCATTGCCCTTAGCTTAGGAGAGCGTAAGGCCATGATCTCCATTTTGAAATGAGGCATTGTGCTCTAACCATTGACCCAGCTGGGCAAACCCTGCATCATAATTAAATGCTGTTGTTACCATGGGCATAGACTTCATAGACTACAGGGGTATTATTTTAGGAGTTTTCTTTCCTAATCACTCACTTCCTAACACTTGCTGTCATTCACGTATCCTCACAGTGTAACTTATCTCTGTGACTACTCTCTCAGGGCCTGTGATAGTCAGTCATGGCTACAACCTCAAGAAATTTACTGCTCAGGGAAAAATAAGCTAAACGTGAATATTTTGCAACTTAGGGTCAGTGTTTTACTGGAACCATGAGAACAGGAATGCATGAAAAAAGATCCAAAGGGTGGAAGAGTGATGCTCTTAGCTGGTCCAAGTAGTGAAATAAAAGTGTGCTGGTATGGAATGAAATCCTAGTGCTTGTACTCTACACTTTCTAAGAAAGACCTAGGGAAATTATGATCTGCCTAACTTCTAAGGTTGCAAAGCCAAATGACAGAAATCATGAGAAACTTCTCATTTTTCCTTAAGATGATACCAACTCACCTTAAAGGTGTCAAAAGAGCAAAGAACTGGCTAAATGGCACCCAGGGGCAGGGGCAGCAGAGCAAGAGTATGAATCAAGCTGGAAGTCATGGTAATAGGAGGATCTGGGCTCTGGAGGAAATCGTTTTAATTGTGAAGTGTTCTCGCACGTGCTGCTAGAAACTCATAGGAGAATTTTATAATTATTTTACATATTTTATAATACCAAGAAGAAAACTCGGAAAATTAGACTGTATTGCCACTAAAATCAGTCAGGCTGTGTCTGCAGGGAGTGTCAGCGCTAAACTAGATGTCTTCCCAGGAATATTGGGGCCCCACTTATACAGAGCCATTATTTCGTGTTTGGTCACTTACGTTGCCTAGAACCTTACTCAACCCTCTCTTTGTCTATATGTCCTGAACCTTAACCCTTTGTCTATATATATATATATATGTCCTGATTCTAGGATGCAAACATCCCTTCATAAGGATAGGAATTCTGCTTACAAAAAGCATTCCAGGGGCGCCTGGGTGGCTCAGTTGGTTGAGCTGCCAACTTTGGCTCAGGTCATGATCTCACGGTTTGTGGGTTCAAGCCCCGTGGGATCCTTTGTCCCCCTCTCTCTGTCCCACCCCAGCTCATGTTCTCTCTCTCTCTCTTTCAAAAATAAAAAAAGAAAGAAAGAAAAGCATTCCATATAGTGGAAGCACATGGTACATATTCAGTATATTCTGAATTTATAAATGAGTTCACTGTACATTCCTCTGCTTTAGTTTTCTCTTTTGTTGAACTAAATTTGTTCTCATTTTGTCCTAAACTCTCAGAACATTCCAAGGAATTTCCTTTTTTGGAAAAATGTAGGCTCCTAGCAGTCAAGCCAGGCTGGATGTGAAGTTAAAGTATTCTTAAATTAGCACTGGTATTATTACATTTATAAAGAAAATATGTTAACTGGTCTATATTTATAGAATCTCAAAAACATATTAACTGGTCTATACTTACAGAATCTTAAATGTTTGAAGTAGATGATAGAATTCACCGTATTTCTCAATTTAGGGTCTGCTACTGAAAAGCACTTAGTAAAATTATTCAGTCTGTCATCCTTTCATGTCTAAGAAAACACCCTCAGGTCAATCTTTTTCATCCTTCTTAGGCTGACACCAAGTAATAAGATTCTTTTTTCTAATAGTATCTACTACAGGGCTGTGCTCCCTACTTTAAGAAAGCTGATATCAAGAAATCTGATTTTTCTGAGGGGAAAAAAGTCACACTTGCTTCGCAAAAGAATTTTATTTAAATAGCAAGCTCCCTCTGAGTACCTAAAATGGGATTCAGTTTACCAAAACATGACTGGTGCATAGCAGAGAACGTCCTGTTCACCTACTTTTATTTAGGGCTCCTCGGTTTCTGCACTTTGAGAGAACATGCCCACTGCAAATTTACTGTCCTTATCTAAAAGGCAGATGATGGAGAGAGCCAAAGCATAAGAGACTCTTAAAAACTGGGAACAAACTGAGGGTTGATGGGGGGTGGGAGGGAGGGGAGGGTGGGTGATGGGTAGTGAGGAGGGCACCTTTTGGGATGAGCACTGGGTGTTGTATGGAAACCAATTTGACAATAAATTTCATATATTGAAAAAATAATAAAAGGCAGATGATGCCATCTACATGTTTAATGAGACACACCTGTCTCTCATTATGTTTGCTATGTGTTTAGACTGATCCAGCCCTGGGGTTCAAGAGGGTCCTCTAAGAAAGCCATCCAACTGTCTTGAGACCCTCAACCTGTCAAAACTGCACACGACAAGTGGTTGATATTATTATTATTTTGCTGGCGGGCCCTGCGTCAGTGTCCAAGGGCTGCCAGAACAAACTAGACAAACTGGGTGGCTTCAAACAACATAAGTCTATGGTCTTACAGTTCTGGAGGCTAGAAGTCTGAAGTGGAGGCATTGGCAGACCCATGCTATCTATGAACGCTCCAGGGGAGAATCTGTTTCGTGTCTTTCTCTTAGCTTCTAGGGCTGCCTGCAAGCCTTGGCATTCCTTGGCTTATAGGTGCATCACTTCAATCTCTGCCTCCACCATCTTCCTGCGTGTCTGAATGATGATCGCTTTCTCCTCCCTGTTTGTCTCTCTTCCCCTCTTCTTCTGAGGACACCAGTCATACTGGATTAAGAGCCCTCCCTACCACAGTGTAACTCAATCTTACCTAATTACATCTGCAAAGACCCTATTTCCAAACAAGGCCACGTGCCTCAGCATGTCCTGATCCGGGGATGAGGACATCAAACGTATGGTTTTTGTTGTTGCTGTTTTGTTTTGTTTTTGTGGGATGGTACATTATGCTTTTTTAAAATTCTTTTATTGAAGTACAGTTCACACACAGTGTTACATTAGTTTCAGATGTACAACATAGTGATTCCACAAATCTATATGTTATGCTGTGCTCACCACAAGTGTGGCCATCATCTGTCACCACACTACACTATCACAATACCATTGAGTACATTCCCTATGCTGTACCTTTCATCCCCATGACTTATTCATTCCGTGACTGGAAGCCTGTACCCCCCACCCCCCTTTATCCAATGTTCCCATTCCCCCCATCCCTTTGTCCTCTGCCAACCATCAGGTTGTTCTCTGTATTTATGACTCTTTTTCTGCTTTGTTGTTTGTTTGTGTCATTGCTCATCTGTTTTAGTTTTTAGGTTCCACATGTAAGTGAAATCATATGGTGTTTGTCTTTCTCTATCTGGCTTATTCCAGGTAGCATAATACCTTCTGTGTCCATTCATGTTGCTGCAAATGGCAGGATCTTGTCCTTTTCCGTGGCTGAGTAATATTCCATTATATGTATTTATCCATTCATCTATCAATAGACACTTGGGTTGCTTCTGTATCTTGGCTATTGTAGATAATGCTGCAATAAACATAGCCGTGCATGTATCTTTTTGAATTAGTGTTTTCATTTTCTTTGGGTAAATACTCAGTAATGGAATTACTGGATCATATGGTAGTTCTCTTCTTAACTTTTTGAGAATATCCATACCGTTTTCCACAGTGGCTACACCAATTCACATTCCCACCCACAGTGCACGAGGCTTTCTTTTTCTCCACATTCTTGCTAACACTTGTTATTTCATGTCTTTTTGATACTAACCATTCTGACACGTGTAAGCTAATACCTCACTGTGGTTTTGATTTGCATTTCCATGAAGATTGGTAATGGTTTCATGTGTCTATTACCCCTGTATATGTCTTCTTTGGAAAAATGTCTATTTAGGTCCTCTGCCCATTGCCGAATCAGATTATTTGTTTTCTGGTGTTGAGTTGTATGAGTTCCTTATATATTTTGGATATTAACCCTTATCAGATATATCATTTGCAAATATCTTCTCCCATTCCACAGGTTGCCCTTTCATTTTGTTAATGATTTCCTTCACTATGCAAAAGCTTTGTATTTTGGTGTAGTCCCAGTTGTTTATTTTTGCTCAACCTACGTTTTTCTTGAACACAATTCTGGCCACAGTGGACCCTGTTTTGCCCATTCATGTGAAAGAGTGCTAGGCTTTACTCTTATCACACATTCCGTGTTGCACTGGCTTTGTGCTGTACTACTCAACATGGATAGATGTTCTGAAGCGTCGCTTCTAACAAGGATAATGCAATACAGACATCAACTTTTGGTGTGACAGGTGGGACACAGGTGGAGAAGGAGGTATAGATTCGAAGGTGTCAAGGAGGGAGGAGGAGGCTAAGGATGGAAACACACATAAGGTGACCCTGCCTAGTAAGAAGGAAACAGGGAGCATGCACGGTAAGGGAAAGCCCTGTAAATTTTAAGTGCCCTACACTTGGATCCAGTGTATTTTTTCTCACGTCAGCCTCTTTACCCACAGAGGTGAAGAGAAAGAAGCATGATCGGTGCCATCTTCCTTTTTTCCTCTTGAATACCTGGTTTGTTTACATTTCATTTTATTCATTGTAGGTGAGCTGAGAGAACTAGGGGCTGCTGTTGTATCTAGCACTTCAGAAGGGCCATTAGAAGAGTTCCTACACCCTGCCTCTGAGCCTCTGTGTGGATCTCAGCCTCTCCTTCTCGTCCCATACACATAATGGCCTTGTGGGAGTCCTACTGTTTTTTGATTGGGAATAAATTAAGTGATAAAGACCAAAGCCTCTTAAACTGTATGCAGGAGAGATCAAAATGAAACAACGGTCCTGAAAGCTCCCCTGGGTTTCAAACATAACTTCTCAGTAGTATGTGCTTTGATGGAGTATGACATTCTTGACAGAGAGATTTGTGGTCAGCATAATTTGCTTTCAGAAGTTATCCAGCTAAACATCATGGCTAATAATTCCATACTAAAGTAGGAAATTAAATTTTCCTTTGAGGTAACAACCAATCCACTAATATTTTTTTAAATCACCTATAGACAAAATTGACTTGACATAATTTAATAAAAATTTTAAGAGCAGTTTAGGAATATGAATTAGGTGATTGGAAAGTAAGATTGTGGCCACATCGCCATTGTCTTTACTCCATGATTTATTCAGAAGTTATGAAAAAGCACTTTGGTATCAAACTTCCATGAAGATACTTGGATGGGGGCTGCATATCTAAATAAAATAAAGTAAAACGTAAAACTTCATTGGAAATATATATATACTCTACTACTTTTATATTGTAGTCTGATCAAGCTACCTTCTTGGGTAATAGCTATAATTGAGATGGTTTGGGGAAGATCTAAAGAGGCCCATTAAATGGGTTCAGTTGTTCACCAAGGAGGGAGGGGACCTGGCTTATGAGAGGCAGACGGTGTTATGAAAAGCATGCACACATCACCCATCGCCCCTTCCCTGCCTCAGGTGGTGTAGGGCAGCCATTATCCAATGTTAGCCATTGGCGAGTACCGTGGAGGCCATTACCCAATCATGAACCACAGCGTTGTGTTAGTTTTCCTAATTTATAACATCCTCTGCCTCACTAGTTGGTTGATGGGTCTTCTGTGGCCTAGAAGGCCCTCAGGACCTTTCTACACCTCTACCAGCATGATCTTGCCAAAGGAGCGCACACGGTGGCATTGGCCCTTCTCCCAGTCAGCTGTTCCTATTAACCTCCCCTGCATAACATACTCCATGACACAAATCCTCCATTATGAATAACGTGATCTAAACCAGTGCTCCTCCAACTTCACAGTTTTTCCAAATCATCTAGCGATCTAGGGAGTGTGTTAAAAAGCAGTCCAGGAAGCTGGGGTGGGGCCAAGATTTTGCATTTCTAATGGGCTGCCAGGTGATCCCTATGCTGCCAGTTCCCTTTAGTAGCAAGGATCTAGGAAATGTCCATGTATCCCTGCCCCCCTAGCTTTATTCATATTCTTCTCTCAACCTGAAATTTCCTCCCCTTCTTTCTTCCTACCATCTATGCATCCATCCTTCAAAACTTTGTTTTAGTACCTATTTCTTGACATGATCTAGGATGGGACTCAGAACGCCTCTAGCACACAGGGTCTGGACCACCTGTTTGGCACACAGCCTGTGCTAATTTCATCTGTAGCTGCTTTCTCATATGCATATCCAAAATCCCCGATTAGATGCTTAACCCCTTAAAAACAGTCTCCACATGTCTACTACTGGCTTTTACACTACAGTTCTATAATTCCATCTACCTGCTGTGTTATCGGAACTCCATATTCAACATGGCAAAAACCAAACTCCCTACCTCCCCCACTCTGAAAACCTGATCAACCAACTGTCTCTCAAAACCTGATCTCAACCAAGAGATCAAAACCAATCTCTTCCTTCTCAGAGAGTTGTGCTTATTTATTTAACAGATACTTATTTATTCAACAAGGATTTGTGACTACTGTGAGCCAGGCACTAGAAATATGGTGGTAAATGGAGCAGACACGGGTCCTCCTGATGCTTGTCTGAAGCTCCACAGAAACTTGGAGAGCCTCAGTTACCCACAATTTAAAAAGGCTGCACTGGGCACCTGGGTGGCTCAGCCAGTGGAGCGTCCCACTTCGGCTCAGGTCATGATCTCGCGGTCCATGAGCTTGAGCCCCACATCCCCCACATCGGGCTCTCTGCTGTGAGCATAAAGCCCATTTCGGATCCTCTGTTCCCCTCTCTCTGTGCCCCCTCCCCAGCTCACACTCTCTCTGTCTCTCAAAAATAAATAAACATTTTAAAAGGCTGCCTTCCTGGAGACTCGGTCACCCAGGGTAGAAACTACAGAATCATCCTTGTTTTCTCCTGACCACCCACGTTCATCCAATTTATTATAAGTTTCTCTCTGCTCTACCACTGAAATGTATCTCACATGTGAGTACTCCTCACCCTTCTGTGATTCTTGCCACTGCCCTAGAAACATTATTATCCTTTCTAGCCCTGACGATGGCACTTGTCTGCTACCCCTCACCGGCCTTCCTTGGTTCTAGCATCTTCGTCCCCACTTCACACCAACCCTGGATTTGTCATTGTCCTGAAATATCCATCCTGTCATAGCACTTCTGAACTCATAAAGATAGGTGAATTCACAATGCCTATGAAATTAAAGCATTACGTTGACAATGCCTATAATCCAGCCTCCACTAGCCTTTGCTCAGCCTAGAGGCTGCTTGCCTAATTCTCCTACTGTCAAAATACAACGCTTCTTCAAATTTTTGCTCCAAGGCCACCTTCCAAGAAAACTTCCTCCCTCACAAGTAATCCTTTCTTTGGCACTTAGTTTGTACTTGTGTCACACACTGTTTGTCACACAGTCTTGGATATCTGTCTGTCTTCACCTCCAGTAGATTTAAGACTATCTTTATCTAGCTTACTTAGTGCCTAGTAAAATTCCCTGATAACCCAAGACAAGAAGTCTCTCAACAATTCGAGTTTGTTGACTGGAGTGTTGGAATTGGGACTCTTTTGTGTCCCTGGTGTCAAACACTAAGCCCTACTCTTGGAAGGTACATAAGGGGGGAGAAAAGGTTAAATTATCAGCGTCTTTGAAATATGCAGTAAACTTGGCACCTTCTTATCACCTGATGATTGAGTCTCATTTGTGTACCTGCCAGTAGAAGTCTTCTCCTTCAGAGCCTGTTCCTGGAGGAGTATTTGTCCATCTTGGCCACATACTAGAATCACTTGGGCAGTTTAGGAAAATCCCCATGCTCAGGCTTCACCCCAGGTAAACTAATTTCATCACAGTCTCTGTGGTCCAGGCCCAGACATCAAAAATTTTTAAACTCCCCAGATGATTCTGATATGAGAACCACTGTGCTAGGGAAGAGCTCAGTTCTAGGCCCAGTGTCAGGGTAGGGAAAAGAGTAGCCCAGGCACATGGGACATTTGGAAGGGGATTTATCTGGCCCCAAATGTCTTTCTTGGTAGCCTGTTATGGTTTCCACTGTGAGCCAGCAGAATTTTCCTTTGGATTATAGCATTGTCTCTAGTAGGCATTGGTAAAATCCATATATAATGTATGTTCTCTGGAAGGAATAATCCACTAATCCTCCAGCTGTGTAGAGATTAAAAGCAAATCCTTTTTGTGGAAGATGAGGGCCTGGGAAGGAAGGTCGGAGGCACACAGACCGAGCAGGGCATCGTCACAGGCAGTTCTGGGAAGTCAGAAGGCACAGTGGGAATATCTGATCTGTCAGTACTAGGTATTTGGGAAAGGAGAAAGAGGCACAGAAAAGGAAGCTGACAGTGGGGATGGACCTCCACCTTCTCAGGTTGGCCAAGACCTAAGAGTCCGTGAAGTTGGTAAAAATTGGTCTGAAGTTTGATTTTTAAACATTAATTAGCAGGTGGGGGGGGGGGGATGAAAAATTGTAAATCAGTGGGATGCCCATGACATGAGGGGATTAAGTCTCCTAAGCCTCAACTCTCCAGTACTTCCTGAGCCTTGAAAGCAAGCCTGAAAGATTCCTAAATGAAAGGTTAGTGGCATCCAGTCAAAGCCAAAAGAAACGAAGGTAAAGGGAACCCAGTAAAAATAAAAAGTTATGGGAAAGAGTATATATATGTGGCAACTTTTTCCCAAGCTTTCAAAAAGATACCACCCGGGGACAGAGAACCATAGCGATCCCTCTATACTCTCCTGCCTAATGAGAATTTCTGAAAGCAAAATACGCCCAGAGTGAGTCCCCATGAGGTGGTAATTTATAAAGCCGCCCCTACTCCATGCTGATACTGAAATAGACTGGTTTCCTGGTGCACCCGAGCCTTTTGTGGAAAAAACAAAGCTGTAGGAAAGGACTTGAATAATGGAGGGCTCCAGAGAGATAAGACGACACATCTGGGTCTGTGATTGCACCTCAGATTCCCTCAACCACATCCTTCCCCGAGGAACCTACTTCCCTTTCCCCATAAATGAAGTCTAATAGTAATCATCCTTTGCTTTGAGTGGGGATATCTGCGAAATTGCCAGCAGCTCAGCAGGAATGCCAATCTGTGACTATGTCCTGGATCTGCTCTCCCTTCTGCGACCCTAACCCACCACCCTCACTCTTTTGTTTGGGATTTAAACAAATTAACCAGACATGAAACAGAAAGAGGCTATTACTTAAGGGAATTGGATCCTGGTAGCATATCCTCATGAATTTCCCTTATGGGTTTCAGTCAGCAGTGGATGTCTCAGAAACATTCCAGATGATTTCAAGGAGGCAAGGGCAGACTGGTAATTAAACCACATGCATCAGCAAGGCTTAGAGACAGAGAACGAAGGGCAAGGAAAGAAAACAAAACAAAGAGGCAGGAAACCAGGGTCCTGCCTTAGCAGTTTGAGGCCCTGGACATGCTTTAGAAAAGCACATCTTATCCGCCCCCCCGGCTGCCTTACAGAAGCTCCTGAAGTGAGGCATGCCTTTGCTTCGTGCATAAAGCAATGAGGCACGGAGAAAATGGTGTAAGCCAAGGTCAGCCAGGTCCCAGGACTGCCTGATCCTTGAGGAGCTGGATTTGGATAGCAGAGGAGGAGGATGGCAGTGTGGGCATGGAAGTAGCAAGAACGGGGCCGGGCTCTCCTCCAGGTTCCCAGGCCCACCTCCACCTCAAATGCTACAACACTGTTGGCTGCGTGTTTTCTCTGTGCCCCTGCAGATCTGCTCTTCCCTCTTCTCCAGGCTGTCTGGCTCTGAAAGAGCCAGATGACACAGACATGGTTCCTGGGCTCCTTCGTCTTCAGGCTCCAGCGAGGCTTGGCCAGTGAGAGGCAGGCAAAGGAGCTCTGGGGGCGGGGGAGTGACACCCCAATATTCACGCTCAGGGCTTCCTCCCTGTGGAGCTGCTCAGACTGGCTGAGCACCTCAGCTCAAGGTGACACTTCCCCTCAGCCTGCCTTCCCCACAGCTCTCTCCCTCCCTCCACACTTCAGTCCTTTAGGCCTAGGGGTGGAGACTCTGCCTCCTGGTGCTAACCTTGGGTTCTGCACTATTTCTTATGGTTGCCCAACCCCCTGCTCTCACCTTTTTATTAAGTCTCTTACTGAATCATCTTCAAATCACCCCGGTTGAGTTGCATCGTCTGCGTCTTTTCAAGACCCAACTGATAACAGCCCTCAAGCTCGGAGAGACCAATTATGAGTGGTATCTTCAGTGTTTCAATGTAGGGCCATCCTCCAGCTGGCTAAGCTACTGAGGCATCAATTCCATTAACGTGGAAATGTCTGGAAATGCCAAAGCTGCCAAAAATGGCTACCAGAGAGTCTTAGGCACTGGAAGAATCTGCTTGGTAGCCAGAAGACCATGTGACCCTTAGCTGAGGGAAATGAAAATTCCTTTCTCTTGGTCTACACTTGGTATACAGCTCATGAGGACTCAGTCTCTGCAGCACGCCATGAGTGGACTCTGTAGTAATGAGGGTCACGGACGGATCCCCTTCCTTCCTGACAAGGGGAGAGAAGGAAGTGGATGTAAGTTATCTGGAAAGAAAATGAGGGAGAAATGAATGTACCCCTGTGAGCCACCTTCTGTCACGAAATGTGACCCTCTTCCTTCTGAGCCACGCGGCAATGGGAATGTGCCGCGTCTAGTATTAAAGCTCGGAAGCCACCAATAAGCAAAGATGAGTGTGGCTTTCTTTGCATTCATGTCCTGGAAATGCTTTTCATCACTTAATCCAAAACCTAATTTTTTTGGAATTTAATGTTGAACAAATCATGAGTGTTTGCTGTGATGTGAGGTTACTTTATCCTCCCTCATCCCCAGACCCTCATGAAAATGAGATGCTGCACCTCATTTGGGGATTTGGGAGAGAAAATAAAACAATCTAGATCTAGGTCAGCAGAAAGTCTGTTTGTTCAGTGTAAGTAGGGCTCTCCTCTAATTAACACTTCCCTGAAGAAGAAGGAAAAAAAGTGAAAGGCGTGTGCGAGGAACATATATATCCCTCTTTACATGGCACCATTTCAGATTCAGGAAACTAGCACTTAGCCCTTTGAAATGGAATAGTAATCGCAAATGCTGAAAATTAAAATTCTGGGAAGCTGCAAAGGCTGAAAATTCAGCCAGTCACCTGACGCAACTAATTAAACGTACTGGGCTGTTAATTAGCATTTACTAAATTATGGAACTAAAGCTTTAACTTGGCTATGTTTGCTTCCAGAATTAAAATATTGTGGACAGAGAAAGGTAACCAAGAAGTCAGCTTGGTTACTCTTCCAGCAAGTGGGATTCAGACCTTTATGCAGCTCCTGTAATTGATCCAGTGATCCCAAAGAAAGAATGCCACCTCTAAGAGAAGAAAATATGCTTTCTTTCCTCCTTAATTACCCAAACACGCTGGTCATATAAGAATGGACATAAAAAGCAAACGAATTTGAGCCCGCGGCCGTGTGTGCTTCCTAAAGGCAATATAATGGTTTGCCACAATATCATGACAATGGATTTTCTCCCCCAGATGCTTGCTTCTGAGGCATCCTGTCCAGAATAACATAGTCAAGAACCTGTTTCTTCCCCCACGTAATCATTTGTTCAAATTTTTGCCCTGCATGGAATGAGCAAGTCCTGATGGACTTCATATCAGTCATTATATAAGATCTTTTCTAAAAAATTATGAGGCTTTCTCCATTCTCCAATAGTCAACCGAAAAAAATATTTAGTGAGTGCCTGCCATGTGTTCAACACTCAGCTAACTGCCAAAAGATACCAAAATGTACAAGATATTGTTTCTTACCAGGGGCATAAAGATGTTTTATAGAGGCAGCGCCTCTCCAAATGAAACAATAAACAAGCCAAATGCATGAGATACTGATAAAATAAAATGCTCATTTGTGTGATAGGATGATCAAAAGAAATTTCACGCTGAGGTTGTCTTCCAGCTCCAAAACTCTCCAATTCAATGGGCGGCACAAATAATAGCAAAAGGATTTAATTAAAGGTTCTGGAAGGTGTATTTTAACCATGAGCACGTCCCTAGCATAGTGCCTGGTACTCAGTAAGCTCAGGGCAAGTGCTGAAACAATAAATAAGTACATGAGCACAAAATGTAAAGACTATAGAAAGTGATATGATTTGGCATTCTCCAGGAAGGCTTCAGGGCAGGGACTGCTCTCAAACGAAACCATAAAGCAGAGGTTGCCAACTGTCGTCCCTCAAAATAAATTCAGCTGTACGGATGTGTTCCATTTAGCCAGCACAGTGGTGGTGAGGGTAGTGATGGTGGTGATGATGATGATGATGATTGTGATGATGGAGGTGATGGTGATGATGAAAAGGAAAGAGGTGGAGAGAGAATTTAAAAGTCAAGAGAATCCACATTCAAATCCATATATTTCTGTTATAAAACAAGGTCTGCCTCCTGAGGTCCCTGTGTCCCTATGGTGTGATACCCCCCTTTCTTGGAGTATTGTCTTCCCACTTTGCCCCATGACCCATCCTCTCTCCCATCTGTCTCCCAAACCCAGGCCAGGTGTCAGCCACCTTTTATTTCCATGCATGTACTATTGCTTTCTTATGTAAGAGAAATACTTCCCTATACACATACTATCCAAAGTGGAAAAATGATAGTCCAAGAGAGACTTGTGTTTCAAGGAAAATGTGAGAGGGTATTTCTTGGAAAAATGAAGGAATTTCTATGCCATCAATATTAATCTGAATGTGCCTATTGAAAGAACAGAAATTACCTCCTTACAATATCAACTACCTCCTCAGTGTGACCTTCCATAAGCATCCTATCTAAAACCACAGCCTGTCTCCTCACCCACCTCCACGCAGACTCCTAAGCCCCTTCCCCACTTTATTTTTCTTCTTAGTGCTTACCCCTGCCTGACATATTATATATGTTCTGATTTAGCTGTTGATTGGTAGAACTCTCTAGTGAAAATGTAGGCTATGAGAAGGGAGGAATTTTTGTATTGTTTTTGTTGTTGTTGTTCACAACTTCAAATCTTGTACCTAGGACAGTACCAGGAACATGGCAGATGCAGAATGAATGAATGAATGAATCATAAATGAACAAACTCAACCCACTTCTCTAATTTCTTTCTCTGCATGATCTCTGCTTTAAAGGATTAAGAAGCTGTGGATAGGCAGAGAGAGAGGTCTCTCCCAGTGGAGGAAAATGACTTCTTGGAAATAACATGGGCAAAGGCTTAAGCTGGAAGGGAGCAAGCACTTAGCGAGGGAAAAGGCCTCTGTAAGAAGCATAGTCTAATTAAAATAAAAAATGTGTCATAGAGTTGCCACCTAAGAATCCATGACAGGTATGAACAATAAGGCACTGCCCAATGGCCACTTGTCATCAATCCAGATCATTGCCCGCTCCAGACTGGCTTTCCCAGCACATAGCATATACATCCTTCTGGATCCCACTTGGACTGTTCTACCACCCTTCAACAGATGCTCCGGAATAGAGACTAAACTGCTCGCTGTAGGCTATGTAGCATCTGCTGGTATCTGCCCCATTATCTGACCAAAAATCCTGCTTCTTCAGCATACATATTTATCTTCCAGTCACACCAAACTACTTTTCAAAGGCTAAGTGAGCCTTCAAATGTGGAGCTGTTCTGATTAGGAGGACTGGCCTTCCTCATTCTACTATTCTTCAAGAGCCAGCTCAAGTGGCCACATATGAACCCCTCTCTTGGGTTCTCTCCACGGCCCCATTGGTGCTGGCAGACCCAGGACCTTCTTTCCATACCTCTCCACCTTCTGCTACTTCTTCTTTGGCAATGCTCCCCATCAAAGCAGCGTGTATCACCCGTATGGCATGGCATGAATACGCCATGTGAAGAGTCCTTTAGTTAAAGGCACGTGTAGCCCTGTCAGACAAGTGTATATACCGAGGCCTTTAGTGTGCCACCCTCGCTTCTTGGACCCTCCCTGGAAATTCCTTGGTTTTCTGGTTAAGCGGATCCTACCATGTGTCTACTTGCATGGATCGTGATTCAACACCCCTCATCCCCTTTCGCTGGGGTTTAAGTACTTCGACCTTTTTCCAGTTGCTCTCAGTTCAATCAACTTTGGGTCACTGGTTTTTGCTCTTGAAAAAACCCACCACCAGCCCCTCTACACTCAAGCTTCTATCCCTGTTCACCGAATTTCTATCAATGTTTACATCACATGGTGTTACTATTTGTTTTGATGTCTTTACCTCTCCAAAAGAGAAAAGTTCTTGAATGTAGGGACAGTGTCCTTTTCCTCTTTGTAACCCCAGTGCTCCTCAGAGAAGGTCCTTCATACACGCTGGTTGACTAACTGCATGGACACGCACAACAATACAGCCATGCCTTTTGCCCTGTAAGAGGAAGGACCATGAATTAAGTAATGGCAGTAGTATTGCATATTCAAACAGTTAAGCTAACAAAAAGGTAAAGAAATACATATATTTTTAATTACTGCAATAAAACTCATTGGACCCTGACTTACCATCTGAGAAGTGAAAACTCTTTGGACCCTGACTTACATCTTAGGAGACATAAAAAGCTAGATTAAATCTGAAAATTAAAAGGTCTTTCAGAGAAAGAAAACAAAGTTAAAGTCACAGGGCTAAATGTGCCCTGGTGACATCACCTAGTCTACTCCTTAGCACTGTAGGTCTCAGTTTTCTGGTTTCTGAATGAGTGGGTGGCATGTGTTGGGGGTGCAGTGGGGAGAGAACTCCTTAGAAATGCAGATCGCCAGGCTGTGGCTCTAGTGATTGAGTCCATACATACAGCACTTTGAGCAAGCACCTGGGTACAGGTGACCCCAGCACCACATCGGCCTTACTGATTTTTGATTACCCTACTCGTCTCCTTTCAAAGACCACAGGGTATTTCCCTAATTCCCCAGAATACGCATTACGTTTTCCTAACATCCTTTTCGAAGTCATATTTTGGTAAGCCCGTGTCTTATGACTCTATCTTCAGGAAAGACTGTTAAAAAAAAAACAAAACTATCAAACAAAAGTGAAGAGGCTTCTCAGCATCTTGTGGAAAAGGTCACTTCTTCCGACCAACATCAAGCTCCTTCGAAGTCTGGGCTTTGCTCTCCACTATATAAATAATGACGAAGGGGAACTTAGCGGCGCACCTCATTCAGGCGCTCTCATCAATAACACCCCGCTTTCAGCCGTCTTGGGGGAAACACTTGAAAAGCCCTACCTACTCGAAAAGGAAGTCAGTTGAAATTGGGTTGAGCCTTTTTGAATGTCTGTAAAAAAGACGTTAGCATGTCTGTCAAAGACATTCGCTTTGACGTGAAGAAGAAAGTTGGTTTTCCACACAGAAAATAATTTGAAGGGAAATGAAAACTGTTTTCAAAAGGCTATTTAATTTTCCCTTTATTGTAGTAAAAAGAATGAAGAGAAAGGAACATGTTGGAATTCGTGATTGATGGATCACGATGGCGTATTACAAAAATTCAGAAATAGCCCCTAATGAGAAAAATACCGAAATCAAATTGGCGAATCTTATTAATTCGGCTGAAAAACCGGAGAGGTTAAGGTTCCGTCCCTCTTAGCAAAGACTCAGGGTGCTGGAGTGATAGTGCTGTGTGGCTCCCCGGGCTCTGGGAATAAAGCAGAACTCTGCAAATAAAGGACAGAAAAGTAACCTAAGATTGAGGCTAACTCAACACAATCACCATCATAATTATTTACATTCAGAGGTCCTTTTGGCTAAGATCTTTTTTTTTTGGGGGGGGGGAGATGAAGGGTTATTCTCTAAGTACCACAGTTTAGCTACCAAATCCATTAACAGATAGCCCCTGGCATTTTATCTTTAAGATTCCAGTGTGCCTCCCATACTGTTTTTATACTTATCTGCAATAAAAAGGCAATTCCTCTGAGTGCTTGGGATTTGGCCGAATCAGATTTACCGTCTGGCTTTCCAACCTTATTCCCAAGCACAGTGTAATAGGAAAAGGCAAAGCTCTTGCAGGTCTCCATGGATTCCTGTGGCAGGGTGGTGAAAATTTTGTTTTCTTTACTACTTTCCATTTCGTGAGAGAAATCATCTCAAGGAGAGGATTTCAAATGCAATGTTGTTAGATACAGACCATTAAATATGTAGGGCTGGATTTCCAACCTATATATGTAGCCCTATAGGGAAATTCTCCCTTTGTCATGGAAACCCACGGGAAGGGCTGGTCCATGCAGCTCTATGAATAAAAAATCCAGAACAAGAGCACTTTTCCCATTGTAAAGCCAAGAGGAGTTTTTGAGGCTTTTATTTTTTTCACACTTGCGTATTGGAGGAATGGCCTAGATCTTGTGGTGGTGTGCATCTAAGATGATCTTAGCACCAGCTGAAAATGATTTTTTTCAGCCGATAGTTAAGATAGGTGACAGAGAGGTAGATAGATATATTCGAGAGAGATATAACCTACTGTTGTGCAAAACCGGAAGAGTAACAGGCAAACAACATTTTGGTTCTTTCTCTGTCTTTGGACCTCCTAGGGGAGTCTAAAATATTAGACTGAAAAATGGGTAGTCTTGCATTTGTTTGGAGGGCTACTGTAATCATGGTTATTATTTTAAAACACCTAGAATATTAGGAAATTACTTCCAGGCTTGCTCTAACCATGGCAGTGTTAGAAAAGGTTGATAATTAGGAAATTCGTTGGAGGGCAGCTCAAATCATAGTGGTGTGGGAAAAGGTGTAGAAAATTTTCATGGGCTAATAATTTGAGGGGAGTACAAGGATTTCCAGGGCTCTGTGCCCCCGCCTCTAATATATGTTCCAACGTTTTTTAAGTGGGTGAGACCTACCAACAGTCCACACAGCTTTTAGGAAGCATTAAAACAGTCCAGCTGGTCAGTTCTGTTGTCATGGCCTGAAGCATTAGCACACAGGCTCTGGAGCCCAGCTGTCCAGGTTCAAACCCAGCCCTTCTCCTTGCTATGTGATTGAAGCCAAGTGATTTAACCTCTCACAGCCTCGGTCTTCAGATTGCTGGGTGGGGTCACGAGGACCACACAATGAGGTGTGAGTGATGGGTTTGATGGGGTGCCTGCCACGGAGATCACATCTCAGTCACAACGGAACTGCAGTTCTCAGTCATCCTGCTGTGAAGTGAAGGCACCAATGACAACCCTTGTACATTTTTGTGCAAATTGGAGGTAAGAGGGACATTATTGCTGGGTATGTAATAGCCGTTACCAGTGATTGTTATCAGCATCTGTTGCACCTCCTGGTTGTATAGATCAGGGAAACCTCACTAGACTACAGCTCCCCCAGGAGCAGCAAGGCAGCTCCCAGGTGTTGCACAGGGTCCCACATTTAGAAGGGCCCTCACTTGACTTAATGCTCTGCTACTGCCGGGTTGAAATTCTTCTTAGTTTTTTTTAACACGAAGCCCCACATTTTTATTTTGCATCATGCTCTGCAAATTATGTAGCTTGTTTAGAGGACCCAGACAGCATCCTACTGAGTTTGGTAAGCCTGGTCTACGAGGCACAGTTCTTTATACCTGGTAGGTTTGCGTTAAGTAGCTGTGAATTGAATTGACATTGCCACCAACGACTAACTGAACATGAATTTATTCATTTGGGGCCTGCTTTCAGAAATCATGGCTCTTCCTGAGTTTAAGTCTCTTCGTGGACAGGCCTTGGGTCGATCACGAGAGTCCTGCTTATGATATTCATTTAAAGGAAGTTCTGTAAATGTGGAACTAGATTATTTGCAGGATCTACGTTCATTACTTGAGACAGGACGATTCATTAAATGTTAGAAATTAATTCGTGGAGCAAGTAAAAAGGTAGAAGAAGTGTTAGGAAAATCACTTGAGAAAACGTAGTTACTCATATTTTTAATATTGGCACAGTTAGCAACTGACTTTAAATACTTTCTTGAGGGGCGCCTGGGTGGCGCAGTCGGTTAAGCGTCCGACTTCAGCCAGGTCACGATCTCGCGGTCCGTGAGTTCGAGCCCCGCGTCAGGCTCTGGGCTGATGGCTCGGAGCCTGGAGCCTGTTTCCGATTCTGTGTCTCCCTCTCTCTCTGCCCCTCCCCGGTTCATGCTCTGTCTCTCTCTGTCCCAAAAATAAATAAAAAAAAGTTGAAAAAAAAAAATTTAAAAAAAAAAATAAATAAATACTTTCTTGATCAACATAAAAAGGCATTTCAAGGGAAAGGAAATAAATTATAATGCCATTAACCACCACACATTATAGAAGTACCTATTATAAAAGAAAATCCTTTCTAACTGAATTTCACTGTTCTGGAAGCTTTTTTTTCATAGAAATAAAGAATCAAATGCTAAATACTTGATTTCATTTTGGAATATTAATAGGATTAAAATAGCTTTGAATTTTCCTTTGACTCATTAAGCTAGAAAGTCAAGGTACTAAAAACATATACTTTTGCTTCAAAATAGGCAGAAATGGATAACTGTAGAAAAGTTTTTTTTTTTTTAATTTTTGTGAACTATACCAGAGCAAAAGGACACATTGGGAGAAATTTGAACCAGTTTTCATGCATAATTTGTCTATATATATAAACATATGTCCATATTCGTCATGTAGCTTTACTTGTCGAAAAATATCTTAAAACTTATACAGTCACAGAAAGTATCAATAACATAAAATTTCACATCCCCCTTTTAGAACCATGGCCTTAACGTTTTGTAGGGAAATAAAGCTTTGGTTAACCTTGGCTCTGGCAGACCTCATTAAAATAACAGCCTGTCAGTTTCAAGTTTAAAATAACAGGGTTGTCAGCTTTATATGCAGTGGAACAATCTACAATTTTATTTTCGGGGAAGCCTGTGGGAAGTGCCGGAAGGGGCGGAAAGATTGGACAACACTGCCATCTGGTGGCCATGGTAGAAGACTGTCTCTAACCACCTACAGGTATGGCTGGACTTCTCTGAAGGCAAAGGTGGAATGATACTGGGTTGCCTTGAACTTAATTTCTTCTGTATCAACTTTTTGACAGGCTTCTGTCTTTAAAATGCATGTACATTCCCAGAGCCAATATGCAATTTATAACTCAAAATTACAGTAAATCAATAAGGTACTCTCTGCTCTTTGGTAACCTATAGCTTCTGCATTATCAATGGCTTGATGCAGTTAATATTCAAGAGAGTAAATCTTGTGAAAAGAAGGGGGGAAAAACCTTTAAGATTTTTTTTATGGGTATCTTGGAAGAAATTCTTCAAACTTTTCATATATGATTTGTATATTTTTCTGGATGATTGTTATACTTCAGTAAAATAAACAAACATAAGCCAAGAAATCTTTGTGACATTGGCAGATGTCACAAACCTGAACGCAACATGTTTCCATTTATATAAATGGAAACAATTCTGGCGATATGCTGGATCTCAGCCAAATTGCAAATATGACCTAACTTCAATTCAGTTCTTTCCCTATGCATTTTGGGCAATTGGTTAAGGGGAGGCAGTGGACAATGGGAGAATGGCATAAAAAGAGAGAGAGAGAGAGAGGTGCAAATGAACTCTGCTGATCTGATGTGCAACCTACCCCCAAAATTTCAGGATGTGCAGAATGCTCTCATGTTAAGCTAATAGCGTGTCTTCAACTCATTCAAACAATCCAGCCCTCTTACATCACTGGTCCTCACTTCAGATATGCTAAGGAAGGACCTTAAACCTGCATTCTAGCCACCAACCACATATGGCTATTGAGCACTTGAAATGTGCTAAAGACAGAACTGACATGTGCTGTGAATGTAAAAACCATACTCGATTTTGAGACCTGTGCCATCCAATATGGCAGCCACTAGTCACATGTGGCTACTGAGCACTGCAGATATCTGTAGATTGAATCGAGGTGTGCTCTAAGTGTCCCAATACACACTGAACGTTGAAAGACAAGTACCAAAAAATGGTAAAATATCTCATTAAAATTTTTACGTATTTATTAATGTTGAAATGATATT
This sequence comes from Panthera onca, assembly GCF_046562875.1. NCBI lineage: Eukaryota > Metazoa > Chordata > Mammalia > Carnivora > Felidae > Panthera > Panthera onca. The sequence goes on along the minus strand of NC_138339.1, from coordinate 174,567,682 downwards.
TTGAATATATAGGGTAAACAGAGTATGTTATTAAAATTAGCTTCAGTCTACTTTTGTTAGATGTGGCTGCTAGAAAATTTTAAATTACATACGTAGTTCACCCATGCAACTTGCATGCGATTTCTATTGGATATTGCTGCTTTAAACTTTCATTGCTTTCTGGCCCAGAAAGGCCATTCTGCCATTTCACAAGGTTGTTTCTCTCCCACTAGAGCTACAAAGGGGGATCTCTGACATCCTTGCTGCTTGTAGGAGACTAAGAGAACCTATTTAGGTTATTGGATGCTTAAGATATAAAGGTGAAAGTCAAGTGCAATTATATCATGGAGTCTAATCATAACAGGAGTAAATGGCACCCCTCATTGATGCTCCATGGGGTAAATTGGATCTTTAAGGTAACCAGATGGCTCCCAGGAAAAGGTAATTTACCTCACAGGGATAAGAACTTGATTTCCAAGAAAGAGTGCACTTTAGTCACCCTATGCCATCTGTCCCCATGGCGATATTTCTGTGCATTAAGAACTCCCAGCTCCAAGTGCCCTAGCAATATGTAAACTTACTAAACTTTATTAAATCTTTAAGAAGATAGTTGGGAAGGTGGTACTTTCTCCATTTTGAAACCAATTTGTAGGGAAATTCTATGACTTTGCCAAAGTGACAGTTAAAGCAAACACAACTCCAAGCACTGGGCACTTCTCTCCCTGACTGAAGAGGCTTCACATTTATGAGCTTTTGCCACTCAGGGTCCCTCTGCCAAAAACAGCTCTTTCCCAGTCTTCTACCTGCAAAATGCTATTCATCCATTAAGTCGCACTTCAACTGTCACCTCTTCCTTGGAGCTTCCCTTGATCCCTCCGTCTACTCAATAATAAAATGTTGATCATACTCTGCCCTACAGCCCATAAACGAATGAGTGATTTACTGTGCTTATTTATATGTAAATCTCCTGTCCCTACTGGGTAGTATGTTCCTTGAAGGCAGGACCATCTTGTATCTATCACTGTGTGCCCAGTATATTGTGGACACTAAACGTGTGTGTGTGTGTGTATGTGTGTGTGTAATTGAATTGACTACCCATAAATAGACCCTGAGCAACCATTTCTCCATGAAATAGGGAAGTTTATAAGAAAGACCTTCCTCCCTATGGCAATAAGTTATTTTGCAAGTAAGAACATCTAGAATTTAAATTTCACTTACAATTTAATTTGAAGTATCAGAATTTAAATTTACCCTCTGCCTATTCTACTTCATTTATCTACCCATTCATTCATTCATTTGCTATCTGTTCAGTACTATTATAAACTAGGCTTTGTGCCAGATGGGACACCCATCTCCTAGGATGTGGTGAAAACAAAGGTCCTACCCCTATGTCACCTGCAGTTCAGGAGGGAAGACCCATTACAATAAATGGGGAAATCTTTATGACAGGAAAAACCAGAGGGATGTCTTGGAGCACATACTGGGGAGTGACTATGGATGTCAGAGGAGGAATCCTTTGGGGGACATTAGAGCTGAGACTCACAGATTTATCCACTAAGTCATGCTCTTCTCTTCCCAATGTATAGACTCTCTGTTTGAAGTAGAGTTCATAGACATCCTTAGGTCTTAATGATTCGGATCTATGTTCTTGGGTGCATTTATTAGTATCTCACTTTGTTGTTCCTCAAAATCCCTTAAGCCCAAATCACTGGCAATTGAACTTGAAGCAATTCCCAATTCAATTCATGAAGGAAAAGGCAGAGCATTGTGTTAGATCAAAATGTAACACAATGGGGGCAAAAAATATCATTTATGTTCTACCGCATAGTACCAGTCTACATAATTAAGTATAAATGAAATCACACATGCCTTAAAGAGATTTATATGCCTTTTGTTACATACTCCATAAGACATTTAGGGTGACCCATCTCCACCCTAAAGGACTTTAGAATTTCAATACGTCTGATTTCCACCTACCACTTTCTGAATATTTGTCTGTGCTGTATCTGAGTTACCTTTCGAATATGTGAACATCTTTGCAAGCACACTCACTGGTGGGTAGAATCCCATTTGCAGTGACTTTCTTAAGAAGGTCCTGCACAATTACTGCAGTCTCAGGTGAGCAAGGGTAAGCTTCTCATTCCCTGGGAAGTTCCAAATATCTACAGTGGCTTCAGAGAAAGAATACACATCTGTTTCTTAGCTGCGGCATGAAAGAATACAGCCTTAATCATTTGGAATTAAATAACGAATTCTAAAATATTCAGGAGTGCCCAAACTCAAAATGTAATATTTTGCTACACCTCCTCCCTTTTTTTTTTTAAAGTAGTAGAAATTCTTTTAATGTCCTGGATTTCATTCCCTGAAGATGAAATTTCCATATTTTAGGAGTCACTTCAGGTGGTTATGTGCTTAACTGAATCATGGCATTATGTCAATCAGAAGTAGAAGTAGAAATTCTATATGGATTTTCTGAGTATCGTCAAAGACCCTATGAGGAAGTAATAGTTGGCAAGGAATCAGAATTTTTTCCCAAGACTGGATGTTCAGAACATCAATCTTTGTTTCACATAGGCAAAATTGGGCTATTAAACATAAGCTTTATCTGACAGTTTTCTGAATCAGTGCTTTTGTCCAGGTCAATTCTATACAAAGGGATCAGTCCCAGGCCATTGTCATGATCTTATTGACATTAGGAAATGAAGGGAAAGTGGAGGAAATCTGTTCTTCAAACCACAAAGAATTGCTAAAAGTTTTCATTCCATAGCGATAGAAAAGATGGTGGTGGAAACAGATCAGTGTTACTAAATATCCTGATGGCTTTAACATGCCTTACGTAACTGCTAGAAATACTGAATTCATTCTCTTCTTTTGAGACTGCATCTGAGATCTTCCTTTCCTGCTTTATGAAGACCACATATCTATTAACCTAGTTTAGAATCAGTACTTGTCACAATACATGCTCTGGATCAGGGAAAGCTCCTTGGGGATGTCTGTGCCCACCCTACCCAGATAATGCCTGAGAAATGACAGAGAACAAAGTTAACAATCAAGGAAGGAAAAGCTGACTTCAAAAGCTAAGGGCAAAGAGTGAGAGAGCAAAGACTGGATAGCCCCAAGGTCAGAAATGAAGGAAAAGGAGGATTTACCAGGTGATGGTCAGAGAAAAACAGAATCCACTCTCGGTGCTGAAACTAGCTATAAATCACAAAGAACAAAGCAAAGCAAACAAAAAGATTGGGGGCTCAGTCTCAATGTCAGTCACAAGAGGAAGAACAAGAATATGCTTATGCTTTGTGGTCAAGCCTTGTCTATAAAGATACACAGAACTGCTCAAGAGGGAAAGTGACTTACTCTGGGTCAGGCAGCAAACCTCAAGTCCTCTTTACACTAGGCACTGATATCTATCTTTGGAAATGTTTAAATATGAGTCTAGGTGAGCACCTGTCAAGAATGCCCTAGAAGCTTTGGACAATGGGAGCTCCGCCGAGCCTCCGAATTTCATGATTCAATGATAAAACCACTCCTTGAAATTATTTCTGTTTTCACACTTGAGAAGTAAGCAGTACCACAATTTCACTATGCACTGTACAAAATAATACTTTGATTCATATGCATTTCTGCAGACCTAATGTCTCCCTGTCTTTTCCTTTTCACTATTGAATTCAATGTTAGTTCAGTGTCAGACTGTCATCTCCAAGGTATGTAGAATGCTTACTACCCTACTTGCCTAAAATGTAATACCGCAGGAAATGAGGCACAATCAGAACATGAGGTATAAACATGAGTATTTGAAAATGTATTGTTTTCTTAAAATGGGCTGTAAAAATCTGACCTGAACAACATAGGAAGCTATTTCTGGTTTTCCCATATTTATTCCACCATGAAGACCAGTGCTTTGCCAGAAAAAAGACCTCATCTGTCTTCTCAGGGTCATGCTCTTACTGCCATGTCATCACGTACTCAAGAAACTCCAATCCTGAAGCCAGAGGGGATGACACAGCCTCTAAATTTCTCGTCCAATCCCCAATCCCCTGAGAAACTCAACAAAACTAAGCATTGTCTTTCTGAACTTCAGGGATTCTCTCACTTCCTGATGGTTTTTTCATCTTTCTTAGTTTTCCCTACAAAATACATGTGTGTTTGTCTCCTTAGGGAGTAATGTAAAAAGTACCACACCACATGGAGAGGTATGTAATATTTTTCAAAAAATATGGTAATATTTTTGAAATATTTTGAAAAACATGGTAATAGACCAGAACTTATTATTGGATTCCTTGGGAATGTCTGTGAAAACCCAGAATGTAAGGCTGGTTTTAGGTTGTGTAGTGACTCAGGCATTCAGGACAATGCTTCGTGTGTCGTGTGGCCAAAGTCTGCTTTGGGTTCACTGACAAACTGTGTTCCACGGGACCCTAATGTCATCCCCGAAACTTAGTTAACAGTTTCCTGAAAGGAAACATGTTGTGAGTGACTTCTCCATGCATTCCAGGACCTCCCTAAACATTACCCTGGAAACAATTTGAGACATGAAAAATAACACTAAAGACTTTCACACACTCAAAAGAAATGGGAAGTTGAAGTTGTAGGGAATAGGATGCTGAAAACGATATCAGCAGAAGGGACTTGAGTCTAGACTTGAACATAAATCAGGTGGCTGGATTGAGCAGATCTTGCATCTTCAGCTTCCTCGTTGAGTCAAGTGGCATTAGTAACCCCTACTTCCTCAAGAATATTGGGGGGGGGGGTTGCGTTTACAGACGTTTGGGCACATCAGAAGAGTTAGTATTCCCTCCGTGACTTCAGAAGTTTAAATATTCTACTCCAGACAGTCTGTATGTGTTTTCAAGTGAGTGTGAGAAGTTGTGAACAGGTTCATTCACAGACCTCTGTTTGATCACTGAAGGAACATACACGACTTGAATTCTAATGCAGGCTCACACCGTGAATTGAACTTGGTGCTGTAATAAATGATCATTCTTCTCTGGAGTAAAGCTGGGTGAGGTCACGATCTCTGAAATTGGATTATTAAACTCTCGGGTTGCAAGAATAGTATTATGCACTGTGAATTTCCCTTAACTTGACCAAGTAAAGTGGCCTTGCGCATGAGGTAAAAGGGAGGCTGACTTCGTTTCTTTAAACAGATTGTTTTCCCAAGCTAACAAATGACCTTCAGCCTATAAAATATTCACATTGTTTTTCCCCCTCAATATGTATTATTTAGTGTATAGCCCTTTAAATATTAACCATCTTTTTTCTAAAGATATGGTATATATTATTTACATCCAGTTACATTATGTTTTCATACTGATGAAATAGGTACATTGGAATCTTTCTGAAATCGTGAACAAATAGGCATCGGGCCAGGTGCACACAACAGGTACCCAGGGAAGTGAATTTTGGTGTGGGCATGATTGACGGAGGACAGTAGGTGGCCTTCTCACAGTTCACTTCTCACACTTCACAGGGAAGATCTAGGAGAAAGAAAAGGTCCAGTATAGATGGACTTTGGGCCTCAGGTAGGCAGACGGACGGCCATGGGAAAAGTCTCTTGGGGGAGATCAAATGTGCCCCATCAAAGGATCCACACGGGAGACAAAGGTAATAATAGTTCAAAAACACCCCAAATCAGTATTTAATAGGTCACTTGCTTAGAAAACCAAAGGGAAGTTACTAGAAATAGTGTGTCTTTATAAGGATTGTAAAGACTGCTTAAGATGGGATTCATTCCATTTTTACTTAAACTCTCATAGTTTTTTCCCCAAGCCAACATTGCCTTTGAGATCTCCAAGGCTCTTCTGTCATACCTGTGTAAATTACACCTAGAATGACATTTGAGATGACAAGAGACTAGAATCCTAATTAGAGGATTGGAGGGGCATCTGAGATCCCACTCTCACTCAGGGGATAATCAGGTCAAGGGAAAGCACTTCTTTTTGGAAGGCCAGCAGAATTTGTCCATGTCTTCCTTATTCTCCAAAGGAAAGTCCAGAAGGGAGTAGCTGGCAGATAATCGATCATTTTTGAAATCTTACTTCCCTTAGCAGATAATCGGCAGCACTGTTCATGTATTTATTCACTCAACAAATATTTCTTAAGTACCCAAGACACGCACAGCACTGTTTACTGACTCTGCTGCAGAGCAGATATTCCCTGGGAGTTAGGAAATCACAGATGCACCGTAGCAAAAGGAGGAGCTGAAGACCAGGGCAGTGGCTAAAAGCAATGGCTTCTGCATGGATGAAAGCATCCCATTGTCAGAAGGGAAAACTTGGGGGACCATGATGCATTTTCTGTTTTTAACCCCTCTGCACGGAAATGACTAATTATCCAGCTTCCTCATCATCACCATGGCAAGATTCAGTGGCCACAAAAGAGCAAATATCAGCAAAGACTTATTTGCTTGGGAGGAAATATAGTTTTCCCCAGAAATTTTCGGGAAAATTGATATGAGTCCTACCATAGCACTTTGCTTAACCTCATCATATTTGCTTCATGTCTTTCTACCCCTTCCTACACAGGGATGCTAGGAACCTTGCAAGGGTAGTGACTAGGTACTGGCCATATTTGTATCCCCAGGGTATAGCATAAAACCTGACTTAGGGCACATTAGAACTGTTTAATGAATGAATGCTAGCAACAAAAGCCTTTTTCTTATTTAATCAATGCAATGGAACTTTTTCTGAATCATAATACACTTTCCTACCTCGTTAAACTGATTTCATCGAATGACTCAAAATATATCCTGTCATTCCCCAGGCTATAGATTGGCAAGCTCCAAATTCTTTGGATCTCACATCTCTATCAGCAAAAGTCAGAATCATAGACACCCTTTAATAACTATTTATTCATAAATTATATATAAGTACTACTGAACTAATATATTTTCTATAACTTGTAAAAGGTATGCAAAAAGTAGCAAATTTTAAAAAAAAATTTTTTTAACGTATATTTATTTTTGAGACAGAGAGAGACAGAGCATGAACAGGGGAGGGTCAGAGAGAGGGAGACACAGAATCTGAAACGGGCTCCAGGCTCTGAGCTGTCAGCACAGATCCCGACACGGGGCTTGAACTCACGGACCGTGAGATCATGACCTGAGCCGAAGTCAGATGCTTAACCAACTGAGCCACCCAGGTGCCCCAAAAAGTAGCAAATTTTAAAGGAAGAAGTAAAACAAAGAATCTTTATTAGTTTTACTTGTAATGTTGCAGATGTATCAAGAGTAAGCCTACCATTTTAATATTGTTCACTTGTGCTCGCACTGTTTGAAATGAAAGAGATACAAAGTTTCTCGCAAAAGTCATTTTAAGTCACTTGTCCATTTAATTAGTTAAAACTACATAATCTAATCCATAAGCGCATTTAACCAGGACATGTGAACCGTGATAGATTTCAATACCCCAGGAATAAGATAATGGAAGAGAGAGCTACCACTGTGAGTCCCCTTCCACTCTGAAACTCTTACTCTTTCCACAGGATAATTGAGAAATGGCCATTGCCAGATGGACTGATTAAGAGACCTAGCAATCTGTAGATAGATTGAATATTAGAAAAGCTTAATTCCTCTTATGTTTTTATATTTAAAAAACAGAGACAGAAGTTCTCATGTTTTCATCCTGAATTACATTGAATCATCTTGCACACCCCAGGGATGTACATATATCTCCACTACCAACCCAACATCCATGCTCCAGAGACCATGGCTATAGGACATGTTCCTCTCGAGTGTGGTGGTGAAGAGTAACAATTCTGAAGCCTACACTTGAATTTGAATCTCATGTCCACCATTTACTACATGTAGGGCAAGTTTCCTCACCTCTCAAAGACCCCGTTTCCCATTTGCAAAAGGGCGTAACGATAATATGTCAGCACTGACAGAATTGAGGATTGCGTGTGAGTGCCTTAGCCTAGTGAAAGCTCACAGTCATCTCCCAGCTGCTTTGAGTCAGTCACTGCCCTGTGCTGAATTCAGCAAGTCTCTTAAATACCATGTGCCCTGACAACAACGTCTCACTTCTTTTCCCAACTTTCCATTATTTTTAACTTTTCCAAACAATACTGAAATGGTTGAAGAAAATAAAATGAACATCCATATGTTTCTCATGTGGACTCAATGATAATTGATTTTTCTCTTTTTGCTATTTTCAAGTAAGTTAAAAAACAAAGTCACAGGATACAAAATCAGTGTACAGACATCGGTTGCATTTCTATACACCAATGATGAAGCAACAGAAAGAGAAATCAAGAAATAAATCCCATTTACAATCGTACCGAGAACCATAGAATACGTAGGAATAAACCTAACCAAACATGTAAAAGATCTGAATACTGAAAGCTGTAGAAAACTTGTGAAAGAAATTGAAGAAGACACAAAGAAATAGAAAAACATTCCATGCTCAGGTATTGGAGGAACAAATATTGTTAAAATGTCAATACTACCCAAAGCGATCTACACATTCAGTGAAATCCCAATCAAAATTGCACCGGCATTCTTCTCAAAACTAGAGCAAACAATCCTAAAATTTGTATGGAACCACAAAAGATTCCAAATAGCCAAAATAATGTTGAAAAAGAAAACCAAAGCGGGAGATGCCACCATCCCAGAGTTTAGCCTCTACTACAAAGCTGTAATCATCAAGACAGTATGGTATTGACACAAAAACAGACACAAAGAACAATGGAATAGAATAGCGAACCCAGAAGTGGACCGACAAATGTATGGCCAACTAATCTTCGACAAAGCAGGAAAGAATATCCAATGGAAAACAGACAGTCTCTTTAGCAATTGGTGTTGGGAGAACTGGACAGCAACATGCAGAAGAATGAACCTGGACCACTTTCTTACACCATACACAAAAATAAGCTCAAAATGGATGAAAGACCTCAATGTAAGACAGGAAATTATCAAAACCCTAGAGGAGACAACGGGCAGCAATCTCTTTGACCTCAGCCACAGCAACTTCTTACACAGCACGTCTCCAAAGGCAAAGAAAATAAAAGCAAAAATGAATTATTGGGACCTCATCATGATAAAAAGCTTTGACATAAATCTTTTTTAAAAGCAAAGATAGGAGCGCCTGGGTGGCTGAGTCGGTTAAGTGGCTGACTTCGGCTCAGGTCATGATCTCGCGGTCCGTGAGTTCAAGCCCCGCGTCAGGCTCTGTGCTGACAGCTCAAAGCCTGGAGCCTGTTTCAGATTCTGTATCTCCCTCTCTCTGACCCTCCCCCGTTCATGCTCTCTCTCTGTCTCAAAACTAAATAAACATTAAAAAGAAATTTAAAAGCAAAGATAGTCTCCTACATAAACACAATACCATGATTACACTTAAGAATATTATTGGTAATTCAATAGTATCATCTACTGTCTATTTTGTATTCAGAAGTCACCAATTGTCTCAAAACTCTTTCTCAAACTGAGTACTTACCTCTTCCAAATCATGGATTCAGTAAAGGTCCACACATAGCATTAGGTTGTTACATTTTTAGTTTCTTTTCATGTAGAACAGTCTTCTTGGCTTTTTACAATTTTACCTCTTTTGAAGAGTCGAGGCTGGTTGTCTTATATTATATCCCACACACTGAATATGCCTGACCACTTATTTATAGTGTTACTTACTTTGTCCCTGTATCCCCAGTATTTCCTGTAAACTGGATTCAAGTTAAATATTTGGGACAAAATCATTTTTTAAATGAAATTATCAGACACCAGTCCTTAGATCATTCTTTCTGCTCTTTGATTTTGCTAATCCCTTTGTTTTTAGCGATCATTCCATCTTGTCAGTTTCTTCCGTCTTTTGTCTAATTTGGCAATTCTGTACAGATGGGTATGAAAACAGTACCTCTGTCTTCCTATTCATGGACCTTCTGCCGAGCCTTCAATGAAGAATCTATGCTTTTACTGGTGCCAGGAGTTAAATTGTCAGAAATCAGAGTAAACTCCAGACAGATAAGTTCCAGAAGAGGGTCATGTTTTCCCTGTGGTCCCCAACAGAGTATTTGGATCAGAGCCCTGCAATGTGACAGAAGTTAACTTTCAAAACCTCTCGGTGGCACAGATGCAAAACATTTAATACTCAGGTATTACCAGTATTTACTAACATTACAGCACTACGAATGTAACACTGGACAAATGGTAAATATAGCTGGCAAGTATGTGCGAAAGTTAATTTGTCCTGGAATGGTTCGTGTGGGAGGCAGAGAAAAGGCACTGCTGTAAATTCCCTATTTGACCCCAGCCCTTTGTTCCCATCAGATTTGTATAACGAATTAGGATTCACTGTTACTTCAGTAACACATTTTTTACTAACAGTTCTTGCTAACATAAAGCGTCGCTCACTGTTGTGTGCACTTAAATTTCCAGGAAGAAAATTTAAAAAACGACTCAGATCTGGAGCTACAGCAAAGTGGTCACATACATTATTCAGAAATAAAAATAAGAGACGACAAAATATTTCTCAACAGTGTAAGGATCGAAACACTTGCTTGGTACTGAAAAAAAAAAACAACTGCCATCATTCGGATATTCTTTGGAATCAAAGGCATGTGCGTCCCTGGTGGCTAATAGGGTCCCTTTTTTCCAACTTGTCTGCATCGGCATCCTTGGGCTGGAAGTGAATTGGCTGATGTTTCCGTGCAGAATGTTAAAATAGCATTTACATCTCTCGTTGCTGTTTTGCTGTTATGTCCACCGATCGCACGGTGGAAACGCCTGGCTCCTGAAATGCCAGAGTGAACACGACCTGATTACAAAATGTCCTGTCACGACTCAGAGAGGGCCCACATGCTCCTCACTTAGCCAGATACAGCCCATCTCTGCTCCCGCCTTTCCGACATGAGCGCACGTCGTGGGACCACACGATTTTGTGTTAGCTAGACTGTCTGTGGCCTTGTAGCAGATTGGGGCAATTAAATCTATTTTCCCGATCAGCATTCACTGAGCACCTACCTTGTGCTAAGATGTGTGTGATCAACTCATCCCGGTTTGCCAGGACCTCCCGGTTTTAGCGCTGCAAATATGGTGTGTCCTAGAATTCCCCCGTGTCCCAGGCAAACTGGAGTGATTGGTCACCTGGTTCATCTAAGCCCTGGGGATGACAAGTTGGAGCCCCGTCCTTGCATCAAGAAGCACGTGGTCTTAGGGTCAGAAAAGCAAGCCAATTACAAAAGCTTGGAGTAATCAGTACTTAGAATCATGAACAGGGCACTGTGGACACAGAAAGTTGAATCCAGCTAACTGGGAGGCCAGACACTGCTCCTTGAAAGAGACAATGCTTGAGTGGGGTTTTACAGAATGAGCAGCACAACATACACGGCTACATTTTGAAAACCTCAAAAGAGGAGATACCTGTGGGATGTCATGCCGTCTTAGACTTTCTCTGTCTCAAAATACATATGTTTGGTTCAGATTCCCACAGTGTAAAGGAGGGATTTTTAGCATTAAGTAAGCAGAGGAGAGAATGGTCATTTCTGGTGTACTTTATTCTGGGACAGATACACCTGACAGTACTTTAGTATTGAAGCTAGTGACAGTTTTCTGAATTAGTGGTGAGTATGTAATACCTGGTGCTTTTTCTGGGATTTGTGTTTGAGAACAGTCAGAATGAGTGGCTAAGGAGTGTCCGAGGTTGCAAAGGTTAGGGACACCGATGTGGCACCTTGTGGGACAAATCAAGTGAGGGATTTATTTTGGACATGTTTTATTTTGAAAATCATTCAAAGGTACTGAAAAAACGCTGTTTTAAAAAATTATATATTTCCATCTGGATTCATTCACCGTTAAAAATTTGCCACATTTTCTATCTTGCTGTATCTCTATACATCTATGTGATGATGATGATGAAGATGAAAATGATTCCTGAATCATTCTAGAGTAAGTTGTGGGAACCATAACCCTTTATTTCTAAATAGTCCAGCATGTATCTCCTAAGAACATGACATTCGCCTACATGACCACAACATAAGCTCATATTTGGAAAACTAAACACCAATACAATATTTTGTCATACAAAGTCAATATTCAAATTCTGCCAACTATCTCCGTAATATCCTTTCTGGCGATTATTTTTCCAGTCGAGTGTCCTATCCAGAATCAGACACTGCATTTGAATACCATGTCTGTTGTTCTTCTTAATCTAGAAGACGTCTTCAGCCCTCCCTTGTCTTTTATGACTCACATATTTGGAGGATCCAAGCTGGTTGTCTCATAGCGTCCATCAGCTTGGACATTGTGTTTGTCCGACATGTCCTCATGATTGGATCCAGGTTAGGAATTTTAGCTACATAAGTGATGTGTCCTTCTTGTCACCTCACATCCAGAGGCACCTAAAATCACTGTGTCCCACTACTTTGATCACTTGGTTAAGGTGGGGGCCTGCAGAGTTTTTGCACTGTAGAGTGACCAGTTTTCCTTTTGTAATAATGAGTATTCTGTGGGGAATACTTGGAGATTGTGTAAACATCCTATTCTCCATCAAACTTTCGCCCAGTGTTTTTTGCATTTGTACCAGTTTGTTAGGGCTGCTGTAGCAAAGTACCACCAAGTGGGTGGCTTACAACAGACATTTATTGTCTCACAGTTGGGGGTCTAGAAGCCTAAGATCAAGGTGTTAGAAGGGTTGGTTCCTTCTGGGATCGTGATGGAATCCTTGAGTCTCTCCTAGCATCCACTGGTTTTCTTGCAATTGTTGATATTCCTTGGATTGTAGATGCATCACCCTGATCTATGCCTTTATCTTCACATGGTGTTCTTCCTGTGTATATCTGTGTCTGTGCCTAAATCCCCCCTTTTTATAAGGACAAAGTCGTACTGGATTAGAGCCCACCCTAATGACTCCACTTTTACCTGATTCTGCAACAGCCCCATTTCCAAATAAAGTCACACTCACAGGTACTGTGGTTAGGACTTTGACATCTTATGGGAAGGACAAAATTCAACCCACAACAGCGTCTATAGATAATACTTGCTGAGATTAATGATAACTCTGATAGTTGCAGAATGGTGATTTTTCTGTCAGTCTTTCAACATTTATTAGTTGGCTTTTGGGGGTTGTGTGTTCATATAATCGATAAACAGAATGTACATCCACCTATGGCTGTATAGAAATGGCCACATATCTTTCAAACAAAAAATAAAAAACAAATATCAACGTGCACCCACACTTGTGCCCCAAAGGGCAGCAGAAAAGGACTGGCTCTCATGGCAAATGTCCTTACCCAGTCAGATTGGCTGGCAGGAGAGCCAGGGGTTAGGGGAACCCGTGGACCAAAGTCAGCATGAATGGCAGAAATCAGAGAGTGCAGATCTTATGCCATCCTAAACCATGGCTGTGTGTAAGCTACTTCTTGGAATGTCATCGCTTATGGGTTCTTTTCATGCTCCAAAACAAAAGTAACATCGGGGTATGTACCGGGTTCTCAGATTCAGTACTCTGGCCATCTTTAGCACTTTCTGGATAGGCAGACATTTCTCAGTACTGAAGCCTCAGTCATCATCAGAATCACAGATAAGCAAGGGCCAAAGACCATATAAATCTGGAACTACTGAGAAACATGACTGGGACAGAGATCTGATGTTCCTTTGTGTTCACTCTTAAACCTGACAAAAGAGCTTTGGAATTTTTTGTAAAACGCTATACTCCATCCATAGTAGACATAGAATAATTTATTTCCAAAGGCTATCGACCTCAAATATATAAATCTCAGTGGTTGTCCCTTCTACGATGCTGTGTGGGTGTATGCTGGAGCTGCTGTATCAACATGACACAGACAAGGTGGCTTAAAGAACAGTAATTTATTGTGTCATGGCTCTGGAGGTTAGGTGTCCAAAACCAAGATGGCAGAAGGATTGGATTTTCCTGAGGCTGTGAGGGAAGGTTCTTTTCCAGGTCCCTCTCGTTGGTTATAGGTAGGTTTCTTCTTCCTACTTCTCTCTGCATTGTCTTATCTTTAGGCATATCTCTGTGTCCAACGTTTCCCTTTTTACAAGAGCATCAGTCATAATGGATTAGGGCCATCCTAATAACCTCTTTGTAACTCCCTTGCCTCTGAAAAAAGAAAAAAAAACCTACGTCCCAACAAGGTCACATTCTCAGGAACTGAGGGTTAGAACTTGGGCATATAAATGGGGGGGCACATAATTCAACCATTAACAGATGCATTTCAACCATCCATAGACTTTCCTAATGTTTACATGGGCAGAATAGAAAGTCAGGGGTGTGACTGCATGAACTAGATGTTAATTATGGAACCAAAATGGTACTGAATCCCTGTCTTTACCCTTTCTGCAGGTGAAAGTCAGTGCTGAGCCTGAAAACAGGAAAGATGGGGTTACTAAGCTTTTTCCTGCCATCCATCCATAGGGCTGTGGATTTTACACTTACCTGTATTTGGAATGACTCTTCTCTTCTGGCTGTAGAGATTTTTAAGTGGGTTTGGGTTGCCACTCACCATCCAAGAGTGTGCTATATGGACCTGTCAATTGGTTAAGAGCGGAGGTTACCAGCAGTCGAATTAGTGACAATATTTATTTCTTACAGAAACAAATAGACCGTTGGGAAAAGCATTTTATCTCTTGGTGCATTGTTTCAGTGCATTTATGTGACATCCGAGCAAATGAATTCTAAAGAATATGTTTAGGGAATTTGCAGGGGGGAATACCTATTTCTCCCAGCCAGAGAGGGACCCGGAGCCAGTTGAGATGCTTCGCAAGTTTTTAATTCAAAGCATGGGAGGACAGAAAAGATGGAAAACAAAAAGCCAATTACCTGAGAACTCTCTGCCAGAAGCTAGAGGAAGATTGAGGGAGGAGGTAGGGAGGCTTGCCTTCGCAATAAATCCTGCGGCTCAGTGTCTCTCCCTTAAAACCGATAGAGTTTCATTCTAGTCCTAGCACAGATTCTCTAACCTCCACCTGTGTTGTGTCCTTGTGTAGAAATGGGCAACGCCTGGGGAGAATATTCACTCTCTTTCCTTGCTTTCTTGATCAGGTCACAGACATAAAAGAGAAACTGAAGCTCTCTAAAAAGGTCTGGTCGGCGTTGCCCTACACCATCTGCAAAGATGAGAGCATGACGGCGGGCGCGTCCAACGAAGAGGAGTGCTGGAATGGACACAGCAAAGCCAGGTGAGGGTGACTCATGGTGCTACGGCTGGGGCAGTGCGCATCCAGCCCTGGACGCCTCCCCTGGCACAACTCTGCAGACCCGTTTATGCAGAACTCGACGGAGGGTGGAGGGACAAGTCGTCACTTAGCCACAGCTGTTCAGAGTGACAGGTTTGACGGGCACCTGGGAGCCCTTACTCTCAAGGTGCCATTAAGCGTGGAATCCTCGTTCTGAATGCCTCGCCTCTGGACGAGGACAGAGGAATGGTGACAGATGCCAGGTTCCAGATATCCCGAAACCACAAAGAGCCTTTTATGTTCGCTTAATGACTTTAAGACAGCAGAGCTATTTTTATCTGCAGCTAAATTTGCACGGCTTTCTGTTTTTTCCATCACAAACTAAACAGGAAGTCCGACTGTAATGTCTCTCACCCTTGGAGAAAAACAGTTTTTGATGTGCTCTTTGGAAGGGAAAGGGAAAAAGAAAATGACCAAGAGACAACCAGGAAAGTGTCCTCAGAGGTTCCCTGCCTCGAAAAGTCCCACTGGGACCTCCTGATGAGAGATGGCTCTGTTCCCATCCTGCCGCTCGGCTGCCCAATGCTGCTGCCACTTGATACGGAATTTCTGAATTTCTTAATTCAGGCCAGAAATAGGGTTGGCCCGAGTTTTCATAGGGTGGAGGAGTTGGACAGGGGAACCGGCTGGGAGTTGGCAAGTAGGGCAGGACACCAGGAGAGGAGGCTGCCGGAACACGCCTCAGCGGGGCTGCAGGTGGGCAGAGCAGCTGGTAAATTGGACTCAAGGAATCTTTGGGGATTGACCAGCAGGTGGAGAAGTTAAGAGGGGGGTCTGTTCTGCGCCTTCGTGGGTGTTTTCAAGCATATGAAGCAGCTGTGATCAAAAGGAAACAGGAAGGTACAGGGATATTAAGTTCAGAAGCAGCTGCAGAAGGTAAGCAGGGGTGCAAGTGAGATGCTCATTAGGTGTTATTTCTCACACTGCTGAGTGGAATTTTTTAAGCATCTATTGGTAATGATATTATTAGCCATACTAGGGAGAGCTTCGCGAGGCAAAAACAAGACAGCTATGGAAAGAGCCGTAATCATTTCAAGTTGCTCCAGAATATCAATATCCAAATCTTAGATCATGAGGGTAGACAGGTATTTGTCTACAGTATCAACAACATGCCCCTCGAAAATGCTTTAGTAATTTACCAGTGTCCAGCCTTGTAGGAAGGAAACCTTTGGCCCGAAAAATTCAGCTGTGAAGTTGAACAGTTTCTAATGTGTCTTTTCCTAATGATTGTACAGAAAGACACTGTAAAGGATGACCAGATGGCCTAATGAATAAAGTGGTTGATTTTCTGAACTGCTCTGTTACCCATCTGTGTTTACCTTTCAGCCTTGGCCGAAATGAAGGCTGTGTTTTGAACTACATTCCCATGGTTACACAGGTTGCTGGCTATTAGTGCATCCACAAAAAGAAATATAAAGAACTGTTACAGGTGGGAATTGGGGAGGGGACTATATACACTCCATCAAGAAAATGAATGGGGACAATGATGACCATTAAAGTTAGAGCCAGGGGAGAGCGGGTTCAGCTGAATTTCTCGTGCAGATCAAGAATGCAGAAGGGTAAATGATTAGGCTAAGGTTGCCCAACTAGCAAGGGTAAAAGCTGGAAATCTCCCAAATCCGAACCCAGTATTCTTTTCACGTCAATATCCTGCCTGTAAAACAAATGGCTGCTAGGGGCACCTGGGTGGCTCAGTCGGTTGAGCGGCCGACTTCGGCTCGGGTCATGATCTCGGGGTCCGTGAGTTCGAGCCCCGCGTCGGGCTCTGTGCTGACAGCTCGGGGCCTGGAGCCTGTTTCGGATTCTGTGTCTCCCTCTCTCTGACCCTCCCCCGTTCATGCTCTGTCTCTGTCTCAAAAATAAATAAACGTTAAAAAAAATTAAAAAAAATAAATAAAACAAAATGCTGCTAAATATTGTTCTCCTCCCTCCCAGGTTAAGAGAACAAATGAAACAGATCCTTAGATCTATAAAAGATTTAGTGGATCTACATTCATTCATTCATTCATTTCCTCAGTCCATCAGCAATGTTATTGAGCACTCCCTCTGCCCAGGCGCTGTGCAAGGCTCTGTGAATTAAGTGTTATATGACATCAGTGATGTCTGTCAACCAATGAAAAGCACAGTGGCTGGAGACAGGACCGTGGATTTTGGAATGTCAAGGACCATACTGTTGCACTGTAGGTTTGGGAAAGGACCACACAGGTAGAGAACCACCCCAAGCAGTACTTAGGGACCAGATTTGAATTTTATCCTTAGGTCAATGGGATCCCACTAGGGGACTGTATGCAGGTAAGGGAAATTGTGAAAATTAATGCAATAAAATCATTTGCAAGGATATTCCAGAACCTAACCCAGTATACTATTTTAAAAAAATGAGGCTGTCAGATATTTGTGACTCAAATTATCTTCTCATTGAAAAATTAAAATTTCATAGTTTCTTTTAGTTCCTTTTTAAAAATTCTTCCACTGCAATGAAATCTTAATAACTTTATATTTAATACCACAGTAAGTAGATAACCCATAAAGACTTGTTGAATTACATTTAATTGAAGCTTTGCTCTCATTCTCACCCAAATATTAATTGATGTAGAACATATGAGAGATTTTTTTTAATTCCACTGAACTATTTTGTAAGTTGAAAAATCCACTTGTAATGCAGATAATAACTATTTTTCCCTACATTTGAAGTATGGATTTTCAGGTGATAGGGCTTCTTAACAGTTTTGTAGGAAAGAAAGAAAGAAAGAAAGAAAGAAAGAAAGAAAGAGAGAAAGAAAGGGTTATTCCTATCAAAGAACTTGGTTAAAAAAAAACCTATCAACAAGTGTTAATGGATTATGGAACAGAGGTGCCTATTAGCCTCGATAGAGCTGGTAATGGTCTTGAGCTCCTAACTCAAGCCTGCTTCATGAGGCCACTGGCAACCCAGACATTTCTTCCTCTCTTTATGTTTTTCTGAAAATTTTCAATGGTTTCTATTTATTTCTGAGAGACAGAGTGCAAGTGGGGGAGAGGCAGAGAGAGAAGGAGACAGAGGATCCAAAGTGGGCTCTGTGCTGACAGCAGAGAGCACGATGTGGGGCTCGAATTCACGAACCATGAGATCATGACCTGAGCCAAAGTTGGATGCTCAACTAACTGAGCCACCCTTTATGTTTTGTCCATCTGACTCCTATAGCCACATGCTTCCGTGCATACCATTTCCTTAGCCCTCTCATCCTAAGTATTTGACCCAACTTGTCTTCCAACACCCGTATTTCTCCTGGCTGTTTTTGAACACCACTCCACAGCTCTCTCCCATACTTCCTGATTCAGGAGCATAACTATTTCCCATGTTAACATTTCTGAAATCAAAATGACAACTACCATGGATATGTCCATTTCCTCCAGTGTGTCATATTTTCCCGAATAGCCGTTACTAAATGAATGGCACCTGTTGACATTGATGATGACTTTATTTTTTATTAAGTTTTATTTATTTTGAGAGAGACAGAGATAGTGCAGTTGGAGGAGGGACAGAGAGAGGGAGAGGGAGAGAGAGAGAGAGAGAGAAAGAAAGAGAGAGAATCCCAAGCAGTCTCCACGCCACCATCACAGAGCCCAACATGAGGCTCAAACCCACCAGACTGCAAGATCATGACCTGAGCAGAAACCAGGAGTCAGGGGCTTAACCAAATGAGCCACCCAGGTGCCCCGACATTGATGCTGACTTTAAATAGAGAGAGCAAGATACACATAGATGTGGCTGCTATGGCAGCCACTGGGTGAATCTGCTGTATTCAGATAATGGCCAAGGGTCTGGGGGCAGTGGCTCCTCTAGAATAAGAACGCCCCCCTTTCATCTTCCTGCTCCCACCCTGAGTCATTGCTGGCAGATCTCACTCTGCTTCAGTAGCTAAACAGGTCTGGAAACAGGAGGTGAGCTAGAGGGAAGAGACTGTGCCCTTCAAGGGGAGGAAAATGCCAGTGTGCCAACGTCCTGTCAGCACTTAAATCTCCATCCTGTCAGAAAGACTGGTTCCCTGCTTCCCTTCCCCTTGCCAATGTTTCGGCACAATTTAAAGACCAGGTTGTAAATTCTAAAGCAGTTCTTCTCAAATGTTACTGTGCCGGTAAAATTCTTGGGGCATGTGGGAAAAACGCAGATTCTGACTCAGTGAGTCTGGGCTGGGACCTGAGATTCTGCATTTCTGACAAGCTTCCCGGGGATGCCGTGTTGCTGATTCAGGGACTGCACTTTGAGCAGTGAGGCTTTAAGACAGAGTTGCCAAATTTGGCACAGAACACCAGACACCAAATGGAATACACTTATACTAAAAAAAGGATTCACTGCTTATCTGAAATTCAGATTTAACTGGCAATCCTGTAGTTTTATCTGGCAGCCCTACTTTAAGCCCCTATTAACATGTAAGATACTCCCTTTTTCAGTTCACGCACACACCTCCGGGAGCATGTTACGATTTGTTGTTTTCTCTTTGCCTCCACGCATAGCCCTGATGTTTCCTTTAATGGGGCTTTCCTTAAATTAAAAACAACAACAGCAACCGGGCCAAGGAGGTCACGTGGCTCAGTTGTAACGTCAGTCGCTGAAGGTAACAGGAGCACAGGCCAGGTTGAAGTCATCTCGACAATGAATAGCTTAGGCTTAACCTGCGCATCGGAGAGAATTTTAAGTTGGAAATGCCACACAGCCTTCACAATGCAGGGTATTGTCCACACAAAGCCCTGGTCTCCGATGACATGCCCTGTGGGCTAAGGATGGGTACTTTGATTCCCTGGCCAGTACTTGACTCGATTAATGCCTTCATTCATGCTGCTAAAACAGACACATCATGGTCTGGGTGGCTGACGCAGAAACTTATTTCTCATAGTCTGGAAGCTAATAGGTCCAGACCAGGGTGCCAGCAGAGTTGGGTTGTAGTGAGAGCTCTCTTCACGGCTTGTAGAGAGCTGCTTTCTCTCTCTGCCCTCCCATGGCAGAAAGAGGGTTCTGATCTTTTCTTCTTCCTCTAAGGGCACTAATCCCATCATGGAGGTTCTACTAGCTTCACCTGCACCTAAACCTAATCACCTCCCAAAGGCCCCACCTCCTAATACCATCACTTTGGGAGTTGAGGGGACACAAGCATTCTACCTACAGCAGTTAGTCCTCAGATTCACATCCTCCTTTGCTAGAACGGCTAGCAAAGAATTTTCCTCAGAATTCTCAGCAGTGTCTGCCACTCAAGAAAAGCAGCCTAGGAGGCATCTTCAGTGACCGATGGGAAAGCAAGTGTGCAAATGTAACTTCTTCCATTTCTCACTTACCTAAGCAAATTCCTAGAGAGAAATGAGAGACGATGCAGCCACACTGACTCAACTCAGACAAATAGGAATTGAAAGGAAGTTAGTAAGTAAGGGAGGAAAATCGATAATAATCTAGAGGTCCACGGGGGAAAACAGTAAAGCGTCGTTGTGCGGGTTACAAATCTAGGCCTCCTAAAGTTCCCAGAGACCCTGGGAGGACATGTGCGGCCATCTGTCACCCCTGAGAAGGGCACTGTGGGCAACCGGGTGGCGGGGGCGAGCTAGGGGCACAGGAGCTGGAGGAGAACGACAAGATGGAGACAGGAAAGAATGGGCTCAGCAGGCGATAAAACTTGTATATGGTTAGCATATGCAGGCTGGAACTTTCCACGTAGCAGCCACAGAAAAAATAAAACCCTCGTGGTGTTCCTATAGGCTCTTACTTTGGGCTCCTATAGAGGCAAATTCTTACTTTTTTGAGACCATAGCTATGTCAAATTACATCATCTGTATCTTCCTTAAGGATTGTTTCCGCTTCATGGGGATCGTTTTTCTAAGGCCATAGGAGTTAAGAAGGAAAGATTAGCATGGGAGATGGTGGGAGGAGCCAGAAGAAGGCAACAGAATGTGAGAGAGGCCAGTCTCAACAGCACATGGAGTTCATGATGGGACACGTGTTATTTCAGAATCGCCAGGGTTTCTGCAGTCATTTCCGGATTCCTCCCGCCCCCCCGCCCCCTCTTAAAACTACCCCGCAGCTTCCTGCTGCCCCTCCTTGTAAGCCGGTGTCTAGCCCTCAGTGTCTAGCGTTCCTGAAAGTGCCTTCCGGAAGGAGGCAAACAAAATCCTGGCTGAGGACGAGGACTGATTGGATCAGTTGAAAACAGAGCATTCGCGGGGAGCCTGTGCTGGTTTTTAAGGCCCCCGGTCCTCGCAAAAATAACTGGGTCCCCAAGGAAATCTTTCCTCGGGCCGGGAGGTAAATACAGTAAATTGTAAGAAATAGGAAACCTAGAAAAATCTAGAAAACAGATCAGTCACTCTCACCAGCCACCGAGTGGGTTGACTAAGCCAAGAAAATAGCAAGTCATGACTGGGTACATTTGAGCAGATGCAAGCCGGATGAAATGATGCATGGTGATGAGAAATGTGTCAAAGACAGTGACCTGGCAGATCTGGCAGGACAATATTGTTTCAGTCTGATTGCAGAATATGTCCCAAAGCACTCTAGCTGCATCTTAAAGAACTGTGAGTATCTGATGTATACGCAGCCAGGCAACCACGTCAGGAAGGTGGGAAGTCTGTCTGGGGAGAGAACTGGAGACTGTCACACCCAGCATTCCCGGGCATGCACTTCCCTTCTGTGCACACCTGGGAGGAAAGACCCCTTGAAGTCTGACTCTCCTGGGGGAGGGGGACGCTGCATGCACCTCCCGCAAGTGGTACAAAATGCAGCTACAAATACCAGGAAATGAGCATGTTGCTGTCAGCCGCTCAGCAGCCCTGACACCTGGCGCGAGGGCCTTTTGTCCTGTGCGCGCTGGAGTCCGCTGCCTCTGGTTCTACGAAGGAAGAATGGATAAGAGGGAATCTTGCCAATGAGCAAAGAGGCCAAGTCCAAGAATGTAGCTTCTACTCGCTGCTGCAATCAGTGAGCTCTGTGTCCTTCAAGGGTCCCCAGTTTCGTGTCATGTGTTCTCCAGCTAGAGGAAAGCCACAGTGAATCATTCTTCTGTACAGGAGTCTAGGCTTTAAAAGTCCCAATTCTGACGGTCCCTGGTTGACTCAGTCAGAAAAGCATGTGACTCTTGCTCTTGGAGTCATGGGTTCCAACTCCACATTGGATGTAGAGATTACCAAAGTAAATAAATAAACCTAAAAGTGCAAATTCTCCTGCCATCAGACATTCCTATGAAACAAGCCTGGCATGGGAAAAGCCCTGTTAACAATTTAATTTTCATAAGAATGCATTAGGATTGTGTAGTATGTTAGATTTTTAAGCATTTTCATATACTTTCGCTCAATATGTCAGCTTATGGAACAAATAAGGTAAGTATTGCTCATGTAAATATAAAATATATAATCATATAAAGTAGCTAAGTCACTTGCCCACGATCACACTGCTGGGTCCCAGAGGATCTCAGGTCCTAGGTCAGTCTCTGCACTTTTGACCATATTTCAGGGTCACGTCCCATTGAAATACCTAATGTCATAGACAACTCTAGCTTAGCAGCCTTTAAGAATGTCTGAACCCACTTTAGTCATAAAGTCACAGTATGCTTTGAGTAATTTCACTTTCCAGTCAAAAAAAACAAAAAAACAAAAAAGGAAAGGGGGAAAGGAAACTATATCAAGAACTTCAGAAAAGTTACACTTAAAACTGAGATTTTTTTTTTTAAATTGTGGTAAAATATACATAATGTAAAATGCAGCATTCTTACCACCTTTAAACGTAACAGTTCAGTGGCATTAAGTACATTCACGTTGTACCCCATCACCACCAACCATCCACAGGACTTTTTCCTCTTCCTACACTGAAACCCTGAATCCATTAAAGACTCGTTCCCCACTCTTCCCTCTCCCACCTCCTGGCAGCCACCATTCTGTTTTCTGCCTCTCTGAATTTGACTACTCTAATTACCACATAGAAGTGGAATTGCACAAGATTTGTCTTTTTGTGTCTGGATCATTTCACTTAGCGTGTCTTCAAGGTACATGCATGCTGTGGCGCATGTCAGGATTTCCTTCCTTGTTCAGGTGGAGTGGACTGTACATATAGACCACACCTGGGTACCCATGCATTCGTTGATGCACTCATGGGTTGCATCCATCTTTTGGCTATTGTAAATAATGCTGCTATGAACAGAGGCGTAGCGATCTCTGTTCCAGTACTTGCTTTCAATTCTTTCAGATTGAAAATTCCAGGTGGAATTTCTAGATCATATGGGAAGTCTGATTTTTCAAAGAACCGCCATACTGTTTTCCAAAGCGCTGAACCATTTTGCACACCCTGTACCAAACACAAGAATTCCAATTTCTCCATGTTCCCGAGCCTATGGATGGTAGCAGCTTCAGTCAGGAATGCCAGCTCTGCTGGCCTCGTCACACATCGCTCACCGCAGGCTCCGTAGACATTTCCGCAACCAGCGCCCCTATTTATGGCTGGGTCAGCTCTCGTGGTTCTTATTATGATCACAGGATGCACTTCAGCAATACACCATCAGGGTACTTTGAGGAACAAGATGTATTACGACCTGGAGAGGGCATGGCACGCTCAAGGGCCACACAGCAAGGTCAAGGGGAGCGGGGATGACCTTGGGCTTTACCTTCATTTGGGTCTAAGTGTGGGGTGCCTGGAGTTTCTCACGTCCACTGTTGATTGGCTAATTTACTAATGTAAAACCTATGTGTGGGAATTAGGGCATGGGAAGGGAGATATGGGTCACTCAAGCAGTGAGTTCTCCAGGTTTCCGAGGGCTTCCTGAAAGGGAACCTTCATGGGTGAGAGCAGTCTAGCCCCTTACCTGGTTGTTTTGCTAGTGGCTAGTGGCCCATATGTTGACTCAAGATGCGTGTCTTTGAAATGGAGGCCTGGACAATCAAAAGCTTACGCTCCACTCTGCATCCTCACCAGCACTTGTTATTTTCTGTTTTGTTTTGTTTTGTTTTAAAATAATAGCCATTCCAAACAGATGTGAAATTTAAAACTTAGATTTGAAGAAAGCCTCTGAAAGAAGTTATGGGTACCACAGGTTCACAATCCCTTCTCTGAGATCCCTGTGACCATATGTGTTTCTGAACTCAAATTTTTTTTTTAGATTTTTAGAAAAAAATCATCAGAGTGCATATACCATAGGCTGCAACTCGCAATCAAACACATTAAATTTCTGCAGCAAGATGTATTACTATTCCCACTACAGTGGGATAAGTGAAATGTATGATCAGCCTCATTTCAGATCAGATCAAGTTTTACTAATAAGGAGATGTCAGGAAAGAAAGAAAAAAAAAAAAAACTTCAGAAAATTTTTCCAGACAAGGACCTGTATTAACATTCTACTATTTCATAAGACTCTTAAACCCACAGGAATAAATGAATACGTAGCTTAGAATTAGAACTTGCTGGCGAGACATGGATTGAATGCAGCTCATTTGTGACAGCGAGCAGGACTGAATCCGCTTTTACCTTTCTTCTTTTTTAATTTTTTTAATGCTTTATTTATTTTATTTTATTTTTTTTGAGAGAGAGACAGAGTATGCATGGGGGAGGGGCAGAGAGACAGGGAGACACAGAATCCAAAGCAGGCTCCAGGCTCCGAGCTCCCAGCTGTCATCACAGAGCCCGACATGCAGGTCGAACTCATGAACCACGAGATCATGACCTGAGCTGAAGTCAGACGCTTAACCGACTGAGCCACCCAGGTGCCCCCGCTTTTACCTTTCTCTGTCCAGTGTCCCTTGTGTCAGGAGCAGGAGAAAGAAGCATCTGTCTTAAAAACAAACCCAGGCCGGCACCTGGGGACCCCAGTCTCCCCATTCCTGCCCTGGCTTCCACTTGGCTCCTGCTGACCCCACAGGGTACCACCAGGCTAACCTTCCTTGCAGGTGTCTCCCTTCTCAGACTTTTACTGGCTTTCAAATCCCATTAAGTGGTGAGAACTGTGTGTCCCTTTCCCCCACTGTGCAGCTCCTTATGCCAGAACAACCATCGGCATTAATGAGGTGATAAGAAATACAAATACAGGTAGGTTAACATGTCTGTCCTCCTGGCAAGCCCATTCATATATCAACTGAAAGGAGTGATTTTGAATGGTGACAATGACAGGCACTGTGGCTGGCCAGTGGGAACCTTCTGTAGTGTCAGGCAACAGAGGGTGACAGAGAGTGTCACCTCTGCCAGGAAAGTCCCAGCACAGAGCCTGAAGCCACCCACAAGGTTGAATGTATAAGTGCCCCCCACCCAGCCAAATTCCTACGGGACTCTTTCACCCTAATCGGCTCTCATGTGTGGATGTAATCAAGGGGGTCTGTATCCACAATATGAAATGAGATGTGGTCTTAGCCTATTCGAGCTGCTGTAACAAAATGACACATCTGGGTAGCTTATAAACAACAGAGATTTATTTCCCACACTTCTGGAGGCTGGGGTCCAAGATCATTGGGGCACTAGCATGGTCGGGTGAGAGTCCTCCTGTGGGTTGCAGATTTTCAGTTGTGTCCTCACTTAGAGGAAGGGTTGAGCTAGCTCCCTGGGACCTCCTTCATGAGCTCTGCCCTCGTGACCGAATCCCCTGCCGAAGACCTCGCCTCCTGAAACCATTACTTTGGGCATTAGGTTTTTATGTGAATTTGAGGGGAACACAAACATTCGGACCCTAACAGATGTGAAAAAAAAAAAACGAATTCTGCAAAACTACTGAAGATCGAGTTCCTCTACATGCTCTTGCAAAATAGAAGGTAACCCAGAGTGGGGACTCCATGCTTGATTGTTCACGGATGCCACCTGCTTGCCACACCCAGCAAGAAGCGTGACATGACAAACAATGACGCCCTGTTACACCTTCCAATCTGTCCTCATTTCTGGGTTCTCCTCGTGCCGGGTAAATGTGCATCCGGCCTTGGAGCCCGGGTTATCTGTACCAAGATCCTGTTTCCTTTCCATGTCTCCCCATACTGTCCTGATGCAAAAATAGAATGCTGTCATACACGAAGAAGCTGGTGCCAAATCTAATAAAGGGAAGAATAGTATGGATTCAAAGATGCATCCATTTCTTCGGGCTATGAGTGTTTCACAAAGCGATCAAGCCTGAGTTCCGGGCTTCTCTGGATCCCTCAAGTTGCACTCTGGACAGCCATACGTTTGGCCTTAGGAGGTACCTCTGGAGTGACAAAATGGCCGTTTTCTTTTTCAACTGTGCCTTCTGTGTAAGTTTCCACATTGTATCTGAAGTTACCCTTTGAATACACTGAAAGGAGAAAAGGTTCTTGAGGACACAGGGGCATTGTTACTTGTTTTTATTGTAAGTGGCTGAGCATCGGTAGGCACAGTTAGAGGCTGGGTTTATTTGGCAGCGTCTCATTGTTCCTGGACGCTCAGACTCCCAGGGGGTCGCATTCCCATGTAAGCTATCGCAGGCGGCTGCTGATAAATGAGTCTCGGCTGGCCGCGCGCGCACACAGCATCTGAAAGCAACAAAGCCTTCCCCTGACTCAGCACAGGTACTGCTGCAGGAACCGTCGTCCAAAATGTCGAGGGGCAGCCCCAGAACGGGCGGTCACCTTTCGGCCACTCTCAACTCCTGTGTCAGCAAAGGCTAGCCTGCACTTTCTAGCATTCATTCCAGTGGGCTTTGGAATTAAGTAGAGCTCATGGAGCTCCGGATATATAATTGATGTCAGCAACAGTCAATCCAATGTTATGTTTTAGGAGTCAAGTGCGGAATCTAACAAGAATTTATTAATACGCCAGATATAGTGAGAGACAATACAGAAGTTATGCTCTGCTGCAAAAATAAAGAGAAATGGTCCCCAAATTTTAAAATTTTCAATTAGGGCATTTTTTAGGGCAGTAAATACTGTGAAGCTTTGTGGAAAAGAATTTGCAATGTGCACTGTGTGTTTTATTATTCATTACGTGGTGAACATTGTGAAGTCGATTTTGTTCAAAATATGGATGAAGATGTGGAGCTCATTCAGAGGACTTCTGATTTAAAATGGATAAACCAATTCATACACAAATACATCATGCATGAGATTTCAATAGCTGAAAAATGGCTTAAATATGAAAATCTCTCTGTGTGTTTCTATTTCTTCTTTTGGAGGCTGATGGATAGAGAGCCTTTGGTTTCCAGAACTTGGAAAATCACCTGCAGGAAGGGGAAGAATTTTAAGAGAATGTATACTGTACAGGGATAAGTAAGTAGGAAGGACAAAACAGAGGAATGGACATCTTCCCAGCTTACAGGGCACCACAGTAGAGGCAGTGCAGGAATGATGATGACTGCAGCGAAGCAGGGCGGCCCCAGCCAACGCGCCCCTGTCCTAGATGTCCTGATTCCCCTGAGATCTACTCCTCCTCTCTCCATCTTGGTCGGTGCCCTGAATGAGAATCTCTACAAACCACATCACCTGGGTGCCCTTGCCCCCTGGCTTCCAGTGGGCTTCTTCTGATGGGAGGCAGTACGTGGTCAGAAGGAGGGACTAGAGAGGTCAGCGTGTCATTCCCCAGCTCCCTCCCTGAGTGGCCTGGGTTTGGCAGTTGCTGCATCATTTGGTGGCCATCTGTGACTTCAGTTCTTGCTCATTCTGGTGGCAGTTCCTTCCCAGGGGCTCTCCTGCTGCTAGCAGCCTTGGGGTCCTTTGTCAGCCAGCGCTGGTTTCCCTGTTCCCACCTTTATAAGTCGTCTCTTCTTCAAACTCTCTTTATTACCTCTTTGAGTGTGCCATCTGTTTCTTACCAGGACAAAGACAAATATAGCACCTTTGTAAGAATTAGAAAAAGGCATTCATATGGGTACCTGAGGGTTCATTACACTGTTGTCTGTGCTTTGGTATGCATTGAAATGTTTGAAAATAAAACAATTCCTCAAAAGAAAAGCGTGTCCCTTTGGTGAATGGTGCCCTGCAGGTGCATAGCTTTGTGGGCATGGAATTCAGGCTGGATTTCAGCCCAACTCCCTCCCTGAGCAGGTGACTTTGTGCAGTGCACCAAATGCCCAGACGAACCTGGCAGCCCTCCGGAAGGATGAGCAGGTCTCTAAAAGCTGAAAAATATCTTAAAGAAGAAGTGAAGATTGACCTGGGTCTTTAAGGATATTTGGGACTTAAATTGGAAAGTGCCTCGCAGGCAAGGAAACCCTGTGGGACGGGCAGATATAAGATGTATACAGGTATAGATCCTGTAAGGCAAGGATTGTTGAAGGGATTGTTGCAGCATGAGTAGAGACGGGATGGAAATGGGCTTTGCTGAGCTATAAAATGTGAATTGTCATTTGTGATCACCCAGGCAGTATGGTGCACTGTTGGGACACGTGGACTCTGAAACTAGACCTAGTGGGCTTAACTCGCGGTTTTGCCATCCATTAACTCTGTGACTTTGCACAACTACTCATCCTCACTAGGCCTGTTTTCTCTTTTGCAACATGGGGATAAAATAGCACCTACCTCTTAGATTTGCTCGGGGGCTGAATTTAAAAATACACATGAAGGGGGGCACCTGGGTGACTCAGTCGGTTGAGCATCCGACTTCTGCTCAGGTCACGATCTCGCAGTTGACAAGTTCGAGCCCCACATCAGGCTCTGTGCCGGCAGCTTGGAGCGTGGAGCCTGCTTCGGATTCTGTGTCTCCCTGTCTCTCTGCCCCTCCCCCGTGCATGCTCTGTCTCTCTCTGTCTCAAAAATAAATATAAAACACTAAAAAAAAAAAAAAAATACACGCGAAGGGCTTAACACAGTGCCTGACAGTAAGTGCTCGGCATCAGCTACTGTCACCAAAAGCTTTCAAGCAGAACAGTGACATGAAAGCAGTATCTTGTGAAAATTAGTCAGACCACATGTGCAAGATGCACCACAAAGGAAGAGGCGGGCGGGGAAGTCGGTCTGAGGCTCTGGTACCGTCTGCACTCGAGGAGGGACACAGGAAATGAGACAGAAGTAGCAGGTGCAGGGAACACTAGGAGAAGAGGAGAAGGGGGGCTGCGAACAGGCAGGTCATGAGAGTGAGGAGTCAGAGAGGGCTCCAAGCACTTTTCTGAGACCTTTAGTCTCCACTGGTCTAAATGCACAGAGGCAGCATGGGCAGTCGACATCAAGGAATTGACAGTTTAAAATTTTTAGTTCAAGTAAAAGGAATATGCCCTTTTATTACCAGTGAGAGAATTAAAGAACCATTAGATTTTACCCTTCTCTTTTGCCCAATATCGAACATTAGATCCAAGATTTTATTACAAAATAAAAACCCTGATGGACGCTTCAAACGTTCCAGTGCTCACTGGTTACTCCTCAAACTTTCCAAAGATGGGTTTTTATATCCAGAAGTATCTTCT
Source organism: Panthera onca (assembly GCF_046562875.1). Lineage (NCBI taxonomy): Eukaryota > Metazoa > Chordata > Mammalia > Carnivora > Felidae > Panthera > Panthera onca. The sequence continues at coordinate 174,538,192 of NC_138339.1, read as the reverse complement.
GATTAGAGTCTGAGGTTAGGCCTCTTCAGTTGAGAAAGAGCATCCTCGTACAAGAGAACTAAAGAGCGTGTATCATTTACAAGTTCGGTTCTTAGCAAAATTAACCAGAGAGCTGAGGAAGCTAGCAAGCCCTTGACTTCAGTATCTACCATTTGGGATGGAGGGAAGAAAGTAGTTAATTTTAAGAAACAACTTGTCTAAGTCCGCAACTGAACGTTCCTTTGTAGGCAAGCCTCCCTGCATATTCAGTACCATTTTAAAAACCACTCTGAAACCATTTTTTTATGGCCCTATCTCCCTCTGAGAAAAGTTACTCCTTGTTTTCACTTTTTGGGTTTTTTGGTTTTTTGGTTTTGTTTTTTTTTTTTTTCTTTTGCAGGAGCAGAGCCAGTTGTTGCCAAAGCTCCGGCCCACTGTCAGAGACAGCACAGCACAACCTGGTACCGAAGCCCCTCTTGCCTCACACTAATCTGTTCTCTTTCTGTTGACCCTGCAGATACTTGCCTGAGATCATGAATGATGGGCTGACCAACCAGATTAACAACCCTGAGGTAGACGTGGACATCACACGGCCCGACACTTTCATCAGGCAGCAGATCATGGCTCTACGCGTGATGACCAACAAACTAAAGAACGCATACAATGGCAACGATGTCAACTTCCAGGACACGAGTAAGGAAGTCTTTACCGGTGCCAGTAACTTCCATAGTGAAGATAGGGGGTAGATTATGCCACAGTTGCCCTTCAAAAGCAATGTACACCTGTAATCTTATGTCATTCTTGCCCGATCTGCAGAGCTGTTTATGGTCCTTGGGACAGGGAGCTCTGATCCACAGGGCTTAGGAGACTACTAAAATCCTAACATCATAACTGGTCTTTTTTTTTATTTTTTAAATGTTTATTTTATTTTTGAAAGAGGGAGACAGAGCATGAGTTGGGGAGGGGTACAGAGAGAGGAAGACACGGAATCTGAAGCAGGCTCCAGTCTCTGAGCAGTCAGCACAGAGCCTGACACGGGGATCAAACCCACAAACCATGAGATCATGACCTGAGCTGAAGTCGGACGCTAAACTGACTGAGCCACTAGGCGCCCCAAATCATAACCGGTCTTAAGGATTAGTTGCGCTGCATTACATTCAGTGCTACCTAAGCTAAAAGTAAGTCTCATCTGCCAGTTGATCTATTAACGATAAAGCAACCAAGTAATGTTTTCATCTTCTCCTTCCCCCATCATCATTTACATCTCAACTCCTGTCCACTCCCCCAACCACCAAAAGAAGAATGTCCTGAAGATTGCTCAGACGAGGCTGGGCTGGAATCCCTGTTTCACCACTGATTGACTGGGGTCTTAAAATTATATCTTGAGTGTCAGGTCGGGTCATCAGGAAGTTCATTTGCAGCCATCTGTAAAGGAACTGAGATAATATCTCATGTGCCGTGGATTCAACTGCATTAGCTCTCTCTCTGTCCGGTCACTCCCATACATGAACCATGGACATTTGTATCTGGAATATTGAGAGAAATAATGAAACGTTAGTGCAGTATTACACATGACTAGTTTATTAGCTATCACAAAATGTCAGAAGCGATTGGAAAGACTAATAAGTGAACATGAAGTGAAATTTGGAGTTTGTGTAAATGATTTTAAGAAGCATAACTATAAAAATTGGGGGGGGGTGTGTTTTATTGTTTTGGGCTTTTTTTTTTTTAAAGATATGTGTCCTTACAGAGAGTTCTTAGGAAAAGATTTCTGGGACATAAGCTGTGGAGTCACCAGTGACTCTGTAATTTGGTCACCGAAGCAAAAGATGATGCTTGTGTGCTTGAATTAATGAGATAGAAAGAAACAAGTTACGGATGGAAGATACGAAGTCATCTAAGTGTTAGCCATCATCCTACTGAGTTGTCCCCTGCAGAAAATTTGTAGTGCTTTATTCCATTTTAAGTAACCCAAAAATTAATTTTCTAAATGCAGGCTAATGGCCAACCCACGAGACTTTCTTGCTGTAAACCCCCTGAGAATCCTCCTATTATTTCTCTAAACCTCTTCTTCTTCAGAAGAGAACCTTCCACAAGGTTTTGAGCCTTTGCTGCTTCTCCCTTGCTCCTTCCTTAGCTTCGCTCCTCTGAATGCATCCATCGTCTTCTCTATCTTATGAAATCCTTTATTGTCTGGAGAATGACTATAGGAATAAATAATTCAAGAGAACGTAAGAATTATTTGAGGCTGCCCTTGCTTCTCTCTCCTCTCTGACCTAAAGAGGTTATGCCCATGTCCATCTGCAAAGCTTAGGGAGTGTGCCTGAGAAGAGATCGTGCCCCACTTTCCCTTGAAAGAAACTAAAAATTAGCAACAGTTCAGAGCATCATTTAGCTCTAACCCAAGCCCCATATTTGGCCCCCTATTTTAGGATAGCGTCTGTCATATAAGCCATTATCACATCTTATAGCCATCACCCTTCCTGCTTCTGACATTTTAAAAAATCGCCCCTTAAATTCCTGCGTTTCTGATTCCTTTTCAGAAAGAGATGGGGCCATTATTTCTCTCAGCTGGAATCTCCTGTCATTATTTGCTTACCACGTTTTTAATATTCTAAATCACTTTAATAATATCTTTGTAAAGGTTATACTACTTCTTGTTCATAATACCAGTGTTAAGAGCAATTCCCTTAGCAGTTCTGATATCTCTGAGTTTAATTAATGGGCATTTTCCCCCTCATAAAGGCCAAAAGATAAATCCTAGAAAATATTGAGAACCTGGTATAGTGTAATCAAGTGATCTTACCTGGTATTTAGATGTCCCATTAAAAAAAAAAACAAAACCTTGTGGTGAGTTGTGCCATGTTTATTCAGGGGGACATTAGAAGGGTCCCTGCATTACTCTGATTTTACTTAATGTAGCATCTAACAGTCATGATGGTGCCAGCATTTCAGGAGCAGCTCAACCCGCCCACCCTTGGTTCAGGCCAACGGGGAGGAATTTAGCTCTATTGAATGAATCTTTGAGCAAGTTGGGGAAAGAGTAAATGTCATGACCAGGTTTACAGTTTCCTGAGTCCTTCCAGGAGCATTATCTCACGTATACCCCCTAATGATTCTGTGAAATAGATAATGAATGAATATTCTCCTTTTTACAGGTGAGAAAGGAGAGTCTCAGTGAAGCTAATTGGCTTGCCCTAGTTCACTTCAATAAAAAAAATGGCAGGTTAACACCTAGGTCCTTCTTGCTGTAGGAACCATACTTTTTTTCTATCAGGCATCTTTGCAAGCACTGGGTTTGGTGCCATCCCACATTTTATCAGGGTGCCTTCACACAAACTCTGAGAGGCAGATGTTACTGTCTGTCTCTGTTGAGCTGAAGAAACACAGAAGCTGAAGATACTTCCCAAGGCACCTTTAATTATTCGACAAGTATTTCTTGTGCATCTGCTGCCTTCTAGGGACAATTAAAGGCAACGGGGATCCAGAAGTGAACCGTATACACCGCACACAGTCTCTACCCTCAACAAGTGTACATTCTCATGGAAGGCACAAGAAAACAAGCAAGTTAGTGATACAGTTGCACATGGTAATAAGTACTTTCACACAGCTAGTGATTAATGGAGACTGAACTGGGACCCAGTTTGGAGACACAGGGTTGTGAAACAAGAAGGAACCAACCCGTGAGAAGTGGGAATACAGCAGGCCCAGAAGGCATGTTGGGCAAGTGGGGAAGATGTCACGCTAAGATGACATACTCAGTGGGCACTTGGGTGTTAGTTCCCAGCAGGGAATGGCAAACCTTTTCTGGAAAGAGCCAGTTGTGAAATACGTTCAGCTTTGAGGGCCATACATGAATGTAGAATTAGACAATGAACGCATAAGCGAATGGGGGCGGCTATGTTCCAACATAACCTCATACGTGGACACTGAGATTTAGCGTTCCCACACACCCTATTTATGTGTCCCAAAGTATCATCCTTCATTTTCAAACACTGGAAAATATAAACACCATCCTTGGGTTATGGGCCCCGCACGTACAAGCAGCTAGCCATAGACCTCAACCCTGACCCAGAGAAGTTGGGTTGACATACCAGCATCAGCCGGAAGAAGAAGTACCTTTCGAAAGCCAACATGGGTAGGCATGGCCTCTTGTCCGGTTCAGGTTTCACATGTTTCTTAAGTTGGGTAACTGGTTATCAGTCAACCCTGTGTCTCAGACATCTACTTGCATATGGTCTCCCCGCCCACCACCAACCTGCCCGCTACAAACAAACCCCTTGCGGCAGTTGGGGGCAGGGAGGCCCTTCCACAACCTGCCCCACATCTAGTGTGTGCCCCTACTCCTTCCAAGTTGTGGTCTAACTGTCTTTTTCAATCTGCCCACGCCAGGTGATGAATCCAGTGGCTCTGGGAGTGGCAGCGGGTGCATGGACGACGTGTGTCCCACGGAATTTGAGTTTGTCACCACCGAGGCCCCCGCCGTGGACCCCGACCGGAGAGAAGTAGACTCTTCCGCAGCCCAGCTCGGCCACTCCCTGCTCTCAGGGTCTCTCGTCTGCATGGTCCTGGCACTGCAAAGACTGTGCAGATAATCCTGGGTTTTTGGTCAAATGAAACTGCATTTTAGCTATTTGAACGGCCAACTCCCTTCTTTTCTTACACTCTTGGACAATGGACCATGCCACACAACTTAACCGTTTTCGATGAGAAGAGAGCAGGACTGCACTCTGCCTCCCTTTCTGTTTGCCCAAAGAGTACCGGGTGCCAGACTGGACTGCTTCCTCTTTCCTTCAGCTATCTGTGGGGACCTTGTTTATTCTAGAGAATTCTTACTCAAATCTTTCGTACCAGGAGATTTTCTTACCTTCATTTGCTTTTATGCTGCAGAAGTAAAGGAATCTCACGTTGTGAGTTTTTTTTTCCCGTTTAAAAAAAAAAAGTCAGGAAGAAAATAATTTTCCTCATAAAATCAGGCCAAACCCCAAAACAACTGCATTTTCAACAAAGGAGCAAACAAGAGAGAAAAATAAAAGAGCGTTACCATTGTGAGGTCGGCATTGCCAGCTGACTCCCAGTGTAAGCTTTTCTGTGATAAATCAGGTTTGCAAAATGCTTTGGGAGAGAAAGTTTGAATTTTTTTTAATGTGGTGAAAATACAGTGTTGTCTTGGAGGTACCGTCTTGCACTCTGTCCACAGAATACCAAACTGATTTGGGGGTACTGATACTAAATTTAGAATTCCATCTTTAATACGAGAGCAAAATTGCCACGACCCAGCACCTCTCTCCCACCTTGCCCGATTTCAATTTCAGTGATGGCACCATTGTCCTTAATTCTCTTGATGTCTGTCCGCTGTATCCAATTGGCACAGATTTTTCTCTTCATCTCCAGTGACTAATGGAGGCTCCCACCAATTCATCCTCCCCAAGGGTCTCAACTGAAAATAATCTTCAATGAAACAAGAGCTTTGCTTTAGCCACAGGTTTGACATTAATTCGATGTTTCTGCCCCTGGGCTCATTACGCTCCCAAAGTAAGAGTTCTTTTCATGAACTTACAAGCAATTAGATCCAATTGTGAGTGAGTTTTCGTTTTTTTAACTATTTGCTTTGTGGCAATTGGTTTCCGCATCACAAGGGCATTCTCTTACAAAATAACTCACAACAACAAAAAAAGTCAAGACAAAAAAATATATATATAGTATTGACATGGAGATTTCTTTCACTTTTTTAGTCTTAGTATGATCATCTATTTTTATATCTCTCTATATATAAATCACAGATTTTAACTTCTTAATTCCAAGCTCAGGGTTGACACACCTTTGTAACGAAAATGTTTTGTCAACCAGCTCTTCTTGTTCTGTGCTGCTCAGAGAAGGGATTCCTCAGCAGTCTGTGAGCACCAAGAATCAAGAAAGAGAACTTTTTACGTCTCTAACTGTCCGTTTATTAAAAGTTTGCCAGGGCACATCCTTTTTGCATGAGCGTGCTTTGTCCTGGGTGCTGCAGACGGTACCGAGCTCATGGGGAGAGCCATGGGTGTGCAGGACTGTACTGGTGATGGGAACCGTATCCATAAGGAATGTGGTATACACACAAAACCATCGCTTTCATGTACGCCTTCAGCCTAGGATTCCGCTTGGCACTTGGACACACGACCTAACTCAAGAGGCCACTGTAGAGCCACAAGCCTAACTGACCCACCAAGTGTACCAAAGCCAGGCCCTATGCTCCCCATGTTAGAGAGAAGCGAAATAAACCAAACTGGGGCTTTGTTAATACGTTTGGCTATCCACGTGTTTCTTGGTTTTTATGACGATCTGGGGTTGGGAAAAGTAATGCTTCAAGACACCATCGTCTGCCAGTCACATTTTATTTAACCCATTGACAGAAATGGCACGTAAATGGTATCTTTCGATCTTCGCTCTCATCAAAATTATAATTAGTTATTGATTTAGTCATCACATTTAAGTAGAACACATGCGGCACAATAGTATTAAGTATATTTGAGCACTTTTGCAAAACTGAAAAGTATTTAGAAGCATCTATTGCTATTTTATGCCTAATGAAATATGAAAAGTAGGGTTCTGAGAGACTTTGTGGCATCTTTTCATTTAAATCTTTATGAAATTAACACCTAATCTAATTCAGCATTGCACACGTCTAGAAAACCATCCATTTCACTGCCAAACTTCAGCTTCCTATCACCAATTACACAGAAAACATCTCTATGAAGGATGCTCTATTCAAGTTGCTCATTCCATCGTATGTTCAGAAATCAGTATTGTCTTTCTCCAATAATTAAGGTGCAATACAAATTAAATCAATCTTGATTTTCCAGAATATATGAGTAATAACTTGTTTTTATGGCTTTAAACTCCAGGTCTTTCCTTTTTTAAATATTTCTGCATCGTCTTCTACGAAATAGATCAGAATGCCTTGTTTGCTTTGTGCTTTCACCCCCGAAAGGTTTTGTGCATGTGTATGAATACACATTATAGTAATGAATGTGAACCCATGTTCTGTACACATGAAACACACAGATAATATATAAACGCCTGCTCCAATTGTTTCAACACCTTCATATCGATAGTATCCATATTGGTGAGATATAGTGATCCATAAGAGCCAGGCAGAGAGCTGAAATGACTATCAGTTAATGATGCCACAACATCAGTCACTTGCATGGATGTGGTCGAAATATTCTTCAAATTGTACTTCCTAGTTTTTATCATCATCCGACTATGTTGTATGATTTTTTCAGACTAATTTAACATGAGGCTTTTTCTGTCCTAAGGGAACTGGTTTAATCTGGTTATCCCATTTCAGTAAGTATTTTGACATTCCTCCTCGCCCTCCCCACCTTCTCCGCCAAATTAATTTCTCTCATCTCACTATAGTGATAGGGGATGAAATAATGCTCCGTGATTTCTCCCGATCTGCCCTCATTTACTTTGATGTCTCCTAAATTCTGTAATCACATCACAACCTCTGTTATGAGTAGGGAGGGATGGGCTCACTGAAATCAGACACTAGAAATTGTTGGGTGATGCTCATAACCGCGAACACTTAGCTTATTGAAGTGCCTCTATTTACATGTTCTTTAGTTATAATATGTATTTTTCTAACAGAAATACACGTCTGTAATTGGTGTATATTATACTTTGTATATGTTATAACAAAAGCTAAACAGAGGCTAAAGTCTTTAGCAGAGAAGAATGAGTTGCAAATTCACCAAGTAGAGCTCTGCCTAGGGTTCTGTATTGAAGGACAGCCGTGACAGCCTTCTGTCACTTTCGTGGAGATCATGTCAGTACTTTGATTAGAGCCATCATAGAACGACGTCAGCACTGGCAATCGGATTCCCTTACGGTGGTTTACCCGGATAAGTAGCTGGTATTACCCGCTTTACTTGTAAGGGGCAATATTAACAAAGTAGTATTTTCGTCTACACTGAAAAACACTATTAAGTAGTCATTATAAAAGCAACATTCTATAAATCAAACACATTGAAAATATTGTTGGACACAGAGCCCTGATATTTAATTTATATTCCCTGCTGCAGACATTAGCCTACTTTATTCTTTAGCCATTACATACATGTTTTGGCTACACACTGAACACCAACTAAAGTCCCCAAGGAGGAATAAAAACTTAGCAAATTCCTGAGTTGTGATTCTTTTATTGCTTCTCTTTGCAAGGCTAATTTTCAGGTGGTTTGATTAAAGGTGGAAGTGTTAGCAAATGTGAGTTTTGACTCACCCAAAACTTGCAGAAATACAAACTCATTTTTAATTACCTACAGTCACGAATAGACCTGACTTTCAACTTAAAAGTGGGTGGGGGTGGGGCGCAGTTTAGCTTTGCCAAGAGAAGAGTAAAGGAGACCATAACCTATACATTTGCAACGTGTTTCTCCTTGGCGGAGACATTAGCCAGTGTTTAGTTTCAGGCCAAGTTATACAAGTAGAGTATTGATTTGTATGCATTCTGGAGCCTTGCTACATCACGGTTTGCTACGGCACGGGACTCAGCCTAGCCTGGGGCCATTTGAACCTCATTCAGAGTTGAATAGTTTCTGGAATCTTTGACATCGTCTTGTAATGAGGTACTTTCATGAGAAGACACCTGAAGGTGCGTAACAGTGAGGTCTCTGTGTGCATATGCATAATATATATGCAGGACAAATGTGTGCACCAATCAAACCTAAAATTTTATGTGACTGTCAAATGAATATTACTTGGGTTAAGATTTTTCATTTCTGATTTGGATAGAAAATTGCTATTAATCTTGTATTAAAATAGTTTTTAAAAATCTACCGGTGCCCTTTCTGCATTTTCTTAATTATTGTCACAGTCTAAATTTCAGAGTTTTTGAATTTCTTTTTGCTTGAGACCTTTTTAGAAACTGCAATACTAAAAGAAAGAAAAGGAACCATCGACGAAATCAGCACCACTCACCTCAGTATGCTTGGCATTTGAAATCATGAACTTTTAGAACTCGAGAACTTTGAAGAGCTTTCCAAATGTGTATGGAAGATGCTATATCTCTCTTCTTTTGTATTGGTTTCTTCTCTAAGATAAAATTTAGTGGCTTGAGAACTGATGTCAATACTTACTTTATCACTGAGGTGAGAAAAGTAAGATGATATGTGAAAAGACTAACCATTTCCAAATTCAGCAAGTTGCATTGATTTTTACATTTCTACAAGTTTCCGTGCTATCAGGAATGCTAAATATTGTGTAACATGCTAAAGATTCACTTAACAAATATTTATTAAACTCCTACTCTGTGCTAAACCTGCTCTAGGTACTGATCACGGTTGTCAAAAACACCAGTTGGAAAGTATTCATTCTTTACTACAGTTAAATACGATTACTACGAATACCTCACTTCTTTTAAGAATGCTCTTTTAAATAAAGGAAACCATATAAATAAAGTTATCAACACTACAATGTTTAACTGTTAGCAATATTATAATTTAGCTCACATTATTGCTATTTTGGTTTCTAACGAGAAAAGTGATTTCTACAGAGAATTAAGGAATTTTAGGATAATTCCACCTACAAAATCAGAATGTAACAAATTGTATTTGAAAATAAATTGAATCCAATTTCATGGAAAGGAAAAACATCTAATGGTTTCGGGGAAAAAATAATAAAACCACAGAAACTTTTATCAGGTAACAATATTTATTTTATTTTATTTTATTTTATTTTATTTTTTAATGCTCATTTATTTTTGAGGCAGAGAGAGACAGAGCATGAATGGAGGAGGGTCAGAGAGAGGGAGACAGAGAATCTGAAGCAGGCTCCAGGCTCTGAGCTGTTAACACAGAGCCCAATGCGGGGGCTTGAACCCACGGACTGTCAAACCCACAGACTGAGATCATGACCTGAGCTGAAGTTGGATGCTTAAAATGACTGAACCACCCAGGTGCCCCAACAATATTTATTTTAATTTGCTCCTTGGATAAATAGACTGAGGTATAGCCAAAATATACTCACCAACATGAAAGATGGCATTGATTTTTAAAACACCAATTTGTAAAATATTAACAATAAGACATGGAGGGTTGTTTCCAGCTCGAGAGCCACCAAGATGCACCCACGTGTTTGTCTATTCAAACAGACATTCACCCTTCATTTAGTACAGATGCATTTCCATTCCGTAGACACATTTACTCGTTTATGTAAACAGAGAGCCAAATGTATTTTGTTGGCTCATCAATGCAGCACACGGTGAAGCCAGGAGGGATTAGACGCCTGCCTTTACAGCTTGCTTAAGGAGTTCGTCCACTTGCCTACCTCGAAACATAAAGTAGAGCAAGAAAATGGAAATGTACCCCGTGAGCGCTCATGTTCAGACAGAAGCAGGAAGACAGACAGACTGATTCAAGGCAAGCGTTAGAATAGTTACCTTGGATGAAGCCATCTGCTTTTCAATAGGAAAAAGCATCCGTGGGGTTTTTTTTAAAAAAGGGGGAAAATGACTTAGAAAGTCGTAGTCATCCGTTCTTTCAAAAGATACGTAATGAGCAATCCGTTGTGTGCCAGACACGGTTCTGGGTGCCAGAGCAAGCCACCAAGACTTCTGCTCCCACACAACTTACATCCTAGTAGGGGAGAGACAGACAACACGTAAGTGAAAGTAACAAGATGGCATCAGAAAGTGAATTAGAATGGGAAACGGGATAGTGACTAGGAGGAGACTCTCCTGCAGCCTAGCGGTCCAGGAGAGGGTCCCCAGGTGATACTCAAGCTGCGATCTCATGACAGGAGGCAGACAGCCACGTGCAGACCTGGGTACAGAGAGTTCCAGGCAGAGAAGTATCAAAGGCAAACATCTCTGCCAGGAATGATCTTTGGGTACTTCCGCGTGGCTGGGGACTAGTAAGTGAGCTATCGGGTGGTGGGAAATGGTTGAAAAGCTAAACAGCAGCCATATTAAGCTGAATGGCCAAAGTCACGGCCCTTTACCACCTGGTAAAACCGAAACCCTACAAGGATCCGTCACTGCAAGAGCAGGCCTGCTGGTGGCACTCACGAGTATTTCAAGGCACATTTTAGCAAGGAACTATGCTAAGATCTTTATGTACTTGATCTTTATAGGATCTCTATGAGGTAGGAATAATAATGCCCATTTTATACTGAGTAAAATGAAGCACAGCGAGCTTAATTAACTTGCCTAGTCACAAAGGTGAGGCCATATGAACCGAGATCTGTAATAACTAGGGAGAAAAATAGCAGTATGAAAGGACAATTTGGGTTTTTTATTGTAAGTGCAAGAAAATTATCCAAGGGTATTCTGAGAATTGGCAACAAGTGTGTAAACAGGAATCCATAGATGTTTACTTGCTCGGAGGGCATATATTAAAATTTTGCGCTGAGATGCGGTGCCATTGAGTTGCATTCTGTTTTCTATTTTTTCAAAATTAAAATCCAAGTTAAATACTGATTCGGAGTTCTTGTGAACTTAAGGCCACGTGAACCAAAGTGTAATGCCTAGGGCAGGAACACGTGTATCAAATCTGCTTTCACTCTGTCAGTTTGGCTTACACATCATATTCACAGTCAGCAAACTATCCACAGTGCTTAGTCCAGTTCTCAGGGCCTCCTCCCATACATTAGCCTTGTCTACCATTTATTTATCTGTGTAGGCGGTCAAGTGAATCCTAAACGTAAATCAAAACAATCTAACAATTAGTTCAAACAGTTCGGCTGCTTTGTTCACTAAACTGACTGTTAAAAGATCTTGCAAAGTTTATGACATCAAAGATCCAGCCAAATCAAAGTCCTGGCAATCGTTTTCACAGTTAAAATGAAGACCAGGTCTCCTGGGTGTCTCAGTCGGGTAAGCCTCTGACTTCAGCTCCGGTCATGATCTCACGATTCATGAGTTAGGGCTCTGCATCGGCTCGCTGCTCTCAGCACAGAGATCCCACTTCAGATCCTCTGTCCCCCCTTCTCTCTCTGCCCCTCCCCTGCTGGTTCTCTCTCTCTCTCTCACTCTCTCTCTCTCTCTCTCTCTCAATAAATCAATAAATAAATAAACTTTAAAAAAGAAAGAAAGAAATACCCATGGACAAGATACCCTTGTGCCTTTCTTCTTCATAGAACTGAAGCTCCTTTTATCGTGGGATCCCACCACTTCCCACTGCCCTCCTTATCTGAGAGAACTGGGGTTATTGATTACAGATTTTTATGTCTCTTAAAAAGGTACTTTTTCGACATCTCATAATGCTAAGCGAATGTCAAATCAGAGGGTTTTGTCTACAAACCCTGTTTCTCTTTCAAGATATAAAATACCTTACTTTTACATAAAGCATTTCACCCAAAAGACAGCTTTAATCTTTTCCATGCCTCCATGAAGTAGACAGGAATTACTACCCTTATTTTATAGATCAGAGAAGCTACCTTGGTCTTCTCAGTATGTCTACTCTGTCCCTTTTTTCTTTTACTTTGTCCCACACCTAGTCTACCCAAATCTTAAAGGATCTGATGTAAATCATTTCAGCTTTTATCAACCTCTTGCTAATTTATAGAACCAGCCCAGTAGCTCAGCCACAGGAACCTGAGTCTGGTAGAATGATACCCTAACAGTCTTTTAATTCATCTCTGGTCCTGAGTCACATATTGTGAATTGGTACATACTGAGTCCCTGCACGTGAAAAATTAGATGTCCCCAAATTATATCAAGCCAAAGAAATGTCACCGGAACGGCTTTATTAAAAGCTTGTTAGTGACATAGTACTGATTTTATTGGGTTTTGTTTGTTTGAACCACTGCACGTGAATAAGCATGTTAAGGCTACTTTTCTATGCCAAAGATAAGCCCAGGTTCTATGCATTTGTTTGTTTTTGAGCGTGAGGGGCTTTGTTTTAATTTTAAAAAGACTATATTTTACATTGAGTGTTGTGTCCATAGATGGAGAGCAGAGCCATGAGAAATGTGCAAGCAAAATGATTTCTCCAGAAAAGAAATAAAAAAGACTTTCCTACATCCAAAATCTTTCTTCCCTTGAAGCAGTCTTATGATCTTTCCCCTCCTTGTGCCTCACGAGCAGGGAGGGTGGTGTAGCTTGGTGGGGGAGGTAAAATGAAGAAAGAGAAAAGAATAGAAATCCAGTACCCTTGAAACACATGATGCTTCCTACATTTATCTGACATTTCTGAACCTTCACTATGAGTGTCCTCTCGAAAGGAAGACTCCCTACAGACAATATAAGATAATGACACTTAATGGAAAACTTGAAAAGAAATCACAGAGAAAAGGGCCAACAAACATATGAAGAGGAACTCAACATCACTAATCAACAGGGAAATTAAAAAACCACAATGAGCTGCCACCTCACACACAGGAGGATGGCCACTGTCCAAAAAGAAAAGAAATGAAATGAAATAAAATAAAATAACAATGCTGGTGATGATGCAGGGAAATTGGAATCGTTGTGCACTGTTGGTGGAAATGGAAAATGATGCAGCCACCATAGAAAACAGTATGGAAAAAAAGTATGGTTTTTTCTCCCCTCAAAAAACAAAACATGGTAATTCCAGCAACACCACTCAAAATTGAAAACAGGATCGTGAAGAGATATTAACTCTCTCGTGTCCATTGCAGCGTTATTGACTATAGCCAAGAGTAACTGCAACCTCAATGCTCGTCAATGGGTGGGCAGATTAAAAAATGTGTTACATCCATACAGCAGGATACTAGTCAGACTTAAAAAAGAAGGGAATCCCATTGCACATACAACACGGATGAACCTTGAGGACAGTACGCTAGGTGAAATAAGCCAGTCACAATAAGATGAATACCACACGATTCTACTTTTAGGAGGCATCTAACTCTGTCCAGCTCTTACAAACAGGAAATTGAATACTGGGTGCCTGGGGCTGGGGAAAGGGCAAAGGAGAGTTGTTATCCAATGAACACAGAGTTCAAGTCCTTCAGTATGAAAAGGTTCTAAGGGTCTGTTGCACAACGATCCATATAGTTAACACTACTGCATACTTAAAAATTAAGATGATAAACTTTATGTTGTGTATTTTTTACCACAATAAAGACAAATAAGTAAATAAATCAGAATACACGTGCCCTGTTCCCCCAAAGCCCAGGGTTTGGTGTAAGGGTGGGAACACCAAGCAAACTCATACCAGCTGACTGTACAACCACTATGATAAGTGTTGTGATAAAGGCTTCCAGCAAGCACCATGCAAGTGAGGAGAAAGGCAAAAGGGTACAGTGGAAAGAGAACTGGTTAACAAAGGAGAAAAGAAATCACAGAGGAACTACAGTACATTGAATGAATAAATACCCTTCTCCAGTCACAAGACATAAATAAATAAATAATTGTCCAAGATGATCTTGTTGTCTCAGTATAATAACAGCACCCTTTTTACCAGGGTTGCCATGGTTTGAATGATAAATTATATGGTCACCCCGTTTATGAATACTGGCTATTCACCAGATCACTTTACATGGAAACGTATATGACACCTTATAATTTTTCAAAATACCCACCCGGCTGAAGAAGTCCTAGGTAATGCTATTCACGACCAAACTTCTAATTTAAATCCACCCTGCCTACTTGTATTGAAAAACATCTGGAATCAGAATGAAGAATCCAAAAATGACTCTGACATTGTCAAGCACACTGTATAATCCCACTCACAAGTGTCCAGCTCTAAACATTGGCCAGTTTTCGTCTCAGGACGGACCACGCTTGGAAGTTGATTCCGGGTGACCTCTCTTGCTTCTTAGCAGTTTTGCCAGATATGTCAGTTGGTGCTGCCCCAGAAGGTGTGTTTTCGTTCCATTTGCTGCTGCTGGAAAGCTATGATTTGAGGCATGTTTTCTTTATCTGCCAATCTTAGCTGCCCCATAACAACTATAATCATTTTCCTTTGTGTTTTGAGTCGCATGCACGGTCAGTGTCTTGACTGCTGTTGCTTACGTGGCCTTTCTCTATCAGCTTTCTCAACCTTTCTCCTGCCCTATCATGCAGGACACATGATGTTCACATCAAGTGGTACCAATAATTTCCCGTGCATTCAATGCAACCCCATCCTGTCTCTGCCACTCAAATGAGCATACAAGAACGCAAGGAGGCTGTCATGGAGCTAATGAATTTGTTCCCACTCAGTCATTCACAAGTTTGACTCAACTCATTCAATTCTTATTTCTAACCAACTACTTGTAACCTTTCCAATTAATTTTTACACTGGATTTATAAAACCATGCACTTTTCGATTTAACCTGAGAGGCCATGTGCCAAAGAGAAAAAAGTATGATATAAAAAGTGCCACCTGGTGACACTCAACATATAAAAAGACACCTCTTAGATTGAAGGCCACTGGCAGAAGGGAACATAATTCTTTAAGTCACTCAGCCCTTCAAATGGTACTTCAAGCTCTGCTTTGCAGAAGCACTTATTCTTAAAGATATTCTTTAAGGAGCAGTTGAGCATAAATGTATAGATTTGCACTGTCTGCCTATATAAGACTTGCAAACTCTAGCCAGAAATCTAAATTCAGTTCATACATTTATATTATGATATATATTGGGAAGACATATAATCAACCAACATCTATTCCCTCTCCTCAAGGAGAAAATAATAGCACCTACTAAAAAATAGTAACAAAAGCAACACCAATGATACCAAGGAACTGGTACCGATGATACCAATGATATCTAGGAACTGTCCTAAGCCTTTCCCACATATTAATTCATTTTAATCTAAAAATAAATTATTCTTTAAAAAAGTAGGTACTCTACTTGTCCTAATTAGACACATGAGGAAACCAGGGCACAGGTTAGCTAAATGACTACCCAATGTCCCGTATAGCTAGAAATTAGAAGATAGTAAAAAATGCTGAAGTCACTATTCATAATAGCCAAGATACAGAAACAACCTATGCGCCCATCAACAAATGAATGGATAAAGGTGATGTAGTGTATATTTTATGCAATGGAATATCATTCAGCTGTGAGAAAGGAAGAAATCCTGGCATTTGTGATAATGGGGATGGGCCTTAAGGTCATTATGCTAAGTGACATAAGTCAGAGAAAGACAAATACTGTATGAGATCACATATGTTCAGTCTAAAAAAGTTGAACTGATAGAAACAGAGAGTAGAATGGTGGTTACGAAGGGCTAGGGAATGGGCAAATGGGAAGATGGTCAAAGATATAAGATAAGCCAGTTATAAGATAAATAAATCCTGGGAATCTAATGTTGAGCATGATAAGTATAGTTAATACTATATTGTATACTTGAAAGTGCTAAGAGAGTAAATCTTAAATGTTCTCACCACAAAAAAAGAAATGTGACTTGATGGGAAAAAAGTAATTATGTGACTTGATGGAGATGTAGGCTAAGGCTATGATGGTAATCATTTTGTAATATACAATTGTATCATATCAACATGTTGTATGTCTTAGACTTATGCAATGTTATGTGTCAATTATATCTCAATAAAGCCAGAATAAAAGGGAGAGAAATGAAAAACAAAACAAAACAAAACAAACCTCTGAAATCACCAGAGCTGGAACCTGTGTGGTTTCTGGAAGAGGCACATAGCTCTGAATGAATGGAGGCAACGTTCTGTCTGCTATTCAGTAGCAGAAAGGAAGGAGAAAGGCCACCTTCTGGAAATAATGATCCAGTGGGGGCTCCATTGCAGGCAAAACACATGAAAAATAGTCAACGATCATCTCATTTCCATATATGCTTTCACTCTGCCAGATTTTAAAAATTGTGTTTCCTGCATATACCCTGGGGTATGGGGAAAATGCATACATAGCTCTGGAAGTATATACTTAAAGCCATATGGACATGCCTATAAATATAGATGGCTTAGAATAATTGATCACATGGAGATCTGGGTGTTCTCCCCCAATTCCCTATACTCCACAGAAACAAACAAGGCAAGATATTGACTGGCTGAGTTCTCATTCGATCTTAAGGTCTTGGTGACATCAAGATAAACCACAGTGGCTTTGCGCTGTCCATGAGATCATCTAACGTCTTGAATGAATTACAAGTTTACAATCCTCCCCCCTCTATTTATTACCCTATGTACAGCACTCCATTATCTAGAGTGCTGTCGGAAAATGCCTTCCCAGCTGCTGAATTACCCTAATCACACTTCTTTTCTTACCTTGCCTGCCCTGGGCTGTGCGGTGGGGGAAGGAGAGATCTGATGTTTCGGTGACAACTAGAAGAAGGTGCTTGACATTTCTCCCCTGCTGTCAGTCAACGTGACTGCCCAGTCACTCGCCGCTTCGCGCAGGCCTGTGTTACCCCAGTGTGGAATATGGCAATTTCCTAAGCCGTGGTCATTAACGTAAATACCATTTCTCCCCATAAGGCTCCCTTGAGCTGCTGTGTTCCTTGTGCTTGTTTAGCTCATGATATTTCATGCCAGATATTTTAGAGACAGTGCTCAGGTGCACATGGCCAAGCAGCTAGACTGCGAAATGCGGTGCTCTCGTCCATCAGGGGAAGGAGTTCGCTGCAGGGGTGTTGTGTTTTGTATTTGCTTTACATTCATTATGTGTTTCTTGCTGAGCCTGTCTTTCCCACAAATATTGACGACTTAGCTAATGACCCTCTATTAACACCAACTCATGTTGGTGATGATTCATCTTCAGAAACTACTTAATGAACACTAGTAAAAGATTTTGCTTTCCGGTGATGGCAATCCTGCCAGATGTGATACTGTGTTGTTAGACAAAGGCAGTCCTGAAAAGGTTTCAAGGTAACATTTAAAAAGTAATCTTTTATTAGGTTGCCTAGCAAGATGCCCCCACAAGCCCTTAAAACACATAAGAGGTTTGAGCTCTGATAAAGAATGTGTTACCAGATGGCAACAGTAATTACCCTGTCCCCAAACTCAAATTGTATTTTCCCTGCCTTTTGCCTACCAAGTTGCCAATACAATACCCAGCTTTTCAACTGGAGCACACCATGCCATAATTCCTGCAGCACATATATTAATGAGTGGGTGCTTTTATTAACAATGTAAGACAAGAATATTTCAATCTTGTTGTTACACCTGCTGCCTGATATAGATCATAAAGGACAAGGATAAAATTTAATTTGCAGTAACTCTTTGGAGCCAGTGTAATGCTTGCCCAGGAGTTCCCTGTCAGAGCATCTTGGCTTTTCATTAAGTACTCAGCCACTAAATTCTTTTCAACTCTGGCAGAAGCAGCCAGGGAACACTTTGGGAGCTCTATAAAAGGCATTCTCCTAATCTTCAAACCGTTGGAAAGATGCTTTAGCATCTGTTAAAATATTTTTCTCTTCTAATCTGCCTGAAACTAATAGGGAGGAAATTCTGAGATGTTTCTTAATTAAGCAATAAGAAATGGTGGAGGGTGGTCTATGCTGAGTTAATCACAGTTGTAAAGCATGAAAAAAAGGAAAAGAGTTAAGTATCCCTAAATCCTTAGGCATCTAATTTCCCTCTGAATGTGCCTTATTGCTGTTATTAAGAAGCCTTTTTGTATTTCAGGATAGGAAAATGGGGAAAATCCAAATGGGGAAAAGCCCAAGTGCAAGGAAAGGGGGGGTGGGGGTGGGGAGGGCATGCTGTGAGTGATGCAGAAAAAGACCAACAAAATCCTTTGGCCTGGAGACCAGAGGAGTGAGGAGAAGGGAGAGGGGGCACAGCGCAGGGCTTCAGTCTGTTATCATTTAGCCCCACGGCTGCTGGGAGTCGCGGACACAACTACCTCCTTAACCAAGAAGGAGATAACAACGGGAGGAACTGCAAGGTGCCTGACAACAGGGGACATGCTGGCTTAGCTGAGGAGCGTGAGCCAGCCTCACCTGAACAAATTCGCTGTGGGATTCGGAGGTAGCATTCATCAGCGCACAGCTGGTGAAGAACACAGTGTGAGAGCAGAAATCTCCTTCCCCCCCCAAACCAGTTTGCAATGCTCTCTTTAAAAGCACCGGAAAGGTGAGCACCTAAACCTCTTAAACCCACTTCCTAGTCCCTATTTTCAAACCAGGATTCCGAATCCCCACAAAGCCCTTAGCAGCAAATCCGGAGCTTACCAGCGGAGCATCTCAACTCCAACCTGCTATCTCTTCAGGCCATTTAAGCCGGGAGTCCTGCCTCCTGTTTATTCAGGCCTGAAGCTGACCCTCGAGACTAACTCTGGAACAGTCTTCCACATTGTTGCATGCGCTTCTCACCCCTGTGAAAAATCTGCCCGGGCCTCGACAGACCTGACTTTACGGAGCGGCTTGTTACCAAGAGCGACAACAGCAAGGGCAACAGCTAAACCCTTATCTGCTCTGCTGCCTTAACCGTGAACTCCATCGTCACAAGAACTGGATGGAATAAGGGCCGCCCTCACACTGCATGTTGTTTATCTTTTCACTTTCACTTGACACTTTGAGGACGCCGAAGCCTGTCAGCTCGGAATCCTGTATCAAATACGAGCACCGAGTGCGCAACTGGTGTTTCCGTGCTTTCTCCTCGGCACGATTGATCCCCGCGATGGGCCGATTGCGCATGCGCCCCTTTGCCTACTTGCTAAAATTTGTTGGAGCCCCCGAATGAACCCTGAAGTGCTTCGGTTGTTTATGGTTGTTTACAGATGTGCGTGTGCACAAAGCAGTGAAAAAATGGAGTTTGGCACACACGTCCCAGATGAGGTTAAACAAGGTGACACTCTGCTTTCAGATCTACTAAAAACTACTATCCTTTTCACAGTCTATTTAGTGCTATGTGTTTCGCGTTTTTTTGTTGTTTTTGTCAGTGATTTTGCTGTTTAAATGGCTCTGCAGCCTCGTGGCCAGTGTTGTGTAGCATTCCTAAACCCAAGGTGTCTATGAGGTGTCTTGCAGAGAAATTACATGTGTTAGGAAAGCTTCATTCAGACACGTTGCAATGTTCTTGACTGTGAGTTCAATGTTAATGAGTCAACAACTTGTATTCAATGAGACGGCTCTACACAGAAACACACATAAAACAAAACTGCATATTGGTCAGCTGGTGAAAATGTTGTGGCCAGGGGCTCCTAGGAATCTAACCTTGTATTCCCCCAGAGGCAATAATTCAGTATTCGCTAATTCAGTGTTTGCTGCAACTTTGTAAAACCCAACTACTGTGAATAACAAGAAATGACTGTATCATCAAAATTGCTTATTTCAGCCCAGGACCAGATGGTTTCACTGGCAAATGTTATCAAACATTGAAAGAAAAGTTAACACCCATCCTTCTGAAACTCTTTCAGAAAATCAAAGAAGAGGGATCACTCCCAGATTCATTCTATGATTCTATCATTCTATCATTATCCTGATACCTAAACCAGAAAAAAAAAAAAAAACACTACTAGACAGGAAGACTACAGGCCAACATCCTGATGAATACAGATGCAAAAATTCTCAACACAATACTAGCATACCAAACTCAGCAGCACATTAAAAGGATCATTTGCCGTGATCAAATGAAATTTATCCCTGGTATACAAGGATGGTTCAACATATGCAAATCAATCAATGTGATGCCATATTAATGGAATGAAAGAAAAGAATCATAGGATTATCTCAAAAGATGCAAAAAAAAAAAAAACAGGTGACAAAATTCAAACATCCATTTATCCATTCATGATAAAAAATACTCTTCAGAAATTAGGCACTAAAGGAACACATCTCAACATAATAAAGGCCATATATGACAAGCCCGCAGCCAACATCATACTCAATGGTGAAAGGACAAAAGCTTTTCCTCTAAGATCAGGAACAAGACAAGGATGTCAGCTCTCACCACTCCTATTCAACATAGTACTGGAAGTCTTAGGTACAGCGATCAGGCAAGAAAAAAGAAATAAAAAGTATCAGAAAAGAAGAAGTGAAACTGTCTCTATTTCAGACATGATTTTACACATAGAAACTTCTAAGGACTCAGCCAAAAAAACTGTTAGATCTAATCAATGAATTCAGTAAAATTGCAGGATACAAAATTAACATACACAAATAAGTAAAATTTTTATACATTAGTAATGAAATTTTTGAAAAAGAAATAAAGAAATCAACCCCATTTATAAGAGTATAAAAAGCAATAAGTAGGAATAAATTTAACTAAGAAGGTGAAAGAGCTGTATGCTGAAAACTACAAGGCATTGATGAAAGAAATCAAAGAAGACAAAATAAATGGAAAGATATCTGGTGTTCAGGGATTGAAAGAATTAATATTATTAAGATGTCAATACTACTGAAAGCCATCTATAGATTCAATGCAATCTCTATCAAGATTCCAATGGCATTTTTTACAGAAGTAGAAAAATACTCCTAAAACTTATATAGAACTTTAAAAAACCCCAAATAGCCAAAGAAATCCCAAGAAAGAAGAACAAATCAGGAGGCAACACACTTCATGATTTTAAGCTATCCTATAAAGCTATAGTCATCAAAACAGTATGGCACTGGCATAAAAACAGACAAATAGATCAATGGAACAGTACTGAGAGCCCAGAAATAAATTTAAACATATACAGTGAACTAATATTTTTAAAGGGAACCAGGAACACTCAATGAAGAAAAGAGAGTTTCTTCCTTAATAAATAGTGGTGGGATAATTGGATATTCACATGTAAAACAATGAAACTGGACCCATTATCTTGCAACGTGCACAAAAATTAACTCAAAATGGATTAAAGACTTACTGTAAGGGGTGCCTGGGTGGCTCAGTCGGTTGAGCATCCAACTTCGGCTCAGGTCATGATCTCATGGTTCATGAGTTCAAGCCCCACATCGGGCTCTGTGCTGACTGCTGGGAGCCTGGAGTCTGATTCGGATTCTGTGTCTTCCTCCCTGTCTGCCACTCCCTCACTTGCACTCTGTCTCTCTCTCCAAAATAAATAAACATTTTTAAAAAAAGACAATGTAAGGGGCGCCTGGGTGGCGCAGTCGGTTAAGCGTCCGACTTCAGCCAGGTCACGATCTCGCGGTCCGTGAGTTCGAGCCCCGCGTCAGGCTCTGGGCTGATGGCTCGGAGCCTGGAGCCTGTTTCCGATTCTGTGTCTCCCTCTCTCTCTGCCCCTCCCCCGTTCATGCTCTGTCTCTCTCTGTCCCAAAAATAAATAAAAAAAAAAAAAAGACAATGTAAAACATGAAACTGTGAAACTCCAAGAAGAAAACATGGGAATAAAATTCCTTGATATGGATCTTGGGAATGATTTTTTGGACATGACACCTAAAACACAAGCAACAAGATCAAAAATAAACAAGTGAGACTACATTAAACTAAAAAGTTTCTACACAGCAAAAGGAACCATTAACAAAGTTAAAAGACAACTTAGCTTACAGAATGGGAAAAAAATACTGTATAGCTGATAATGGATTAGTATCCAAAACATATAAAGAACACATACAACTCAATAACACACACACACACACACACACACACACACAAAATTCAATTTAAAAATGGCAAAAGACCTGTTTCTCCAAACAAGATATACAAAAAACCAACAGGTACTTGGAAAGATGCTCAGCATCACTAGTTATTAGGGAAATATAAATTAAAGCCACAATGAAATATCTGCTGAAATGATTGTCATCAAAAAGACAAGACATACCAGATGCTGGCATGGATATGGAGAAAAGGAAACCTTTGTGCACTGTTGGTGGAACTATAAATTGGTACAGCCACCATGAAAAACAGTATGAAGCATCCTCAAAAAATGAAAAATGAAACTACCATATAACCCAGCAATTCCACTTCTAGGAATATATCCAAAGGCAACAGAAACATAACTCAAAGAATATCTGCACCCACATGTTCATAGCAACATTATTTATAATAGCCAAGACATAAAAATAATCTAAGTGTCCACTGATGGATAAATGCATAAAGAAGTTGTGATACACACACACACACACACACACACACACACTGGGATATAGTTCAGCCATTAAAAAAAAAAAAAAAAAATAAGGAAATCCTACCATTTGCAACAACATGGATGGATCTCAAAGGCATGAGGCTAAGTGAAATAAGTCAGACAAAGACAAATACTGTATGATCTCACTTGTATATGGAATCTAAAACAAAACAAAACAAAACACCAAAAACAAACTCATAGAAAAAGAGCTCAGACTTGTGGTTAGCAGAGGGGGTGCAGAATTGGGGAAAAGTGGTCAAAAGGTCTAACCTTCCAGTTATAAGGACAAGGGACAGAATGGACAACTTGACTAGAGCTACCACGGCTCCATGGGATATAGCCTGGTGGTTAAGAGATCAAATCCTAAGAGTTCTCATCAAAAGGAGAAAAAAATGTTTCCTTTATCCTTTTCTTTTTACTGTGTCTGTGTGACAAGATGGGTGTACATATTATGGTAGTCAGTTCACAATACATGTAAATCAAACCAAAAAAGAATTGCTTACTTTGTATTCTCCCTCTTAGATGAATCTAACCAAACCTGATAACACTGCAGTGGTCCTGCGGTTAAATCACATCCATTTTAGGGACAGCTGGGTGGCTCAGTCAGTTAAGCATCTGACTCTTGGTTTCAACTCAGGTCATGATCTCATGGTTCATGCGTGGGCTTGAGTTCTGCACTGTCAGTGCAGAGCCTGCTTGGGATTCTATCTCCCTCTCTCTGCCTCTCTCCTGCATGTGTTCTCTCTCTCAGAATAAATACACTTTGAAAAAAATCACATCCATTTTAGAGAAAAGGTATTCTTCTAGCCTCCTCTCTAGCATCTGAGATTATACAGACTTTTTAAAAAATCTTTTGATCTGGCCCACAACTGCACCTCTCTAAAGCAACTTTCCCTCCACATGTGTGGCATTCTGATGTCAATACATGAGACCACTTGAGGGCAGAGGGGCCCTGCCTGGAGCTGTTGACAAGTTTGGCTGGGCCCACAGCCCTGAGGATGGAGAAAAATCAATATCTTGGCCTGCCTATAACTCTGCTCTGACATAAGACGGACTGAAGTGAGCTATCATAAGGAATATGTGAATGCATTCTTCTAGAGTCTTGCTGGCCTGCAGATTCCAAAGATGCCCTGCAGGCCTTTGAAGAAGATGGGGAATCCCTCTCCGACCTCAGCCAGCATCCCCAGCAGGCACAGCTGCTGTGCCTGATCCCCTGCACAATGAAAAAGTGTGATCGCCTGTCCAGGAAAAAGGTATAGTGCGAGGTGCAAGAATATAAACTGTTTTCCTTTCTTCCATGATCTCTCTCCCAACTTGTCATGGTATTTTTTAAATTGCTATTTAATACTGCACTTAAAAAATTAAGCTATAACATGAATTTTCTTGCTCATCTTTATACTGTGCATTGACAGTTTTAAATGGAAATATAAGCGCTTTGAACTCTTATGCAGAAACCATTGAAATTACACAATCTGTATTTCCTAGCTTATGCATTTGGGTTTCGTTCTTACCAGAACAGTGAAAACACTGCGCCAAACTAACACTAACTGAATTGTTTTCATTTCACTTCTCACACATTCTACCAACACTCTGTACCTTCAGCTTACTGACAAGTAAGGAAAACCGGGAAGGAAAAGGAGCTGTGGGTTGCTCGGGTTTTCTTTTTCTTTCTGTGTCATATTGTCAGAGGGAGTGGTTGACTAATAGAGAAAAGCTATGATGAGGTTCCCTGGCCATTTGTGTGACTTGGAACACCATCCACCCCTTTCTGCATTCAATGAGACTTCTCATTCAAATGAAAGTGTGGCCCTTAGGCTCATCCGTGTTCCTACTCACCTGTCACAGGTGCAACATGCTTGCTGGTACCCACCTTGTGTCCTGCTGAACTCCCTCCCACACCATGGGTCCACGGGAGGTTTGTGTTCATGGGGCATCCCCAGTGCTATATGCAAAAGCAGTGGTGGCTCAGTCGGTTAAGTGTCTGAATCTTGATTTCGGCTCGGGTCATGATCTCACAGTTCATGAGTTCAAGCCCCATGTTGGGCTCTGTGCACTGACAGTGTGGAGCCTGCTTGGGATTCTTTCTCTCCCTCTCTCTCTGCCCCTCCCCCACTCATGTGCACATGCACACATGCTCTTTCTCTCTCTCTCAGAATAAATAAATAAACTTTAAAAAGAAAAAAAGCAGTAGCAAGGAACAGCAGACACATATTATGTGTATCTTCTCCTCTCACATATATGTTGCACTGTCTCAACAGACGTTATGTACAAAGTGCAGGTTCAAAGGTAAAACTACTAGGAATTTCAAGATGGTAACAACAGAGCACTATAGTGAGCACGGGGCCCTTCTAAGCACGGGACCCCGTGCAACAGTACAGGTCACAGACCCACGATGCACCCCTAGCACCCAGCCTGGTGTGAGCCATACACCTGGATCCCATGTGTGGCTTCTAGAGTAATATATGGAAAGCATGCACTACCCAGACAAGGAAGTCTTGAAAATAAGGACTCATTTCCTGGAGAATAATGAACCCTTGAAATAGTGAATGTGGTTGTTCATCTGGGATGGGTGCTGATTATCAAATCAGGGGTCTTAACTTATAGTTCATTGGGCAAATTGTGAGCAGTTACTTTAAGAGGCTCTGAGATGATCTCCTCTATAAAAAAAAAAGAAAAAAAAAGAAAAGAGAAAGAAAAAACTGAAAGAAAATCTGAGGTCTGGGTCTGGGTGAGGAACCACACAGATGAGTTCAGCTCTGGAAATACTTTAGAAAGAGATGAGCACGCTCCTGGACGGGAAGAACGAATATTGTTAAAATGTCAACACTACCCAAAGCAATTGACACATTCAATGCAATCCCTATCAAAATAACCGCAGCATTCTTCACAGAGCTAGAACAAACAATCCTAAAATTTGTATGGAACCAGAGAATATACCAAATAGACAAAGCAATCCTGAAAAAGAAAACCAAAGCTGGAGGCATCACCATTCCAGACTTCAAGCTGTATTACAAAGCTGTAACCATCAAGACAATATGGAACTGGCACAAAAACAGACACTCAGATCAATGGAACAGAATAGAGAACCCAGAAATGGACCCACAAACATATGGCCAACTTATCTTTGACAAAGCAGGAAAGACTATCCAATGGAAAAAAGACAGTCTCTTCAGCAAGTGGTGCTGGGAAAACTGGACAGCGACATATACAGAAGAATGAACCTGGACCACTTTCTTACACCATACACAAAAATAAACTCAAAATGGATGAAAGACCTAAACATAAGACAAGAAGTCATCAAAATCCTAGAGGAGAAAACAGGCAACAACCTTTTCGAACTCAGCCACAGCAGCTTGACAAGTCTCTGGAGGCAAGGGAAATAAAAGCAAAAATGAATTATTGGGACCTCATCAAGATAAAAAGCTTCTGCACAGCAAAGGAAACAATCAGCAAAACTAAAAGGCAACTAATGGAATGGGAGAAGATATTTACAAATGCCATATCAGACAAAGGGTTAGTATACCAAATTTATAAAGAACTTATCAAACTCAACACCCAAAAAACAAATCATCTAGTGAAGAAATGGGCAAAAGATATGAATAGACACTTTTCCAAAGAAGACATCCAGATAGCTCACAGACACATGAAAAAATGCTCAACATCACTCATTATTAGGAAATACAAATCGAAACCACAATGAGATACAATCTCACACCTGTCAGAATGGCTAAAATTAACACCTCAGGCAACAACAGATGTTGGCAAGGATGCAGAGAAAGGGGAACACTTTTGCACTGCTGGTGGGAATACAAACTGGTGCAGCCACTCTGGAAAACAGTATGGAGGTTCCTCAAAAAGTTAAAAATAGAACTACCCTATGACTCAGCAATTACACTACTAAGTATTTATCCAAAGGATACAGGAGTGCTGTTTTAAAGGGGCACATGCACCCCGATGTTTATAGCAGCACTACCAACAATAGCCTGAGTATGGAGCCCAAATGTCCATTGACTAATGAATGGATAAAGAAGATGTGGTATATATATACACAATGGAATATGACTCGGTGATCAAAAAGAATGAAACCTCTCTGCCCCTCCCCTGTTCGTGTTCTGTCTCTCTCTCTCTCTCTCTCTCAAAAAATAAATAAACATTCAAAAAAAGGAATTTTGTTAGAAAGTCAATAAGCAGTATTCACAAACTCTGGAAGGCTGTGGCCATCCTGGAAGAGTTGGGCTCGAGATCGGTGTTGACTTACAGAATCAGATATTCCAGCAGAAGCTAAATCTGTCTTCTTGTGTTAGGTTGGTTTTGTGTTCTCTGTTTCAAAGAAAAGGATGCCTGAAGGTCACCCGGGTGTGTAGGGAAGGCAAGTCCTGAATGTGGGCCTCTGCAGGAGTGAATGTAGGGACCCATGAAAGGTTCCAAGTTTAGCTTCTTTTGGGACAAGGTAGTGCCATTGTCCCAGGGAAGAAGTGAGATCACACATCTGGTGTTCTAAGGTTTATAAAGGAAAAGCTGCCAGATCTTGAGGGGAACACTCTCCTTCCTCCTCAGGGAAAGAGACAGTGAGAGAGTTCAGAAACAAGGCTAGTCTGATGTCAAACCCCAGGTTCCCGGGGCAGGTGGTACCCTGGGAGATGCCTTCACGTGTCACTGAAAGAGCTTCACCCAACTGCAGCGCGGGAAGTGGAAATAGGACAGTATCCTTCAAAGGACAGCAGCGCACAGACCGTTTCAGTAACGAGAGGCAGGATGTGGTTGGAAGGTACAAGCCCCCAGTTAAAAGATACATAAGGGGTGGGGATGAAATGTACATGATCACTGTAATTAACACTGCCCTCTGGTTATGTTTGAAAGCTGCCAAGAGAGCAAACCCTAAAAGTTCTCATTACAAGGGAAAAGACATTTTTTTTTCTTTTTTTTAGACATCGATACAAGAGGATGGGTGTTAAGTAAACTTGTAATCATTTCACATTATGT
Source organism: Panthera onca (assembly GCF_046562875.1). Classification (NCBI taxonomy): domain Eukaryota; kingdom Metazoa; phylum Chordata; class Mammalia; order Carnivora; family Felidae; genus Panthera; species Panthera onca. The sequence continues at coordinate 174,510,322 of NC_138339.1, read as the reverse complement.
CTAAGTCAAATCATCGTGCTGTACACCTTAAACTTATATGGTGCTGTATGTCAATAATGTCTCAATACACTGAAAGGAAAAAAAAAACTGTAGAGCCTGAAAAAAGAAAAAGAAAGTCAAGTAGTTACAACAGAAACTGTCCTTCCCTGCAATGTCTAACATAACCATCTGGCTCCTGAGATAAAAGTTTGCAAACCCCTGCCTCAAAACAATAAATATACGTGTAATACCACAAAATTTAAAAAATATGTGCAAATCTCTGGCTTTTATATAATGGAAAGTAAACTAAAGAGTAAAGATAACTAAATTCAATTATTATGTCGCATGATTAGTCTTGTGGTTGTGGCCACCAACATTTGGATGAGTAATAAGATAGAGACGTATTACGTTTATAAGTTTTTTCATAAATATTCCATTGATGTGTTTAATAAAATTAACTTTTATCACAATTTAAGTAAAATCAATATGTTTTATAATCTAGATTTCTTTATAATACTTTATGTTGATAGTAAAGATTGGAGGATTAAAAATACAATAGCATTGTAGTTAAAGTATTCAATATTTCTGGGGTTCCTGGGTGGCTCAGTCGATTAAGTGTCTGACTTTGGCTCAGGTCATGATCTCGCAGTTTGTGAGTTCAAGCCCCATGTCCCGTTCTGTGCTGACAGCTCAGGGCCTGGAGCCTACCTCAGATTCTGTGTCTCCCTCTCTTTTTGCCCCTCCCCCACTCACACTCTGTCTCTTTCTCTCTCAAAAATAAAGATTAAAAAAAATTTTTTTAAGTATTCAGTATTTCAATAAGTTTTCATAAAACTTGCAAAGTCAGTGTGAATTGTAAATTCTTTTTCATATTTTGCTTCAAAAACTTTTTGTTCTAGAATATTCAAAATGTGCTCGATTTTTAAAATTAGACATGTGATTAATTTCAAATTTAAAACTATATAAAAGTCAAATGCGTGTTTACTTTTTAAAATTTAATAACACCTTTAAAAATATTTTTATAACATTAAAAAAAAGGTGGACCACGGTGGTGTGCTGAACTGTTTAGTACAACCAGCTTTCAAACTCCTCCCGTGGCATCATGGGAATCAATGGAACAGTTAACAAATTGCCAGTGCTTTTCCCTTGGGGATAAAGTCAGACTGAAGACTACATCCGCCCCACCAGGTCTGAGCAATACAGAAAGGAGAGAAACCCGAGATGGAAATCCCAGATTTCTTACTAGTTTTTCGTGTATCATATACCTGGGGGAAAAAGAAACATGATCCTTTCTGGACCCCAAGGTTGCACCCTCAGTCATGCCTACTGCTTTTGGAAAGAGACTTTTAAAAAGGTTTGTTTTACATTTTATTTATTTATTTTGAGAGAGAGAGAGAGAGAGAGAGAGCGTGCATGAGCAGGGGAGAGGCAGAGAGAGGGAGAGAGAGAATCCCAAGCAGGCTGTGCACTCAACGTGTGGAACCAATGCAGTGCTTGAACTCACCAACCAGGAGATCATGATCTGAGCTGAAATCAATAGGAGCTTAACGGATGGAGCCACCCGTTGCCCCAGAAAAAGACTTTCTAATTAAGGTTAGGAATATAACTTCTGTTTATTTTTTCAAATGTCTATTTATTTATTTTGAGAGAGAGGGAGAGAGAGTGTATATGGGAGAGGAGCAGAGAAAGGGAGAATCCCAAGCAGGCCCCACGCTGTTAGCACAGAGCTTTTGGGGGGGGGGAGCCGGGTTCTATCTCACAAACCATGACTCCACCCATAAAACGTGAGATCATGACCTGAGCTGAAATCAAGAGTTAGACGCTTGACTGACTGAGCCACCTAGGCGCCCTTAATTTTCATTATTAATTGAATTGTTAACAGTGATGAGTGATAAAAGGGCCAAATTATATTTCCTTTGTTTAAGTTTTGTTCAGTAAGTGTATCTTTTGGACAGGGGGAGGGGTGGAAATAAAGTTCATTTTGCTTAGATTTAAGAGTTTAAGTACATAGATATGTACTTTTCTGATATGTTTAATAGCCTAATGAAACAGAATAGTCCAGGGTTAGGAGTGCAGATTAAAATTAGCCTTGGCCGGGGCGCCTGGGTGGCTCAGTCAGTTGAGCGTCTGACTTCGGCTCAGGTCATGACCTCACGGTCTGTGAGTTCGAGCCCCGCGTCGGGCTCTGTGCTGACAGCTCAGAGCCTGGAGCCTGCTTCGGATTCTGTGTCTCCCCTCTCTCTCTGCCCCTCCCTCACTGGCACTCTGTCTCTCTATCTCTCAAAAATAAATAAACATTGAAAAACTAAGTTAAAGAAATAAAAATAAATAAATAAATAATGTTAATAAAAAGAATATTCAAATAAGTACACAAATAGTGCAAGGAGAAAACCCTAACAGCTCTGTGGAGACTGAGCTGGCTCCAGGCAGGTGGCTCCTATGCGGTGTAGTGCACAATTTTCATTGGTTTGATGATACATGCAAATCCCATGTGCGGTTTGTAAGGCAGTCTAAGGGCATCAATGCATCATTTTCGGAAGAATTGTCCTACAGCAGTCAAATATGTGAAAGACAACAGACGAAATATGGAAGGACCAAAAAAGACCTCTGGAAGGTTAAAATTATAAAGTGAAACCTTCAAACATCCAGGCATCTGCTAAGTAGAGAGGCATGTGGTTAGGCAGGGGGAAATCTCTTCATTTCTCTAGACTGTTCTGGAAGCCAGTAAATGCCTCCTGCTCCAGACTGAGAGTGGTGGGGAGTTAGTTGGCCCTTCCCCTCCCTACTCTACAGTCCCCTTCTGTTTCTCTCCTGGCTCAAAGCCAAGCCGAGGGAGCAAACTAAGGAAAAAGCAGGATCTGAGGCTCCCAGGTATACCTGTGGTGAATCCAACTTGAGCCTGACAGTAAAGTTCATGTCTTAGAAAGAGCAGGAAACACGGGAACATTTGCTCTGGCTTCCCTAGCAAAAAAAAAAAAAAAAAGAAAGAAAGAAAGAAGGAAAGAAAGAAATTGGTAATGAAGCAGAAGCACCATGTCAATTGCTTAAAGTTCACTCACATTTAACATTTCACACACCATTTGCATTCCTGTTCTCTCTCCACCAAGTGAAAAAGGCAGCGGTGCCCTTTGGGGCTTAGTGGCCTGGTTCCTTCCCTCCCTCCCGGATGTGCCTCTCTTGCTCTGTCACTGTCTCCCTTCCCCCTTTTCCTGGCTCAGCGGTGAGAGGACTCCACGCCAGTGGAAACCATCTGTGGCTCAGGGACACCCCGCCCCAGACGGAGCACCAAGAAATCACCCACGCCCTTCCCGCCTGAAAGAGACACCATCCAACACCAGGGCCCTGGTTAGCTTTGCAGATGCCTTTGCGAACTCGGCAGAGCCTGCTTCTGAGTTTCAGAGCTGTGATCGCCCATCTCGATCAAGGAGTCTCATCCACAGCGCTGGTGTCACATGCCAGGCGTTCCATAGAGACCTGACACATAACTTCGACACCCACTGAGCGGCTTCTCTGTTCCAGGCTGTTGTCGGCCGCATTATGCCCCTGCCCCCAATTTCTGTGGTTGAAATCCCAACCCCACCCCCCCAACCTCAGAATGTAACCATATGTGGAGATGGGGCCTTAAAGGAGTGATTAAGTTACCAATGAGGCAACTGGGGCGGGGGGGGGGGGGGGGGCCCTAATCCAATCTGACCGGTGTCCTTAAAAGAAGAGAGAAGTTGGACACATGGCGAGTACCAGGGATGCGTGCCCTTGGAGGCGAGCCCATGTGAAGAGGAAGCAAGAGGGGAGTTATCTGCCGGCCATGGAGAGGGGCCTCAGGGGAAAGCAACTCTACCTGCACCTTGATCTTGTGCTTCCAGCCTCCAGAGCCCTGAGAAAACGTCTCTTGTGTAAACCACCCAGTCTATTATACAGGCAGTGTTCTGAAGAACATACATATATGCACTCAACTCAGTCCTGCAGCAACCTGTGTGTGTGTGGAGACGGAGGAACATTGTTATTTTTTAATTGTTAACATTTATTTATTTTTGAGAGACAGAGAGAAACAGAGTGCCAGCGGGGGAGAGGCAGAGAGAGAGGGAGACACAGAATCGGAAACAGGCTCCGGGCTCCGAGCTGTCAGCACAGAGCCCCACGCAGGGCTCGAACTCACCAACCGAGAGATCATGACCTGAGCCGAAGTTTGATGCTTAACCGACTGAGCCACCCAGGTGCCCCTGGAGGAACATTATTAATATCCTTTTTGCAGACAAGGAAACTAAAGCCCAGAACAGTTTAAAAAAAGAAGTTAAAAATAAAGATTAGGTGGTAAATAAGTGACTGAGCTGGAATTTCAATGCGTATACTCTGGCTCCAGAGACCACACACTGAACGAACCACTATCACGGATGTCCCTCTGCCTTCAGAGGGCCATTCCTTGTGCAGCACTGTTTTTCTTGCAATGTTTAAGGAACAAAGAAAATTTTCTTACTCAATAGAGGAATGGATAATTGTGTCTGAAAAGAAACAAGTAAACCAGCTCCTCTGTTTTCTCACTTTATTTTAAAATTCCCCACAGATGAATTTATCTTCATATTGAAAGAGAAACCCCAGCTCAGATGGGCCTAAATTTAAAAGAAAAAAAAAAACTGCCCCCTCACCTTCAAACTTTCCCTCAAGGAGACAGAATGGCTGTTGGGATTCCAGACTTCGTGTTTTCACACCATGCCACTCAAAGGTGACACCTTGTCTTCCCGCTTTACTTCCCAGAAACCTCAGCAAAGATTCCTTTCCAACGTTGCAACTTTCAGATTTATACTCATGACTGAGACACTGCAGCCAGGGGTATGGAATAGAGTAACTGATTTAAGACCATAAGGTTCCCACCCGAAACACAAGAGCTGAGGGTCTGAGGATCGAGATGGGAGAGACTCCTAACACCGTGTGAAATAAGTTTCCAGGGGCCAGGGGGAGGGGGAGAATGAGGAATTCTTTTTCAATGGGCACAGAGTGTCTGTGTGGGCTGACCAAAAAGTTCTGGAAATAGCTGGTGGAGACGGTGAACAACATTGTGGATGTGCTTAATGCCACTGAACCACTTAAAAACGGTTAAAATGGCAAATTGTATATTATACATATTTTGCCACACAAAACTAAAGTAATTCAAAAATAAAATTAGAAAACTTTCTTAACGCATTTCACTTCCACGCCCTCTGAAGCCAGTCGGTATTTCATCCCCAGCGTGCCCCTTTGCCTTTGAAATTAGCCGTCGGGAAGCCCCCCGCCCCACTGGACCAGCGCGGGGCCCAATGGACTAAAAGGAAACCTGCCAAATGTCAACACAGGAATTATGCTTGGATTGTATTGAACACCAGCCTGTGACAGGGCTTCGGAAATACCATGCTATTCATGAGAGCAGAGAACCCTTATCTTAGACTGCCAGAGATTTCACGCAGGGAAATAATTAAGGTCAAGTCACTGACTGGTGGTTTGAATGGGAAAAAATAGTGGGCTTTTTAACAAATATTTTCCAGTGGCATTTTTAGTGTGGAGAGAAGGGAACAGTTCCAGCGGGGGCAGGTGACAGCTATAAGCGGGGAATGAGCTGAGGCATCTGTTTTGTCCTGTGACTATGTATAGTGAGGTACATACCCAGAAGTCTCAGCCAAACCTTCCAGAGAGCAGGGTTCTTGCCTCCCGACAGCTACAACAAAGGTGAGCAGATTGCTCTGTGATAAAAGCCACGCGCTGGTGCATCCTGTCTCCAGCAAGTGGAGGAAAGGTCCGAGGTAGCCATCTAGCTGCAAGGTGAGTTCACAGTAATCTGATGTTCTGTTGGCTGTTGGTCGAAAACAATGAATTGACATCCATTACGCCCTGTGTCAACTTCAGAATGATTTTATCATGCCTGCTCTTGTGCAGCTAAGCTGCAAAATGTGGACTGTGACATACTGAAGTAGAAAAGGAACAAATTTGCATGTTCCTGGGCTGGAAGAGCCCTTTGATTGTGGGAGACTCCCGATGATGCCGTCAAACTCTGGCAGACAGGGCACTGGGGATGCACCAGATCTCTTCTCCCGGTGGCTGACAGCAAAAGATTTAGAGTCAGCACAAGATCAAAGAGCTGGGACTATCTCAAGTAAACGTGCTAAAAACACAAAGAAGCCGGCATCTTGATAAGAGGACATTGAGAGGAGAGAAATGCGCAGAGTGAAGGAAAACGACCTTGAGTTTATAATATGTTACAAGCCTCGGAATTGTAAAATGCCCAAAACGAAAAGAAAATGTGTAGCTCAAATGAGAGTTTCAGAGACGTAGAGGTTGGAAGTTGTATGCTTGTCACGGCAGAAGAAGAGACAGGGGCACAAGAGAGTACTGTAGGATTATGACTGAGATTACATGTCTGTCTGTGTTCAAGGCTGGCCACTTGTTGCATAAATAGGTCTGTGACTTAAAGCTTCAACACATATGCGTTTTAGCTCAGTGTGCCTCTTTGGTGTCAAGAGCAAGACTTTTGAAATACAGATACTCTTTTAAGAAGAGAAGAATGGATCACTGTCAACAGTCAAGTCAAAGCTTGCTATTTAAAGAAGCAAATAAAAATATTGGAAACGAGGCTTTCGGTGGAAACGTTAATAATAAATTTGCTGCTTTGAGAATTAGGTTTCCAGCAACATGTGTCATATAATAACATATTTATCAATAGGGCACATATTAATGATGCCCTTCAAGAGAAGCCTTCATCCTCTGGCAGCTTTCTAAGTGTTTCAAATCTGACTCCGCAGTTTTGTTTTGTTTTGTTTTTTGCCTTTTTCCTACTCCCCATAAAAACAGCTACCATCACTGTGTCTGGAATCCCCATTCGAGAGAACCACCAAAGATGGAGAAAACAGGTAGATTCAGCTGAAAAATTTTGAACCCCCACTTTTCTCATGTAAACAAAACCCAGAATAAGGTGGGGTGGGGGGGAAGCCTTGCCCTGTATTTCTCCCTTTAATCTTTACCTGGGTATACATACTGGAAGGGGAAGCTTTACAAAACTAGATAGAAAGCTTGGTTTCTTGGGGCGCCTGGATGGCTCAGTTGGTTAAGTGTCTGACTCTGCCTCAGGTCATGATCTTATGGTTCATGAGTTTGAGCCCCGAGTTGGGTTCTGTGCTGACAGCGCGGAACCTGGAGTCTGCTTCGGATTCTGTGTCTCCCTCTCTCTCTGCCCCTCCCCTGCTCACGCTCTGTCTCTCAAAAATAAGTAAGCACTGCAAAAAAATTAAAGAAAGCTTTGTTTCTTTACTACTTAAGTCCCTTTTTCAATCACCTAATATAAGCTAAGCTGCTTGTGGGCACCCAAATAAGTATTTGCTGTTGGTGCCATAGTGCCAATAGTCTAGTCTTGAAAAGTGAATTTTCCACAGTGAAGGATATTTCCTGACCCTGTTCACACCCTCACCCAAACTCAAATATTTACATCTGGTTTCAATTCATTGATCCAGTATTTTTTCAGAAGACCCCTAACACCTTTTCCAAAATTTACCAGCTTCTCGGTAACAGTTTTTAATTGAAAAAGAAATTTCCCCAACCTCCAGCTGTAGTATGATCCTATAAATCATATTGTATGATAAATGATAAAATATCCCGTGTATGTTTGACAAGCATAAAAGAATTTTGCCCAGCAGCTGAAATGTTCCCTGAAACTTTTATAGTTTACTGTTGAACATTTAACATTGCAAAATCTGTTAAAAGGGAAATTCTAAGAGCCTTAATTATCATCACCTGCCTCCACAGGAAATAATTTCCTTCTAAATATTGTGCTTTATCTGTCCTGATTTCTGAATTCATGGCAAATCTTTTAGCGTCTGGATTGTTTTGTTTTGTTTTTCCCCACCCCAGGCAATTAACCACAGTACAGAAAAAAAAAAAAAGCTAGGCCTTTACCACACAGTGCAATTTTCTAATAAAACACAAGAGGGCAGCTTTTGCTTTGTTGTCAGCCTAATTCTACTCTGCTGTTAATCAGGATGGTCTGCTAATTACAAATTCAGAAAAGCTTAATAACATACAAAGTGAATGAGTAGTCAGAGTGGGTACTCTGGCAGTGAAATATCTACTATTTTAATAAAGGACAAGCTTAAGTCTTTCTATGAGGCCTTGTTTACAACACAGAGCACGATTCCATGTGGGAGACGAGGTGATAGTTATAGCAGAGAATGGCTTGAGAAAGGGCCAAATTCAGTCATATTAATTACATTCATGAAGTCTGACTTGAGTCGGTGGGGCAAATAACACAAGCGGGTTAACGGTTTCTGCCAAATGGGCATAATCTTGATAAAAATGGAGAGACATACGTGTCTTCCACAGGAACCTTGAATTTTGTTTTGTTTTCTTTTAGAAAACTTTAACTTATCCCATTCCTCATCATTTTCTTGCATGTTGTTTTCAAGATTTCATTAAACTACCTGCCAAAGCGTAATTACATTCACAGTGGTTATCTTCCGCTTGAATTGCCATTGTAGCTAAAGTCAAAGTATCATGCCATCTTTGGGGAGTTTCTGCACAAACTCCTGGGTCTATCTGCATAAGAAAGGCACTAATTTGGCCACTAACACCTTCCGCTGAAAGAAAGCTTTTAAGACATCAGATAGTCCAAGGCCCTAAAATGATACCACGAAGTCTTCGCTTTCTATCCTTGTCCCTGTAAATGGTAGAATTGGGGCCTGCCAACGGTGGGGAGAAGAAAATACAGCTGAAAGTATTCCCTTGCATTGGGTTGGATGGAATAAAGTTCCATACAGCGTATGTACAACTCAGAATCTGAAAGAGAGGTTGTTATTAATTTCATGGCAGGGATTCAAGATCCCACTATCTTATGTTTTCTCCGGCACATGTTAAAACAGATGCCAGAGGCCCGGAATGAACAGTTCTACTTTGAGAACAGTTTATTCATTAAAAATACTTATAGAGCACTCAGGATGAGCAAGACTCTGCAGAAATAGGAAGAGGTCAACTTGGGGTTTTGCCATTGCACTGAGGAGAGTAATTACGTCCCCACTGGGGAGCGAATTGACTCTTTATGCGCCTGTATCAATTAACCACCCACATTCTCTGAGCACTTAAAGTGCTTTGATACAATGGCACTGAAGCTGAACAGAGAGGCATCCAACCTGACCTTTAGAAGCTTAGATTCTAAACATGGAAGGGAACACCACATACTTCACTGATTCTAACTCCTTTCTTCTGCGTCCCCAACAAAATGATCGCAAGTTTGCAAGAGGATCAGCAAGTTAGCTGCTGCAGGACCTTGCCTCCCCGGTCAGTGACTTCAAGTAGCCACCCTACTCCCCTACCTTACCCCAAGATCAGTCTTTAGACTGTGGAGACATCAAAAGTAACTCGTCACCTGGGAGTAGGCTGCTGTCTGGTTTCTCTACTTGTGCAATTGAGAGCCAAGAAGTAGCAATTGCTGAGAAACTCAGACGATAGTACAAACATCAGTTTAAGAACTTATTTTCAAAAGTGAAGTAGTTATTATGTATTTTATACACACACACACACACACACTCACACACATATTCCAATATATGTATATTGAGTGCGAAAAAGATGGGAATTGACGTTCACAAATTAAAAAACAATAGCCCCCAACAGATGGACAAAAGTCTGCAAAACAACGTGTTTTTTTTCATTTTTCTTTTTAATAATTTTTTTTACTTCTTGTTAATATAAGATTAAAATTACTCGTTAGGATTACTACAATTAACAATGTTAAATCCTAAGCAGAACACAAATTAATAGCAAGGAATTTTACAATTAGAAGAGAGTTTCATTCACAAAGGAAAGGTAGTTATTAGGTTTAATTTCACTTCTGAATGTTTGCTTTATAAAAGCATTTCTTTCGAAACCATAATTCATTTACATACAATTTTTCTAATACTGAGGATAGAAGCATATACAGTGATCTATTCATTTTCTTCAAGGTTGGAGTTTTTCCACTGTCATTGAGAAATACAACCGTACAATGCTTCCTGGTATTTTCTGACTTTATTTGCATAATATTCAATGTAAGTAAATACCAACTTTTTCATTCCAGCAAGTTCACTCCACCTTTAAATTTCATAAAAGGCATTCATCATTGATTTATTGTGATGTTAGAAAATGTTAGAAAATTTTATTCCTCTTCTATGAACTATAAAATTAGGAAATTGTTTCTCTTAGGAAGACATTATAAAACATAATGTTTGTAAAAAGTTGCATTCACTATAGATAAAAGTAGCTAAGTGTAAGTGATTACCCTCTATTTCTACCTCAGATAGATCTTGCTTTAAATAAATCGTGTGGGAATATGATGAATGAAAATTCTGATGTACCTGAAAAGTAAGCTAGAGGTGGTTATTTGCTTTGTAGAATTATTCATATAGTTCATCTATAAGAAGTAATTTCCCCTGGTACTTTTAACATATCATTGATTTAAACGTAACTTTTCAGAAACACACCTACCATGCACAATTATATCTTCATTTGAACGTTTCTCTTTTAGCTTAAAAACAGGATGTAAAACTGTGTTCCTCAACAACCCCAAGTTCGGAGAGTAAACCTTCCAGACTAGAGTACGTTCATGAAACTTTGCTGAATTTTCCATAGATACTGTTAAAGGCAGGAATGAGATCTATGTGTGGCTGTGGCTAGAAAAGGTCCACAAAGGACCCTGGGCTACATTGATTCTCATGTGCTGCGCCCACTCTCAGATATACCTGTAGCTTTACGAGACTCACTCAGGCTCAAATTCAGTTCAGAATGGGCCTTGTCCATCTCTCTGGCTTTCACAGTCTCATTCCAGGGGATAACACTGCATCTTGATGAATCTTACACCCTTTAGCACCACACACCCCCTATGTAGAAAGTATCTAGCTCCAGGGTCCTCTTCCCACCCATTCTTCACACACATCCATTCCAGTAAAGAGGAGTTGAAATGAGTGGACACACAGGCTACCTTCTAGAACTCTGGCCTCACTCCTGAAGCACAGGTACCAGATATGAGCAGGGGAAATTTACCTTGAAATCTCAGTAACTGTTAACTTCTCAGAAGTAGGGGTCATCTTGGTAAGTATGTGTATCTTAGTAAAGATTGTCCATTCTTATATCTCATGATACAATGATTACTTAGTGGAACACAACCATTTAATTCTGCATTGTCGCATTTTGTATGAATGGTTTGCTTTTAAAATGATAAGACTTAATTGATTAGCATCCATAGGTCACTGTCAGTACAGTGCAGCATTAGTAAATCTAAAGTCAACTCTTAAAAATAAACCAGCGGCATTATACATGAATAATTTCTCATCTGAGAGGCTACTTGGTAAAGTAATTCATTCAGGATCAGCCAAATGAGACCTCAGAGTAATGAAACTCTAATCAAATTGTCCCATATTCAGGATTCTAGCCTCACAGCCTTTTCCAGTCAGCCTTTCCTCGAAGAAGTGTTTCTATACTTGTTAGTAGACTTAAAACGGTAAATTAATTAGGAAACTCTATAACTTAACCCTTCATCTATTTATCACTATAGGATCAATGTTTATCCAGCTATGGAATCTCATGATATGTCTACTGTTAAGAACTGCAGGCTTTGACAAATTCTGGAAAGTCTAATTTACGAAAGAGAATCAAACTGATCATTCATTCACTCAGTCAGTCATTCTCCATCCTATTTGGAAAATAGGATCTTCAAGCACATTGTAAAGGCTACAGAAGAAAAGACACAGAAAGCCTCAGAAAGACAATCAGGAAGGCACCTAAAAGCATAGATGTTTAGAGCTAAACTCATGGAGACTCAGGAAGCACCTGCCCCCCCTACCCCCACCCCATCACAAATTAAGACACTTGGGCTAAGAAAAAATCGAACCACGATCTTGCCCAGGTCTCAAATTACACTGACCTGCAAATTAAAATGAACCCACTCTATCAATTGTGTGTGTGCGCGCGCACGTGCATGTGTGTGTGTTCTCAGAACATGAGGAGGCTTAATCAGTGTGGAAGTTATTATCAGATACCATAAATTGTTAGCTCTACCTTAGTTTGGTGAGAGAAATAGCCTCAAACATTCCAGTTTGAGTCTGTTAAACAAGTAAACCAGCAACTACAGCTAAGCGTCTTCTGTGTTTGGGATAATCACTACAATAGGAAGAACCGTGTCAAACATCTTCAACTAAAGGAGGGACAGCGAGGATTCGTTTGTACATCAGCAGGGTCCTACGGCCGCTTCTCTAGGGAAAGGCGTGAGCTCTCTAGGCTTCTTCTGTGTACTTCTTGTTGCTTAAATGTGTCTCCACTAGGGGTGTGTAGCCTTTCCGAAGTCTTCTATACTGAAGGAAAAACAGCAGCACAAAAAGGCCAACCAGAGCCACCAACATTCCCATAACCACCAAGAGGGTTGTGGACCAACCTGGAGTTTCTTCAACTGCAATAAAAGCAGAAAAGAAGGGTCTACAATGGGGATTTTCATCAGCTGAATACTCTTAGAGAAGAAAAGAATACACCAATTTGTTTTTCACGTGCATTTTTTGTTGATAAAGCAAAACTCTACCGGCCAGGATAAAATTTATCTTTCCCTTCCCCACCAACACTTTGTCATATCCAGAATTGTCTTTCTTGAGGAAATGGCATTCTATTATCTACATACAGGTGATTGCATTTTTAAATTTCTTACGACAAACATTTATACAGAATAAACCCTCCAAGGAAGTATATAACTACTTTCGTGAGTTAGAATCTCATTTGTTAAAGTGTATGCTAAAATAGTATCTGGGGAACTGCAAAATATACACCCCTCAAATGGAGAATTTCAGCTACTTCTCTACCTGTTAATAGGATGATAAATGTGTGAGACAGGTCAGATTGGCTATTACAACAGGAGACATTCAATAGCAGAAGCAGATGAAGTTTGCGCCCATTTAAATAGTTGGGAATGTAATCTGAATCTTCCACATGATAAATCTAATACTTGACTTAAATCTATTTTATAAGCACTCTCCACAAAATTAATGGATTTCATTTTAATATACTTATGCCAGTTTGTCATTTCTTTAAAACTCCCCTTCTCCTTCGCCAGCTATTCTTTTTTTTTTTTTTTTAATTTTTTATTGCTTGTATTTATTTTTGAGAGACAGGGAGGGAGGGGCAGAGAGAGGGAGACACAGAATCTGAAGCTGGCTCCAGTCTCTGAGCCATTAGCACAGAGCCCGACACAGGGCTCGAACTTGTGAAAGGTGAGATCATGACCGAGTTGAAGTCTGGCACTTAACTGACTGAGCCACCCAGGCACCTCATTGGCCAGCTATTCTTAAATTCGATTTCTCTGACCCGGGTTCTTACTCTACATCCTGCATTTGCCTAAATGTAAAATCCTCCTTCTAGGATTTTCCTCCAATTCCACAGACGACCCCTACTCACCCTGAAGCAATTTCTCCAAGAAGATTGTCTGTAATTTTTCTCCTCCTGCTACAATCCAACATCTGTTGCCAGAACCTTATTCTTAAAACACAGATTTTATTCTGCCATTTCTTTGCTCATGAATAAAAAATGATCGTTCTTTTAAATTGTGGTAAAACACACATGACATGTATTTAACCATCACAACTATTTTTAAATGCTCAGTTCTGTGGCGTTAGTGCATTCACACTGTTGTGTGACCGCACCACCATCTATCCATAGGATATTTTTCTCCTTGCAAAACTGAAATAATATCTCCCCAATCCCCCAGCCCCCAGCCCCTGTCTCTATACATTTGACTACTCTAGATACCTCATATAGGTGAAATCATACAGTTTTTGCTGTTTTGTGACTGGCTTATTTCATTTAGCATAAGATCTTCAAGATTCCTTCATGTCATAGCATATGACAGGATTTCCTTCCTTTTTAAGGCTGAGTAGTGTTCCATCGCGTGCATATGCTACAATTTGTTTATCCATCTAGCCCTGGGTAGACATTGAGTTCTTTCTTTTGTCGATTGTGAGTAATGCTGCTATGAACAGAGGTTTACAAATAGCTGTTGGAGTATTTGCTTTCGAATCTTTGCTGGATCATATGGTAATTTGATACTTAAGTTTTTGAGAAACTGCCATATTGTTTTCCGCAGAAGCTATATACCGCATTACATTCCCCCCAGCAGTACAGGAGGTTCCAATTACTCCACACAGCCTAAGTGACACTGGTTATTTACTGCTTTGTCTATAATAGCCATCCTAATGGGTGGAAAGTGGCATCTCATTGTGGTTTTTGCCTAGCTTTTAAGGTCCCCAGTAATCAGATCCGAACTTAATGCGGGTAATCTTCTCCCCAAACCTTCTTCTCCGACCAAGCGTCTTCACACAGTCCTTTATACAGACTGCACCTTTCACAGCTCTTTCCCAGCTCTTCTTCAGTCTAAAATGCTCCCTTCTTTCCACCTCACCTTCAGAAGATCCCCCACATCTTTGAATCTGATTCAAGACGCCTTTCCCAAATGTTCCACTCCCTTCTCCGACCTTAGGTTACAGTTATGTCTCCTCAGAGAGGATTGTAAATTTCTTTGTCAGACCATTAAGTGAAACGTTAATTTGTGTCTTCTAATGAGTTAATGCCTTCTGGGCATATTTAGACTCTCAATCTATACCTGTTAATTAGCTGATGTCAGAGGAAATGGAGGAATGGGCAAATGCACATCCCAAACTTTTTGATTATTACTATGTTCAATTCCAGAGAAAAAAAATGAAGTTTCAAAAAGATATCTCAGCTGTCCAAAGAAAGGAAACTTCAAATAAGTAAGGAGAACAAGTAGGCAAAGTTGCAGGACTAGAAGGAAAAGCAAGGGACAGGTTCCAGGGCCTGAAAGACTCTGAAGTCAGAGAGAGAGAGATGTGAGCTCAGAAGTCATTGTGATTACATCGTAGGCTGAGATTTAGGGAAGAGAAATAGACACAAACAGGGAAAACTCACCAGCAGATGGGCTGTGTGTTTTGGGGGATTCTTGACAAAGTAAGATATTTTTTAATTGTTTTACCTTTTCTCTCTCAGCCTGTCCTAAGATGGTTTAAATGGCACATGGCGCCATACTGGGGCCTCAGCAAATAGAAAAATAGGTGCCTGTGTATAGACACTTATCAAAATATCCTCCCATATTCTGAACCAAGTGGGAAAAGCTAATAAAAAATCTGAAGCTTAAAAACATGACTTAAAGAACGGTGATGAAGAACACGGGTGAAGCCCCATGTAGTCCAATGTGTTGGCAGGCCAACATCAATCTCATAAACCCACCCAGCACGGGTGATATGGGCTAACTGGAAGCAATTGGTGTTGTCACAAGATAATGCAGGAGTGGATGAACAAACAACACAATCCTGTCTTTAATAAAATTTTGATAGTGTATTCATCTTTTTTGCATTAACTTTCATTTCTGAAAAATATTGCATTGCATTATTATTTATCTCAATTCCTGAATTTTTTCGGTCTCCCCTTGAACTCTGTGCTCAGGGCAAGTACTGCACTTGCCTAACCCTGCACTCAGCCCTTCTTTAAGTGACGGCTAAGTCCTGCTAATCCCTGTCCACATGGGCCTAGTGCATTTTGATTTTATTGGGTAGACCTTTCAAACCATGGCCGGTATTTTATTGATTCGGATTACTTATTTATTACATATTATTATTTATTAATTCAGTCATCCAACCAGTCCCTTTTCTGATGGTTAATTGGTCGTTCCAAGGCACATTTTGCTAAATATATATATATATATATATATATATATATATATATATATAGTAGAAAATTGCCAACTGACTTAACCAAACCTGAGTACTTCAGTGTAAGGTCTTGGTTTATATTTTGAAAAAGAAAGAAAAGTTCTTTAGAAGATGCATGAATTACCCACTTAGAAGTTGCATTCATTACCTGGTAGATCGATGGCATAGCTGTAGCCAAGTTGGTCTGCAGTTAAAAAGAATTCCACATTAGTCACGGGAGGGAAGAAAGGAACCATGTTGTACATCCGATTGTGGCCAATGGGCGCCAGTTCCTGAGGCCAGGCATCCACAGGAGGATTGGATCTTTTCATCCACTCATCAAAAATGGCATCAGTAAAGGAATGAAGTACCTACAAGACAGTTGGACACATGGAATTTGACATTGACCTGTCTGTTCCAATCAGGCCAATCAGATTGGAGCTTTCTTTAAAATGGAATGGTGTTCTTCTTGACATGAGGAACTTCTTTATACCCAACTTTATCTTAGTGACATAACCACTGATATTTTTAATTCAGTTTTCAAGGCTGCATGGCATCTCTCCAAACAGGATCATAAACCTCTTTGTCAGTGAACAAACGAAAGTTCATTTGCAGATTTAACACTCATTTGGGAACATCTGATGCCTTCAGTAAATAAGTGTTAATTATTAAGTTGAGAATAAAGGCAAGTATGACAAGATAGATATCCTACTCAATATTCAGAAGCTTTGGTTTTAACAGAAGAGAGAGAGGCTGTGTTTAACAATGTTGCAACACAGACAGGAAAGAAAGAAAGAAAGAAAGAAAGAAAGAAAGAAAGAAAGAAAAGGAAGGAAAGAAGGAAGGAAGGAAGGAAGGAAGGAAGGAAGGAAGGAAGAGAGAGAGAAAGGAGAGAGGGAGAGAGGTGGAGGAAGGAGAGGAAGGAAGGGGGGAAGGAAATCTTCAAAATAGGTTTTCAAATTATTCTCACCAGGTCCAATCTTCTATATACTCATTTTGTAACCCTCTCATTTGGATTTTGGGTGTTATGCTAGCAAAAGAGAATCTAAAAAATGTTGTGATGTGCACAGTGCTCATTTTTATTTCCTCAAGGAAGCTATTAAAGTCCTTTTCAAATACAGCAATTATTTCATGTTTTAAAATATTTAGTAGCAAAGTTTCCACATTTATAGCCCCAATTTTGCAACAGGACATAAATGTGAGAGCTCAGCTCAACCTTTATGCTGGGTTCCTCTTTTTATTCTCAGACTGTAAGTTCAAGGACTTATGGACACTGTCCCCTTCTTTTCCCCTGGGTCCCAAGTGACTGTCATCCGAGAACCTGTCACATGGGCGCAGGGAGGTACTTATTCCAATAAATGCTTATTAAATGAATTCATTCACTCAACCACCATTATTCCTTGTACTCCAATTAGAACACTAGCCAAATTTTACTATAAGTTGTTACTTATTTATCTATTTTCCTCAATAAGACCCTTAATTCCTAAAGGTCAGAGATCAGGTCTTTCTACCTTTGAAGCATGACCTTAGCATGCAACCTGGACAGAGGTGATGTTTAATAAGGAGTTGTTGCCTAAAGACTGTGCCGGGCAAAGTAGTTTTATCTTTTGTACAATTCAACTAAACTGGCCCCTTTCTAGCTGGTGCTGTTTCCTCAGCTTGCAATGCTGTTTCATCTGTTTTCTGACATCGGTTCATCAAGGACCAATGCAATGGTTCCTGCCCTCGAGTATCTTTCCTCATGGCTCCCAGTCTGAATTCACAGCTCTTTGCACTTAGCACCTTTAACTGCATTGCCCTCCTGGCTTATGTTACTGTTGTTAATTTAGTCAATAACATTTTCAAATCTTACCCAAGGTTCCTGGTGGTTAGTTGTCCCTATCAGGCAACAGCGAGAACTTTCTGCCTGTATTGTCTCACATGGATACACAGAGGGTAGTTAAAGGAATCAAGTCATTTACTCAAGGGATAGCTTTTTCCCCCGAGAGGATTTTTTACAGTTCATGGCAAAGACAATCATCTTAAAAACAAAAACATCAAATGTTAAGACCCAGGCCAGGCTTTTGCAGAGATGAAAGATTTTTGTGAATTCTGAAGTCTCAGCTTTGAGTAGCAAAGTTGAAGTTTCAAAGAAATAAAGGCGTAAAGTTTAAAGCAACAGCTTTGGAAGACACGTGACATTCCAAATGATCAATGTTTCCTACAAGTAGAGTTTAGAAAAAGTCATCTTTGAGAAGGGGCATCAGCCCTGGAAAAAGGACTATGTGTTAGCTTTGGTGTAGGTCCCTGAAAAGGTTCCTCATGTCCTGGGAACTCCGGATAAGGTTAGAAGGTTCCCAGGGAGAGAAGTTGTGCTTCCTCCTCTAGCTGTAACCTGGGGAGCCTGCCAGGCTTAAACACAGCTTTCACTGCAAGTATGGAGCCCACGCAGTAAGGGTGGAATGCCTAAAGACTGCAAGCACTCCTGGTTGCTCACCAAACATCCATTCTCCTCTTCTTCCGTTGTAACTTGCTTTGTATTTTGAGTGAAGCAATGTATCAAATTATCCCTGAGATTGAACTAGGTGTCTCTGGATCTGACTTCTAGGAAAGCTCTTTAAAGGTCATGGTCTCAGCTTAAGAGTGTCCCCCTTTCCCTTTCCATTTGCCTTTGCTGCTTCATGGAACATGGATGTGATGGTTGAAGTTGCCGCAGGCATCTTAACAGCCAACTGACAAAGTTAGGAAAAGAGGTCACTCACCAAGGAAGGTAGAGCAGAAAGACAGAAGGGTCCATGATGACTGTGGAGATACTACACCAGCCCTGGACTGCCCGCCACTGGGGCTCTTTTACATAAAGAGAAAAATAAACCTCTTTTTTGCTTGGACTTCTCTAACAGGTTTTCTGTTCTAAGCAGCTGAACCAAACCCTACGTGATACAAAGAAAAAGTATCTAAGGGTGTACCAGAGTGCATTTTGCAAAGAAAGCCACACAATATCTCGAGCTTTTAGATACTGTCTGAGTTCAAGTCAGAGATCAAACTGTGATTAGGAAAAGAGAGAAGGGATTCTCAAGACATGGAAAGATCCAGATTCAGTACTGCAAGAGGCAAATAACTCTTGGAAAGCACCAGAATTCACCCAGTGCAAAGTGTAAATAATTAAGGAGGAGACAAGACTCTGCAGCAATTCATAATTTGGGGAGATAAAAGAACAGGAGAAAAGTAATAAGGAGAGATTATAGGTCTCAGCAGGGCTATAAAAACATTATACAATAAATGCTCTAGTAGGAGCTATACGCAGAGTAGCCAATTTATAGAATGTAGTAAAAACAAGCGAGTGTGTGCTAACGAGATGCAAAGAATGCGATAAACACAATACCACAAGCAATAACATATCCCCCAGAATAAGAAGTCATGCAAGCTGTAGCATAGGTATTTTTGTTAGAATTGTGAACATTGTTCTTGAACAAGATGCCTTCAATTGCTCTTGAGAAGCTAATAGTATCTTTGTTTGACACGAATTAAAAGTGAGCTCGGTTAATCTCTCTTTAAGGGCCAAATGTAATTTGAGGGTAACAAATAAAAGCAAGAGTAAAGTAACAGTACACTGATGTTGCCTTATGTCTGCTACGGAGATACATAGCTATATTTCAGAATTAAAAATGGAGCGCTTCAGGGGAGCCTCAGCGGCTCAGTTGGCTGACTGTCTGACCCTTGATTTCAGCTCAGGTCATGATCCGAGGGTCATGGGATCAAGCCCTGTGCTGGGCTCCTCACTGAGTGTGGAGCCTGCTTAAGATTCTCTCTCTCCCTGTGCCCCTCTACCCTACTTGCACTCTCTCTCTCTCTCTCTCTCTCTCTCTCAAAATAAAAAAATAATAATGATAAAATTAATTGAGTGTTTCAGAAATGAGGTTACAAATTTTGGTACACAAACCTAGTCTGTCTTGCTCCAACAAACTAAGGATAGGTACAGGAAGAAAAAAGTTTCACCTTGGAGGCAGTATTGAAGAAAATGTGACTTTGTGGGCTTTCAAGGTAAAAATTTTTAAATGCAACCCTCGCAGAAGAAAGCAATCAATCAACGGCTGTTGTGCTTACAGACATAAAGAAACTGGGATAAAATACAGGGAAAGCTTCTCTTTTTCGGGATCACTGAAGGATAAAGTTATTATCAAACCTAACCTTCACTTAGATGTCTACACGTTCGGATTCCTGCCACAATGACCACAAAGACACTGGTACATCACCAAAGACCAGCACACTGGTGCTGGTGATGTCCAGAAGACATCAGTCATGGTCAAAGTGAGTATTATTGTGACAATGCTCTGCTCCTCTGAGAACTCATATGTAATCCCTAGGAAGTCACACAATAGACCCTGAGTTTCATATGGGAGGTTCCAATTTAGAACTTAGGGTAGAAGGCACAAATAAAAAGTCAGGTTGGGGGGGCGCCAGGGTGGCTCAGTCGGTTGAGCAGCTGACTTCGGCTCAGGTCATGATCTCACAGCTCATGAGTTGGAGCCCCGTGTCGGGCTCTGTGCTGACAGCTCAGAGCCTGAAACCCGCTTCGGATTCTGTGTCTCCATCTCTCTCTGCCTACCCCCTGCCCCTGCTCACACTCTGTCTCTCTGTCTCTCTCAAAAATAAATAAACATTTAAGAAAAAATAAAAGTTAGGTCGGAATTTCTAAATAAGAGAATTCCTGATTGTAATTCCTAAAAAAATGAGATCTCCTCCCGCTTATGACTTTATGATAATATGTATGTATTCTTGCCTTGTTCTAGCAAGAATCTGAAGCAATATGCGATCAGAATGTTGGTTTCACACTTCCCTAAAGAAACCATATGTAACAGGCATGAAATAGTTCAACAACACCCAGCTTCCACTGAGACTACGCTGTGCCACAAGGAGACGGATATGCCATATGCAGCACATTTAGTGAGACAAGAAACAGTCATAAGAAAAAAGGACATTTCAGCACTAATAGTCTTGCAGGCAGTGCTCAGCCAGGATGTTGTGTGTTTTCCATTTTGCATACTTCTTCTCCCTATCCTTCCCTAGCCACTCTCTCACTGCATCCTGAGCAGACAGAATGGAAGACATCTTCGGGCATTTTGAAGGAGTCCTGTAGATAGTCCACATATACTTGTATTATAGCATTGTATGCACAGTATACATAAGCATACTTACAATATATATAGCATAATTCATTTAAAAGCATGTATTTAAAAAGAAATATCAATTATGTATGGTGACAGATGTAACTAGACTTACTGAGGTGACTGTCTTGTGATATATACAAATATTGAATCATTAGGTTGAACACCTGAAACGAACTTAATTCTACCTGTCAGTTACATCTCAATTAAAGAAAAAAGAAATATCAGTTGAGCCCTTGAGGAAGAAAGCTTATATTTCAAGGATTAAACTTGGAATACATGCAAACAGAGGACTACAAGAGGTTCTGCTATTAGGACGACAGCTTTAAAAGAAGTCATTGTATGTCATAAGCAGGTGGGAAAGAGGGAACCACAGGGATGTTAGAAGAGATTCTAGATAAGAACTGAGGTACTCCCAGGGCATGCGTGTCTGAGGGATCACGAAAGCACTATGAGAAAGGAACCCACATCAATGGTCTAACCACCTTAGATTTACATAGAAATGTGGTTTGCCATTATGCTACTTAATTTCATCCATAATGAAGTGCATATAGTTCATTTCTCAGTATAGGTTGAGTTCTCAATAGAGCATGGGTTTATCCATATAAAGTATAGAGTTGAAAGGAACTTCTTCAGGTACCTTTTAGCTCCTGCCAAGTTCCAAAGCCAAACTATCTCCCAGACTGAGCGAATAGAAATCCTGCCACCCTGGGAGACCCAGCTCAAGCGGATGGCCAGCCACCAATACCTCGGCTCTCATAAAACTTACCAAGATGTTACACTACTTAAGAATTAGTGACTTTATCTGAGACGTTTAAAAATACATGTATTGTATAAATAAATGTAGCATTTTAAAAACTGGAACATTTAATCATGATAAAACCAATGCCCTCTCTTTTCAAAAGCCAAGCAAAATTATTCAAACTTGCCTTTCACCAATTAGTGTTAATTCCTATTAACATGATCTAACAGGACTAAATTTACTCAGCTATAATAAAAGCTATTGTGAAAGGATTAAATTAAGATTGTCTAAACTGACAAAAAGCAGATTGTAGCTAGAAGACTCAACATGGGGAAGTTTTTTTTCTTTTCTATAGCATTTTTTAAATTTTATTTAAATCCAAGCTAGGTAACAAATACGTCATAATGGTCTCAGGAGAATTTAGTGATTCATCATGACATATGACGCCCAGTCTCATCCTGACAAGCGCCCTCCTCAATGCCCATCCGATTTAGTCCTGCCCCCACCCAACACCCCTCCAGCAACCCTCAGTTTGGTCTCTATATTTAAGCATCTCTATGGTCTGCCTCCTTCTCTGTTTTTATCTCATTTTTCCTTGAACATGGGGAAATTTTTGAGTAGGAAACTTATCTAAAGATCTCTGTTCAGCCACTTACTGGTTCATACACTCTTGTACACATTTTTTTAGCCTCTCTGACCTTCGTTTTCCCCATATTTAACATGAGGAGGGCAGTCTAGTACACACAGTTTTGTGAAGTTAGAGATTGTGTTTGCATGATGCCTAATATAGAGACTGGCACATTAACAGATGCTTAGCAATGTAAACAGTCTCCTAACAAAACGCACCGAGCACCAACTTAGTGCCAGGTACTGTCCTAGACGCTGGGTGTGGTGTCAATGATCAAAGTAACTTCCCAAACCGTAGTGAAAGCTAGAAACTACATTTTTGTATGAACAGAGAATTCGATTTACGGGACAACTAAAATGTCAGAAGAAGATGTGGTATTTTGTTACTGACTTACATAGAGAACAGATCGCTTTCACTAATTCTCTTATGAACCTTTAGTTGTTCTTTTTTGTCTTTCCAAAAGTCATTATCCTACAAGAACAGATAGATCACAAAAGGAAACGTAAATTCATGAAAAGATTCTGAACTTCATTATGTAAATTAAAGCTCACTGAAATACCATTTTCACCTATCCCATTAGCAAAGATGAAAAAGTGGAATAGCACACTGGATTAATGAGAGAGAGTTGGGGAATTGCCACTCTGCTGCATAGCTGGTTGGAGGGAAAATTATTCAACCTTAAGGAGGGCCATTTGGCAATACCTAGTGACCTTTCAAATACACTTATTTTTTTTAAATTTTTTATTACATTTATTTATTTTTGAGAGGCAGAGAGAGACAGAGTGTGAGCGGGGCAGGGGCAGAGAGAGAGGCAGACACAGAATCTGAAGCAGGCTCCTGGCTCTGAGCGGTCAGCACAGAGACTGACGTGGGGCTCGAACCCATGAACTGTGAGATCATGGCCTGAGCTGAAGTCGGATGCTTAACCGACTGAGCCACCCAAGCACCCCTCAAATACACTTATTTAATCTTTGACCTAGCAATTCTGTTCTCACTTACCCTACATGTTCATGCACTGTAGCATTGTTTGCAAAGCAAGGGACTAGAAACCACCTACATGCCCATCGATAAAAAGCTGGTTAAAAATTTCAGGATAAAATCTGCACTGTAGAATACAATACAGTCATAAAAAAGGAATGAGAATGCCCTTCATAAATGGATACAGAAAAATTTAGAATAAGTATAAAAAAAGAAAAGGAAAGGAAAAAAACACAAAAAAATGAAGTCACAGAATGTCTATAGTATGCTACCATTCAGATAACATATTTGTATATTCATAAAATATATCTGGAAGAATAGGAAAAAATGATAATGGATAGCCTAGAGAGACTTCATTTCATTTCATGTCTTTTATATTTGAACCTCTTATGAGTATTATCTATTTTTAAATTTTTAAATGAAAACATTTAGGAAACTATGTAACAACCTAAAATGTGTGCATTATAACTGCAATTGTGCAAACATAGACTATGAGAGGAAATAAGCAGAAAATTGAGATGGAATTATGGACATGTAAAAACTTTTTTGCCAATATTTCTGTAACTATAAATCATTAGGAATCATAAGCTATTAAAAAATTTAAAGTTGACATAAAACAACAGTAACTTAAATACTCAAGGTATTAGCCTAATTATGATTTATCTTTCATAAGAAAGATAAATTAAATGGATCCATTTTTAAGTGCTTCACTCTTGGGAAGAGAGAAGCAAAATGTCCTATATACATCTTTTTAAAATTTTTAACTAGGGTCACCTAGGTGGCTCAGTCAGTTGGACAGTTAGGCATCTGCCTTTGGCTCAGGTCATGATCTCACAGTTGGTGAGTTCGAGCCCTGCATCCGGCTCTGTGCTGTCAGCACAGAGCCTGCTTTGGTTCATCTGTCCCCTTCTCTCTCTCTCTCCCCCTCCCTTGCTCCTGCTTGCTGTTTCTCTTAAAGAATAAATAAACATTACAAAATTTTTAATAAAAATAAATTAAATTTTTAACTAAACGCATACTAACTTAGAAACATTTTATACTTGTCATTATGACCTATTAATTAGGTCATGATGACCTAATTAATGACCCATTAATAAGGGGATTAACTTCATGCAGTCCATTAGATTTTTGTTTGGGGAAACTCATTTTCTCTTTTCTTGCTTTATATTCCTAAATTAATGGAGCTATCTTACGCAACCATTACTCACTGTTAAGAAACACAAATGATTATAAGACTACTTACACATCTTATCCCCTGTAGAATTTTCAGTGTATAAGGTGACAAACACATGAGCTGTGCAGTGAGTATTGTATGTGCAACCTATGAATCCCCAGCCACTTGAAATTGAAAGTATTAGTGCTTGCCAAATGTACCTTTCTAAAAGGATAACATCCAAATACAGCCCTACGAATAATAGCTTTGAAATTGGGAAGAAAATGTTAAGTCTCTGACATAGTTTCTTTCTTGGCAATTAACTCAACTACTTAACTTTAGGGTCTATTGGATTTCCTCCCTCCCCACCCTGCCGCTTAGATAATATCTAAATTCAATATTGAAGACAGCACTACTTAGCATTTCCGTGACCTAATCTTATTTTCCATGATAAATGTGTGCATTTCTGTCAATTACCTTATGAATTATTAGAACTTCAGAGACTGGTTCAGAGTTTTTTCCTGTATTTTAACATTAGATCTTTTACTCATTATTGTGATCACATACAACTTTGTACCTCTCTTGCTTGAAGAGATTTCATGAAAATAATTTTAATAAGTGTGGTATGCAATATATTTGCATAAATTGCCTCATGAATTTGAAATTCTAGAAGCTATCACTCTTTTAATTGAAATGCTTTAACCTGGATCTCAATATGTGAAAAAATTATTTAAGGCTGAATTGGCTTCAACATGAAACCCTAGGTAAGTAGCCTAAAGAAACTGTGAGTTCTGGAACTCATGCCCAAACATTATTCCTTCCGTGCCCGCAAAGAGAGGTTTTGGCTTTCTGTCTATTCACATGCACATGACAACAGATACCAAAGAAAAACAGAATTTTAAATATTAAAGGTAGTAAAAGTAATGAAGACAAGGATGATTAAACATCTAGTAACTTTGAGCTACATGTAAGTCACAGAATTAGAATTCCTCATCCATAAAGCCATAATGTGAGCTCCCAGCTAGAGCAGGAATGAAACAGACTAAGGAGATAGTCCTACAGAGAAGGGACATTTAATTCCTTAGAGGAGGAGTTGGCGAACTAAAAGCCTGTAGGCCAAACAAAGTTCACCACCTGTTTTTTAAATAAAGTTTTATTAGAACACCACACTCACTTGTTCATGTACTGTCTATGGCTGCTTTCACGCTGCAGTGGCAGGGGTGAAGTAGTTACAACAGAGATCATTTGGCCTGCAAACCCTAAAACATATGCAATCGATAGGGCCATTCACAGAAAAGTGAGTGAAGCCCTACGTGCTTACTAGGCATCCTCCAAAGAAGGAGATAAGAGGTAACGATCCTTGAAACTTAGGATGCTGAAAAGCAAATTACCAGCATCGCCTTTATTTCCTTTACTAGGAGAGAAAGGTCATGTGGGGGTGTATAATCCGTAATCAGTCAGAAGATTCTGCTGTTCTCCCCCTAACATTTTGGAGTACTGGGTAAGGAGTGGTGTCACATTTTTCCTCATGAATAGGGACAGTGTGTGGGCATTATATTGTTGAAAACGTATGCTCTATAAAATCTTATTTAGAGAAATACAGTATCGGTAACGAGATGTGAAGTTATATACCAGAGAAGGGAGACACAAGAACTCCTTGGCATAGGCTGATGGCTGAGACAAGAGCCAGAAAAATGATGTGAAATATCAAGTCAGAACCCATGAATGAGGCAAGCATCCTACAGAAGAGAGAAGACAGCTGTGGAGGCTTTAAACAGAAGCCCCCACCTTGCTGGAGGTTGGGACTAAGAGTCCACATTTCTGATGACCCCTTCGTGTTTTCCTACACACAAATATGAGGGCAGAAACGCTTTTTGAGAAAAAGAAACAGCTCCATCCACTGCTCTGTATCCAGATCTCCTATAACTCACCCTTGCCAGGAGTTCATCCATCCTGGAGCCCAGAAAGCTATCTAGACCCTCACACCATCATGCAAGCTTAGAGCATTGTGAGCTATACCTTTACCCTCCTTCATATCTCCTTTTTTTTTTTTTTTGTACCTTGGGTGGAGTAAAAATAATAAATCACCTCTGAAATAACTCTGACTTTGTGCTTGTCAGTAAAATTGCCTTAGGGCACAACTGTCTGCTATGGAGAACAAGATAAAAAACCTTAATTAAGGTTTAGCAATTCAAAGCCAACATATAGTTCTCTAATTCTTTCCCAGCAACAACCATGAAACACATTGTTATTTTACAATAACTGTTGTGTTGTACTTGGCAGTTTCTAAAGCAGCTTCATATTATTCTAATCTATTAAGTGTTGCATTAATGAGCACACCCTCCTCCGACACCAGATCGAGCCCCGTGACCTGCACTTTGCAGAGTGCTCCATGTAATTCAGTAAGACTCCCAAGGTTGCACAATTCAGGACTAAAGGCAACTTACTTGACTTACAATCCATTGTTCTTCTGACTATGCCATGTGGCCTTCCAGGAGTCCAGAAAAACAAACTGCTATCAACTGATGGTTTCAGGATACACTGTGATAGGGACTGAATTACGGCCCCCTCAAATTCATACGTTGAAGCTCTAACCCCCAATGTGACTGTATTCAGAGATGGGACCAATAAACAGGTAATTAGCGTTAAATAAGGTCATATGTGTGGGGCCCTGAGAGGATGGGACTGGTGTTCCTATAAGAAGAAACACTAGAGAGCTCGCTGCTTCTCTTTCCACTTAAGTACACATCACCAAGAAGGCAGTGGTCTATAAGCCAGGAAGAGAGCTTTCACCAGGAACCAAAGCATTCAGCACCTTGAACTTGAACTTTCAGTCTCCAGAACTCAGCAACCTGAGCTGACTAAGACCCATTGTTAAGATTAACACTAAGGTGAGAAAAACTCTAGGAAAAAAATAACATAAAGTTATTGCTACAACATACAATCTATACTAGATAAGAGTTTAAATTCAAAGCACTGGCAAAATAAAAAAGGAACGGTGGTGAAATTTCTTCTTCTAGTTGCTTTGAAACTCTCCAGGACACACAACCCTGAAGACGGGGTTAAAATAGTAGATGGTCAGTTAAGTATCTGTAAAGCAGAGACACTGCTTTAGGGGTTCAGCAGCTGAGATTCAAATGTTTAAGATGTCTTAAAGCTTCTACACCAACGCTGGCAAGCTGTACTTGAGGGGCGGAAAAGCAGCCTCTGGACAACCTGGAGCTGACCTGGCACTATCAGGTAGGCCCGGGTGTTCTGCCAAAGGTAGAACAATCATGGGACATCAACATCAGACAAAGTCACCCTGTGACCCTCCGTGATGGATCAGGACAAAACCAAGGCAATTCTGCACCAGCGTCGGAGTGCAGACAAAAGTGAACAGAGTCCAAACCGCAAAATACCTAACATGAACTTTAGACCTTTCCTGGCCAATACGAGCGACTGCCACTGCTCTCTCAATTACTAACAATTGTTGGGAGGGGCGCCTGTGTGGCTCAGTCGGTTAAGCGGCCGACTTCAGCTCAGGTCATGATCTCGCGGTCCGTGAGTTCAAGCCCCGCGTCGGGCTCTGGGCTGAGGGCTCAGAGCCTGGAGCCTGCTTCCGATTCTGTGTCTCCCTCTCTCTCTGCCCCTCCCCCGTTCATGCTCTGTCTCTCTCTGTCTCAAAAATAAAACATTTAAAAAAATTAAAAAAAAAAATGTTGGGATACTCAGTCATAGAATCCAGACAGCATCCGATGCAGGGCAAGGCCCTGCCTCCTTAAACCCTCCCCAGATCCGCTAGCACAAGCCCAGATCCCTTCATTCTCTTCCAGCACCTGAGCCACCCGGTGGTTTCCCAGTCTGTCGCTGCGACAAAGACTAAAGCCAACAGTGTTCCACAACAGGTACGTTCCTTGCCGTCTTTGACTGGAGGGTACAGCCCAAGGACAGCTGGGGTGACGTGGCCCTGACCTGCACCTCCTTATTTTGCCAGTCTCAAGACAGCCCCTTGGTGAGCAGGTTTTTAAAACGAATAAGGCTTGGAATTCTAACACTTAGCATCCCATCAAGTGTCTTCCTGTTTTACCTTTTGTTAATTATTTAGTTAGTTAGTTAGCATTTCTTCGGTTTTTGAGAGGCAGAGAGAGACAGTATGAGCGGGAAAAGGAAAGAGAGAGAGGGATCCGAAGCAGGCTCCAGGCCCCGAGCTGTCAGCACAGGGCCCGATGCAGAGCTCGAACTCACGGACAGTGAGATCATGACCTGAGCCGACGTCGGACACTTAACGGACTGAGCCACCCAGGTGCCCGTTTTCCTTTTGTTTTAAAGTGAGACAAACCTATCAAGGGAGTTCATTACACCATTAATTTTAAAGAATTATGAGGTTCCTCCATAATCAACAGAAGCTCTCCGTACTTGCTGTATTTCCTCTCAGAGATATGAAGCCAGCTAATAAATTAAAGAACATCACATGCAGTTTCTGTATTAAAGGAAAGCATTTGTCGTACTATTGTGGCCAGCACCTCTTCTCCACTCTCCGCCCCTCTACTGGCTGACACAAACTTTCTTTCCCGCACGGAACTCCCTAAAGTGGCCCACACTCATTGGTGGGAAGGGGAGAGGGGTGAACATGTGACCTTAGTCTGGCCAATCAGAATACCTCATTCCCCTTGCCACACTGATTGGTTCAGGGAGGGCACATTATCCTGGCCTGGCCAATCGTGGAACCGTTCTCTGTTACTATGGTAGCATGGCTACTTCCTCCCCCTGTGATAAGCTGGCAGAGTGCACATTTGTGGCTGTCAACGGCTAGCTCAACTACCACGTAGGAAGAGGTTGTTTATGAAGACAGACGCAGGGAGCTAGCTGACGTCATTTGAGCCCCCAGATTCAGCCATACCTGAAGCCGGTGGCATTTCTCAGTTTCCCAGTTAAGTCAAAATATTCATTTTCTTATTCTAAATTAATGTGAGTAGACTCTTTCATTTGCCAACCAAAAAGAAATGACTGAATATACAATTAAGTTTGCAAACTGACCCAAACCATTCAGCACTACCAGGTTCTCTTACCTATCAGTGGCCTCCTACGTTTGGGGGTAGGTAGTGGCCATAGTGCCCTCCCCATCTCAAATGAACGTGTTCCTAGGTGGCGTGGAACCATGAAAGCAAGTGAAGACCAGCTTCTGGTCAACCTACAAGCATTGATTAGCGAGTAGACACAGAAGGCCTAAAAGAACCTATTCTTGTACTCTGAAGGAAGCCCACACTCTCTTCTGGCAAGTATCTGACATGAAAGATTCAGTCCAAAGCGGACACAATGACATGGAGACAGCAGGAGCAGCTCATTTATAGGCAGAATGCTTTGCAAAACGAGGGGGCCCAGGACCAAACGGCAAACAGGGCCGTGGACTTGTGTGCTGCTCCGAAGTTGCCAAGTGGTTGGGTTCCATGCAAGGGTCATGGTGGTCCCACCGTTCATCTTCAACACCACTCATCTGATCATTGAAAAGTTATTTCCATTTTACTAATTTATTATATAAATTATGCTAAATTGTGATATGATTTATAATATCATTATGCTAACTTATGAATCGACCTCTGGACTATAAACTCCTGTCTGGGGTCATTCCAAAGCTAGTCATCTCTAAAGCATGGGTTTCTAAAGAGGGGACTTTAAATGCTATATAACCACCTGTGTGGTGTAGAGTAAAATGAATTCACATATGAATACATCCCAATGTTCACACAGAGAAAACACACACACACACACACACACACACACACACACACGAAACCTTAATCTTTCTGAAAAGCAAATACATCCAACGTATTATCTAGAAAATTTTCCATCTATTCTGAACCTTTGAACATACCACAAAAATGGGATCATTGGCAGCAGAGTGTGGCAAAGCGCTTGTCCCGTTCAAGAAGGAATGAACCAAGTTATGCAGGCTCATCATTTGAGAGTCCAGGATCCCGTTTGCTTTATCAAACCCTTCCAGGGCATTCCTGAGAGAAATCAATATGTCAGCAACGAGAGTCACGATTGATAAAGGTCTCTTTTTATTGTTTCCAACCTGAATAATAGTCTTCTAACTTGAGATGGGGCAGGGAAAGGGGAAGCTCTGTCACAGCTCATTAACTGCAACTTAGTCCCAACCTTTAATAATGATCTTAATAAGGGGAGGGAACTCTTGATCACTGCTACTACTGCACTGCTCAGTGGGATTACACCTCTTTTATGTGTACTGTATGACCAATTTTTACCTTCATATCTGTCTCCCATGCCAGGCTATGAACTCTTAGAAGACACAGACTGTGTTTTCTTGTGATTTTTATTGCCAGGGATCAATACCATGCCCAGCACATGGCCAGTGATCAGAAATATTTTTGGAATTAATATAAAATCTTATATTCCCATTTCTCAACTAAACAGACCTCTGGCTTGAGAGTGAGAAATAAGTATGGATGTAAATAATATTTTAAACAAAGATGAATAGGGCTTCAAAAAGGCATGATGGATAGATTCATGGTCTGTGATCAGTTATATTCAGCCTTCGAAACATATCTCCAAACTTTTCTTACCCTTGTCTTTTTCCCCTCCCCATTTTGTAGGAAATTCAAATTGTCTTCATCCTAACTCAAGGATCCTCAGATTGAGGCGTACATGGGAATCACTGAAGAAAAACACATATTTCATGCCCCACTTTCAGAGTGTCTGGTTCAGTTGGTGTGGGCTGGGTTTCACAATCTGTCTTTCCAACCAGCTCCCAAGTGATGCCCATTATGGTGGTCTAGGCACCACACCTTGATAACCACTCCTTTAACTCAAATCTATAAAGATTACACTCCATTTCAACAGCATGTTTACTACAGTAAAAAAATGAATGCATACTCCTTCTCAAACCGTCTTAGGTGTCAGCCTTTACATGACCTTGGACACTACTTGAGGTCTGTGTCTAATGCCAACGCAGACTATGAGCTCTGCTGCACTTAGCACAGCCTCTGCGTTTACATTCAGTTTACTCCTGTCCAGCCCCAAATAACACATCGGTTGTATAATTTACACACAGTTAGAGAGACTCTGGTTTGGAAGACCATGAATCTATCCACCGTGCCTTTTTGGAGCCCCATTCATCTTTGTTTAAAATCTTATTTACATCTGTACTTATTTCTTACAATTCTTAAAGTCTTTTTAGAGGGAGAGAATTATTAGTTGGCCTTTAAATTTCAAGTATTGTAATGTCATTGCTGTGCTATAATTTGAGTTGAATTTAGTCTGTAATACTCCTCGGAGATCTTAGACCTCACTGTTACGGTCTATGGCTGATAAATTTAAAAGAAAAGAAAGAGCACGAGCAAATGTTTTTAAATACTATATTTAATGAAGTACCCTGGTTCTGAAGACAGTGCTTATATATGTGCCATAATTAGAAATACAAAAGATGGTTTTGAATAGCTAAGTTAGAAGATATTAAAACCACACTACCCATTAGAGTGGGTGGATGATGAGTTTCCTAACAGTGGCTCCTTGTTATCCTTGCTCATCAAGCCCTTACCTAGCTTTGTAAATGACTCCCAACACTGGATTTCCTTCCAGTTCATTACAACCGCAGGCATGAAAATCCAAAATATTGTAAACTGCCAGTCTAACAGAGCTCAGAGCACCAACCTGAAGCTGAAGGTAGAGTTCTGGAAGAAAGGGGGATTGTCAAACTTCTTGAGAGACAGACAATCTTGCACGTCTTTTAAAGTTGGCAGTTTCTCACTATTTCTTCCCACTTGATTTCTTCTCAACAGACCTTCGGAGGTTCCGTTACACAGGGTGACCCGGCGGTTATAATCATCTAGGCTAAGGGTTGTAAGGAGAGTGAAAATAGCATGTTTTAATTTGTGGCTACTATCATAACTTTGGGCCAAGCAAACCAAGCAAAAACTTAGTCATAATAAAATCTTATTATAGTTACCTTACAAGGGTCAAAAATATGTGGTAAAAGTACTATCTTCAAAAGTAATTATGGATTAAAGAGTTTCAAAAAACCAGATGCATAAAATATGCATATATGTGAAGATAAAGTACCATTCCGTTGGAAAGTAAGAAAGTTTATAAGCAAGATGGTGACTCCTAGGAGGTGCATTTGAATGATGAGTAACTGAAGAGAGAGCAGGGTGACCTGTTTTATACCCAGCTAAGCCAGTGTTGGCAGAAATGGCTGCGTAAGGCTAGGAGAACATTTTAGGCAAACTGAAGGCAAATGAAGGGCACCAGAGTAAAAACAGACAAAACTAGGTAGAGGAGAGATATTAAGAAAAAAGTTGCATGAGAAAGTGTTCCAAGATGGCAGGGATAGCTATGTGGTAAACACAGAGGCTGAGAAGGTTCCACACCCATAAAAGATTACACCCTACAAGTTTGTTGTGGCCTAGAATTCCACCAGTAGAGCATTATTTCACTGCAGGAGATAAAACATCAAAGATGTTTCTGTGTGGGTTTTAATGGGTAAGGGGATAGTCCTGGGTCTGTGAGAATAGAATCAGTGCACACGTGAGGATGAAAGAGGCCAGTACCAGAAAACAAGGCAGAAAGGCCTCCAAGGCAGCATTTCCCAAGTGTGTGCCAGTGACACAGTCTGTGAAGTAAGTGTGTCAGAGTTGGGTGAGTTTAGGCTCCCTCTAAGAGTACACTTCCATAGGAAAGTCTCGGAGATGTTCTAAAATGTAAAACCTTTGTAACTCAGCATTCCTTAAATGTGTTTGATTGGACCACCTATTAATTCCCCAAGGAGCTATGAGAAATGGGGCTTTATGGGATTATGGCATCATGTCAAAAAGCACTTCTTACATCCCTGCATGTTGTAGGGCACTCTCCACAGGGCTGCAGGGAAAGCTCAGAATGGAGGAGACAGGATCCCTGCCAGCTTGACCTGCACCCCTGCAGACACGTGCACACCCACACTGGGGGCGTTGACAAGGAAGCTCGATGCCATGGAGCAGGAGAAAGACACAGGGCGGGAGAGCTAGAGCAGTCTGGTTAAAAACAGGAGGATTTGGAGGAAACAGATGAATAAAGGAAGGCAGAAGAGCCTTGTGGGGAATTTTTCCTGAGATGTGTGCCAGGGAAAAGAAACCAATCTAAGGGATCATGGAGGACAAGGTTCCCCATGGGCGGCAGGTTGCTCATCTGCTTATGTGTTCTTCAGTATTTCAGAGATCATTCTCCCCTGCCCCATCCCTGGTCCCTCTCAGCTCACCATCGCCCGATGGTCCAGCCATACCAGACTGCTTCCAGAGACTTCTATAGCTTCATACATAATGTTCCCTCCACCTAGGACACACTCACCACCCCACCCTACATCTGCTTAAGGTCTGTGCCTCCGCATCTTAGAGGATTTCCCTGCCTCTCTTCTTGGCTTTCCACTTATACCTATCATGATACTTTTCACGCTGTATTGTAATTTGTTTACACACAATCTGCCTTTGTAAACATAAAACCATAGTCAAGTGGGAAGCTCTTTTATCCATCCTTGTATTGCCAGTACTATTTCACTGCTTGGAATATGATCAGTGCTTAAGAATGTTTGGATGAATGCAGAAACTACTTCTAATTTTAAAACAGTTGATCTAGGGGCGCCTGGGCGGGGGGGGCTCCGTTGGTTGAGCATCTGACTCTTGATTTTGGCCTGGGTCATGATCTCACAGTTCGTGGGATTGAGCCTCGCATCTGGCTTTGCGCTGACAGTGTGGAACCTGCTTGGGGTTCTGTCTCTCCCTCTGGGCCTCTCTCCTGCTCGTGCTCTCCCTCTTTCTCTCACTCTCAAAATAAATAAACATTAAAAAAAAAGAAGAAAACACTTGATCTAGAAATTATGACCAAGCACATTCAATTCCATACCTGCATTTTTTTTTTATTAAGGGGCTTAGAATTTTTAAAAATCCTACCTCCTTCAGGAAAATAATTTTCAGCAACATGGAAACAGAACTCAACACACATTAGAAATAGAAATATAAAGTGCCTCTCCATCTCTCAGACACAAGAAAATGTGGTCTCTGTATTTCCATTGCAGGTATATATGCCATTACCTATCACAGATAACTTCCCAGCTGGAGAATCTTGAGTTCCGGCTAATTAGAGTTGGATCATCTTGTCTTGCTGCCCCAAACAGCTGGTCTGTGCACACGTCACATTCGTTCTTTCCAGTGGCAAAGTTCCAGTAGGGCAAAGCAAAGGACTCGTTGCCAATAAGGCGCTAAAAGCAAAGGGCAAGCCTAGTTATTTAACTCATAATATCAAATACAACAAGAAAGCATGGAAAGCAAAGACTGTTATGGGTCTTGACCAAATGCAAAATTAAAAGTACCCAATGCATAGTTTTGACCAACCTGGAGATCCCTTTCCAGCCACAGCAAATGGTACCGGTGCCAGGTAACGAAGGCGGGTCCTTGGTGTGAGAAGTCTATGGCCTTGTATGGGCGCCCTGGTCCTAAAGCAATTGGGAAACATGCTAAAGATTGTGGAATAGAATTTTTCAAATGTCAAACCCTTACCCCATTGGGATGGGTCTACAGAGCCAATAAGTCCATGCTGTTTTAATTGAAAAAAAATTTTTTTTTGGTTTTGTCATTTTTTTTTGGTTTTTCATTGTCCCTCTGAAACCAACAACAGCAACAACAGAACAATTTCGGAAGCAACTAACACTTTTAGGATAAATTCTCCTTCATCTCTCAGAAGTTTGATTGTCAACAGAGATCGAGAGAAATTCAGGTCACTTTCAGCTTTGAGAGCCCTGACATATTTTTAAGCAGCATTTCATTAAGATGAAATAAAGGTATCCAA
The DNA here is from genome assembly GCF_046562875.1 of Panthera onca. NCBI lineage: Eukaryota > Metazoa > Chordata > Mammalia > Carnivora > Felidae > Panthera > Panthera onca. Next base: position 174,475,158 of record NC_138339.1, on the reverse strand, counting down.
AGGATAGACCACGAAGCCCTCAATGAAATACATTTTCAAAAGACATTTATCAACCTGTTCCTTATAAACGCACACATTCATAAGGGAGGGATTAATTAATAGTAAAGTAACTTCAACTGCACTTAGTCCTAATTCAGGCATTTATGAAACTGGGAAGAACTTTCCGTTCTTTTGGGTTTTGCCTCAGCCATTGATCAGTTAAAACCACTAGCTGACAAGCATGGTCGCCAAGACTAGAAGAGAGAGAAATACATCCAAACCAATTTGGCTGGCCATTGGAACTGCCAATTGTAGTGAAAAGCTGTGGGCAATTTAATGACCTCCTTACTGCCTGTTCTATGCTTCTTCCTCTTTCGTAACAGCTTTTAGTGGTTATGTAGAAACTTTAGCTAACTTTAGTTCTTTTTCAAAGTGCCTATCATAACTTCAGAAAGCTGAACAGACACAAATATAAATTTAATTCCTAGATCCAACCAGAAATTATAGTCTTCTGTCCCTCCAGAGAGACTACTCTTTCATAAAGCAAAAATTCCTCAGAGTGATGACAGGAAAACTACACAGGTTTATAGCCAGAAGAGCCTCCTTATCTATCGATAAAGAAAGACAAATGCTTACCCGAGAGCAGATTTTAAGGGACTCACACTGAGGAAAGAATGGTTGTCACGGATGATGGCTACATCATCCTTTTTAAATGTTTCAATTCAGAACGCAGTTTAATATTCCCCAAACAAACTAATGACGCAAAATCCAGCAATAGGGAACCAGTGATAAACCCAAAGACAGGCAATTCCCATGGGAATCTGACTATGCAAAGTGAACTTGATGTCTTCATGTGCCCTGACCTTAACCAGGGACCCCAAAAGTGGGGGTGATAGGTAGAGCCAATGTTTCAGAACTGCACCGAGCAGAACCCAGAATGGATTCACACCCCCCTGGAATGTACTGATGTCTGCGGCATTCACTGACTCAATCCCAGCTGGAGTACACCATATTATGGGCACCATGAATGATGATGATCCGAAAGTCTAAAGACTAACACATGCGAGTTTAATGAAACGCACTCTCTCCGCACACTCTAATTCTGCACAGAGAAGCATCATGTGCTTTAGCACATGTTCAGTTAATTCCTCTAATTTGAAGAAAAAGGTCAGAGAGGGCTTCCATGGCCAGATTTAGAATGTTTTCTTCTGGAATCAAAAGGAATTTGCCTCCTCCTCTCCACCAACTCTTGCCTTTGAGGGGAAATAGCTTCACAGAGGAGAGTTTAGACTTTGAACCCAAAACACGAACTCCAGGAGAAAACATTTTCGAAAGTCAGCCAACGTACTGGTAGAAACTGCTCCATCCCAACTTCGGGCAGCATTTTGATAATCTGATGACTTTCATAAGCCTAACCCTTCCCTAAAGGTTGTTCTCTTGTTAATTCACCTGCCTGATTACTTCCCGCCCATCCACCCCCAGCCCCAAACCTATAGGAATATACCCTAAGCTAAGGGGAAAACCCACCTAATAATGTATCTCTCACAGAATAATAATGGAGCCACACAAAGAAATCATAAATGCTGGAGTTGGCGATCTGTGGCTGGGTCCCGTTGGGCCCCAGGAGGCTGAGCCAGTGTTGTGTGGTGATCACATAGTCAGGGTGTGTGGTGTTCTTTGCGAGGTCTAAGGCGTCCAAGAACTGCTCTCTCTCCTGAAGAGTCAAGGAATGGATATTCTTCCGAACAACCAGGGGTTTCCTTTCATTGCAATCATGGCCGGTCCAGCCAAACCTGCAGAATCCACAGTGGTACCCATAAAAATGTCCTGGTTTATATTCAAAAGAAAAAAAGAAAAAGGAGAGACAGAAGAGGAAGTCAGTTTATGTAACATGGAAGAAATTTCTGAATCTGAACACTGGGATAGTGAGGAGAAACTGAAGGTGTTTACAAGAAGGCAAGGAAAACCGATTTCCTTCCCTTATTCTCCTCTTGAAATGTTGCTATCTCTAAGTGAACCGAGTGCTAGAGAGTTTTGTAGAAATAGCCCCCGCAGGGGCGCCTGGGTGGCTCAGTCAGTTAAGCCTCTGACTCTTGGTTTCGTCTCAGGTCATGATCTCACGGTTCGTGAGTTCAAGCCCCAAGTGGGGCTCTGTGCCCTGACATCGTGGAGCCTGCTTGGGATTCTGTCTCTTCCTCTCCCCGTCTCACATGTGTGCTCGTGCACTCTCTCTCTCTCTCTCTCTCTCTCTCTCTCTCTCTCAAAACAAACAAACAAAAAGAAATACTCCCAGCAAAGAAACAATATGAAAGGCATCACATGCTGTTACAGGTGGACTGTGTCCCTTCAAAATCCATAAGTTGAAGTCCTCACCCCCAGTTCCTCAGTGATGACTGTATTTGGAGCTAGAGTCTCCAAAGAGGTAATTAAGTTAAAATGAGGTCATTAGGTGGCCCCTATTCCAACACGACTAGTGTCCTTGTAAGAAGAGGAAATTCAGACGGCAATAGGTACAGAGAGACCATATGAAGACACAGGGAAAAGACAGCTGCGTACAAAACAGGAGAGAGACCTCAGAAGAATCTAACCCTGACAACGCCTGGGACTTTGGGCCTCCAGACAGAGGGACGGAGAGTTTCTGTTTGCCACCCAGTCCGTGGCACTCTGTTACTGCAGTCCTAACAAACTAATACACATGTGCCACCTTCCAAGCTCTCCTTCCCCTCATGCAGGCATCCCCCAACCCCGTGTCCCCCCCACGCCCCCACCCCCAGGCTGCACAGCCATCTCGGACATGCACACTACTGAACCCCGCCTTACACGTGCATGCTGCTGACTCCCGCTATCCTATGGCACACACAGATGGGCCGACCCAGAGTGGTTCACTGATTTAGAGAAGGAAGGGAATATACACCAAGCTCAGGGCAGAACCCAAATAAATAAGCTGGTTGCCAGGAATTCAGGTGAAATCTAACATTAACAAAGCTGGTTTATTTCACAAAGGAGACAGAGTTAAGACAAAATCAATGGAGGCTGGCAGGTCATAAAGGTGAATTAGCTGCCATGATATCGAGAAGTGCAAATCACTGCAGGGCTCCCCATCTGTGGCACAAATGTCTCTGCTTTATCAACCCAGGGAATGAGTACTAGTCCTATGAGCTAAAGAGTTTTCTGATCAGCATCTACAGTTGAAATTATTTCAGCTTGTTCTTGACCTTGCCCTTTTTAGCCTCGATTATTGCCTTTGGTATGACCAACACCTCATTCCCTAGGTGGTGGTAAATTAGAGGGTGAATGTTGTAATATTTCTGGAGCAAAATGTTGAAGCAAAAGGGGATCATAATGCTTATCTCCCAGGGCATTAGAGGGGTTAGATAAAGCATTAATGTGGGAGACCAACTCTGCTCCCCTGTCCCTCCTCCCCCTCCTCTTTCCCCTACTCCTCCTCTCCTCCTATTCCCCGTCCTCCCAGACCTTTTTACTTGCTTCCCATCCTACCTGCAGCACTTTTCCCTCATCCTCTCTTTAAATTCCTCTTTGCCTGATTATCTACTACTGTTTTCAGCCTCACAGCAGGTGGTCTACGAGGTCATCCTTGACTCTACACGTCAAGGTCAGATGTTTCTGCACTCAGCAACCCTGGTACCACATATTCCCCTTTCATTGCATTTATCACAATTATTGACTTGCTTCAGAGACAGGCAGCTAGAAGGCAGTTATCCTGCTGTCTAAGCCTGTGGTTGGCCTTGTACAAAATGACTGTTGAATAAATAAGAAAAATATAAAGCCAAATTATCACAATGTACACTTTAAAAATCATACACTTTTGGGCACCTGGGTGGCTCAGTCAGTTGAGCGTCCAACTCTTGATTTCAGCTCAGGTCATGATCCCAGGGTTGTGGGTTGAGCCCTCTGTTGGGCTCCACGCTCAGTGTGGAGCCTGGTTAAGATTCTCCCCCACTCCTCTATCTCTTTCTTTCTCTCTCTCTGCCCCTCTCCCCAGCTCATGCTCTTTTTCTCTCAATAAAATAAAATAAAACAAAATAAAATAAAATATGATAAAATAAAACAAAATGAAATGAAATAAAAATTGTACACTTTTATTTGTAGTCATATCTCAATAAAGCTGAATTTCTTTTGAAAAATAATTAAAAACAAAAGCATATGAAGCATGTAGTAAATAATCCAATACAAGTAAAATTTCTTCTTCCTCTTTCTCCCTATCCTTCTGGATTAAAAGGAAAAGCAGGTCCGGTAAATCATTTGGATGAACTATAAATACCAAAACAGAGGTAAGTAAAAAATATTATGACCATAGTAGAGACAGGATTATTTGAATTTCTAAAGAAAAAGAAAAATTTACAATAGCATGAAACAAAATGATTAGCACTTGCGCTGCATAAAAAAAAAATGCACAGGCCTCCTTTTCTATTAACCCAATGGATTTTTTTTAATGTTTACTTATTTTTGAGAGACAGAGAGTGCAAGTGGGGGAAGGGCAGAGAGAGACGGAGACAGGATCCAAAGCAGGCTCTGTGACCTGAGCCGAAGTCTGACAGTTAACCACTGAGCCACCCAGGTGCCCCTACACAATGCATTTTTTGATGGTTAAAGAAAATGTTGTTAAAAATATTATAAGTAGGAAGAATTTCTTAAGGTAATTTATTTGGGTTCTATGCTCCTTGTAACATACAAAATATCCTGTCTATACTCGCATAGTTCAGTTATCTGTATGTTTTAATACTGTATGAGAACATAAATAAAAAATACTAAAAAGAAAAAATCCTACTAGTCCCAAGACCAAAACATGTTTTTGAATGGTTTCAATTAAATTTACAAGTTAAATTTACATTGTCAAGTGAAGTTAAAGTTTACACGGATTACTAGCGTGAAGCTCTTAAATACAAATTACTTATAAATATTTATTGAGCCACTAGTATAGTCCCAGATGCTAAACAACATATTCCAGGGTTATTTTCCCCTAGGGTACCTACTAAAATTGTAGATCTGTTTCAAAACACCTTTGATTAAAATGTATCACTTTCTCTGGCAACACTCACAGGATTAGAGTATCTTTTGAGGAGTGAATGAAAAAACTGCGTCCAAAAAATACCAAATACCCAACTTTCCAGCTGTTTCCCTACAGGCAGATGATTGGAGATGAATATATAGTCACAGCTTTACAATAGGAGAGTGAGTCCCTCCTTCAAAATGCTAAGGAGTAACACACCTAAATTTTCTAATAATTCAAGGCATTTCTACATTTCAATGCGTAAAACTTGTCTTTGAGTTTTATTGAAATTGAGTAATTCATAACTTATGCCATGAGTTGTAATATTCCTGCACTTCCCTTACCACAATTATTTTTGGTTGCTAGAAACAAAATTATCAATAGCTAATTATCTCCCCCATTTTTCATTCAACAGATAATTTATTAACACCTACTCCCTAAAGGGCAGGCAGAACTCAGCATGCCTCTCTCTGTGCTCCCAACTTGGTATGTTCAGAGAAGTTGCCATGCTTTGTAACTTCGGACTCAGCTTCTCCAGACCTGTCATATTGGGATAAGAGCTCTACTTCATAGAGTTCTTATGGGAAACAAGCGTGTTAATATATCGAGCACTTAGAACAGTGCCTGCTACAGAGTAAGTTCTATATTAAGTGTCATTATTAGTAGATGCCACTTAACAAGCAGTATTGGAACTCTTTGTCTTCATGTCTGTCTTCTCCATCCGCTACACTACGGACACCTTCAAAATCATGTTGGGTTTTTTCCCTCTTTGGACCTGAAGGGTCTAGCATAACTGGTGCTAAATAAACATCAGTTGGGCGGGTAATGAATGAATCAATGAGTAATTGCATAAAAAGCATTAGGCACTAGGAGATACAAATGCAAATATGCTACAATGCCACCATTCAGGAGATGAAGGACATTGGGGGGATGGGCTAAATGGGTGGGGGGTATTAAGGAGGGCACTTGGGATGAGCACTGGGTATCGTACGTAAGTGATGAATCACTGGTCGGACTCCTGAAACCAATACCACGCTGTATGTTAACTAATTTGAATTTAAACAAAAACTTGGAATAAGTAAATAATAAAACAGAGGGGGGAAAAAAGCGGAAGGACGTGCGCGCAGTGAAACACCAACGCAAGTCTAACTACAGGAAAAGTGAAAACGGAGGAACAACCCAAACACCACAGAACACAAAAGACAAAATGATGAATTCTGGCTCAGGAGACCAGAGCTGTTGCACAATTATGTTGAGCAAAGACGTTTCTTATTACAAAGCTATACTTGCCTCTGAAAAGCAACACAGAGGTCCTAATTTTCCCAATAAGAAAGAATTGGGGTGGGGGTGAGGGGGGAGATGGGTGAAGGGGATTAAGAAGTACAGACTTCAAGTTACAAAATAAGTAAGTCATGGGGATGTCATGTACAGCATGAGGAATATAGTCAACATTATTGTATTAACTTTCATTTTGTAGTCTATGCAACTGTAGGATCACTATGTTGTACACCTAAAGCTAATATATTATATATCAACTGTACCCCAATAAGTAAAAAAAGAAAGCATCTGTCTGCATCTGAGCTCACCTATAACCCAGAAATGTATTCAGTAAAAAAATTCCTTTTCCAGCATATCTCCCAAAGCTCTGCAGTCAGACCCCTTTGATGTTTTGAGCTTCTAAACCTGGTCTAAAGAATTCGTTAAAATGCTGACGACAACTGAAAAATGAAACAACAGGAGAGCCCAGCACACAAAATATTTATGTTTCTAATTTAGATTCCCTAGTGGTTTCTTACATCAATTTAACCTGAGTTCATTTTTTCCCCTAATCTACCAATAGCAGCAGCAAAAAATATAAGAAGATGGGCCTTTTAGAAAAGATTGCATTATCTTACTGGAAAATGGAGAGGGGGAAAAAAATGAAAGGGTCCCTTGATACCAATCTATCTACCATTGAATACGTCCTTGGGCAAAAATTAAATTTAAAAAGACAAAGTCCTAGACCTACTTAGGACCGGGATAAAAATGGAGAGTTAGAAAAACCAAGCCATGCACGTTCCTACATGAACTGTATCAGCTCAACCTCAGAAAGCCATTAGACTAAATAAGCTTAAAGACCACCGATTAGTGAATTTACAAGGAGCTCTAAATAGCCTATTCCTTTTAATTAGAGATTCTATTATTTTAATAACAATACTTTATGCTCACATACAGCCTTTCATCTACAGAGCTCAAAAAGGTTTTACAAGTGTGGTTTCATCATTATCCCCATTTTAGAGATTGGAAAATGGAGGTACTTAGTCTCGTGTACAAACAAGAAGCTCTCAGACAACAGTTCAAAATCTATTCGCTGTGCATGTTTTCCAAAAGTCCAAACACACGGCTGCAATTGGTATGTTCTAAGACTCGTAAGGTGAAAAGCTAGCGCCATCTTCTCCTGAAATTCAGCTCTTCCTCACCACTCAATTTGGCAATTTTTTGGTTTCCATGTATCCCTACGGAGAATAGAGAAGTTCTCTCCAGAGAACTCGAACACATAATTTAGGGTTTTTTTTCCCCCTTCAGAGTTTGTTTTTATTTCTCTTTCCTAGGTTAATATCATTTACCAACTACGAGGTCGTGAAGACTATGGGGTATTTTTTAGTTTTTAATTTTATTTTAGGGGGGTAAGAATATTTAACATGAAATCTACACCCTTTACCGCATTTTTAAGTGTCCAGTACATTATTGTTGACCCTTGGTAAATGTGGTACAGTAGCTTGTTCATCTTGCGCAACTGAAACTTTGTGTCCGTTGACTAGTAACTCTCTGTTTCTCACTCCCCGGGCCCCTGGTAACTAGCATTCCACTCTTTGATTCTGTGAATTTGAGTATTTTAGATACCTCACAAAAGTCGAATAGTAGCCCATTTGTATTTCTGTGACTGCTTCATTTCCTTAGTATAATGCCCCCTAGGTTCATCAATGCTATCACGTATTGTGTGATTTCCTTCTTTTTTAAGACGGAATAGTATTCAGTTGGACGTATGTACCACTTGGCTAAAATGCAGAGAAATTGGAATCCTTGAACACTATTGGTGGGGATGCAAAATGGTGCAGCCACTGTGGAAAAAGCAATATGGAGCTTCCTAAAAAATTAAAAACAGAACTACTATACGATCCAGTAATTCCACTTCTGGGTATTTATCCAAAAGAATGAAAATCAGGATCTTGTAGAGATACTAGCATCCCCATGTCTATTACACCACTGCTTTCAAGAGCCAAGATGTGGAAAAAATCTAAATGTCCATTGACAGGTAAACGATGCATCTAATTTTCCATCGCATTAACAAAGTTCAGGGTCATCAATAGTCCGCTTTCCATAGTTAAACTACGTCTCTTTTTTTAATAACCTTTGAGTGACCTAGAAGAATCCCAGGATCCCTATTTACAAAAAGCTATGAGGATACCAGAGAGGAGGGCTTTTGGGTGTTCAAGGTCAGGTTTAGATTCTGAAGACTGCCTCCCAAACCACAAAAACTTCCCTTGGAAGACAAGCAACTCACTCTGGGGGGAGAATAAGCTGAATGAAGGTCATGTGGCTAGCTTTGGGACTCATGACACATCACAAAATGGTGATTACTGTTTATACGAAATTGGTTTCCAGCTCAGCCACTAGGACTTGGCCTGGCCAACATAAGTGGAGCCATCCAACGTTCATATGGAAAGAGCTATGGTCCTCAATGAGTCTACACAGATCAAATCATGGAGGAGGAAACAAAGACCATACACACTGAGAAAACTGCTTCCTTGAACTGGTCTACAGACATGTGATGTCCTTATTGTCTGGACTTATAGGCCAAACCCTGTTTCTGACCTACTGCCTCTCAGGCATATGTTCATCCTCCTCAGAGCAGGAGATCTCTTTTTATGTTAGGAAGCAGGTCACTGTTACCCGAATTTCCTGTCACTTCCAGAGAACTAGTTATAGGCATTTCTTCTGGAAAGGGAAATTAAAATTACCCCTTCTATTCTGCCATTCTCTGTCCTTTCCATCCCCCTAAAAAAACAAAAAACAATACACAAAACAAATCAAAACAAAACACTTGCTAGCCAGGTCAAAAATATAAAGTAGATGATGATAAGAAGAAGTAAGAGTTATATGTGATTGCCTAATATCTTCTGCTCCCAGATTCTATAAATGGGGATGCCCAACCATTGTAAGCCGTGCCACTCTATCATTGGTTGGCCTAGAAATAAGTATTCTAGAAGAATTTTTGAGTCATAGACAAAGAAGTTAGTATGTAGTGTGGTTTCAATCACACAGGTAATATGAAACCTACTGCTTCTCAGACAAAGGCCATGAGAATCCGTGAAATAATGTCTATAGAAGCAAATGCTCAATTAGCTTAGAAAAAAAATGGATAGTATATGTTCAATATGCTATTTAAAACTTTTGTCACAATGAATACCAGAGGCAAACCTAACGGTTGCTTTGAATCACAGAATTAGCAAGATGGCTACAAAATGATGTATACAGCCAGAATTTTTTACAAGTTAGAAAAACTAACATCATTCCTACATTGACATCACAGTCCTTTGTACATTTCCTGAGTTTATGTTTTTATGCTCCTGCATAGCTCAATTATCTGTATTTCCTATGTGCCAGCATCATATGAGAACATGAGTGAAAAATAATAATAAAAAGGAAAGCTTCCTATGCAGCTGGATGCTGTAGAACAGTGGCCAAGGGCTTTGCTAAAGTTACCACTTGTGTTTTCTGTGTTTCAAATGCCCTGCCAGCCTTTGAGTGTTTATCACCGCTGTGCATGGCTGCTGAACACAGAGAGGCACTACTGAAAAGGATTTGGGAAGGCTCAGAAGAGCCGGAGGAATAAGAAATGCCCAGAGATTTCAAAGAATTGAGTCCAAAGAGAGACCAAGGTCTGAAAGAGGGACACGGGGCAAATCTTGAAATGCCCACATCCAACCCAGACAACAGCAGAAAAAGCCATTGTTATTTTATGACTCTCCTTCCCCAGCTCACTGAAGCTCGGTCCCACCACATCCCTCCAACTTTGCCCAAGTGACAACCCAAGCATAACCTTAGCTAGCAAGATGTACTCTGCTTGAGCCCCGTTCAAAACATGAGAAACACTGAGACCAGGACTGCAGAACACCTGCATTTGACTCCTGTCTTCTAGATGCCAAGGTTACCCACCCCCTCTTCTACAAGCGCAAACCCATTTCAGAAGGAGAGGCCACCAAACCAATCTTGAAAGGACTTGCTCTGAGGTTCAAAGCTGACTCTGGAGCTCGTTAGCTTCCCCTTCCAACAGACAAGCCAATGGCATGTTGGCATGAGTTCACATAACCAGGCTTGGCCCATGGAATATTCATTTGGTTTCTATAACTAGATGTCCTAGAGGGTGTGAAAAATATAACCAAGACATCAGTCTTACCCAGTTCGTTGCCTATGAAAAACAAACTTGGCTGGCCATTTAAAGCCTGGTCTAACACTTCCAAGAGCCTCTTCTCTTTCTGAGAAGGGGCTCCCTTCCCACCTGGGGTCCCCTGACCCGGCTCAGAGCATGCCCGCGTCTTGTCCCCTGCCTCACCTCTGCATCTGCAGGTCCGGTGGAAGAACTTCCTTGGCCACCATTCTCGGTCATCCTGGTTCCGTAGGATGTAAGGACCACTCCAGGGCCTGGTGTCAGCTTGCACCTCCACGCACTGGCCCCGGCCCTCCAGATAGCCACAGATGTTGTCCGGGTCCTCACCCAGTGGCGGGCAGCACTCCTTGCTCACCAGGTTGTTCACGGTCATGCAGACCCTGGGGAACTGTGCCCAGGCTCCAGGCAGGATTCCACAGCCCAGGCAACTGAGCAAAAGCCCCCACCCAAGGGGGCTCATGGCTTTATCAGCAGAAGAACCCTCTCTTGCTTTCCACTCCCTGATTCTACTCTGCCTTTCTCCTTGTCTTCCACTCTTAAGCTCTTGAGCATTCATTCCGTTGATTTTTGGTTTTGAGGGTGAGGGAGTTGATATTGTTTTGCTTGGCGTTCTAGTGCTCTCCTCCTTAAAAAATACCTACAAAAATCGCAGAGCCCACGTGTGTACACGTGTGTACGTGCACACGCACAGACTATTTTATATGATCCAAACGGCTAAAACAAATTTAAAGCCATTAGGAGCACCTCTAACAGCCAGATTTAATGAGGGTAGCGCTTCTCACCATCTTTCCCCCGTTAAATCAGGCTTTGTCTAATTGAGTTAATTTACAGGGTACTGCAGTCATCCTACTTATTATACTGGTATTTCTAAACCCCCTCCTTTCCTCTTTAGCCCATAACTTTAATTGCCTTGAACTCAGTTCAAAAGCCAAACACCGTGCTGCCTTTATTCTATCTGGCTTGCCAAACCACGGGGCCTTGTGAGGTTTGTTGTAAGGGCTGGGAGAAGCCATCATTAGGGGGATTAGTATTAGAGAAACCCTCATTGTTAGCACATGACCCAAAGTGCATAATGAAGTCCATACAGTTGCTGGCTTTGTCTCAAAAGGGCAAAACCATCTTCATTATCTGGGCTCATGTGCCCCGGCCAAACTTGTGACCTCAGACTTCCGGGGAGTCAGTAGATGCAGTGAGTTCCTCGTTGTTGTTAAAAGGCCTTTACAGACAAGCGCGCATAGCTAACTACAATTCACTCCTGACTACTCGCTGACGTGCTGGAAAGACCACTACAGGAGGTCACACAACTTCAGAAATAAAGAAACATTTATTTAGGGCTGACGTACAAGGAATTGCTTTGTTCCACAATTAAGGGCCCTCTTCCCTCCAAATAAGAATGTACTATTCTCCTATTCAGCACATCGAGGCAGCAGATTTTGAAAAATTACACAAAGTAGCATGCCACCAGAAATTCAAAATTATAATGATCTGATTGTAAGGAAGGCAGTGGAACAATTTGGAGCCAGGGGTGGCAAGGGGCAGCTTTTGATTTATCTTAAAGTTAAGCATTGTCAAACTTCCACCTAGAACACAATGCCTCCCCCGTGCTCCTGAGGGCAACAAGGGGAGCATCCTGTCAATAATGATGGCTACTGTTAGAGCCTCTGTTTACCCCTTCGTGGTGGAAACAGGACTGACTTACTGCCCTAAGAGTCTGTGTAGACAGCCAATGTGACACTGCTTCAGACAGTTTCTAAGAATACTTTATATTTGGGCATAAAGATACAGAACGTTCCGAAGAAAATTCCTAAGGTTAAATTTTTTTTTTTTTTTTAGGAGAGAGCACAGGAGAGGGGCAGGGAGCGAGCAAGCAAGAAAGAGAGAGAGAGAGAGAGAGAGAGAGAGAGAGAGAGAATCTTAAGCAGGCTCCACACTCAGTGCAGAGTCAGACACAGGGCTCAATCCTACAACCCTGGGATCATGACCTGGGCTGAAATCAAGAGTCAGACGCATAACCAATTAAGCCACCCTGGGGCCCCTAAAACAATTTTTGTATAGATGTTCCTCCCCTGTGTATTTCTGTGTCGTGCCCTTGACATTGTGACTAAGTAGCAGTTCTCATCTCTAACTACGCACCAATGCCAGCCAACCACCCGAGCCCATGGAAGCAGAATGTCTGAGGGTGTGGCCAGGGCAGTATTTGCTATATGTTCTGTAAGCCGTATTAATGTGCAGCCACAGTAGAAAACCGCAGGGTTAGAATAAAGCACAGTTCCTGAAGAAATGTTGGAACTGAGTCAGCTGAGAGACTCCATGTGTGTTAGTTTCCTGGGGCTGCCTTACCACAAACATAGTGGCTTAAAATAACAGATTTATTCTCTCATAATTCTGAGGGCAGAAGTCCAAAATCAATGTGTTGATGAAGCTGTATTCTTTGAAGACTCCGGAGGAGAATCTTTCTTGCCTCTTCCAACTTTTGGCAGTTGCCTCCATTCTTGTTTCCCTGGTTCGAAGCAGCGTCACCCCAACCTCTGCCATTGTCACGTGGCCCCTCTTCTTCTCTCTGCCTCTCGTCTGTGTGTCTCCTGTAAGGACACTTGTCATTGGATTTAGAGCCCACCTGGATAATCCAGGATGGTCTCATCTTGACATTCTTAATTACATCAGTAAAGACCCTCTTACCAAATAAGGTCACATTCACAGGTTCTGAGATATGGACATAACTTCTTGGAGGCCACTCTTCAACCCTCTATGTCATGAATATGAAACTTGAATAACATAAGAATTGCAATATCTCAGAGTTGGGAGGGTGTTGTTGAACTCATTTATTCATTCCATGTGTACCTGCTGACCCACTTCATGTCAGCATTGTGCCACTTTGAGATTCCGTTCTGTGTTTTGTGATGTCTTGGCTCCAAAAATATCAGATTCAAAGTTCTTAGATAATGTCGCTGATGGAATCAACAACTCCCATGTGGGAATGCCCCCAAGCCTAGGCCCTTGGCTCTCTTTTCTTTCATAACAATGTTTGTTAGGTAATTCACCTAGTCTGTGGCTTTAAATGCAGGCTATCATGACTCCCCAAAATTACAACTCTGGCCCTGACCTCAACTGGGAGCCCCAGGCTCATATAACTAACTTCCTACTTAGCCTCTCACTCGGAGATCTAGACATTTCTCACTTAACGTTTCAAAGTAAACTTTTGCTCTCTCCACCCAATTTTCTTCCCCGTTAGTCCTCCTCACCTTAGTCAAGAGCACCACCACCATCTCATTAGTGGTTCTGGATTCTTAGAGTAAAATCCAAGGTCATCATAAGGATTTTACTCCAAGGTCCTTTCCATGCACTAATCAAAGTGTGGGCCATGTATCCACAAACATGTGTTCCTGGTCTGCATCAAAATAAATATAATAAGGAGAGAAATTGAGAGCCAGCATTTAGAAACTATCATGGCAATTTGGCATTGGCACAACGTTCAAGCACGTGATCAGTGGACTCATCTCATTGAAGAGGAGGTCTAGTTAGGGGGTTGCCAAGCTTGCGTGGACGTGATCTGGTAGCACAGGCTGCAGACTAGTCACGTTGGATTGCATGTTGGCCTGTGGCTGAAAAAATTTTTTAACTATTTTTTAAGTTCTTCACCATGGACAGTTCGAGAAGAACTGGCTTGTAAGGTCCTCCGCGATCTGTGCCTTGCCCACCTCTCTCTCCCTCTTGTTCTGCAATCACAGAACGCAGCAATTACTCTAGTATTCAACCATGTTGCATTCATTTCCACATTGGTCTTTCTTCTGCCACTCCCTCCGCCTTGAATGTTCTTATTCACAATCCTCCTTGTCACCTAGGTTTCAGCTCACACGTTAGGATGTGAGAGAGGACCCTCTCACTCTATTGTGTCCACATCCAGCCACCTACTCTACCTGGCACTGTTTTCCTTCAGAGCACTTAGCACTATCTAAAATGAACTTATTGGTTTACTTGCTGACAGTCTGTCTCTTCTATTCTGGTATAAATTCCAGGGGAGCAAGAAACTTAGCCATGTTGTCTTTCCCCATGCTAAGAACAGTGCTTGGCAAAGAGAAGTTACTTGATAACAGTTGATGAGTAATTATGCTCACTTCAATTTTTTTATGTTCATTAGAAGAGTCTCACCATTATAGTGACTGGCTTTATACAAGTTACATGTTATGACTATATAAATAAATGTAGACTACTAAATACCACTGTCATGTTAAAAGTTCCTTATAAGATTTGCTACACTGCTAAAAATGTCCGATCTAGCACTCCACCACTGGTCCACACCACATCACCAACAACAACAAATTCCCCCCTTACTATTTCTGATGAGATATCCATCACCAGGGTCTGGTTAAACACCTACTAGGAAGGAATCCCTTTAAGAAATAGTTCTTTTTTTATTATTATTAACTTGTTTTATTTTTCATTTTTTTAAATTCACATCCAAATTAGCATATAGTGCAACAATGATTTCAGGAGTAGATTCCTTAATTCCCATTACCCATTTAGCCCATCCCCCCTCCCACAACCTTTCCGGTAACCCTCAGTTTGTTCTCCATATTTATGAGTCTCCTCTGTTTTGTCCCCCTCCCTGTTTTTATATTATTTTTGTTTCCCTTCCCTTATGTTCATCTATTTTGTCTCTTAAAGTCCTCGTATGAGTGAAGTCATATGATTTTTGTCTTTCTCTGACTAATTTCACTTAGCATAATACCCTCCAGTTCCATCCACATAGTTGCAAATGGCAAGATTTCATTCTTTTTGATTGCTGAGTAATACTCCATTGTATAAATATACCACATCTTCTTTATCCATTCATCCATCGATGGACATTTGGGCTCTTTCCATACTTTGGTTACTGTTGATAGTGCTGCTATAAACATGGGGGTGCATGTGTCCCTTCGAAACAGCACACCTGTATCCCTTCGATAAATGCCTAGTAGCGCAATTGCTGGGTCATAGGGTAGTTCTATTTTTAGTTTTTTGAGGAACCTCCATACTGTTTTGCAGAGTGGCTGCACCAGCTTGCATTGCCACCAACAATGCGAAAGAGATCCTCTTTCTCTGCATCCTCGCCAACATCTGTTGAAGAAATAGTTCTAAAGGTTAGGAAATTCTTCCTTTTTAATAACTATTTCATATTTAAAATTTAACACAATTTGAATTTGAATATAAACAGTGAAGATTTCCTTCACCAATGTTTCCATCAAAAGCCCTTGGGAAATAACCCACCCCCCCCAGCTCCCCCAGAATGGGTCCAGTCCATTTTCCATAGAATTTTGTCCCTATCTTCTCTTTTTTCAGACCACATTTCTTCAGTTCCTTCCATTTTTCCTTCATATGACCTAATTTTAAATCCTCCCATTAGCCTGTACTCTTTTTTTCTGGAAAATTCAGTTTGCCATTTGACCTCTTCATGCATGTTTCCCGTAAGTTAAATCAATGTTCCTGATACAATCTGAGTAAAGACGACTAACAAATTAGCTCATGGGGCAGGTGGCGCCTGGGTAGCTCAGTCGGTTAAACATCTGACTATTGATTTTGGCTCAGCTCATGATCTCACAGTTCACGCGTTCAAGCCTCACATTTGGCTCTGCGCTGACAGCATGAAACCTGCTTAGGATTCTTGGTCTCCCTCTCTCTCCGTCCCTTCCCACTTGCTCTCTCACTTTCTCTCTCTCAAAATAAATAAATAAACGTAAAAAAAATAGCTCATGAGCTTTGCTTAGCAGCCATATCGCTCATCAATTTTGTATCTGTTAGCCCAAGCTAAGTCACATGGCAGTTAAGACCTCAAGAATCTCATTGGCTTGTGAAACAACGTCTACCACCCATCAGCTCTAGTTATGCTCCACAATGCCTCCCCTCCCCCCACCCCCACAGGACTCAGGGTAAAGGAGAATCTTTTCCTCACTCCCTTGATACTGTTCATATTCTGACAAAGAAGTCAGTGATGGGCCACTACCTCCCTCATTTCTGCTCACTTTCTATTGGCAAAAGCAAGTCTCGTGGCCAAGACTGCTGCAGTCAAAGACAGGGGTTCTGTAAAGAGAGCCCCTACGGGGAAGGTCTGCAAGCATTTAGTTGCATTTAAAATCAACCTAAATCCCTACACTTCTTTTGCATAGCTTTCATGCAGCTGCTTCAAAGTCAAGTGCCCCCACTCTCCCCATCCCCCCTATTCTTTTCTTATGGACTTGCCTCTGGGGTCTGTATTAGTTTGCTAGGCCTGCCTTAACACAATGGCACGATAAAACAGAAATTTATTTCTCACAGTGCTGGAGCCTGGAGGTCCGAGACCAAGGTGCCACCAGGCTGGTTTCATCTGAAGCCTCTCTCCTTGGCATGCAAATGGCTGTCCTTTCGCTGTCTCGCCTCATGGTCTCTCCTTGTGCACACAGGCCCTGATGTCTCCTTGTGTGTCCAGATCTCCTTTTCTCATGAGGACACACATCAGACTGGGCTGGGACCCTCCCCAACATCTTCATTTTCACTTTACCTCTTTAAGTGCCCCGACTCCTTGTACAGTCACATTCTGCGGTACTGGGGATAGGGTTGCAACATGTTAATTTCGACAGAACACAATTCAGCCCGTAACAGGGTCAAATGCAAGAGTTCACCTTTGTCTCTATTAAACTATATATATACATATGTATATACATATATATATATAGGATATAGAGACAGAAAGAGAGAGAGAGAGATAAAAGATAGATAGATAGATAGATAGATAGATAGATAGATGCACACATACTCCTGTGTCAGTCCAAAGGTAATAAACAGGCAGCCAAGTTGTTGTTTGTGAGCAAACCAGGGGTGAGAGAAGAATCCAAGAATTCCTGAGAAGTTAGTGTAAGTAATCAGAAATCTAAGGACCAAGCCAAGATAAGCTAAGACGTTGTCACATCATGGGCATAGCTGTAATTATATATTGCCTTATTTACAAAAGGAAAAGTCTTTGCTGGAAATCAAAGAGCAAAATCCAGGAGGAGATATCTCATGGGCAAATTGAGATCATTTACAGCTAGTGGAAGCCATAGAATCAAGGACTATTCTAAGAAACGTTCTGAAACCCAGTAGAGAGGAAGGAGGCTGTGTATCATAGAGCTAAGTAATCTGAAAGTAGAAAGTGCCTTATTAAAAAGCAATTTGTTTTACAGTAGAGGGAAGCATCTTAATGAAAAGAATGTCCTACATATTTCCATTTTGCATTTTGGCCCCTAGAACCTGCTTGTATGTGAGAAGGATTCCGTGTGTGCTCCTGGAAGTGAATTGAATCAGATGCTTGGGGAGTTTGTGAGTGAATGGGGCAGGATGGGTTTGCAAAACTTTGAAGATAGGATGCAAGCCTGCTTCACACACTCAAAGGAGGAAGACACACATGTCTCTAAGCCTGGTAAGCAACCCAATGGGTCTGTAAATGTTTTTAGAGCTGTTGCTAAGGCTAAGACAGAAAAATTACTCGCATCTTTCTTCTGCCTGTCAGTGAGTTGCCTGCTCTTTTCGGCATGTCTCCGAATGTGAAAATCCTCCCAGTTTGTAGTCCCTGCTGGACTCCTCTGCCCAACGCTTTTTGATCTATTCTCTGCTGCCATATCATGCAGGAAAGAGATTATTTTTTCCCCTGTGTCCAAATGGTTTCCTAAATGCTGGGCATCTGTCCTGATAAGGGTTTTGCTTTCTACATCTAAGAGCTTTCCTTTTCTTGGTGGTGTAAATTGTTCTTCAGAGGAATTAAGGGTTAGGAATGAGCTGTGTGGCTTTCTGGTATTTCAGTGGGATGCAGTTTTCCCCTACTGGGTGCATTTTTGGATAGTCTTTCCTTAAGGCTGTCTTTATACATCAAACACATCTTTTCATTTCAGATTTTGCATTGCACATCTTTATATTCATTTGTTATGCACCCTGGTGCCCTCCAAGCCCTATTTTATCCTTTGGGTTTTATCCTTCACCCTGGTAACAGGTATTCAACTTCGATTTTTTAATGTGTACCTGTATAATTTAATGACTTACTTGGGTAGGTAATATAGCTACTCCTCCTTCAAAATATGGATCTGTGGGGGATCTGGGTGGCTCAGTTGGTTGGGCATCTGACTCTTGGTTTCGGCTCAGGTCATGATCTTGTGGTTTGTGAGGTTGAGTCCCGAGTTGGGCTCTGCACTGGTGGTACAGAGCCTGTTTGGGATCCTCTCTCTCTCTCTCTCTTTCTCTCTCTCTCCCTGCCCCTCCTCCACTCACGCTCATGTATGCTCTCTCTCAAAATAAATAAACTAAAAATCATAAAAATATGGATCTCTGGAAGGAAGGGAATCACTCCCTTTCCTGCGCACTTCTTATCAAACCCAGCAAATACCACTTACAAATTTGCAAGAAAGTATACAGGCTGAAAATGTAAACTCTTCTGGACAACTCTAGTACTAACAAATCCACCAGAGTTTATAAATGTGTGACTAAGACTGTTTGGGCCCTAGAAGGATCACCAAAATATATTGTCAAGTGAAAAACATGAAGTACATAACTATGAATTCATTGTGCTGGCATTTACATGTGAAGGTGTTGGGGGGAAGACAGAAAGAGAGAGAGAGAGAGAGAGAGAGAGAGAGAGAGAGAGAGAGAGAGAGAGAGAGAGAGAGAGACTGTGCCTGTCTATCTGTGTGTAAATGTAGTGTATAAACACAGAAAACAAGGTGAGTGGCTGTCTCTGGGAAGGGAGCTTAGAAGGCTGGGAAATCAGAGAAGAAAGGAGACTTATTTTTGTTCTTTTGTACATTTTGAATTTTGAATCATGCCTATACAGTACTTATCTTTTTAATCATACATTAAAAATCTTAAGTTAAAAAATTTAGAATGATGGGCATTTGTGAGGATGGCATTATGTAGAGGAACTTTTTCTGTAAGTATTATAAAGGCACTATGGCTTTGGCACAACCCAGATTGGTTTTATTGATCTTGACCCTGCTACTTCCTAGTTCAATGACCTTGGACAACGTAGTTACCTTCTCTTAGCCCCAGCTTCCTCATCCATCAATCCAAGATGATAATATCTACCAAGTTTAATTTTAAGGGTTAAATGTGACCCCACATATAAATTGCCTTGCAGAACTTGGCACACAGTAGGTACTCAGCAAAGAGTGACTGTAATTACTATTATTTCCATAGAAGAATCCATTGGTGCCACGGTCAACCTTTTAAATTTCTGTACTGCAGTCTGACCTATTATGTCATTTTCAATTTGGAGAGCCATTACCTTCTAAATCAATAGCCCATAATTCCTCTATTTCAATGGACAACCAGGAAGGTGGGGGGAAATTCCACTAGGATACTAAAAAGTCCTCCCCACTGAATCTTTATCCCAGGATTTATCAATTAATACACACATATACATACACACATTCATACATATACACATACACACATTTAATCCAAGAATTTAATTATAAGTACTTTTCATAATATGTTTCCTTCTGGAAACTACATCAGTGCTTCTAACTTTGGCATATGGAAAATGTTCTCATCCATAATGCAATGTTACTACCTAGAAATGAAACGAACTGTGTTTTTTTTTAAGTTTTTTTAAGTTGTATTTATTTAAATAATCTCTACACTCAGCCTGGAACTCAAACTCATGACCCTGAAATCAAGAGTCACATGTTCCTCCAACTGAGCCAGTCAGGTGCCCCAGAACTGTTTTTTCTTAGAGTCTGCAAGAGTAATTAAATGATATGTTGTGTTTATAGGTATACTAATTCTCTTAGCCTTGGAATTTAGGAATCAATTATAACAAATATATGTATGAACAAATCTTAAATAAGCCACATAGACTATGGGTAAACCAAATTTGAAACCATTCATACTAGTTTTAAGAGCTGATAAAAATGAGCTATCATTAAAAATAAGAAAAATAAATAAATCTTCTTCAAAAAATACTTGACCTGAATCTGGTGCTTCATACCATGTTCATTATTTTATAACTGCTGTCAAAAACATCTAACCGTGATGTCTGTCTGATATTCTCTTTGAAAATGACCTCCTCATTTAATCTCAGCTGCACGAATTCAGCTACTTTTAATAAGCCAAGTGCGCACGCACACACACACACACACACACACAGCCTAAAAGAATAACTCTAAACTTCCAACTCATTTCATGAGCTATAAAAAAATATATATGTTCTTGCAAATCATGGCAGACAGCTGCCTACTAAATGTAAATTTCTCTGTTATGAAGTTTTCATTTCTAAAAAATGTTCTGGTCTAAGAAGGAAAACAGACAAAACAAGATAATTTCATGGAGGTTTTGGTTTCACTTTAGTTATGAAAGAAGCTTATAATAGCATTATTTTTATAGTCACAAAATCTATTGAATTGATGCCATGGAAATGGATTCCATCTTGAGCGCGGTGATCTGAAGGCCAGGTCAGAACTCAGCAGAAGATGCAGAAATGATGGAGGGGTAAGCACTGTTGTTGGTGGAAACATGGTTGTCCTCACTGAAGGCCTGAGGAAATATAAAATTGCACTTGAACAAGCAAAGTCACGGTGCATAAGGGGATTGGGAGCCATGGAGGGTGAAGACTTAAAGAGTAAATAAAGTACATTGAAGAAAAATACTTACATCAGGAAGACTGGGTGGCTCAGTGGGTTGAGTGTCCGACTCTTGGTTTCAGATCAGGTTATGATCCCAGGGTCGTGGGGATCTAGTCCCACACTGGGCTCCACACTCAGTGTGGAGGCTGCTTAAGACTCTCTCTCTCTTCCCCTCTGCCTGCCCCCCTTTCCCTCTCTGCACTCTCTCTTTCAAAAAAACAACACCTTGTATTAAAAAAAGAAAGAAAGAAAAAAACAACCTCCCTGTCTGTCTTTAATTTCCACTGAGAAAATTTGAGCTCATAGAATTTGTATGAGTTGCCCAAGTCCGCACAGATGGTATATTAGTTTGCTATGGCTGTCATGAGGAACTATTGAAAGATAAACTGAAGCATTTAAAAAGTTTTAAGAGTTTAGTACCACAGACTGAGCGGCTCGACTCACAGAAGTTTATTCTCTCACAGTTCTGGAGGCTGGAAGTTGGAGATCGGGCTGTTGGCAGAGCTAGGCTCCTTCTGAAAGCAACGGGGAAGGATCTACTCTGGGACCCTCTCCCAGCTTCTGGTGGTTCCTTGGCTTCCGGCAACACAACTCAGTCTTCACATGGCCCTCTCCTCATGGGCGCATATGTATCCACATTTCCCGTATTTATAAGGACACCAGTATATTAGCTTAGGGGCCCACCCTACTCGAATACAACTTCATCTTACATCTCAATAGATCCGCAGTGGCCCTATTTCCAAGCAGGGGTGTATTCTGAGGTACTGGGGTTAGGACTTCAACATATAAGTTTGGTAACAGGGGACACAATACAGTGGTAAAACTGGGCATCAAAGCTTATAAGCTCATTCTCTTTTCACAACTAGGTCACCCTTACCACATGCTCAAACTTTTGGGTTTAGATGGAGAGTTGGTGTGGGTCACATGGATGGGGAAGAGACACTAAAGAGAAGTCAGGGAGACACCATCATGCAAGCCTTAGCTAATTTCTAGTGACATGTTGAACTCTGCTTAGTCTCATTGAAAATTCCAGACTGGGTGGAGGGGAACCTACTTCTGTAAAGGTGAACCTGAGTCAGTCAGTACCAAGAGCTCCTTTTATCCTACAGTTAGTGCTACCCATGGTCTCCGACCTATATCTTCTCATAAATTATAGATTTGGATAAGAAGTTTAAAAATCATATAGACCAAGACTCTCAATTGAGAAAACCAAGGCCCGCCCATCTAGTTAGCAACAAAGCCTCCGTCTCCTGGTCCACAGTGCAGTGTTTTTTCCTGACGCTAGGCAATCAGGATAAGTAAAATATGAGATATCACCTTCCTGATGGGGATACTTTTTTCTCTCTCATCTTTGTCTCAAGCATCTCCTATTTAAAAGTCACTCTTAATTCTTGTCTCTCTGCCAACTCAACAGTTACGGATGGATGGATAGCATCTGCTCAAGACTATTTATTAAATACATTTGTGAATGAGAACAAAGATGCACTGTGACTTTAAAACTAAAACTCCCGCTGAGCATCCAAGTGGCCTCCTGACTTGCTTTCATCTCCACTGCTATGGAAAGACCAAGGGACTTCCTTTTACTTCCTTCTGAATTGGGAGGTGGGTAGGCCTCCTCCTGGGACCACTTTCCCTCTCTTCCCCTCCTAGATTTTTGCCTGGAACTGAACTCTTTAGAGTCTCTAAGTGTGGCTTCTCATCTTCTTGCAAAAGAAAGAGCCGCTCTCTTGTGAATGGCCCCACAGCAGTGGCTGGAGACTGTATCCCCTTCTAGCTGCCACTGTTCAGGCTCCCTGGAGACTGTGCACAGCTGAATGATCTCCTTCAGGAATATTCCTTCCATCACTCTCCTTCCTTCGAACATACTAACTGTTCACAGGTGAAGTTTTTCTTTCCAGGGTCCCCAGAACCTGGAAATATTTAAATGTTTTAAGATGTAAAGAAAAATCTGTCTTGAGGGAGGTCTTTATATTAAAGTATGAGAGAAAGAGCCAGTGCTGCAGAATCCTGCTAAAAAAGGAAGAGGCACCTGCTATGTTTCAAGTTTGATGAGGAGTCAAAGCTGTCTCTTTTCCCCTTTACCTAGCATTAAACTCTCTAGGATGTGTGATACTGTACTAGAGTTCTGCAAGATGTTACCAGTAGGAGAAATTGGCTAAGGGGCACATGGAATCTCCTTGTATTATTTCTTACAACTGCATGGGAATCCACAAGTAGCATAAAGTTAAAATTAACTTTAAAAAATCCCTAGAATAATGGAGTGGGCATGCGCACTGATAGAACAGAAGTTGCCATTGACCTGAATCACTGTGAAGACCCTTCCTGGTGTTTGCAGTTGACCGATGGAAGCACCAGCATGAGCATCATACAGAACGCCACTTGCCATCGCAATGGCTTCACACCCTTGGGAACCAAGAGCAGCACATTTCTCCTTCCCGTTCAAGGCCAACTTCCTAGTTGAAATCTTAATCACCTCTCTTGACTGACTTGTTCAAACCAGTGATGTGACCTGGATAATTGATTGACTAACTCTAGAAAGATCTTTCCGAGGGAAAGGGGTGGCTATTTTGTTCATCTTTATTATATTTTATTTTTGTAATGTTTATTTGTTTTTGACAGAGATAGAGAGATGAGCAGGTGTGAGCGGGGGAGGGGTAGAGAGAGAGGGAGACACAGAATCTGAAGCAGGCTCCAGTCTCCGAGCTGTCAGCACTGAGCCCAATATGGAGCTTGAACCCATGAACCGTGAGATCATGACCTGAGCCAAAGTCGGACACTTAACCGACTGAGCCACCCAGGTGCCCCATCTTTATATCCAACATCTAACACAGAGCCTGGCACCCTGCAAGTGAATAAAAAATATTTGTTGGAGGAGTAAGTGAATGAATGACTGATGGATGATAAGTAATGATTCTCATTGCCTTAGGGTTCAAGTTAGTTGGAGATGGGAGCTATTCCAAATAAAGTGCTGATTTCTTGCAAATCTAAAGCCCAAATTTGGGGTTCGATATAAAATTTTTTTTCACACTATTTCTGACGGCACACAGTCATTTCTGAAAATTTAAAAAAAACACAAAAGGATGAAGAAGAAAATTTATATCACTCATGTTTTCACCATTAAGAAAAATGCTAATAAATCTTTTGCTGTTTATCATTCCAGATGAATATCACTATTCATTTCCTCAATAGTCTTTTTAATCAAATTGGAATTATAGTACACACATTTTAATAATCCGTTGTTATTCTCCATTTAATGATACAACAAAAAAGCTTTTCCACAATTTGCAGTTGTCAAAGTACAGAGCTAAGGAAGGGCTGAAAGCCTCACTCAGTCAAAATCATGTCAGTCGTATCAAAACATGGCAGTCACAGAAAGTGGCAGCATTCGGAGGGTCCACTGCGCTTGGAAGGTTCATTGTATTAGACTGAAAATGCTTCGTGTCTGTACTAAAGAGAGTGGAGACTCTTTTGCAACATGACTCGGAAGGAAAAAACAGTTTGGGTTATTTTCATAACTAAAGGCGAATATAAGGAGATATTTAATGAAGGGATAGTTGATATTAAGGCAAATCTCTGGCTACATATTAGTCAGCATCCTCAGGAGACTTGCCAGCTTCTTGAAATTTAGACTTCTACAGAATCCAGGGGAAATGCCTCCCCCTCCCTTGTGCTTAATGAAAGAAGTCAGACCAAATGGATTCATACTGTATGATCCCATTTATATAAACTTTTAGCATATGCAAACTATCCTCAGGTGACAGAAATCAGAGTGTTTGTCTGGGGACAGGGTGGCAGGTAAGGGTGTGAAGAAGGAATTATAAAAGGGCGTTGGGGGGGGCGCCTGTCTGGCTCAGCCGGTTAAGCGTCCGACTTCGGCTCAGGTCATGATCTCACGGTCCGTGAGTTCGAGCCCCGCGTCGGGCTCTGTGCTGACAGGTCAGAGCCTGGAGCCTGCTTTGGATTCTCTGTCTCCCTCTCTCTCTGACCCTCCCCCGTTCATGCTGTCTCTCTCTGTCTCAAAAATAAATAAACATTAAAAAAATTTTTGAAAAAAGGGCATTGGGAAACTTTGGGGTAGTAGATACAGTCATTTTCTTGATTTTGGCAAGTCTCGCTGGTATATAGGTATGCAAAAGTCCATCAAATGTCAGATTCAAATGTGTGCAAGTTCATTATATATCAATTATATCTCAGTAAAGCTGTAGAAACAAATAAAGGTGCTAGAGACAGCCAAAATGTCCTCCAATAGATGTATGCATAAACAAACTGCATGCTATATCCATAAAAATTTTGGTCAAAATTTTTTTTAAAATATCAAGCCATGAAAAGACACGTAGAGACCTAAGTGCATGTGGCTCAGTGAACAAAGTCAGTTGAAAGGCTATAAACTATATGACTCCAACTATATGTCATTCTGGGAAAGGCAAAACTGTGGAGACAGTAAAAAGATCCCCCCGGGGCTCAGGGGAAGAGAGGGAGGGATGAATACAGGCGGAGCACAGAGGATCATTGGGGCAGTGAAATTATTCTGAATGATGCTGTGATGGCGGATACTTTTGTCAGCACCCATAGAATGCATAACACAAAGACTGGACCTTAATGTAAACTCTGGACATTAGTCATACTAACGTACCAGTATTGGCTCATCAATTGTAATAAATGTACCTCATTAATGTAAGATGTGAATGATAGGGGAAACTGGAGGCCAGGGTGAAGGGGTGCATGGAAAATCCCTCTACTTTCTGCTCAATTTTTCTGTAAACCTAAAACTACTCTAAACAAATAGTCTATTCATTTAAAAAAATCAAATTTTAAGATGCCAACAGGTATAAAATGAGGAGATGGCACCTCAAAGTTCAAATCTCAAGCTCATCCCAAAAGACCAGGAACTCCAGGAACTCTGCATTAAATCCACCCACAACCCCCCAAGCTCTCACAACCAGTTCTTGCCCCACATACCCTGCGCCCCCGGCCCCTGTAAGTCTTACAGTCCGTGACACCTGCCTTGTGGGGTTGAGGTCCCAGCATCCCGGCTCCTGACAGACCCCAGGAAACATCATTTTGGAGATTTGGTCTCCTTCCTGTGTCAGCCTGTGTCCAGGCTCCATCCTTCTGTTTGGGTTCTTTTAGGTCTATTTTAGGTGCAGTCTGACTCATGCATTTCACTGAGGGTTCCCTGAGACTTGTTTCTCCTCTTTACATTTGGAGATTTCCTAGGCAGCATCTTACTCAAGAACGCCTCATTGGAATTATTCATTGATCTTCCCTTCCTTCCCCCCTTCCTCATGCACACCCACCTCTCCCTGTGCAGCAAAATCAAGGCATCTGTGTATGAAATCTTGTCTAACTTTTTGCCATCTGGCTTCTTGTGGCCTTCTCTGGCACTGACCTCACATTTACCCTCTTAGGAAGGAAGGCTTCATTTCACGATAGAAAGGTTATAATGTATTAAGGAAGTCAAGGAAGAAGGCATTCACCCATTATTCCTTTATTCAAAGATAACTGTGGTTTACATTTTGATATTTATACTTTCAATCGTTTTTCAGGAAATAAGCATAATTTTAAACAAAACTGTGATCATGTTACGTTCTGTAGTATAATCTATTTTCACTGAACAATATATTATTTGCACTTTCTCATCTGATTTTAAGGACTATGCAATAGCTCACGGTACAATAAATAATTGTGATGTTATCATAATTGCTTTAATTGATTCCCCTATAACACTTAGTATTGTTTGCAGTTTTTCAACTCTACTAATAATTCTGCAACAAACATCATTATCAATTAACCTTTATATTCATCTCCGATCATTTTCAAGGTTGAATGCCTAGAGGTAGGACTATTGTGTTGAAATGCATGTTTGTTTTTAATGTTTTTGTTATATGTTTCCAAATCAATCCTGAATGATTGCATCATCTCCACTCCCAAAAGTGGTGCACACAAGTGCCCAAGAAGTGATTTCATCCTTAAAGCCAAAACTCAAAAAACACATCAGAGTGTAAACTTCAGTGCGTTGGAGAGTGCCTGTCAAAGTGTAAGATGCAAAAATTTGGAGAGAAAGTAAGAATATAAAATGAGACTCTAATGGAATATGTCATGACGTTGATAGTATAATATTTCCATTAAATGTGTATTGTTAGCCACTCTACATTAACCACTCTACAGCCGTAGAGAATAGAAGATGTAACCATGCCTCAAAGCAAGAGGGAAACATGGTTTCACTGTCTAAGCCTTTCTTTTAAACCTGTTTATAAACAATGTAACATGGCACCTTCTCAGAATCCAGGCAAAGATTAGTCTGAAAGGCCCAGGGACCTTTTGCATGGTGAGTCTGTGGTATGAAAGAAGGCCTAGATAGCATGCTTCTCCCAGAAGGGTGTAACGCACCTGCATTCCTCTGAGCATTGCCAATCAACTCTTCTCTCTGCCTTTCTCCTTCTCCATTCATTCTGTCATCAACCTTCACTTACCTTCAACGACATGGTGCTGTTACCCAACCCTATCTTCTGACCTTGTTCTGAACCCTGTAAAGTGCAATCCAGATTAATCAAATCAGGGCTTAAGAGGTGTTTTCTACGCTAGTTGTTTTTGGAACGGGTTCTGGCATGTTATCAACACTTTCATCCGTCTCAGAGATGTTACAATGGCATGTACAGATCTCATGGATCTCCTTCAAGTATGAGCTGGTGGTAAGGTGCATAATTTGAATGTGCTAAGGCATAGAAACAGTAGCCGTAAAGGAGAGAAGATATTTGCATATGGTGTATTTTGGATTTGATGTGTTGAGCATCCCTTTTTAACTTCCAAAGCATTAAGATGGCAACGTTGTGTGAAATCTGGTTGGCAGTCAGTTACCAATATAAATCCAAAGTCCTACTGCTATCTTCTACTGCTCACGGATTTCCAAAGGTTACCAGTTCAATGGAATGGCCAGTTGTATGCCAGCCAAATCACCCTAGGCTGGTTTTCCGACGACCCCAGATCACCATGATCCCCAGTACCTTGGGGCAGTGGGTCAGGCTCCAAAACGCCTCTGCCAAATGTTGGCTTGTTGTTTGCCAAAACATAGGTGGACCTTCTAGATTTCAAATAAAGCTAAATGCCCAAGTTTTACAAATGAAAACTCCCAAGGAATGATTCGAAGTTGCAGAAGTGTTAGAAAATCTGATGGAAAAGAGAAGAAAAGACCTCAGCGGGGCCAGAACCCAAGAAAATTATCCAGAACCAGAATGGTCTCAAAAATGGAGCCAAGCAGATGTACACATTGCCTGCATTTTTCTTTTGCTTCACTTGTTTCCTTCTAATTACTCTTTTAACAAAATGCTTCCTGTGTAATTTTCTCCCCATTATATCCATCTTCTCCCTTGGTAATTGTAAAGAGAAACAGCAGACGCTAACATAATTAAAACTAAATTTCACTTCAGCATGTCACAAGATGTCAAAACAACCTCAGTTGATAAGCCAGGGAAAAATAAGGAATATGTATCTCTACTAAAATGGTGAACTTTGAGTAAAGCAGATTATTCTCCATAGTGTGGGTGGGCCTCATCCAATCAGCTGAAGGCCCTAATAGAACAAAGACTGACTTTGCTGAGCAAGAAGGAATGCTGCCAGTAGATGGCCTTTGGACTTGAACTGCAACGTCAGTTATTTCCTGAGTCTTCAGCCTGTTGGCCCACCCTACAGATTTTAGACTTGCCAGCCTCCATAACCATGTGAGGCAATCCCTTACAATCTCTATAGATAGGAAGATAAGCAGGGAGATAGATGATAGATAGATAGATAGATAGATAGACAAATGATGATAGATGATAGATAGATAGATAATAGATAGATAAGAGACTGTGTATATAGATATAGACATAGATAAATGTATATGTGTATCTGTATATGCATGTGTATATGTATAGAGAGAAATATACACATCTCTCTACATGTATAAATGCACACACATACACACACACACATTCTATTGGTTCAGTTTCTCTGCAGAGCCCAGACTAATGCACCTGCTTTACACTTTTCAGATGGGAAGATTCCAAAATTGTAAGAACAAGGTTATCTTTTGGAGGCCTAAATAGAGCCGCCATTCTCAGGAAGCAAACGTAGGATAGAGGACAACAGCAAGACAGTCACAAGTCTCATTTCCCCCCAGGAAGGGAACAATGTTGGGCGAGTCAGACCACCAAGGTTGGCGTATCAAGAGCTGCATGTAGATGAGTGTATATGGAACCCTACCAGACACTAAGTGCCGTGTTTAATCCATTAGTGAGAGAGAGCAGGTGGGCCCAGCATAATGAGAAGGACTTTGTTGATTATCTGTTCAATCCCCTGGTTAAAATTGTCCAAGAAACATAAGTAAATAAATCAGAGGAGAAAATCTTGGGAGCTGTACATTTACCCTCCTGAATAAAATTTAGCATGAAGAAAGCTAAAAGCGTGAGGTACTTATTCCCATTCCAGAAGCAGGAAGGGTACTGAGGAAGGACTTTTTCCCTCCGAAGCACTAAACAGGGGCTGTCGATAGCAACATAACAGAAAGGACAACATTTGCTTCAGGAGGCTCAAAAGCCAAACTGGCTGCAGGAATTAGAAACACACAGAACATTTCTGATTCTTACTGAAAACTAAGCACAGAGTAGCATTGGTGGCTAAACACCATTCCTATTTTACACTGGAAACAAACAAACAAAAATGAACTGACAAGTCATTTGACTCCTGGGTCTAACCTCAAACTTCACAACACAAAGTACGTGAAACTACTCTCTCCTTGCAACTCTGGCCTGTCCTGTGTTCCACACTTGCCCCCTTTCCATAGGAGATGATTCTACCCCACTGTGGTCCAGACCAAATGCAGTTGCCTTTCACCTGTGAAATATTCTTTCATTTAAAAAATCATTAAATGAGGAAGGAGAGCAAAAACGTCGTAGCACAATCCATCACTCAGGGATAACCCTAGTAACAGTTCATGGCTTTCCTTCCAGACTTTTCTACCACGGCCAACCTCACACAATTCATTTTTTAGTTTCTTTCTTTCTAAATAATTGTTCCAAAAAGGTTTTAAAGCAGTTTGGACACATGCATCTTCCTGAGCCTCTATTGTCACCTTCTATAAAATGAAGATAGTATTCCTAACACCCATCTGATCCAGCAGTTGGGAAAACTAAACAAGTTAGCACATCTAGTACATAAAAGTAACTTGACCTTCCCGCCCCTCCATCTGTTCTTCCTTCCTTATTCCTTTCCTGCCTTCTTATTGATTCATTCCTTGAAAACGAGTTTGCTAAGCACCTGCTGTACGCTGGGACCTGCAGTAGGCACCAGGCTCACAGTAATGAAGAAGAGGAGAGCCGTGATTCCTGCATCCACAGCACATGGACATACTGAGATAAAGAAAGTGACAGGGCTGTGGGAACAATGGCAAGAACATCAGAACTCGGGGGTGAGGAGGGAGGTGGTGTTCCAAGCATAGGAAACAGTATTACAAAGGTCCTGAGTCAGACCATCGGAATGTGTCTGGAAAAGGAAAGAGTAAGTTTCTGTTGTTATAAACCACCTAGTCGTGGTCATTTGGTATGGCAGCCCTAGGAGACAATACATGTTCATTATTCTCCTTTTTAAAATTGCTCATATGGGGCACCTGGGTGGCTCAGTCGGTTGAGTGGCCGACTTCGGCTCAGGTCATGATCTCACGGTCCGTGAGTTCAAGCCCCGCGTCGGGCTCTGTGCTGACAGCTCGGAGCCTGGAGCCCGTTTTGGATTCTGTGTCTCCCTCTCTCTGACCCTCCCCCGTTCATGCTCTGTCTCTCTCTGTCTCAAAAATAAATAAACGTTAAAAAAAATTAAAAAATAAAAAAATAAATAAAATAAAATAAAATTGCTCATATAATTATCTAGCGGAGGCCCTGGCTTTCATAACTACTAGAATCATCCATGAGCTACGCGTTTGTTTTATACCTGTAAGATGAGTGACGTTGATCGTGCATAAGTGAGGTAAACATTTTCTTTCTCTGTTGTTTATGTTTTTGCTTAGTGAACTCATTCATCAAAGTCAAAGCAAAAACAAACACCAGTCTACCCGGATCCAAAGCCAAATTTGCGAGATAGGGAATTAAGAACATGCCACTGTAAAACGGTGAGATCTTTGCTATTTTTATAGAATGCGATGCTTGTGTTTGTGTTTGGCTAATGTAGTTAATCATCAGCCCAAATCATCTGCTCCAGATTTACACTCCTATTTTCAGGGCTTCAAACCATTTGGAAAGCACCATTATGCTTCTGTTTGTTTCTCAGAGCGAGCTCAGCCGCGTTACTGCAGGTAGACGCTTGTTGTCTGTTAGCTTAGGCAGGGCTTCTCAGCCAATGCAGCACACGCCATTGCTGGTGCTGGGACTTTGTTTTTGATCCAGGAGATGCCGGTCACTGGAATTCGACAGACAGGAGCCAAGACTGCCCAACTCAAAATGCCCATAAGCACCACTGATAGGGACTTCCAACGCGACCAATGCAACATTTGTGACATGCCAAAGAGATGCCATCTGTCTTTTCGGTGTGAGGAAAACAATAAAAAGTGACTTGTATTGGCTTCCTCTCTTTGTATCCAGGGTACCTTGTGCATCACCCCCTTAGACCCTTTTCTTGTCAGATGGTGCGTTCACGTGTCCATCTTCCCCTAGTCTCTGTGTTACATCAGCATTGAGACACCGCTTCATTCATCTTTGTATCCCCAGCACGTGTTAGGAACAGAATGACTGCTCAATTCAGTTTGATGAATGAAGGAATGAAACCTTAGCAAACCTACAAGTTTAGAACAAATTATCCTTTTGGCTATAGAAGTACTCTCTGGGGGAAAGAACACAGGATTTATCCTTTTCTAGGGTTTGTGACATACCAGTCCTACCATTGTCTTACGAGGTCTCGGTTTCTTCATCTGGAGAGCAAGGAGAGTTGGAGTTTGGTCTCTGCATTATTCTAAAGTCTGCTCCAGCTTCAGAAGCTCTGCGTCTTTGTTAAATAAAGGTAATAGCACATCAAGAGTAGACACCCTGTCCCTATCGCCAGGTGCAAACAATTTAAAATTCTCTACTAATCTTCTAACGGCAGCCATTATCACATTCAATGTCAGAGATCTGGCCAAACATCCATTGTAGAAACTACCTTTCAAAAAAAAATGTGGCTAATTCTAGAACGTGATCTATGTGGTCATGTGTCATCTTGGTTTCCATGGTAGAATATTTTTCTTGTCAGCCCTGAAGTAAGAAAAGGAGGATACCAAGAGCCGTTTTAGGTAGTCAAAGGCAAAAGAGAATGAGTATTGCACAAAAGCAGAGAGAGAAGAGAATATGGAAAAAATGACAGGATGCCACTTTGTGAGTCAGTTGTAAAAGACTGACTTCCATCTTGCTAACGAACTCTCTATTGCCTTCTCAGCTTGAACCATTTATGAAGCAAGCAGTCTTGTTCGCGAGGCCCGTGTGGCAAAAAGTTGAGGGCCGTCTGCAGCCTATAGCCGGCAAGAAACCAAGGCCCTCAGGCCAACAACCCACAAAGAAGCAAATCTTGCCAACAAAAACGTGAGCTTGGAAGCAAATCCTTCTCCAGTCGAACCTTAAGATGACAACAGTCTGGTCTACGCCTTGATGGTGGAGTGATAGGAACCCTGAAAGAGACGACCCAGTTATGCCATGCCCAGATTCCCTGACCCACAAAAGCTGTCAGATAATAGTAAATGTGTGTTGTTTTAAGCTGCTAAATTTGGGGGTGATATGTTACACAGCAACAGATGACTTATACTTGGTGTCAAGAATTCACATACAGTTTGTTACCTGACACTAAATGCCAATGACTTATTTTTTTCTCCTCTCTGGTGGTCACTTTGTTGATTAAAACTCCATCTGGTCCCCAGCATCTTGGTTTTTCCATTACAATGAAGTAGAGCTCTTTCTTAGGTAAATAGTTGACTCTAGCACTGAAGCAGAAAAAGCAAACGCAGAAGCTGAAACATTTTGTGGTGCCAGAAAGTAAAAGGATAGAGGAATCAACTCGAAGGAGACTGCAGTGTTCAACCTGGAACAAGTCGAGCAAGTAAACAAGTGATGGTAATGTATTATAGCCCACAGAATAAAATGAATATTCATGAATCCCTACAACATAAATAAGCATGGGGAAAGGAACAGTAGAGTTTAATTAATAAACATAGAGGGGCGCCTGGGTGGCTCAGTCGGTTAAGCGGCCGACATTGGCTCAGGTCATGATCTCGCGGTCCGTGAGTTCGAGCCCCGCGTCGGGCTCTGTGCTGACTGCTCAGAGCCTGGAGCCTGTTTCCGATTCTGTGTCTCCCTCTCTCTGACCCTCCCCTGTTCATGCTCTGTCTCTCCCTGTCTCAAAAATAAATAAAAAAACGTTAAAAAAATAAATAAAGAAAGAAAGAATGGTGCGAATAGAAAATAACCGGAGACAAATTCCACAGGAGTCATTGTATGATAAATGATGTATTGACATAGTCTAAAAATAAGATATTTATTAGTTATAAAAGGGGGGGTGGAGAGAAATTGAAAAAACCTGTGAGATACCATTTTAACAAATGATCAAATCTAACATCACCAACAAGAAGACATTACATGGAAACATCACATACCTCCTCCTGAATTCATACCATCAAATAAAGTTCAAGGTTACTTTGGTAGTATTCTTGCCAAAAAATGCTTAACTTCAATTTATTTATGAAAAAAATTAGACGTGCATTGAGAGATTTACTATTATCTTACTGTATTGTACTCTCTTGGTCTTAGTTTCTTTTTCTGGACGATAAGGGGGTTGACTGGCCGGTATTCTTCCAAAGTGTCAAAGTCATGCAAGACAAAGAAAGACAGGATTTTCACAGTTCAGAAAAGACTAGAGATACGACAACAAAATGCCATATGGGATCAGAAAAGGGACATCAGGGAACACTGGTAAAATTCAAATAAGGTCTTTAGATTGGCTAATATTGTATCAAGAGTATATTTGTATCAATTGTTTATTAATTATTAAGTCAGTTAAGTGTTTAATAATTAAGTGAAATAATTTATTAAGTGTAACAATTAAGTGTAATAATCTATTAATTGTCAAGTCAATTAAGTGTATCAATATGTCCTGGTTTGATCACTATACCATGTTTACACAAGACGGTAACACGAGAGTAAACTAGGGTGAAGGGTACGCGGGAAGTCTCCTGACTCTTTTGCAACCTTTCTGCAAATCTAAAGTTATTTCAAAATTCAGAGTTTAAAAATAAGAAACTCCACCTACCATCCTAAAATTGGGGTCCTGACAGTCTTTGGTCTCACATCACAACTTAACAGGTACAAGACCTTTGATCTAAGTTACAAAGGAGTCTCTCCTTAGGAGATATTTGTCTACCGATATCAAAAGACACCCTGCTTTTGGGCAGCAGGGGGTGCATTTCTGCTACATTGACAGTTTTTATTTCAACCCCTATAAGACAGTTTTAATTGATCTCTTTTAACTTTACAGAGTCAAGAACCCACAGGTGTTTGTCCTTCAAATCACTGATGGTAGAATTGTTGATACAAATCATCAACAAAAGCAAAAGTGTGCATATCAAGGCCCTTATATACTACTCTTTAGTCATGTTTTTACGTGCTTTTCACATGGCTTACTTAGTCGAACCTCAGTTACCTGCAAATGTGTTCAGAACATATGACGCAAGCAACATTTCATAATGATCCGAGGAAAAAGTGATTCTACTAATCATTATGTATACGTTGGTAGTAGAAGCTGTCTAAAATTGCCTTAATTATTTCTCATAATAACTAACCTTTTATTCTTCCTGAGTATCAGGCACTGAGCAGATCACTCTATGGATTACTTCCTTTAATCCTTCAGTAGCCCTGAGGTAGGCATAGATGCAACAGCAAACAGACATTCGTTGGTAATCTCTGGCTTCAGAGAAAGACCAGGCTGGATGTCATTGGGCCCTGTGGAACTTCTGTGCAGGGGAAATAACTGAGTTGCCACCGGCGTCATCGTTTATTTGATTGATCCCTTTTTATTTATTTCTTTTAAATCAGGTTACTCTATTAGCACTGGGGTGGAGGAAGACGGGAGAAGGAATTGAGGGAAGGAGAGACAAAAGGAAGGAAGAAAGGGAAGAAAGTAGGAAAGAAACATCTCAAATTGTATGAAGAATCTCAATGTTGTCACAAACAAAGAAAACTTTCAGTTTGATGTGTTTTAAATTAGAGAAGTTTCCAGCTGGAGAAGGACTCAGGGGGAACATGAAAGCCATCTTTAAAAATGTGAAGGGCTGTTTCGGGAAAGTGGGATCCGACTGTGGTCTGAGAAGGAAGTTGAGGGAGACATATTTCAACTTATTATCAAGAAACTCTTTGTGGCTGCAAAGCCCAATTACAGGTGAGGCTGCCTGAGGACTTGGTGAGCTCCTGGCCCCAAGAGGTGCTCCAGAGGACTCTGGACATCCAGTCCTCAAAGAACAAGGATAAAAGCAGGGATTGGCGCTTAAATTAGATGACCTTAAAAGTCTCTTCTAGCCAAGAAACTCCCTGAGGAACTCTGAGCGTCCTCTTTGCCACTGGATCGGATCCATCTGCGAGATGGCAACTTCCAGCTCCTTGCTCATGGTGTCCCGAATCTAGTCCATTTGCACACTGATTGTGGAGAAGCAAACTGAATAGTGTTGGGGGATAAGAGGCTGACTTAGACAAGCAGTACATTGATGTCAGAATCTTTCATCGCCAAGAGAGATCTAAGTGAGTTCTAACATTTGAAAGACTTGCTTTTGTGAACTTCTGTCCCTGATGGTCCTGGTCGACCCTTACCTACACGCGGAAGGCTGTGCAGTGTGCTAAGAGATCAGCTCTGGAGTTAGCCTGCCTGGGTATAAATCGTGGTTCCCATCTCTTGACTGGGGCAGTCACTGGTATTCTTTACCCACCTATTTCCAGATCTTTTCTCCTATGTGGTAGGATTAGACATCGCCCACCATACACTTGCTGTGACCATGTGACCCACTGTGGCCCGTGACCCGAAAGCTGTAAAGTCAGTGTGTGATTTGTAGCCTGGTCTCAAAATGAGGACGGTGCAGAACAGAGCTCCCAGCCACTCCTGACGGTCATGCGGCATGCGTGAGAAAACAAATCCTTGTTGTTTTAGCCCACTGAGGTCTGGGGATGTGACCTGAGTATAACTCGGCCTCCCCTGAGTGATACCCAAGCTCTGGGCCACTTACTGAACATCTCTAGACCTCAGGCTTCCCATCCATAAAATGGAAGAATAGTAGCCTCCACCTCATAGAAGTGCTTTGGGAATCAAGTGAGAAAGTTAATGTGCACAAAATGCTTCATCCAGTGCCCGGCTTATAAGTCCGTGCTCAAAAATGTTGTCTACTATTACCGCTACCCCATAAGCTCCATTGGGTCAGGAACCACGTGGCCGGACACATTGCAGGCACTCAACGAAAATTTGTCATAAATGGAAATTAAGTTGTTCTCGACAAGAACAT
Source organism: Panthera onca (assembly GCF_046562875.1). Taxonomy (NCBI): domain Eukaryota; kingdom Metazoa; phylum Chordata; class Mammalia; order Carnivora; family Felidae; genus Panthera; species Panthera onca. The sequence continues at coordinate 174,438,610 of NC_138339.1, read as the reverse complement.
TAGTGATGCTCCGTAAGCCAGTGCTAACCCGGTGAAGAATACTCAGTTGAAACCTCACTAATGGCAGCCGCCCCCCTAAAACTCTCCCTTTGCTTCCTAAGATACCACTCTTGACCTGGTTTCCCCCTATTTTTCTGGCCCCTCTGCAACCCCTTTTCCAGATCCTCGTTCTATCCCTTACTATCAGTGCCATTCTGCAGAGTGAGGGCTTTGGTCCCCCTCATATTGGAATCACTGGGTAGATTTTAATAAAATACTGATTAATGCCTGGGTTCCACCCCCGGGTATCCTGATGTAACTGGATTCAGAGCATCTGGGCGTCACCATACTTAGAAGCTCACCAAGTGATTATAATGTGTGGCCAAAGTAAACTAGTGCTTGACATCTGTCCTGTCCAACGCAGTGGCCGGCTGCCACATGTAGCCATTAAGCGCTTCAAAGGCGAGAAGTCTATGTAGGATGTGCTGTTAAGCCGAAAATGCATACCAGGTTTCAAAGACTGGTATGAAGAAAGAAGCATGTGAAGTAGTTCATTAATAATTTTTCCATTGGGCACGTGCTGGAAGGATGACATTTTGGATAATTGAGTTAAATAAAATATATCGTTCAAATTAATTTTACCTCTTTCTTTTTACTTTTTAATGTGGTTGTTAGAAATTTTTAAATTATGTACCTGGCTTATGTTACATTCCAACTAGAAAGAGCTGCCTTACACTCTTGATGAATGTCGCTATCTTTTTTTTTTTTCTTAATGTGTATTCATTTTTGAGAGAGCACAAGCAGGGAAGGGGCAGAGAGGGGGGACAGAGGATCTGAAGCGGACTCTGCACTGAGAGGCTCCCAGCAGCAAGCCGGATGTGGGACTCGAACTCGCGAACCCTGAGGTCAAGTCAGACGCTCAAACAACTGAGCCACCCAGGAGCCCCGGTGCCATCTTTTCTCATGGCTCCTACCACCTGTACACCAATCACCCTCAAACATGTTTCTCCAGCACTTATTTCTTTTCTGAACCTCAGATTCACATACCCAACCCAAACACAACATCTCCTTCATAAAATCTGTTCCTGCTCCTCCTACAGCTGCCTGGGCCGCGTCTATACCTACTGAGTCAGTAGACCAGAAGCCTACAGTGCTTCCCTGGTTCCCGCTCTCCTCACATCTTCCCCAAACCCTGTGGACCAACTCTAGTCCCTCCTACTTCTTAACTTTCCCTCAGGATTCCCACCACATTCCATTTCCACTATCCCTGCCCTCACAGACTTTTAGCAGGTTCTCCACGCTCCTTACCTTCCCTCTAACCTATGCTAGACACCTAACAATAGGTGGGTGTTTTAAAATGGGGCGCCTGGGTGGCTCAGTCGGTTAAGCGTCCGACTTTGGCTCAGGTCATGATCTCACAGTTCGTGGGTTTGAGCCCCGCGTCGGGCTCTGTGCTGACAGCTCAGAGCCTGGAGCCTGCTTCACATTCTGTGTCTCCCTCTCTCTCTGCCCCTTCCCTGCTCATGCTGTGTCTCTCTGTCTCAAAAATAAATAAACATTAAAAAATTTAAAAAAATAAAAATAAAAAAATTAAAAAAAATAAAATGCAAATCGCCTCCCGCTCAAATGTCCTTTCCTGCCTCCAGTGGCCTTGAGGAGTCACCCAGGCCCTTAGGATACTATCCTTCCCTGCCTTTTCCCAGTTCCCACCTGGCACTGCTCCTCCAACTGTGTTGAACCACCGATTCTGCCATGTACCCCACTCTCCCAAGACTCTGGATCTTTGCCCAAACTGTGCCTGGACTGTCCTTCTGGTTCCCTTGTGCCGGCGTGGCTCTCATACTTCAGGACTCCCAAGCTCCTCCCTGCAAAGCCCTCCCCAACCAACCCAACCCTCAGACTGGCTAAGGAGGCCCCCGCCTGCTCTCATAGCCACCTGTGTCCCCTTGCATCATATGCCTCGGTGGGCGCCGTATTGGCTTTTTACTTTTGTCTATCTCTCCCATCAGACGACGAGCTTCTGAAAGGCAACAGCCATTCCTGGTACGTCTCTGTATCCCCAGCGTCTCACTTAGTGCCAAGTGCATGATAATAAAATATCATCATCATCACGACAATGATAATAATAGCCACAGACATTGAGCAGTTGCTGCCTGTCAGAAACTGTGTTCTGTTCTCTGCACAGTTGTCATTTTCAGTAAGAAGTTTATCATGTTTATTAAAACAATAAAATTTACGGGACGCTTGGGTGGCTTAGTTGGTTAAGCGTCCAGTGACCGATTTCAGCTTAGGTTATGATCTCATGCTTCATGGTATCGAGCCCCCCGTCGGGCTCTGCACTCTCAGACCCTGCTTGGGATTCTGTCTCTCTCTTTCTCTCTCAAAATGAATAAATATTAAACAAATAAAATAAAACTTAAGCATGTGCCCAGGACTGTATGAAACACCGCAAAAAAACCACTAAGGAGAATATTCTCTATAGGACCTGAAAATATAATTGGGTAACAACAATAGTGCATGATTATTCCAGACAAAACCACCACCCAAAGACAGACATCATGCAAATAACTTGTAATTTATTAAAGTGAAATCAAAACCTTACACAGAATACGGTTTTGTTCACCAACATTAATGAAGCATAGGATGCTTCTGCCCAATCTTAAATAATCCCTATTAGTGTATCCATTCAACAATCTGTGTGATATGTATAGCACGGTGTGGTGATGAATATTATATTTCTCTAAACATATGCTTTTGTATGTATGGGGATACAGATATATATCTTTGAAAATAATCAAGAGACAGAAAAGAAACACATGCATCATTTAAGGCAACAAAGGCCAAACAGGTCTCCAAGCCCATTAGAACTTCGGAATACAGAGAGACAAATGTGGACTGCTGTAACCAGGGACCCCTCCTGCAGGTAGTAAGATTTGAGGCGGAAGCTGACACAGATTGAATGCACGGTAAGCAAGAAGAGGGGTTTTGCAAGGCGGAGGAAAACAGCTTGAGCAAAAGCATGGAAGAGGCCTTGAGCATGTTCTAAGAACACTGGTTTGGCTTCTCTGTGAAGTTAAATCTCACCTGTGTCTTTAAACATTGCAACAGACTATTTTTTTTCATCTCCTCTGACTCATGTCTGTGCTTTTGTCTCATTTGTGGTGCAGGGTGAAGGACTGTGCCTTTCTGATGAGGACCAGTCACTCCCCAGGATATAGCACTGTCAGAGACGAAAACAACGTTGTCTCACTCCTTCAGTCCTCTGAGGTGAGAGCAGGCTGCTTCACGGTTCACACGCTGTTCTGCTGCTGGTTAGCGGGCTTGTGCACCTGTTCCACCCGGACATATAAATTACCATCTGCACTCCAAGTGCTTCAGAGATGGCCACAATTGATCACGTGGGGAGGTAACAGAGGTCTGTTACTGTTTTATTGACATCTGTGGAACAATCCTGAGCTTTGAGCAAATTTAGCACACCAAGCAGTTTGTATAACCTCTGACCGTCTATTTTTCAGAACTCACATGCGAAACTGTGGGTAGAATTTGCTATACCTGAGATTATAGGGGTGTGGTATATTAGAGGGAGATAAAACCATCAGGGGAAGCCAAGACCTGACCTTAGACCCACCAAATGGGACTGGGCAGACCCTGAAGACTTCACCCAGGAGTCGGGCTGGAGGATAAAGCAAGATGGCCTTGATTACTTCTTCCCTTGATCTAGATTGAAAGGCCAAGGGTGGATATAAGCTGCCTACTGTGCTATGCGCTTACTGCTTCCATCTCCCTCCTGATGAAATACTAGAAGAGCAGATAGGACGCCACAGCCACCTCCCAGGCTGCCTGAGGAAGAAGAGACAGGAAAATACAAATCTGGGGACAAATTTTTGGTGCTCAGGACAGACCATTAAAACAGGAGGGGTAGATAGGGTTCACCATATATGAATTTAAGCTGTCTTAAATATGAATTTCCGAACTTCGCTGTCTTGTTTCCCCTCCCGCCTGCAGAGGCTGGGCTGACCAATGCAGAATCTAAGGTAAGCAAAGTTCACAGCTCCCAGGAGGTGGCCCATTGGGACCCCTTGGCTGGGTTGAGTCACTGGAAGATTCTGTGCATTCCCTGGACTCTAACAGCATAGGATGAGGCGTGTGACCCAGTCTTCAAGGCCCAGGTTCAAGTGACCCCTGCAACTCCCATGCCTCGTGTTGTCTAGTGCACTATTGACCAGACCTGATTATGGAATCAGATCTGCTGATTCAGTGTGCTGGCAAGTATTGTAAGCCCCAATTAGCTTAAAGTAGAAAGAAATGATGGTCAAGTGCGGGTGGCTTGGTGGGGAGGAAAATTGGCAGAATTAAGGCTTGAGGTACAAAGCTGGGTAGGCTATTTTCTACATTACACTTAAACCTTTCTATAACTGCAGTCCTCAAGAGAAATACATCTGATGAAAACCACATGATTCTAATTAAATGAACTAAGCAATGCTTCTTTGTGCTAAAGATTTCATGGTTTGCCTCATTTGTAATAGGAGGAGAAAACATTTTAAAAGAATAAACTTTTGAAAGCAATCCATGTTTACCAACCAGGTAACGTATAAGATCATTCAAGGAAAGGCAAAATAAACCAATATCAAAAGCGTGTTCCAAAAAAACAAAGTTTGTACAAACATTCCCCATTGCAACTAAGATATCTCAAGGCATACTAAATATGTAATTTCTACAATTTCCCCCAGATGTAATCATTTGCTAAATCACAGGAGGGCAAGTGGGGAAGGAGGGGAGCTGAGGAGAATGGCATAGGCTAGAAGCAGCTTCCAGACAATTCTCTTCCTCTCTTTAAGTTTTATTCCACCCACCTACAACACCCTTCCTTTTCTGTCCCTTCCAATTTCCAATCACTTTTCCTCATTCTCTGAAGACTTTGACAGTTGACCCCTGCCTTTGTCCAATTCAAGGTCTGTGTGAACACCCATCCAGTATCTAGGCTTTCGTCTCCTTGACCTCATCTCCAATAAATTCCTTCTTTCCTCTAGCTTGACTTTCCTCTCATGCCCTTGCCCAATCCATGACCAAATACTGTTGATTTTACTTCCCAACATTGTCTCAAAACTGTTCACTTTTCTCTACTTTTCACCTATACTGTGTTGACTCAATGTCATCCATTGCCTAAGCAGGGTCCATAGCCTGTGTATATCTCCCACACCCATTCTCTCTCCCCACTGGAGCTACTGTAAAATACTAGTTTGATCATCTTATGTCTGTTGCTTAAAACTGAGCATCTGAATAGAGTCCAGTTCCTCATAGGGGAAGGTTCCAGATTCTTAGCATGGACTCAAGCTCCCCCGAGATTTGGCCTCTTGCCCTCCCTGCAGTTACATCTTTCCCCATGCCTCTCCTTAATCCCCAAGCTTCAGTCTTATGGGTCTTATTTCAATTCTTAGAATGTCCTAGATTCTTTCCAGCTTCAGAGTCTTTGCCCAAACTCTTCTGTTTGGATGGAATGCCCTTTCTCCATTGCTTTATTGTCACTCTCCAGCCTGGTTATTTCTTAGTCCTTGTTACTGCCTATTTAATTTGGACTGAAGGGGAAAAACTAGGAGGCTGGGGATATAAAGGACAAGCACAGCTTGGTTTTGCACATAAGGAGTTTGCACTGGACACTTGCTCAATCTCATCTAACCTAATCCCACCTCGGAAAGAAGAAATTACTTTACATGCAGGAGTATACTGAGGCACACGGATGAGGAATTTGAGATGGAAAGAGTTGTCTGAATCATGGCCGCTGCAATCTGTCGTGTGCGTTCTGTCCTGCTCAAGGGAACAGCGTCAGGAGGTGGGTAGGAGCTAAAATCCATCCACACTTGACATGCCAAACTACACGTCTGTGGGGACTGCACCAGCTGAAGATGTGCCTTCTTTTCTGCACAAAGTGGGGTTGGGACTACCTGATTCACATCCCAAAGATGCTGGCCCTTTGGTCATTTCAGAGGTGTCCAAAGAAAGGGAAGAGCCTGAAAGTCAACCAGATAATAAAGGAGCCAAGACAAAGCCCAGTGCTTGTGACGGGTCCATTACTCTACCACGAAGCAACTCAAACAGTTAACTGGGAGGCAGAACAGAAGATCTAAATACGCATTGAGTTCTGAGATGGCAATTAAGGACATCTAACAGAGTCTGTAAGTGGTTCCTCTCTGACTTTAAGATGTCTCTTCGAAGTCAAGAAGGGTCAAATAGAGCCTCCAAACACACATCTTGCTGTTTAACATTCCCAATAATCTCAGCGTTAACCCCTCCATTGCTTTCAGATACTGCACCACTGGCTGCAAAATTAAAATTAGAATCAATACAATAAGTACCCAGGACGTAAAACAATTCAAGGCTCTATTTCAGCCTGAAGGTTCATTTAAGCTGTAGGAATAAAAAGAAAAGACCGCCCTTTGTTCTCTTCATTTCACAATCCCGCAAATGGCCTCTTAGCCAAAATAGCTCCTCTAATCTTTAAGTTTTAATTAGCTGCCCACAATTCATAAAATATCAGGAATTAAAATGCTGATACCTCATTCTCCTGAGAAATGGCACACAATTAACCTCTTTTTTCTGGTTAAAGACAGAAATTGAGAAAGGGTAATGACAAAATTAATCTATTCGGATGGCAAGGCCTTCCACAGTTCTAGAAAACAGCCTCTGACCCTGCGTCAAAGGGAAAGCGATTCGGAGTGCATGGAGAAACAGCGGACTCGCGGCCGAGAGCCTTTTGTATGCAAGACGAGTTACATCGCAAAACCATATTGGGCACCCCAACTCTGAGAAAACTGTTGAATGATTCCCCAGTTAACCGACCCAACCCACCTTCCTTTTCCCTCTGAAAATGGGGATACACAGGCATTAAATAATGTCTGAAGGCCCGACTTTCTATCGAGGTGGAAGAAAAGTCTAAGAAACAAACACCTGCCTGGAATGATCTCAAGCTCAGAGTATCCAGCTGGCAGTAAGGTCAAATGGAATTTCTGGTATGGAGTTTATGCTTTTCTAGAACAATTATTTCCCCCCCCCCGAAACTCGATTTTTCTTTTTTTTCATTTTCTGATGGTAAATATTTAAATAAGATTAGCCATATCCATTTAAACTTGGTGGAAAGCTCACGGAAACAGAAGAGAGTCCCAAACATTTTGACATACGCTCTCAATGAAGACACTGGAGGCGACGGGGAATCTGGACATTGTAGAGTCCATCCGCTTGCCTTCAAAACCCACCGTGGCAGCTCATTTAGCTGTGTGATCTAGGGTAAGTGGCTTAACCTCTCTGAGCTTTTGTTACATATCTCTAAAGGGAGGACAAAAACCGTTGTGAGGATGAAACAGAGAATGCTTGCCACAGAACCTGGCACTTTACTAGTGCTCGTTAAGGAGCTGCTACTGTTGTCAATAGAGGAACCCAGATATCTTTAATGAGTACAGAGAAAGATCCTGTTCCATGTTAAGAACCTTGGTAATTCTAATTGCTGCTGTTTGTTTTTAGGGAGCAGCTCTACTGAGCTGTAACTCATATACGGTACAATTAACCTATTTAAAGTGCCCACTTCAGTGGCTTTTAGTACGTTCACGGAGCTGTCACGCTATCACCACAGTTAAAAATTTCTTTTTTAATGTTTATTTATTTCTGAGACAGAGAGAGACAGAGCATGAGTGGGGGAAGGGCAGCGAGAGAGGGAGGCAGAGAATCCGAAGCAGGCTCCAGGCTCTGAGCTGTCAGCACAGAGCCCAACTCGGGGCTTGAACTCACTGACCGTGAGATCATGACCTGAGCTGAAGTCGGTCGCTCAACCGACTGAGCCACCCAGTTGCCCCTATTACCACAGTTTAGAACCTTGCGTTACTGCAAAAAGAAACTCCATACTCATGGGGAATTATCACTCCCCAATCCCTACTTTGTCCCAACCTTAAGCAACGACTGATCCACTTTCTGTCTCTGTAGTTTTGCCTATCTGGGACATTTCATATGAATCGAATCATAGGATATGTAGTCTCTCCGTGAATGATTTCTTTCACTCAGCATTATGTTTTCTAGGTTCGTCCAGGCTACAGCACATAGCAGGACTCCATTCCTTTTCACAGTTGAACATTATTTTATTACAAGAATATATGTACATTTTGCTTATCCATTGCTATTTTTCCTTGATAGAGTAATTGTAAATTCAATGCTAAATATGTATATATTATATGTATAAATATATGTAAAATATATTTATATGTATAGATATATGTAAAATATATTTATACGTATAAATATATGTAAAATATATTTATACGTATAAATATATGTAAAATATATTTATATGTATAAATATATTTATTTATAATTATATAAATAAATACATTTATGCATAAATATGTATATTTATGCATAAACATATATTTATGCATAAATATATGTTTACGCATAAATATATACATATCTATAAATCTATTATATGTATATATTATATGACATATAATATGAATCTTTATCCATATAGAGCTGCTTTCTAGCCTACCAAGTGTGTTGACAGATGTGATTTCATTTGAGCATGCACAATTTGTTTTTAACTTTTTTTAATGTTTATTTTTGAGAGAGAGAGAGAGTGAGCAGGGGAGGGGCAGAGAGAGAGGGAGACACAGAATCCGAAGTAGGCTCCAGGCTCTGTGCTGGCAGCACAGAGCCCGACGGGGGGCTTGAACTCACGAGCTGTAAGATCATGACCTGAGCCAAAGTCAGACGCTCAACTGACCGAGCCACCCGGGGGCCCCTGAGCATGCACAATGTTATTTGCAGCTCACAACAGGTGTTGCGACACATTTCATAGATGAGCCCAAAGAAATTATACATCTTAGCAGAGATTACACAGCCACACGGTTATGGGAGCTGGGGCTCAAACTCAGACCTTCTGGGTAGAGCCCACACGTTTCCTGATACAGCTGAGCTACAATGAACGTCAGCCTATCAAACAACGAGGGTAGGGGAAGGTCACAGCTTCAGGGTACACTTTCAGTGCCTTGGAGGGAGCTGAGAGAAGGTAATAAATAAGAGCTCTTTTCCATGACCTCCGCTTGCTCCCCAGATGTAGTCAGCGGCAACTACATTGCCAGGGGGAGGGGATCTTGGCTGTGCAACTTCCAAGTGAATTTATCACTTCTCATATCACAGCTACTACTGGAGTTGACCCGTTCCCGGAGAAGCAAAACAACAGTAGCCTTGTTAAGTATTCTGTCTTCCCACCCCCCTGGCTGAGTGCCTGGCTGCGGCTTTACACCAATGCCATTTCTAAGCATCACCACTGTGACCAGAGACGCACTGGCCCTGGACTGATGGGAGAAGGAACACTTCCTTCTGTACTGAAACCCCCAGGTGAACCCTGTATGCTCTGCTGCAAATGGGTATAAGAGCTGGCTCCCTCCTGTTGTTTAAACTGCCCTGCTCCTTCAGCCGGGGAGAAATGACCCCAAATTATTTTACTTTTCAGAAGACATCCTGAGCACTTTAGTTTTTAATCATTTTTGTATTTCCCTCCAAGCCTAAATCAAAGCGATTTGTTAACAATAATCTTTCAGGAACCCGACTCTAGTGCATGCGGACGTGTATACAAAATCTCGAAGAGATTTAGGGAGAGGGGGAGAAAAAAAAGGGGTTGGAAATCCGTCTGTGGATTTAAATTCAGTAAAATGAGCTTATTACTGGCCCCTCTCTGCCCTCACCTGCAAAACTCAAAACCAGCTGTGACGGGGGCTAGAACGTGGGAACGTAACCAAGAACTATCAGTTGCTCCCTTCTCTCAGAAGCTGTGGTCAACCCAGCACAGAGAAGTGCAGCGGGCTGTAGCACCATCAGGACGACTCTAGGAGTAAGAGCAGCCCTGCCCAGTGCGTGAGGCGAGCTGGGGAGCTGCTGTGTGTGTGTGGCCTCCTGTCCGCTCCGGACGAGAAGGACGTGTGGCCACAGAGGACCCAGGACCAGACCAGGCTTTGACCTTTGCCACGGCCTGCCAGCTCTCAGCAGCCCTCGGTCCATGTTCAGCCCAGACCCTCACCCGGTGTCATTTGCAAATGGCCTTGGGACCCTTCAGATACGTGGACTCAGAGCCCTGTGCACTGAGGTAGGAGAGTACAAGCTGAGCCAGCATCACTCACTGGGCTCCTTGGTGACTCTTTCCTTCAATGAAAAGAGAAAGACTTTGTTCCATGTTAAGCGCCTGTTCCTCAGTTGCTTTCTTCCCCCCAGGGAATAACAAAATCTTCTCTTGGTTCATCCTCAGTAGTTGTTTCTAGAGACCCCCAGCAGAGCTGCATTATGGGCTGAATTTTGTCTTCCCCAATTTCACATTTTGAAGTCCTAACCCCCAGTATCGCAGAATGTGACTGTGTTTGGAACTAGAGTTGTCACAGATGTAATAACCCTGTACGACTGGTGTCCTTATACAAAGGAGAAATCTGGAACCAGACACACACAGAGGGAGAACAGCATGTAAAGATGGAGGCGGAGATCAGGGTGCCGCTTCTGTACCCCAAGGAACGCCAAAGATTGCCAGCACGTCACCGGAAGCTAGGTGACAGGCATAGAGCAGACTCTGGCTCACAGCCTCAGAAAGAACCAACCCCACACCTTGATCTTGGACTTCTTAGCTTCCACACCTGTGAGACAGTAGCCACCAAGTGTGTGGTACGTTGTCATGGCAGCCATAGCCAACTAATGCAGACCCCTCGCCTTGGTTTTCAGAATTACTCCCCACCTCATCTTGTATCCTTCCCTCGTGTCAGGGAAGCCAGACTCTCTCATTCCAGTCTCATTTTATTGTTTATTTCTTTAGGTTTACTTACTTATTTTGAGAGAGAGAGAGAGAGAGTAGATGAGCAGGAGCAGGGGAGAGGCAGAAAGAGAAGAGAGAGAGAGGATCCCAAGCAGGCTCCAAGCTGTCGGCGTCAAGCCCTACGCGGGGCTCGAACTCACGAACCATGAGATCGTGACCTGAGCTGAAACCAGGAGTCGTACAGGTAACCGAATGAGCCCCCCAGGGGCCCCCCAGTCTCATCTTGGTGCTCCTTTCGCCTCCGCAGGGGGTGCTCCTTTCGCCTCCGCAGGACTTTGTGCGACGGTGCAGTGCGTTAACATTGAACACAGCTCTAGAGGCCTCTGCACAGCTGAGAATACTAGAACGCTGTCTCCTTTTAATAAATTCATTCCATTTATGTCTCTGTACTAAGTTTTCAAGGAGATGAGTTATTTTCACATGACAAATAACTGGCACAGGAATGTAGCAAATATCTTTTTCGAGCTTAGTATATGCCAGCCTCTGTTTTAGTTACATCTATTAGCAATTTGATGATCACAACAATCCTATGAGGGAGATGTTATCATCATCATCATGATCATCATCATCATCATTTTACAAGTTAGAAAAACTGAGGCAAGGAGAGATTGAATAACTTCCTCCAAAAAATCAGATTCAAATCCAGGCTGTAGCCTGGCACCAGAATCTGTGCTCTGAACCACTATGCATCTTGCAAGCAGATTTAATAGCATTAATGTGGGTTTTGAATGTGGCCCATCCTTCCAGGTGTGAGTCATCTCTGCTCATCCCAGGGACCCTGAATCTGGGATGATGATACATTTTCAGTCCACTGTCAGTAGGTTGTATTATACCTTAGGACTAGCAGAACTGGGAGCCACTGGCAGCGCCCCCACAGAGAGCACAGCAACATTCAGCACCCTGAGGGTGCTAATGTACCCATGTCAGTGCCCGGCAGAACCATGGGAGGGGCCATGCGGCCAAGCAGGTGAGAGAAACCGATAGACCGGAGTTCCAGTGGGGGTGCCCAGCAACCTGAGAATCCGTGAAACGCCCCCAAGCAGGTAGGCAAGATTCTCTCCGATTGCTGAGGTCTTCAATAAATAGTTGGGGCAGAAGCCAGAAAACTCTGGGTTATTACCAATATCATGACCCTGTCTATACCTTTGAGTTGGTAAGGCGTGGTGAATCGCAAAAACGTGCTAATGGCTTATCAGTACTTCACAATAGCACAGCCCTGCCTAGGTCGCCCTCTTCAAGGGCAAATGTCTCCTGCCACCCCGCCAGAGGCTCTATGGAAAACTGCAGTCAAGTCAGCTCCTCATCAGGCATCCCAAGGAGGTGTTAGCTGGAAACAGTACAGCCCTCCATGCAAGGGGAAAAGGGCTATGCTTCCAAAATGATGTCAAGAACCAGCTCAGAAGCTGGTAGTGACACAAAATCCCTCTACAAATAGAGAAAGTGAGCCCTTCAGTTAAGGCCCAGCGAGCCAAAGGATGACACAGAAAGGTGGCAACTGTTGAAGGGCCAGTGGTAGATACGGTGTAGGATCCAGACAGACTTAACAGGCCCAACTCCCAAGAATCTTTTAATCGCAAGGCCTGGACCTGATGACAGAACGTTGACAACGGACAATAACGTTTGGGGAGCTGCTGGGGCCCGTGATGTCCAGCAGCTGCTCTTTGAAGGGGACCCTCCCAAGCTCACCTACTGAAGACCAACCTACTCAGGCTCTCAACCCCTCACGAACGAATGAACTGGTAATTGGTGGGTTAAGTCAAACATTTCTAGTATTAAGACATGTTTCTGTTTGTGTTGGCCTGTTTGGTTTCTTCATATCTCTCTGAACACAAAACCTTTCTTTAGTGCTTACTCTCTCAGTTACACCTGGAAGGTTTTCAAAACATGTTTATCTAGAAAGTTAGTTGAATCTTACGTTTAAACATAGCAGTCAGAACATCTTAAGTAACTTGAAAGATAGACGGAATGTTACTGTTGCTGTTATTAAGACATTTGTTGAATGTCATTACAGGTAATGACACCATGTAATGTGTGACTGCGGCCCTAGCTCACGGGTTTGTGACCTAAATTAACCTGGGTTAGTGCTCTCACAGATCCTGTTCTCCAAAATGCCTCGACTTGTCTCTGTCAGATGGAGACAAGCCATGCTCATTTTGGAACACTAACAAAGCAGCCCAGCTCCCTGCTCTCCTGTTCTGCTTTTTTGAAGGTTAGAACCTATTGGCGCCTTGTTTTTTAAATTATGCAAGTGAGAAGTTTTGTAAAATACAGATAAACAAACAAACCAACAAAAACACTGAAAATCATCCACAAGCTTAGATTAACCACACCACCTTTTTGGTCTTTCTGCAAGAGTTGCCATATTGTCAAATCAATAGATGTCAAGAAGTATTTCTTGAGAACATAAAAGGTTTCTGGCACAGGGCTAAGTGATGGAAAGGCATAGAAAAGGAGTAAAAAACCTCAGTCTAGGCCCTCAAAAGAGTTCATTCTCTTGTTAGGGAATATAACATAGACGAATACAGCCTGGGGCCATGACATGTTAATGAGCCATCTTTGGGGGATGTGAAGGGAGGAGATGGATTATTATTTGTTGACTAAATAGGCATTGAGCACCTGTTCAGAGCTCTCTGCCATGAACACAGATCAAGGTCTCAGGAAATAACAGTAGCCAGTCAGGGAAAAAGACCAGGGGAATTCAATAAAATATTACCTACACAGCTCCATGGACAAGGTGTGGGAGGTACAGGAAGATGCAGTGTCTAAACCCTCCTGGGGATTCAGGCGAAGCTGATGCTGACAGAGCTTCCTGCGGCGACCTGGGCCTGCAGGGGCCGTCCTGCCCACGCGGTGTGCCCAGCGCTGTGCACTGAGCACTTGTCCTACCCGACTGGCTTACTTTTCACCATAGCGCTAGAAAATAAGGTACTTTTTTATTTAAAAAAATTTTTTTTAATTTTGAAAGAAAAAGAAAAGAAGCCATTTACTTTTTCCCGATTTTGTAGGTGGAGAAACTGAAACCGAGCAGGGTTAGAGAACGTAGGAACAGTACTCAGCCAACAGGTGGAGCCCGAGCTCAGGCACCTGCCGCCAGGGGCCAGGCTCTGGACCGTTCCCCACGCCAGGTGTATACACGCCGTGGTGGCGACAGCGGCCAGTTGGTTTCATTTGTCTTCTCCTCTAACTCCTGCTGCCACACACTTCCTCCTCTTCATCCACTGCAGTCGGAAAAAAACCATAGTTTTGGTGTACCATCCATCTGTTTTCACAATGTGAGAGTTCAAGGCTATGAACAACAGACTGCTGCAATGAGCCCCAACTCGAATACTTCCACCAGTTTGGCTGAGGGTAACGGGCCCACCATTGCCCACCACGCATGCAGCTAACTCAGATTTAAAAGGAATGAAGTTGGGGCGCCTGGGTGGTTCAGTCGGTTAAGCATCAGACTTCAGCTCAGGTCTTGATCTCGCGGTCTGTGAGTTCGAGCCCCACATTGGGCTCTGTGCTGACAGCTCAGAGCCTGAAGCCTGTTTCAGATTCTGTGTCTCCCTCTCTCTGACCCTCCCCCGTTCATGCTCTGTCTCTCTCTGTCTCAAAAATAAATAAACGCCAAAAAAAACCAAAAAAGAATGAAGTTGTGTTCAGGCTGTCTGGAAGTTTCTCTCTGTGCCTAAAATAAAAAGCCCTTTTCTGAGGATTCCCGCTATAACCTGCTAGATCAATTGTCAGCGCTGTGCGTCTGCTTCCTACCCTCACCCCCACCATCGCGGGAGAGGGGATGTGACTGTCCTACTCCCTGCAGCCTGCCTGGCTTCTTCCTGGCTTCTTCTCTGCTGTTCTTGCCCTCTTCCTCCGGTTCTGTGAGCCCAGAGCCACCCCGCCTTGTAGGGTGACCAGTGCATGCCCTACAGCCATTCCAGGTCACATGACCTCTTTCAGTCCCCACTGCTATTTGATAATAGCATTTTCTTGCTGGAACATGGAAATGCTCAAGTATCTCTTCCTGAAGTCAAAGCCACCGTTTTGAGCAGGTAGCATTTTGCCATAAGGAAGCGAACACACCTTCCAAACAGAAAAGTGCAGGCCGGGACAGAATCACATGCCCAGGGTACAGTAGGCAGTGAGCTTTCTGGGAGGTCAAAATGGGAGAGATCCAGAAAAGCTTAAACTGTGGAAGAGGTTCTGTGCAGAAGCAATACTTGAGAGAGAATTTGAAAGATGGATATGAATTTGAGGAGACACTAGAGGAACAAGGTGTGGAATAAACAAACATCTGATTGTATTTTTTTCCTGAGCAATTTACCAACTTGACATAAGAAATGCTTAAAAGCAAAACGTTTCCATGCCGCTGCATACCTGTCCTCCATCCCTCCCTGATCAATAGCTTAACCTACTCAACAAAGTCAAGGCTTCATTTTACAAAAAGAATAAAACCAAATTTTTACGTTAATTATTGTTCCTAAAATAAGAGATCAGACCATTCGAATTTAGACACAGTTTATGGCTTTAATATTAAAGTCCTTTTACAATCATATCTTTAGAACTTCATTCAATTAGGGAATGTAAACACCATTGCTCTTGGGTGAGATGATCTCTGAATACTTCACGGGACAGTAAATATGGTTTAAAAGTTCAGCTCAGGTTTACAACTGGCTAGGAGAAAAAGAAAGAAAGAAAAAAGAAGAGGTATTGCGTCCCTTTAAAAGCTTTACAACAGCGTGTGCATCGATACTGCTTGTGTAAAAGGAAATACATGTGCACGTGCTCGTCTACACAAAAATTAGTTACTGCAGGATACACCAGAAGTTACTAACAGTGCTGGTCTCAGACAGGAACTAGGCTCCGTGATAAAATGGAGATGAGCCTCACATTCCCCTTTGCATGCCTGTCACCTTCGTTTGAGGCCACCAAGAATGCGATGGCAAACTTCCTTCCTGAATTCTCACCACAGGCAGCCAGCACCTCAAACATGCATCTCCAGGTGTTTCAATTTGCCTGAAACTCTATCGAACGCCCCCAATTTTTACCTTCCTGACACTGAGTTCATATTTAAGCAGACAGTTGCTCTGAGAAAGGCATTTAGGAAACAAAAGAAAGTAGTTTACTTGCAAAGAAGTTTAATGAGGGAGCCCAAGTTTTAAAAAGAGTAGCTGAAAAACAAAACAGAAGTTGGGGTGCCTGGGTGACTCAGTCAGCTAAGCGTCTGACCTTGGCTCAGGTCACGACGCCACAGTTCATGCGTTTGAGCCCTCGCATCATGCTCTGTGCTCACAGCTCGGAGCCTGGAGCCTGCTTCAGATTCTGTGTCTCCCTCGCTCTCTCTGCCCCTCCTCTGCTCACTCCCTCCCTCTTTCTCTCTCTCTCTCTCTCAAAAATGAATAAACATTCAAAAACAAAACAAAACAAAAGCAAGCAAAAAACTGAAATAAAAAAAAAAAAATCAGGGCCCTGGATGGCCCACTCAGTTAAGTGACCACTCTTGGTTTTGGCTCCGTCGTAATCTCATGGTTCTTAGGCTCAAACCCCGCTGCAGCACAGAGCTTGCCTGGGATTCTCTCTCTCCTCTCTCTCTTCTCTTTCCCCTGCTTGTGCTCTCACTCTCGCTCTTAAAATAAATAAATAAACACTGTTTTTTAATTGCCAGATAAGCAGTGTTACCAAGTTTACATTTAGTCTGTTCATGGCGGGAAAACAGATTTTGTCACAGTATTTTATCTACAAAGGTCACCACATGTCTTCAGATGTCAACATTGAAACTGTCATAGATAAAATTATCTTTGATGCGGTCCATAACTTTCAGGGACAGCTATGGTTTCATTTATTATGGGGATTCCAAGCAGACAGACGGATCCCCTGGAAGACCGTCTTGGTTTATCTCAGGATGCAAAGTACTTTTTAAAAATTTTTGTCTGACTACAGTGCATGATTTCTCATGCGCACGAACTCGTCGCAGAGGCAGGGCCAAATGTCATATTGTTTTTAGACATACTTAGCATTAAGAGATAATAGGATCCATCTCACTGAGGCCACCATCATTGTTATGGTCTCTGCCTGCAATGTCCGCACCCCATTGTGACTGTACAAGTGACTAATGTCAGCCCCCTGTGACCATCTCACACGACCTCAAGGAGAAGTCAAAAATAAGAACTGGAAAACCAGTTAAGCAGAGGCCTGCAGGCAGTATTTTTGACCAAGCGGATACAATAGACACAATGTATTAAGTTGACCCAAGGGACTTTCCCATGTCCCTGTGGAAATCAGAAACCTGAGTTTTTACAACCAAACAGATTACACCTTCTGATGCACAGCTATTTGGAGAACTGCTTACAAGCATGCAGGCCCTTTCCCTTTTTTGTATATATAATCCCCTGTAGCTAACCAGCCTCAGAACAGTGCCTCAGAGCGATCTGAAAGACTGTCTCCTGGGCTGTCGTCCTCTGCAGGACAACGAATAAAAAGCATTTACAAACCTACTTTGACCTTGGCTTTTTTTCAGTTGACACCATGCTGCCCCATCTGCTTCCTTCCTGAACTGTCAGCAGCAGCACTTACAAAGAAACCACAACTCCGATCTTTTTAAAGTGTCTGATGGGTTATGAAGATGCCACCCCAAACATACCACTTTAGCATGAGAATTATTTTGACTCTGAAGGTAATTGACAAGAAGCTGTCTGCCTTTCCCCGTTTGCCTAAAAGCAGGACACAAAGATGTGTCCTTCACCAACTCCCCCATCTCCTACCAGGAAGGACAGAAGTTAATCATCAAAGACAACAGTACACCCTGATCAGCCTATAAATGGCGCCAGAGGAATCTATGTAACAAATTTTACTAACTAGCCTATCTGCCATTAGTTTCCCATTTTTTTTGCCTTCCCACCATTTGCCAGCCAGGAAACTTAGTCTTTTTCCTTGGTCTTGTCACTTCTGTACAAACTTACTGTTCTTTTGTTAAGATGCTATATAGGACCAAGTTCTCACCACCCCTTTGAGCTACTCATCACTGGGTACTCCCACATGTATGCACAATGCACAGGTTAATAATCTTCTGTTTGCTTTGTTGTTTTTTCTTGTTAATCTGTCTTTTGTCAGTCTTATTTCTAAGGCCCCTGCTGAGAAGCTGAGACGGTAGTGATCAAAAGTGTTTTTCCTCCCCTACACCCCAAAAGTTGACTAGCAGTCCTCTTAAACACCGATAAATCTATTCAAAAGCAATTCTCCAGTTTCTCCTATCTTAGTCAGACCATTTTCTATCACAAAATAGGCTAAATATCTTATCACACCTCCTCTGTTTATCTCTCCTGCCTTCATCTAAACACATTCTTCTTGTAGCATCTCCCTAGAATTCATACCCTCCTGCAAAACAATAATTTGAAGACTGGAATCAAGTGACCCTTAGTTTTCTTTTATCTTAGCAAGTCTATTTCATATCCTTGTGTTGTTGTCTTTAAAATAAATCTCCTCTTCCTTAACCATGTTTTTGTTCTTTGTTAACCCTTTCTTCTTAAACTGAGTTAATCAAAACTGAACCAAATGCTCTCACAGGAATCTCACTAATGCAGTGTGTAAATGAACTACTCCTTTATTTTTATGGCTCATATTTCATTTTAATATATCTCGGAATTACGCCAGCTTTTCACAA
This sequence comes from Panthera onca, assembly GCF_046562875.1. Lineage (NCBI taxonomy): Eukaryota > Metazoa > Chordata > Mammalia > Carnivora > Felidae > Panthera > Panthera onca. The sequence continues at coordinate 174,420,155 of NC_138339.1, read as the reverse complement.
GAGCACACCTACGTAGCTTCCCCGCCCCCCTTTATATTCAACTATGCCTCCTACCTGATAGAGTTGTTGACAAGTTTAGTGGGATTATGTATGAAACATGCTCATTAGAATTCCCGGCACGTGAAAAGCACTCCAGAAATGGTGACTCTGTATATTCTTGATAGAGAGTCGATGAGTATATAGGAAGAGAGGTTGCTCAAAATGCACTGTAGGATATATTTAAGGCAATGAATAGACATATATTTGTGCACCTGACTTTAAGACAACCCATCATATGGAAATTGGAATTTACAGAAGTAATATGTGACTTGGGTGCCTGTTATGAAGAAGACCCTTGCCTTTGCTCAAACTGTTCTCCTTCATTCCCAGGCTCCAACAGCTAGAACTGCAAGCAACACTCCCAGATTTCAGCTAGATAGATGAGCTACACTCACACAAGGTAATCCATTCTGACACCACATATTAAGGATAATCATGTAGGAGCCATACATTCCTGGAATCTGAGGGAAATCCAAACAAGGGGTTGTATTTCTGACCATGGCTCAACGTCATACAAATCCAAGCTATAACAACGAATATAACACAAAACTAAGCAGCTACAAGCCACTACACATTTAAAATAGACACATAACCCAAGACTAATAAAACGGGCATTAACGTATTTCCATATTGATTACACAATTTCCATATTGATTGATTAAAAGGTCCCAATGAATTAGCAGATGCTCATCTAGTTTTATTATATATAACAATTATAACACCTTTACTATATCTTAATGCTGGCCTAAAATGAATGTAGCACAGAGAGTAATTAAGAAATAAACAGTCACGTAGCACAGCGCTTGTGTGTCCCTTAGAAATTTGTCACATGAGCCAGATAACCCAAGTTTCTTTCTAAAAACTTGTCAAGGGAATTTGAGAAGCTGCCTTTTCCCTTCCGCACTGGATGACCAACCTGGAGCATGAGCACACCTTCATAACCTTTTCGCTGCCAGGAGAGGATTGGGCTGAGAACTCACTGATAAATGTGCGATGTTGATCACATTCTTTCCATTGAAAGTATTTCTTTCCTGAGGTAAGGGCTGACCTTTCACCCCCTCCTCAGTTAGAAAGAGCTGTCCCCGGTGTCAGGGGGCTCCCTAAGAGACAAGTCATGTTCAGTCTTTCTCAGCCTTCACTCCAGGAAGTGACAGTGTTTGGTATCTATCAGAGCACTTCACACATCAATGAAAGGCAGTAAGAATGATCAGATTACAACTCTAGACTTTAATTCTTAAGGTAAAAAAAAAAAGGGTATATACATATTATATAATTATTTTAAAACATATACATGCATCACATTTTTTAAATGCTGCTTACCTTTTCACGTCCATTCCTCCCTCCCGCGAGGCCAGCAAAACCCTTTACAACCACGTCCCAGTGGGGGCCTGCCCAACTGTCCCCTTTTACCTTTCCCTCTGCAGACTTCTAACTTGATGTGTGCCTCTCACCTCCCCCAATACCAAATGTCCAGTAGCAAATACCCGATCTTAGTGTCTGCCCTACAGGGTAGACTGAAAACCGCCTGTCTCACCTTTAGTGCCCACACCATTCCCCTTGCATTTAAACACATGGAGAGCTGCTCGTACCCCAGTTTGCTCTCCCGCATCCAAGAAATCTTCCTCTGCGGCCCCAACCAATGCCATCTTCCCCATAGAGCCTTTTAGATTAACCAGCAAAGGCCTTTGGTTTCTTCCTCTAACTAACCCTCATTTTTAAGCACCCATCTTAACCAAACATCCCAACAAGTATTCAAGTACAGTATCATTTAAGAGGTGGCAGATGTTACATGCCTGACATATATTAGGTTTAATCTTTACCATCCTACAAGGACTGTTATGTGTAAAGCGAAGATAATGATGCGTTTTTTATTAGGTAATCATGAAGATGTAGTAATTTCTGGCCCACAGTGGGAGGTCAGTAATTAATGCTCAACTGATGAATGAATGAATAACCTGAGAGCACACAGTAGTTCATAAAGGCGAAGTACCCTGTCAACCCAGGAGAACAAGAAGATCTGTTCTACACAAGTCGCACAAGCTGTCTGTCATGTGCTGACACCCTGCTGAACTACACATTCCTTTTCTAGAGGCTTGAACAAATTGAAATTTCTTCCTTCTTTAATTCAAATCTACATCCTTCGCCTGCTCCCCTTGGGTCCTGGCTCAGCTCCCAGGAGCCACACAAGGTAGAATCGGAGGGAGGGCTGGGCCTCCTTTTTTTTTTTTTTTTTTTTTTTTTTTTGGCCACACCACCTAGATTAGCGCTGGGGAGTGGGCTCCCCCGGATAGCTAGGAGAGTTGGTCACACCCCCAACGCACACGCTCACTGTGAAAGCAAAACCTCTCGGAAAAAGGTGTATTTCGAGCACGTGACAAAGTTTTATTTCAGACTCGCAGGTAAGAGGCAGCAAAAGGAAAAGGTTTGTTCACAAAAACAGTCTTAGGAAAGGGCCCTTTTGGAAATACAAAGAATTTCTAGATAAGTGGATCCTCAAACTTTAGCTGCCTCCGAATCTCACTCGCAGGGCTGCTTAAGACACCTAGCGCTGGAAACCAGTTTCTGATACTGTAGGTCCGAGGTGGGACCCAGAATTGGCATTTGAAGCCCTTGCTGCTGTTCCGGGGACCACACTTTGAGAACCACTGGCCTACACTCGAAATAAAGTTGTTCAGGTGCAAGATCGATTTTACAGAGCCGTGATGCTACCGCGCTCTTCCACGTTTGGCAAGTAACTCAGGGTTATGCCCTCGGAGCGGCCCTGAGTGCGCCTCTACCCGGAGATACGGAGCCGCCCGGTTCCCCTACGGGCAACGCCCGACCGGGGCCACTTGAGCGCACAGCAGGGTCTGGCTTTTCAAGTTGGGATACTCGGGGAATTTAGCTTAAGGTGAAGTTGTCTTTCGTTCCCCGGGAGGCAGACGGAGCGCTTTCTCGGAGCAGCACCCTCGGATCACCGGGGGCGCGCCGGGCGCCGGGAGCTGCGGGACTCGGGTGGGGCGTGGGCCGCCCTGCCGCCAAGCCCCACATCGCGCATGCGCAGCAGAGCCTCAGCTGCCGGCCAGGAAGGCGCCCCGGAAGTGGCGGTGCGGGGCGGCCGCCGTCTCGGGGTAGGGGGCGCTAAGATTGGCTGTTTCGGTTCCACGCTCGCTTATCCTTCAAGTCCTCGTTCTCCAGTGGGCTGGCATTAATGAGCCAGGTTACTCAGGGCAAGGGATTCGTTGGAAATTTGACTCCTTTAAGGGACTAAAAAGGGAGCGCTGCCGAAACCCGGGATCGAACCAGGGACCTTTAGATCTTCAGTCTAACGCTCTCCCAACTGAGCTATTTCGGCGCCCTTTCAGTTCTCTTTAAAGTAGACTATCACTGAACTATTTGCGTCCGCCCCTTCCGTCTGTTCTCAGTCACTGCTGAAGAGTGTTCCTTCCTTAAACGCTTGCGTCAGAACTCCGCTCTGTTCTTTACCAGCCTGAGCCGCGTAAACCTTACTTTCTTCAACGTAACCGGCATTTCTGACTCAATTATCAGCCACGGGGCCGCCGAGCGCGCCGGAGCGCCAGCTGCCCGGGACGCAGTCCGGGGGTCCGGGCCCCGCGGCTCCTCCGCACCTCCCTGGGCGGGCTCGTCCCCCCAGTTCGTCCCCGCCGTCCGCGGGGAGCCTCCTGGCCCCGCGAGGCAGACCCTTCCCGCCGATCCGCGCCGGCCTGTGATCGCACACGTGTGTCACCACGGAGATGAAGGAGCGGACAAGGGCCTGGAGGCAGGATTGAGCCTCCCTGCGACCCTCCGAATGCCCCGGGAACATACCACCACTCTGCACGGAGTCTGCCTGGCACACCGAGGGCGCTCCGTAAGAGCTCGGCGAGCTCATTAGGGACGATTTTCCAGTATCAATGCTACTTCTACACCCGTAGACAAATGTTTCCGAGGCGTCCGCTACGTGCCAGGCGCAGACATTCTGCAAAGCCCAAACATCCTATTGTTTTATATACTTTTTCTTTCCGATTAATTCGTGATTTTCTAAAAGCCCTAATGATTACTGTACCGCCCTTTTGGCCCGCCCTTTAGAGCTCTGAAATTAGGTGGAACCTTCACAGGCAATCTTGAGAGATGCATGGATGAGTGCATTCGAATGTGAAAGAAAAAAAGGATGAAAGATTGAATATTGGAAGCGTTTGTAATCTCTAAGGTGCAGAGTCGCTTTCTGAGTTCCTTTGTTGTGTCGAATGCAGCTAAGACAAGAGCTTGAGATTTAAAAGACCTTGTAGCTAAGGAGGAAAAAGAGACTCAAAAGACCTTGGGGTTGGACGTTGATCTGTGAGGGCTTTGCGGGGCTTAGAGTGGAAGAAGAAGAAATTCGGAGCACCTGCCTGGTGCAGATCGTACAGAAAGAGACGAGAAAAGAGAATATTTTTTACAGGCTTTCTTGTGCCATGAATGTAGGTACCTTTCACATTCTCTTCAGCACATTGCAGGTGAAGACTTGAACCTGGGTGGCTAGGAAAGTGGCAGGTAAGTGTTGATGGGATTTGGGGGGGGAGGGGGGAGAAAGAAGGTCCAGCATCTAAGGGGAGATGGAGGAAAAAGGATAGGAGAGCACAACCATCAAATTTCACGTTTTCACCATGCCATGCGATAAGATCCTTCTGCAAATTACACGATCATGGAAACTACGTGGTAGCGGTGATCATTTGTTGAGTGAAGGCGCATCTCAGAATGTTAAGTGTTGTGATGCATGTCAGGATGAACTGGGTGGCCGCACAGCTCGGCTTGCCCAGCACAGTCCTTGTTTGCACCTGTTGTCCCAGAACCCTGTCATGGTTAGTTAGTACCTCTTTCACTCTTCAAAAGTCTCCAGCGCCTGGGAAAAGAAACAATGTGATCCCCCAATTTATCAAGTGTGCAAAAGGGCCACAGCTTGGTAGTACATAACGAACTCTACTGGTTACACCATTAGTGACACGATTTTTAACATCAGCTCAGTATTTGTTGTCGCTGTTTTACCAAGGGAACTGGAAGTTTCCAGGGCTTAGTGTCACAGTTTCCCAACTGTGCAGCAAAGCACCCTGCAGTACTGTAGCGCGGGATATTTTACACTTCTGAGGGAAACAGTGATAACTGGACATCTTTGGGACACCGCGCGAGCTACTCAATAGCTCATAGTTTCAGCAATAGATCAGTCTACATCGCTTTCAGTGACATCATCACTTTGCAAAGCTAGGTTTTTAGCAGTTCTGATAAAAAGCAGTTGTCCGTGACAATAAATGCATTAAAGGAAATAAAATGGTTATGTCCAAGCTGCTTCAAGGCTTGAGAAATTGTGCCCTACCCAACAGGTGCACACACCCCACAGGTAAGTAGTGATGGCTCTTTACAGATGAAATAAACATACAACTTTCTTTCAACTTCTGTATATAATTTTTCCAAACAATTACAAAGCTTGTGGACATAAACACTTACTAAGTTATTTGGGCCTGAATGTTTAATAAAAGGAACTGTTCAGCATTTCTTTTGTCATGGGAGCATTGGAAAAAATTACTGCGACACTAAGAATATTATGAAAGTTTGAAAACCTCTAGCCTAGTGCCTTAGTGTTGACAGCAGGAATGATAATTATTACCGAGTTTGGGAGAAAATCTGGCTCTGTTCAGCGAGATTGCAGAGGCGAGAAGAATCGTCAGAACTTCCACAGAGACCAAGTGCCAAGAGCTAATGTGAAGTGTAAACCTGTGCACACACATCACAGTAAGGGACAAATGATAAAGATGTTGGCATTCAAATGAAGATAAGATGTTGAAGAAGCCTCCATGTTGAAAAGAAGCTTTGCGTAGGCTGCAGTCCTGTCTTCCAAATTAGCCCTAGGATTTTGGCAATCCAGTCTCATTACCTATGATAACTATGAAAACTAATTACGACAACTAACTGGAAAACCTAAGAATAATACAACTAAAGAGAATATGTTGTACATAGTTACAACATCTAATACATTTTTGAGCTCCTGTCAGTTGATAATGTGTCCTTAGCTTCATTCCTAGGGCCCCACAGCACACACACAAAAATAGCACTTATTTTGATTTGCCTCTGATTTGGATCAACATTTCTCAAAAGTGTTAAAAAGATGGAAGTGTATCCAAAGGACATAGGAGCCAGTTTGAAGGGGCTTCCGCTGGCCAAATCTGATACAATCAGAACATCAAAATAAATAAGGAGAGTAATAGATTATTTACCTTTTGGATAAAATAAAAATCCATGAGTACAATAGTAGAGGGGAGAGGACTGAGGGTTCTGGTTTATAGGTAAGTGACTTGTGCGAACTGATTAAAGTGGATGGAGTGGTGGCAATGGACATCACCATTGTCTAAGCATCATAGTAACGACTGGCTCAGTCAGGAACCGTGAGTGGATGCCACTAAGCCTGTCGGACCATTGTATGGCCTCAAAGTGTCTCTACAGATTGCATAATAGTTGCAAAGAGAAAAATAGAAACCATATAAATAAATGGTGAAGAAATGGGACAACGCCTTGATCTAGTCATAAAGATTAATATCACCAATGAATGACATTCAGATATCACGTGCTGCCTAATGTGATTCTCTGGAAAGGATACAACATCCGTTATATAGTGGTCCGACCAGGAATGCAGAACCTGACCTTAATCATGAGGCAACATTGAACGAATCCAAAATAAAGGTCATTCTAGTAAATGACCTGTATTCTTTACAAAACTCTTACACTCATGAAAAGAAAGACAAGCCAAAGGAACTGTTCCAGATAAAGGGGGAGAAGGAGACATGAGAACAGTGTGATAAGGAGCAGTAGGTGATCCCAGATGGATTCCCAGCTGGGAGGGGAAAATGCTTTGAGGGATATTAACAGAACCATTGAAGAACCATTGGAACATGAGCTGTAGATTACATAGAAGTGTTATTATCAGTGTTAAATTTCCTTGAGTTGGGAACCATAGGTAAGAAAATATGCATGTTTTTAGAAAATACATCCTGAACTCTAAAGGGATAAAGAGGTATATCTGCAATCTACCCTCAAGTGGTTCAGCAAAATAAATAAATAATATGTGTACAAATACAGAGAGAGAATATAAAAAAGTATATGGAGAAAAATATTAAAAGTTGGTGAATCTGAGTTAGAGATATATGGCACTTCTCTGTACCGTTTTGTAACTATTCTGAAAATTGGAAAACTCCATTAAAATTTTTTTTGTTAATACAAATGTGGTGCTCTTGTGGAGCCAGACAATTTCAGTTAGAATCACAGATCAGAATGCTAGGGATGGAAGAGAATTTAGGATTATTTAACCTGATCCACAGATTTTTACGTATCAGAAAACTGAGGCCCAGAGACATTATAATTTGGTTAAGGTTACTGTCTTGCTTCGCTTGGACTGCCGCAAGAAAGCACCACAGATGGGTACAGAAATGTATTCTCTCACAGTTTGGAGGCTGTCAAGTCCAAGATCAAGGTGGCAGCCGGATAAGGTCCTGGTGAGAGCTCTCTTTCTGGTTTGCAGATGTCAGCCTTCCCTCTCTGCGCGCTCACGTGTTCTTTCTTTGCTGCACGTGCATAGAAAGACCTCTCTCTGTCTTCTTCTTATAAAGCCACCAATTCTATCAGATGAGGACCCTACCCTATGAGATTTTTTACTTTCATTATCTCCTAAAAGTCCTATTTCCAAATACAGTCACAGTGGGGAAAAGGGATTCAACATATGAACTGGGGCTGAAGAAACACAATTCAGTCCATACTAGTTGCATAATTAATCTGGTGCTGAACTGACTGGGGACCAGTAGAGCATATTCTTTAGTTTGCACCAAGTGCTCTGGATATTTTTTTAAGAAAGTCCCTGTTTCAATTAAAAATTGGTATGAGAATCGAAATCTGGGGTTAGGGCTCAGCTTTTTCTTGTAGATGCTTTTTTATGGGCATGTCTATGCATTTTGAAGTTCCTGTGTGTAGAAAGTAATACTTTTGCTTGAGGGATATAAAGCCATTTCTCCAAAGTTATATATTAAAGTGGCAACTTGGGGGAGAAGTGTAAAAAAGTTAATAGATTGTAAATATCATCAGTGTGCTGAATTGATCCAAAAGAAGTTAATTTATTTAAAGCCATTAAACCACAAGTCTATAAAGACCTTATTGTTTTTTGTTTTTGTTGAATCACATACATCAGTATAAAGCCTCTGGGTGTACTTACCAGGCCAAAAACAATCAAGTAAATTATACTCAAGAACAACCTACCAAGCTTTTCGTATGTTCTAATCCAATCCTCCCACATCCATCAAACAAATGCCTAACTAACCATGTGGATTTTGCACAATGCCCTCAAGGCCAGAAAACTTGGATTCTAGAGCTCGAGTTTCAGAGGCATGGGTGATTTTTAAGTGCTGTCAGCTTAATTGCTTGCCTCTCTTTCTTGATGAAGGGGGCCAGCATCCCTACCCCATCTCCCCACTCCACACCTATCCAGCAATTGAGGGGTAAAGCCTGATTATGCACCCAAAGAAATAAGACAAAATAAACTTAGCACAGGAGTTTCTTAAGTCCTCTGATAATTTAAACAAAAAATAAAACAAAACAAAACAGACACAAGAAATAAATCAGTCTGTTCCTTTGTGCCAGTGAAGATACACAAGATCGTGGTATAAAATGACCAGATCGGCTCTCCTCTGTCCAGCAGTTGGAGCTCTCTGGGCACATTTCCAGGGCTGTCCTAAATTACAGGGCAGAAAGCGGGGGCCTGACGTCAGATCCCACCTCTCAGATAGCCGGCCTTCTCCCATCATTAGCAATAGGAAAAGTTGGCTACACCCAGGTTTCCCCAACACATAGAGCTGCATGTGATTTAGAAGGGGCTGTGGCTTCTCTGCATCACTCGTGCTTGGTGTTTTCCCATTCACAGTCCAGTGTACAAATTCTCCTGGACGGGCAGGAAGGAACCTGTCTCACCAGACAGAAGTGCCCTCTTCGGACTGTGCATGTTGTCCTCTGAGCAAGGACTGAATGATTGGATAAGGGGGTATGACTGATGCCTCCCTGCTTGCCCCATAAGGAATGCCAGAAATAAAATCAAAGTGTTGTTCCTCGTCTCCACAAGAAGTAACTTCTGACATTCAATCCCATCGGTGTTTCTGTAATATTTACAGAACGACCTCAGATCAGCTGGGACAATGGCCTCTACCCCATGTGTCAGTCAATGAAAGCGGTTAATGATTGCCAGTATCTCATAGTTATTTGGTGGCAGAGTTAAGACTACAACTCATTCCAGGCCAGAGCTGTCACACTGCACTGTGCTTGTCCCATATCAAACCAGCTTTATCAAAACATTGTGGTTTGTTTAAATCTACGACCCACACGTACTTTGGGGACATTAGGTTTTGAGGCATATGGTCTTCTTGACCTCACTCAGCACCAAATTTTGCCCTAGAGATTAGAAGAATAAAAGACAGATTAACAAGAGAAAGGCAAACGGGCTTATTAACCTGCACATTGTGTGGGCACACACGTGGGAGTACCTAGTGATGAGTAACTCAGGGGGACGGTGAGAACTTGGGCTTACACAGCATCTTAGCAAACGAACAATAAATTTGTAGAGTAGTGACAAGACAAAGAGAAAAGATCAAGTTTCTAGGGCAGCAAATTGTGGGAAGGTAAATGTATGGGAAACTGATGGCAGATAAATTCAGTTAGTAAAGTTTGTTACATAGAATCCTCTGGCGCCATGTGTGGGCTGATCAGGATGTACTGTCATCTTTGGTGATTACCTTCTGTCCTTCCTGGTAAGAAGGGAGGGGGGCATCTTTTCCAATTTATGCCGGCTTTTAGGCAAACAGGGGGAAGGCAGAGTTTTCTTGTATCTGCTTCTTCTCAATTGCCTTCAGCTCAAAATAATCCTTATGTATGCCTAAGTGGCGCATTTGGGGGGAGGGTGCATATTCTGTTAATTCTTAGAGAAACATGGAGAAATTTAAATATGTATATTAAGAAATAACTATTAATTTTCTTAGGTATGAAATGATATATTGCCATTATGTAGGAAAATGCTATGGTTTCTTTTTGGAGATTTATGCTGAAGTATGTGGGGTTAAAGCATCATGATGTCTCACTTATTTTCTCATGTGTTAACACACACACACACAAATAAAATCAATATAGCAAAGTGTTGACAGTTGTTGAAGGCAGGAGGAGAAATATTTCTTTCACTTTTTCTGTATTTTCTATATGTCCAAAATTTTTCATAATAAACAGTTTTAAAAAGATGAATATTAGCCTTATCTTATAGATCCTAGAAATTTCTAAATACAATGCTATTTTTCACCAAAGATTGAAGAATTGTGTTCCTTATTAATGGAATTTTCAGTGTCAGAATGTGACTTAGAGATATATTTTGTAAGACTAGAGAAGCTTTTGCCAAAATCCATAATCAGTCTAAGTAGCCCCTTTGTCCATCTGTTGCTAAGGTTTGTTCTCTGTATACAAGGACTATATTTTTGGAATCACCAAATCAGTATATATGGTCTGACAAAGGATTTTTCCCCCTACTTCTGCTTTTACTCACATGAAAGCCTTACAAAGGCATAAAAACCAAGACATGCATAGATGTTATTTTTTGTTTATTTAATATAGAACAAATCACCTTTCTTAAAGAAACATAACACAATTAAAGAAAATTATATTGTTTCAAGAAAATGTGGACTGCAGTTTCCGTATCTTAGAGTCAACTCCAATGTGATTTACAGCAAAATCTTTCTTTAGCTTTACAAGGTCAACTTAATAATCTATCATGACATATGTTGGGGATAAAAATGTCTTCCTTGTCTTTTATTCTTAACTTTTAATTTCCTTTTTGAATCAGGCTTTCAGTTTTGACCTTCACAATGACTAAAGAAAATCAGATTGCAGTAATTAGAATATTGCGGAAACATCATCTAAAACTATGGTTTGATTAGTCCATTAACTTAAGCAACCATAAGTTCAACTCCTGAGAATTTTAAACTGATTTAATTTTAGCTGTATGGTTCACCATTCTTTTTTTATGACAGCTGAAATATTTGAGTAAGTCGGAGGTAGCATACTTATTTAGAACGTTACCAAGGCAAAAGGAATGCCTGCAAAGTAGCAGATTAACTTAAGGGAAATGTGTATTTTCTAAACATTAACACATGAAGTTTTCCCTTGATATGTAACATGCAAATACCTAAAAGGAACATTGTATATTGGAGGCTTTTTTCTGGGCAAAGAAAATTGCTTTATATTTTCACCTAAGCTTATTCTATTAAAAAAAAGAAAAAAAAAAAAAGAAAGAAAGAAAGAATGTGAAGGTCAGAACTCCAGAACCATTAACCAAACTTTAAAAATTTTCTGGAAATAGAATGACATTTCTCAAGGGCTTATTTGGCCTATTTTATTTACTATCCCCCCACTCTGTAAATTTTACTCAGCATTTTAACCTGAAAATGTGCTTTGTCTCCTCTCCTAACTCTATAGTTAATGCTCACAGCTATCTTCATTAAGTGAGATTTGCACTCCAAGTCAATAGATGAGGGACTAAGCAAAGTGTAGAACTGCCATTAGATATTTGATTGAAGGGTTTTCCATCAGTTTAGAGCCAAGGGAGGGAGACCATGAATTAGAATTATTTCTTTTGCTTCTTAAAACTGACCTAATTAAGTCAAGATGATGAAAAGGGGGCTTCCCACTCTCTGCAGTTAGGATAGAAAGATTACATTGGTAAAATAGAAAGTTTTCCACCATTGGGTAAAACTCATCTTTTTAAGAGTGTGTCAATTAGAACATAATGAGTTTAGCTATAAACACAAGAGTATTAGAAATACTATTAAAGCTAAGAAAAGATCAAAGAGCAATTATTCAAAATGTAACCTTAAAAATAAAATTGCCAGTTATTTTACCAGCAAAAATGGGTTCATTGGGAAAAGCACGGAAAGAAACCTGCTGAGGCAAAACCGTAGGCAATTCTGGAGAACAGAGAGACCACTTTTATAGAGGAAAGAGGGGAGGCTAGAAGGGGCTATTATAAACTGTAAGTCCATTGGAATAAACCAGGAGTTTGAAGTATAGGAGCTTCTCGTTGGCTGAGCTGTGACTGTCTCTCATTGGGCTTTTGCAGGAGGGGAGGGATAGAGAAAACTCCCTTCCTGCTGCTGGGATAGTAAGGTATATGGACTAACAAGGTCCCTCTCTTCTTATTGGGTCTGTCATTGAAAACTAGTGCTGAGTAGGGCGCCTGGGTGGCTTAGTTGGTTAAGCCTATGACTCTTGATTTCAGCTCTGGTCATGATCTCACAGTTCCTGAGATTGGGCTGTGTGCTGACAGTGCAGGGACTGCTTGGGATTCTCCGTCTCCCCCTCTCTCTGCCCCCCTCCCATTTGCATGTGTGTGTGCACCATGTTTGTGCTCTCTCGCTCTCTCTCAAAATAAATAAACATTTAAAAGAAGAAGAAGAAGAACGCCAGTGCTGGGCATGAGAGGTCCCCCTGCTGGCCCTCTGATTCCATTCTAAATGAGGCTTCCTTTTATTAATTTTCGCAAAAGATATGTTTCTACCGTGAAGAACCAAAGTGAGGGTTAAAGATCAGTCCTAAACAGCAACAGAATGTAAGTGAAATCAGTAGCCAGTGCAAAACTTGCAAAACGGTTTAACTCTGGAAGTGTGAGGTTCAAGGAAAAAGTGAGCATTAAGTGGTCAGTGGTGTTAGAAAAAGCAAGGGGCTCTGCCTGGAGTGGGGGCAGAGAGCAGAAGAGGGAGATGGATGAATGGAAAGAGAGGCAGAGAGAAACTGAGAGACCAAGAGACATGACAAAGACCCTGCTCCCTTAAAACCCCACAGACCATAGAGATGCTGAGGGTCCAGGTGGTGGGATACAGAGATGATTACACTCCCAGGAGCAACAGGTCCGGTGGGGCGCACAAACCCATAAACTCGTGAATCGTTTGAATACAGAGCGATGTGGTATAAAAGACAGAACCTCAGCATCTGCTGGCAAGGCCAAGTTGGTGCCTTGGGGCACTAGGTGGCAAGTGCGAGGACAGCCCGGACGGAGCTGCCAGGAAGGAGGGAGAGCTCGCCCGTGTATGCATAACCCTTTGGAATTTGAAGCACTGAGCATCAGGGAACTAGAGCATATTTCCATACCAGGAAGTGGTTTGATTTATAAAAATGCAAGTCCGGGGATGTATGAAGGAAAGGTCTGAGTGGGGAGGGTCTGGAAGCAGGGAAATCAGAGGGGAGGATGTAACAATAAGTGTTATAAGGCAGTGATAGTGGGAGCTCTGGAAGAGACACCAGATTTCAGAGATGGTCAAGGAGGAATCTTTAGGATTTAGTGACTATAGAAAGGGACAGTGAGAGACAGTCAACGGTGGTGTCACAGTTGGTGGCTTTGGATAAGGTGGATGGTGATAGCTTTTGTGAAGACTGCAAACACGGGGCCAACTAATCCAGGGCTGTGGAGGAGGGGAGTTCCCTCCTGTACCTGTAAAAGTTGAGGTATCTTCTAGAATCCAGATGGGTGGACCAAGGAAGCAATAGGCACTTTGAGCCTATAACCCAGGAAAAAAAGGCAGGTGCTGGGAAAATGAAAGGTGGGTATCATGGTCACCATAAGCATGGCAGTTGAGGCAACAGGAATGAATGAGACCACACACAGAAGGGATGTGAGTAAGGAGGCCGAGGAAGGAATTCTGGGAACACCATCACTGGGGGCAGTGGTTCCCAACTAGGGATAATTTTGCTCACCGGGGTACAGTTGGCAATGTCTGGAGGCATTTTTGGTTGTCGCAACCGGGGCGGGGGGCGTGGGGATGGGGGACGAGAGGTCAGGGATGCTATTAAGCCTTCTACAATGCACATGGCATCTCCTCACAACTAAGACTTATCCAGCCCAAAATGTCAGGTTAGGGAATGGGCAGAAGAATACGAAGCAGCAAGGGGGGGAGAGGAGGGAAATGATAAGCAAGATGGGAGAGAATAGTGCCTCCAAAGGCAAAGGAAGAAGGTATTTTAAACAAATGGGGACACGAGCTGCCAGGTAACGAGGAAGAAAATTGGCCTTTCGTTTCTTATTTAGGAGGCTGAGTGAGGATGGTGAAAACAGACTCAGAAAGTAATGGGGCACAAGTCAGAGGATCCAGAGGTGAACACATGGAACACTGAGTGGGGACACTGTCTCAGGTTTCTTGGTAAACAGAGAAGGTAGACCAGATAGGAGGCAAGGAAAAATTTTTTTTTGTTTGGGGAACAGAGACTCTTGTTTTCTCTATTTTTTTTCCTGTGAAATAAGAATAAATTACTTTTAATTTATGTACTAGGCACTAGCTGAGTGTTTTACATACAATATCTTTAAAATTCATAATAGGGGCACCTGGATGGCTCAGTCAGTTAAGCATCCAACTCTTGATCTTGGCTCAGGTCATGATCTCATGGTTCATGACTTGGAGCCCCACACTGGGTTCTGCGTTGACAGTGCAGAGCCCCCCTGAGATTCTCCCTCTCTCCCTCTCTCTCTGCCTCTCCCCCACTCGCTCTGTCCCTGTCTCTGTCTCTCTCTCTCAAGATAAATAAAGAAAGCTTTAAAATTCACAATAACTACTATTTCCATTTTACAAAGGGGGATATTGAGCCCCAGTTGAAGAAATGTGTGAAAGATCACAGAAGCAGGAAGTGGTGAACTGGAACTTTGAACTTGAAGTGCTGGGGGCTCTCCTAAGCTTGGTGGTGTTTCATGTTCATCCTGCGCAGCTGCTGCAGCTGCTCATTTTTAGTTGCCTGTTTTGATGGATCAAAGGCAGTGTCCAAGGCCGAGAAACAGGTCAGGACAGCGTTACAACTAACCATGGTGCTCACTTGATTCATGCCCAGTGGGAGGCTAACAAAATGATACTGGGACACGGTAGCCCTCCATCCCAGATTTAGAAAGGTGGGTTTATGCTTCCTTAAGAATTCACCAGCAGTATGATTCCATGTGGCTGATTCCTTGCTCAGTCCCTCCAAGCAGGTGACAGCCCAGAAGGAAGTCTGTCTGGACATGGTTGTCCTGGCACTCCCCTGGGCTGATCCTCTTCCGGAATGTCCTCAATCGCGGAATGAATGGTGGAAGGAAATTCATAGGAGTGATGTATCTAGATCTCTAGGATTTTTTTTTAATTTTTTTTAACGTTGTTATTTATTTTTGAGACAGTGAAAGACAGAGCGTGAATGGGGGAGGGGCAGAGAGAGAGGGAGACACAGAACCGGAAGCAGGCTCCAGGCTCTGAGCCATCAGCCCAGAGCCCGATGTGGGGGCTCAAACCCACAGACCGCGAGATCGTGACCCGAGCCGAAGTTGGACGCTTAACCGACTGAGCCACCCAGGCGACCCTAGATCTCTAGGATTTTGTGAGCTTGAGCACATCTCCTCCAAGGTGAGTCAAGAATGTTCAAAGGTGAGCGCCAGTTTTCACCTTTGCTCTGGCCCCGGAAACACAACTCCAGGCCCCTGTGACCATTGCATCATTTTGCCTGTTTCTACAATAGTAGCAGAAGAATGGGCTGAGAATGACTGAGAGCAGAATAGGGTCAGGAATGTTACAGTGTGATCAAAATTGAGAGCCCCTTCCCTGTAGCATGTAAAAGGGAGCTGGCCAGGAACAGATGCATTGCTGACAGTTTTTCCTACCTATTTAGGTTTGTGGTACCAATATGTAAAACTTTGAATTTTTTTTCCAGCGATAGCCTATAATATAGGTGTAGAATGAGAGAAGGAGAAAGGTTAGGTTCATTCAATGTTGGGCTAAGTAGAGATAGTGCCGAAAACACAGTAGATGTTCAATAACACGCAGTGGATGAACAGATAAATGGACGGATGAGACAGCAAGAGAGCAAGCAGCGAAATTAAGAGTGCTAGTGATGAGGGAGTGTGGGGCAAGCTGAGGGCAAAGTACAGGCGAACAACCCCCACCCCACCCCGAGTGGGACATGTATGATATTCCTTGGACACCCCGGCTACCCCAAAACAGGAAAGGACAAAAACACAAATAAGAGTCTCCACCAGTTTACAAGAAAAAGGCAATCCCATCAATGGCCCAAAGTCCAGGAAATCCCTACTGTCTTAATGCTTTATTGGAGGGAAAAACAACCTTAGCCTTACAGTAGCTAGGCCTCCAGTTAAATCTTTAGCTTGTGAAAGTCTCTTTGGAAACTCCTCCTTGACTGTATCTCCCCGGACTCCATAAAACATCACCCCCCGCACTTGCAGTGCAACTCTTCCTGCCCACGGGTCCTGTCCCCGTGCTTGAGTAAAATCACCTTTCTCCACCAAAGACGTCCAAGAATTCTTTTTTGGCCATCGGCTCCAGACCACTCCACCACCACCCCAAAACTTCATCACTAGGAATGACTTTACACCAGTTTGGACCATGGTGGGTTCAGACTGAGTAGGAGGAGGAGTGAAGCCACCTTGGGCATGATGAGATAGACCGTCATGGCTCATCCGACTGAGGTTCTAGGTGGAAGCAGGATTGGATGGTCCCCGGAGCCCATGTCAGGGGAGATGACTTCAAGGAGATGCTCCAATTAATGTTCAATCATGTCACTAAAAAAGATTTGCCTCAAACACCCCAGTTGGAACACCAGCAACAATATAAACAGTCAAATCAGACAAAAAGGAACACAAGTGGCCAAACACAGACAAAAAGGAACACACAGAGAGATTTAAGCTGGCTAAAGATTACAGAAGTGCAATAAAACAACAGAATGTTTGCATCTTTCAAATCGGCCCAGACCAAAGGGTTTATTAATACCCACGACCGGCCACAGCACAGGCGGGTTCAGCTGTGCCTTTCCAACCTCAGATGCCTGTGCCTTTGGACCCAGAAGTGGCATTTCTGAGCTTTGGACCTTCAGAAGCATGCGCACCTGTGTAGATAGGTGTGTACAGGGATGCTCGAGGTGGCGGTGATTCCAGTCGTTGTACCGGCTGCCGCTAGACATCCGCTGCCTTGACTTGGCTGTGCCTTCATGTTGCTCTGAGACTCATCAAAACTCTCACTTCTCTCCTCAGTTCCTTCCCCCCTTACTCTCAAGAAGAAATTGTAGCCATGCTGAATTCCCTCACCTTCCGTCCCCAAAGGCTCTACATCCAAAATCTTCTCACCTCCTGCCTTTATTGGTCCAGGAGGATGAGGTGAACTGGCCTGGTCCCATTCCACCCCAAAGCTAGTCTTGCCCGTGGTGCCCATGTCAGACGCTGCACCCCAGGAACATCCCGCCCCTGACAATCATCAATCTTTCCTCCTCTGCTGCCCAGGCACCGCTTTACATTAGTACAGAAGTCCCTTCCAGGCTAAAAACAAAATAGGGCGGCTTCTGGAAACCCTTCTGAAGGAAAAACTAGATTGCCTCCTCTCCTCTCTGTTATTACCACACTTGCACTTCCGGCCACCAAATGTATGGGTTTTTCCCCACACTGAGCATTTCTCCAATTCTCTGTGGACACCAGCTGGGCATCCAACAATGCAATTCCATTCTGATGCCATCCAAGCAGAGTCGCCATCAGATCCCACAGGACTCCATCTTGATGAGGGCTTAGTCCCACCAGACTGGCCTGACTTCAAATACCCTTGGCAAGTCCAGGTTGTTTCCTCTGCTTCTGACCAATTGCCTATAAATTGCAGGTTCTCATGACACCCTTATGGGGCGTGGTAATTTGCCAGAATAGCTCTCAGAACTCAGGGAAGCACTTCACTGGCATTTACCAGCTTATCATTAAGCATACAACTCAGGAACGGCCAGATGGAAGAGATATACAGGGCAAGATATGGGATAAGGAGGACAGAGCTCCCACCCCCTCCACTGGTGCACCCCAGGGAAAGGCGATCACCAACGTGGAAGTTTGACAAATCTCCTGGTTCAGGAGTTTTTATTGCACTCGATCCTCAGGACCTTCTCCCCTTGCCAGGTCAGTGGGCGGCGCTAAGTGACCCCATTCCCTAATTCCTTGATCTTTCTGGTGACTAGCCCTATCCTGAGGCTATCATGGGGCCCCATCTTAAGTCACCTCATTAGTATAAACTCCCTTGTGATCTGAAGGAGCTTATTATGAAAAATAAAGACACTCCTACCACTCAGAAAATTCCTAGGGTTCTAGGAGCTGTGCCAGGAGCCCTGGACAAAGACCAAATAGATTTCTAAAGCACACCTTCCATGACCCTGCATCCTCCAAAGGTTGGCCATTCCTTGACTCTCAACTCCTTGAAAAACTGGGCTACATTTCAATTCTCCAATCTTGGATCCCTAATCACTATTCAATTTTTCTTATCCAGATGCTCTTCTCCCCCACACTCCGCTAAAAACGACTAGCAAATTTGCCTGCACATTGCCAGATCAGACACTTTTAACAGTCTTTGCCTTATTGAACTTCAGCTGGCCACCTGCTTGTTATTGAACATCGACCCGTTTGGTGTCTGTGGTGTTAGCTTTTCCTGTTCTCTTCCACTCTGCTGACCTTTTTTTTTTTTTTTTTTTGTAATCGTTCTTTCATCTCCTTGGTTCCTCTGCCTACAGCTTATACGTCGGTGTTCTTCGTGGCTTGTCTGTAAATTATGCTGCCCACCATCAACCTTGCCATTTTGTGTGCTCTCCCTTGGGAAGATTTAATCCACTCTCAGGGTTTTAATAGCCACTTAACTCCTAAATATGAACCTGTCGATCTGGAACCCCACTCACCGATTCAAGCTTTAGATTCGTAAGTTTGCCTTAGATCTCTCTGCTTGCACATCCCACGGATCTCTACAGTTCAACATCTCCCAAACATAATTTACCATTCTCTTAACAATTCAACATTCAAAACCTTAAAATACCACCCCCATCAAGAAAGCGCACCTCCCATGCATAATCAATCAAATTTTTTGATCTAAAGAGTTATCACGTCTGCTTCGACGCCACCTGTTCCAGTGCTGTGCTTTAGGCCTTATCATCACCAGCCTGATTTATTGCAACAGCTTCATGACTCAGATCCCTGCAGGAGCTCAATCTTGCCAGAATCTCAAATTCATCTTCCATACTGTTGCCAGAATAAGCTATCAAAAACGTAATTCTGCAGTCAATAAAAATGGCAAAAGATCTCATAACATGTAAAAACATTCATGATATATTGCTTAGTGGGGGGAAAAAAACAGACTCCAAAACAGTATGTCTCCATTATGATCCCATATTGGATTTTTAAAAATGTGTATATATGCTCCAAGAAATCTAAATATCAACAGGGGTTATCTCCCAGTGGTAGGTCATGGGTGATTGTCTTTTTTTATTGATTTAGTTTTCCATGCTTTCTGCAATGAGAACATATTATTTTTGAAATCAGGAAATAGTTTAATCCCACAAATCTAACAATGTCAATTTCTTCCTTAAAATCCTGAGCTAGCTCTCTGCTGGCAGGATGTGGTCCAAGCACTTTTTTTCAGAGCACACAAAGCCTTCGGTGACCTGGCCCAGGCCCCTACACCCCTCTCTAGCTTTACTTACTCTCTCGTGTTATATATTGAGCAGTGGTTCTCAAACATGGGGGTGCCCCGCCAGAGTTTCTGATTCTGTAAGTCTGAGGTGGGGCCCAGGAACTGGCATCTCTAAAGATGCTATCGGTCTGGGGGGACACATTTAAAAAAATTGTTATTGTGGCAAAATATACAAAGATAACATTTACCCTCTTAACTACTTTTAAGCGTGCAATTCAATGGCACTAAGTGCCTTCACAGTGTTGTGCAGCCGTGACTATCACGCACTCTCAGAACGTTTTCACCTTCCAAACAGAAACTCTGAGCCATTAAACAAGTACACCCTCTTCTCCCCTTCCCTTAGCTCCTTGCAAACCTCTGGCCTCCTTTCGGTGTCTCTGAATTTACCCCTTTTAGTTACCTCATATAAGCGGAATTATATACCATTCCACGTCTTACGTTTACCTCATCTTAGCCACTCATATCTGCAGGTATACATTGGGGTTGTTTGCACCTTCTGGCTACGGTGGATAATGCTACGAATGTTGGCGTAAAAGTATCTGCGTGAGATCCGGCGTTCAATTCTTTCAGGGCCATATACCCAGAAGCGGAATTGCTGGGTCACATGGTAATTCTATGTCTGACTTCTTGAGGACTCGCCATGCTGTTTTCCGCAATGGCTACATCACTTCACATTCCCACCAGTGATGCACCAGGGTTCCAACTTCCTTGCCAACATTTATTATTTTTTGCCTTTGAAACTAACAGCCATCCTAATAGGTAGGAAGTGGCATCGCAGTATAGCTTTTATTTGCGTTTCCCTAACGGACTGGAGACACACGAGAATGTCTGTGCTAGAGTAACACAGAGGACCTGACCCGTATTCCACGAACACACAATATCATTTACAGCTTGGTCCTTTCGCTGGTCTGGCCCTTCTGCCTCAGTTTCCTCTGCTGACTGTGGGTCATCCTTTAAAACAAATCACAACTCAAATGTCATCTGCAAAAAGTTCTCTCAGAACATCTGGGTTGGGCTGGTTGACCTCACAAAAGGCCCCCACAGCGCGAGGAGCTGTGGAAGGTGGGCCCAGGGGAGGTGGGGGAGGGCAAGGCCCTGGACTAAAAGGAAGCAGTTTGAGTGAGTCTGTGTCGGGAGCAGATAAGCCCCAGGACCCTCCTCAGGGCAAACAGCCCAGTAGCAGCTCTGGAGGTCTCACCACTTGGATTTCCCTTCAAGATGGAGCTTGACACGCAAGCTGCCAAGACTGCAGTTAGCTGAGAGCCTATGCCTGCAGAGCCTTCGGGGTCCATCTCAGTTGTCTCTGAGCAGCCTGCAGCCCATGACCGACCACAACGGGGCACCCCGCATTTCTGCCCGGTTCGAGACCTCCTCCCACACGCTGTGCTTGTTCTGGAGCTCCCTGTCCAGTCGCCTGGTGTTTGGGCAGATCTGCATCGCGGGCTGAGGCTGTCTCCCCATGCCTTCGTCTCCCCTTTCTTTTCACATCTGTCCGACCTGCACTGCAGCCCGTGGGTTCCTCCTGCACATCCTCCCTTGCACACCTTTCACAAGCATCCCCCCTCACTATAAAGTGCCTGCACCCCTACCTCTGTCTCCATCACCCCTTCACTGGGGATCCAACGGAGGCCGATGGTCCAACCAAGCAGGTGGGAGGTTACGTTTGGGAACAGATCACCGCACTGTCTGCCTGGCTGGTCAAGAGAATACCACCTGAGTGGGGCATGGCTCACAGAGCGTCCCTCGCACAAGGTGGCAACCCAAATGCTAAAACTCGCAATAATTCAGGCATTTGCGAAGCTCAGGGAACAAGTCATACGAGGACAATGGAATTGATTGGTCGTTAGTGAGTCACATGGATGCCCCACAGAGCGTGATGAAAAGCTGAGGGCAGTTAACCGACACTGACAACTTAGCGTGAGGGCCTTAGTTCTTAAACCAGGAGAACAGAAAAGGCCTGAAACCAAACTCAAAACTTAATAGTTAAAAGAAGAGTCGAAATCTTTATGGGTATCCACCCAAATATTCCCTTCCCAAGTGTCAGGGTCCCAGGTTTTTCCAAACAGCTCGAACTCCTTCTCTCGCAGAGACAGTAGATCAAAAACAAAATCGCAACTTGGAGGAGACCATGAAGGTGAGTGTCACCCTGAAGGATTTCAGGAAACCGGGCTGGATCCCCATCAATTCTCCATTGAATTCACCAGTCTGGGTGGATTCTGGAAAAAATGGCTGCGGACAACTGACAGCTCAGTCAGGTAGTGGCTCCCACAGCAGCTGCTGGGCCCATGTGGCATCTCTTTTGCTAGAACAGATTCTACGGTCCCTGGAACATGGTGTCCAGCCATTGATCCGGTGAATATGTTTTTTCTATCTCAATCAAAAAAGAATATCAGGAACCAGGTGCATTTAGAGTTTTGCCTCGGGGCTCTGTTACTGGTTCCGCTCTCTGAAGAGACTTGGACCTTCTGACCGTCCTGTGGAATGTCACATGCATCTATTAAACTGATGGCGTCCTGCTGATCAGGCAGAATCAGCAGGAGCAGGTAGCACACTGGTGGCGTTGCTAATTCACGTGCAGCCTAGAGGGTGGAAGATAAACCCTGTGAAGATTCAGGACTTGCCATATCAGGAAATTCTTAGAAGAGCAGTGATGAAATCAAACTGCTGCCTCTTGCACCCCCTTCCACAAGGGAAGCACAGTGCCTGGTAGCCTCTTTGGATTCTGGAGGCCACACATTCCACACTTAGGGATGATGCTTCCACCCATAAACAGAGTGACACGAAGGCTCTCTGGAGCAGGGAAAGGGCTGTGTGCAGCAGGTCCAAGCTGGGGAACAACTCCCCCTGCCACTCGGGCCATGTGCTCTGGTGGGCCCTGCGGTATTGGAGATGTCGGTCGTAGAAAGAGTCACAGCAGAGATGTTATGGTGAGCCCCAGTGGGGGAATCGCAGTGCAAGTACCTGGGGTTCTGGGGGAGAAACTTCCCAATTACAGTGGAGAATTTTGATTTTATTTATTAATTTATTTAGAGAGAATGAGAGCATGAGCTTGGGAAGGGCAGAGAGAGAGAGAGAATGACAGCATGAGCTGGGGAGGGGCAGAGAGAGAGAGAGTGAGAGCATGAGCTGGGGAGGGGCAGAGAGAGAGAGAGAGAGAATGAGAGCATGAGCTGGGGAGGGGCAGAGAGAGAGAGAGAGAGTGAGAGCATTAGCTGGGGAGAGGCAGAGAGAGAGTGAGAGCATGAGCTGGGGAGGGGCAGAGAGAGAGAGAGAGAGCATGAGCTGGGGAGGGGCAGAGAGAGAGAGAGTGAGAGCATGAGCTGGGGAGGGGCAGAGAGAGAGAGAGAGAGAGAGAGAGTGAGAGCATGAGCTGGGGAGGGGCAGAGAGAGAGAGAGAGAGTGACAGCATGAGCTGGGGAGGGACAGAGAGAGAGAGAGTGTGTGTGAAAGCATGAGCTGGGGAGGGACAGAGAGAGAGAGAAAGAGAATCCCAAGCAGGCTTTGTGCTATCAGCACAGAGCCTGATGTGGGGCTTGATCCCATGAACCATGAGATCATGACCTGAGCCAATATCAAGAGTCAGACACTTAACCAATGGAGCCACCCAGGTGCCCTGAGAATTTTAGGGTTTTAGAAAACAGCTCCTGGCAGTTTACTGGGCCCTGGAAGAGACAGAATGCTTGACTAGAGGACATCAAGCGACCACATTTCAGGACTGTCCATAATGTGCCAGGTTCTATTGGACTCACTATTGTGAGCTGAATTGAGCCTCCCTCCCCAAATTCATATGTTGAAGTCCCAACCTCTAATACCTCAGAATGTGACTGCATTTGGAAATAAGGGTTTCGAAGAGAGAATTAAATTAAAATGAGGTCTTGGGGGTGGGGGTGGTAATCCAATGTGAGCAATGTCCCTGTAAGAAGAGTGAATTTAGACACAGACATGAGCATGCACAGAGAGATGACCACGTGAAGACAGGGAGAAGGTCGCCATCGATAAGCCAAGGAGAGAGGCTCCAGAAGAAACCAAGCCTGCCAACAACTTGATGTCAGACATCCAGCCTCCAGAACTAGGAGAAAATAAATTTCTCTTGTTTCAGCCACCCAGTCTGTGGTATTTTGTTATGGAGGCTCTAGGAAACTGACACACCCAACTAGCCATAAAGTCAGGTGGCCCCTGCAGCAGTCCATGGTAAGATGAAAATGGCCCATCAGGACCGAGCCTGAGAGGAATCAGAGGGCGCCAGTGAGCTGGAAGAGCAGTTAGGCTAGAGTCCCATGTCACCAGCTTGGTTATACCTCTCTCAGCTTACACCTGTGGCCTTGTGGAGGGTTCTGTACAACCAACTGAAAAGGGGAAGAAAAAAGAAAACCCTAAGCTTAGTTTATAGATGGGTTGGCTTGTCATGTGTATACAAACCAAAAATGGATGGATGGTGGCTGCATTAAAGCCACATAGGGGTGGCTTTAAAAGAATGTGCAAAGGAGAGATCCATGAAAGGGCAGAGCTTTGAGCAGCATACCTGGTTATTCACTCTGTAGAGAAGTGACCTGAACTGAGAAATGTATGAACTCATAGACAGTGGTAAATGGCCTGGTTAAGCCACTTCAGGGACTTGGAAGGAAAAAGACTAGAGATGCAGAGATAAGAAGACAGGTTTGGAGGCGTGTGAATGGCCACATGGGGGTGGTTGGGGAGTATGAAGATCTGTTTATCCCATGTTAATGCCCACCAGAAAGCAACCACTGTGGAAGAGTCACTGAACCATTTGGTAGACAAGATGAGGTGGTCAGTTAACTTTGGCTAGGCTTCACCATCAACTACCCCAGAACTGCCACAGTGGGCGTCTGAATGCAGTCACCACAGTTGTAGAGATGGAACCTACTCGTGGGGCCCCCAGCACGGATTCTCACTTACCAAGGCCAATCTAGCCACTGCCGCTTCTGCACATCCATCCTGCTGGCAACAGACAAAGGCTGAGCCCCAATATGGCACGATCCCTTGAAGAAACCCATCAGGTACTTGGTGGCAAGTTGACTCCATTGGAGCCCTTTGCATCCTGAAAGGGCCAGTGGTTTATTCTCACAAGAGATAACGTTTTCCATATGGATTTGCCCTTTCTGCCTGCAGAGCCCGAGCCAGCACCATTATCCTGCCCAATCTTGCTTCCTCTTTTATCATTACAGGCGTTACTTTGTCTCAGCATGTTTCCCGCACGCTCCTTTCAGATTGGCTTCCTACACTTGGTAATGTGCATGTAAGCTTTCTCCATGTCCTTTCTGTGGCTGGACAGCTCATGCAGTTTGGATGCACCAGTTTATTTATCCGTTCACCTACTGGACATCTTGGTTGCTTCCAAGTCTCGACAACTATGAATAACATTACTAGAAACATCTGTGTGCAGGTTTTTGTGTGGACATAGTTTCAATTCCTTGGCGTAAATACCAAGGAGTGTGAGTGCTGGATCATGTGGTAAAGGTATGTTTACTTTTGTCAGAAAACTGCCAAACTGTCTTCCAACGTGGCTGTACCATTTTGCATTCCCAACAGCAGGTGTAGGAGAGTTCCTGTTGCTCCGCACCCCTGTCGGCATTTGTTGCTGTCAGTGTTCCAGATTTGGTCATTCTAATAGGTATCCAGTTTTTGTTTTAATCTGTGCTTCTCTGATGACATATGATGTAGAACGTTCATTTTTTTTTTAACACTTTTGCATAAATTTGTTTCCACTGGTTTTTCATTATATGTTCTTAATGCCTGTCCAGTCATCTCCTGAGACTAAATAAATGATAAAGTTAAGCCATATTGAGTATATTAAAGTTGGGAATAAAGGCACACAAAAATATGTACAAAACTAAATGCCACAGAAAACAGTGTTTTTGTTATATACCCTCAATGACCAGACTCTACCAAAAGACCATCTGCTCTCAGTTGGTCCCATTTTCTGCCTGTAACTTCCCAGCCTCCCCAACCTCTCACTGCCACACCTCCGTGCCTGGTCCCCTCTCCATTTCCTCTAGCTACAGCCAACCCCCAGGAGGAATTTTCTTCCCTAAACAGTCAGGACCAGGGGGCCTCACTCTTTGCTCATTCTTAGCCCTCTGCCCCTCGGCCCCTCCCGACTCCTACTATGCCCACCTCTGGATCAATCCACTTTGCACATCTCAGAATTATTTTTTTTTAATGTTTATTTATTTTGAGAAAGAGAGAGACCACAAGCAGGGGAGGGACAAAGAGAGAGGGAGAGAGAGAATCCCAAGCAGGTTCCACACTCAGCACAGAGCCCAACTCGGGGCTTGAACTCACAAACCGTGAGATCACGATCTGACCGAAATCAAGAGTCTGATGCTTAACTGACTGACCCACCCAGGTGCCCCCACATCTCAGAATCCTGAAACGACCGTGTTCGATGTCAGTTTGTGTTTCACTCCTGCTTGGCAAATCCTCTTCCAACTTTGGAGCTGCTTATTCTTTTCGCAATCTCCACCTCTTCGAGGCCCTTACTCCACCCTTACCCCTCTTACTTTTAACCACCTGTGAGTGAATGACCTAGCTTTCCACTTCACGGAGGAAAGAAGTCATCACACATGCATGGAAGCCAGAAAGCTGGGCACAACCTTGAACTCCTCACCCTTTCTCAATGCAATATCCAGTCAGCTGCTTTTTCAAGCCATCTTAAAGTCTTTAGGAGAGAGAGGAATTAAAAGTATTTAATCAAGATGTTTAAAAATTTTTTCTACAGCAAAATAAAAACATACCTTAGTAAAAATAAAGCCACATTCTACATTAAATACGTTACAATATTGATACTTTTATAAATAAAATCATTTTAAATGGCAAATACATGATAAAAATCTCTCATATGAGATTACTCATATATAGTCCAACAACTGATTTTGAAAATGTAAAAACTACATCCTTCTTTTAAAAAACATTTAACTTAATTTTACAAAATTATCTAAAGTTAAAAAGTGCTAGATATGATTCCATTGTTCCACTTTTAAAGCAATTATAGCATATCAGACCTTTAATAAAAAAGATGAATGAGGACAGACAGCTCATCCTATGTTGCCTAAAAATGGAAACTTGAGAGACTTTGTAGGCAGTGGGGAAGGTTGGGCAACTGAGTTCAGGGCCCGCGAAGGCTGTCGTCAGCGCAGAACTGGGCTCGGTCCTTGTTCTCAGAACCATGAGATTCCATTTTCCTGGCCCCTTCCTACGAAAGGTCTTTCTAGGCCTTCTGGTGCCTAACTTTCAGGAGAAAGGTTTTTGGAAAGAATCTTGAAATTTAAATCCTATGCCAGCACCAAACCTATTCTAAAGATTGAGGTGTTTTGCATTTGAATTTTATGCAAAAAGTCATGAATCTAATTCCAAAAGAAAAGAGGACACCATTTGGTCACTTGGTTTCCCATGGCTTGTGGAGGTAGGATAATTTTCTTCTTTCTCTGAAAACTGTCTTGACTATACAAATGGTGGTTGTACTGGAAAGGGTTCCAATGCCTTTTCTGCATTCTTCCAGTTGTGAAAATTCTCTCTGTACCAGTCAACTGAGAGGAAAAAAACCAAAGGACAAAAATAAAAAACAAAACACTAAACACCAGTTAACCAGCATTTACTGAGTTCCTGCTAAGTCAGAAAAATCTTACCCATCAGCCACTCAGCTGACTGTACTTAGATTCTTAATTTAAGTAAGAATCAGTCTTGCCAAAGGGATGCCTAATGAAAACAGCTTGATTTTGAACCAACCAAGGTCATTAATCACAAGATGTTTCAGTACCCGAAAACTTAGATTTAAAAGACAGTTATCGTTTGTTTGTTTGTTTTTAATTTCAAAAGTCATTCAATACTGAATGTGCTGGTATAAGTGTTGAAGAAATTCTGACTTTAAGAAATTGAGGGAGAAGGAGAGATACGTCATTTGCACTGGTTTTAAAGCTATAGGACAAGTAATTTTTTGTTCAAGTAAATGTAGCAATACAGCATTCCAGGCACAATGAGAAGGTGTGATTTTTCTTCTGTTAATATGTAAAGTCATTTTATATTGTTATATTATCAGGAAAGTTTTTCTTAGTTAAAAAAATGATAAATTATCTTTGAATTTGCTTTCAAAAATTCAACACAAGTATTCTGTATGTCAAGCTCTGAATGAAGACTTTTTTTCTACATGTGAGTTTATCTTTTCTCATGAATACATTTTTAAACCGAACTTTAACATATATATATATACAGATTCTATACACTTATTTTAATGGACATTTCTTCACACAACTAAATTTTGTTTGTTTCAATGTAAAAAGGCTTCAGACACTCAAAGACTGCAACTGTCCAGATGTCATCAAATCTAAGATGCCACTGAGGTTAAAATGGACCTGTAAACGTTATTTTACATGTTACCAAGAAAAGAAAGAAAGAAAGAAAGAAAGAAAGAAAGAAAGAAAGAAAGATGCAATAATAATAAGACATTCGTGACTTTAAACCACATACCTTTAAAGGATGTGAAAAAAGTGACAAATTTGCACCTGAGAATCAATGAAATAGGTTTCTAACAAACACTGATGAGACACAGAAGACTCATCAGAAGTCAGTCTGTGAAATTCAAGATGCTTAGGAAATAGATTACTATGGCTGGAAACATACTAAATGTAACACTTTGAAAAGTGGAAAGGATTCATCACAACATTCTACTGAATTTAGAGTGTTCTAAAAATAAATTACTTTTCCTTTAAATTTTTCTGAATCTCCCCCAAAAGGATCAATTCATAACGTACTTGTCTTTTTTATTCCTTCTTTCCAAGGCACTTTGGGTCTCCATCCTAAACCATGTATTTTTTCTGACTTCATTGGATATCTCATGTCATTGGTAGGTCTTAGAAAACAAAACAGATTTAAAATGACATTGTGGATATATATTTACAAATGTAAATAATGTGTGTCTATGAATCTTTACCATAATTCACATTTTTCCTTAAAAAAATTCTCCCTGAATTTATTATAGGAAATTTGTAAAATAAAGTACATGTTAAAAAAAAAAACATCTATAATCCCAGATGCCGAACCCTCTCCGTGGCTTATCCTTTTCTGATTTCAGCCACGATCTGGGTTTGAATGCAGCCCATACCTATATGTTTGATGAATGAATAAATAAATACACATAAACTTATTAGGGCTCCTATGTTCTTATAGCAGAAAATTAAAGAGAGATAATGGTAGTTTCTGATTAAGTGAACATATCTTAGAATTTTATAAGTATCTAAGATTTCACAACTTTTCCCCAATGTTTTAGCTTATTACTCACCTATCATTAACATAATCCACCCAGTTTTCCATTTCAGACTCTGAATTGGTCTCTTTGATCTGTGAAAATGGATTGTGTCGAATTACAAAATAAGACCAGAGAATAACAAAAGTATTACATAGCTGATTTAAAAGACTAGAGGAACAACCGCTTCAAAGTGGGGGAGACAGCTAAAATGAACAGCATTTTAGTACACTTCCTATATTTTATAACCCAAATTCCATCTGAAGCTCAGCAAAAATACACATTGCATAAACTATGGGAAAAAAATTAACTTTTTTGACTTTTGGTTATTACTCAGTGTGATACTGTGATTTATAATAAGAAATATATATTTGGTTTTTATCCCTGTTCCTAAAACCCTTGGAATTTCCTAAGTGATGAGAGATAAAGGTGTCTTTTGCTGTTCATAACAAGCCCCCCTTTTTTTTTTTTTAATTTTTTTTTTAATGTTTATTTATTTATTTTTGAGACAGAGAGAGACAGAGCATGAACGGGGTTGGGTCAGAGAGAGAGGGAGACACAGAATCGGAAGCAGGCTCCAGGCTCTGAGCTGTCAGCACAGAGCCTGACACGGGGCTCGAACTCACGGACCGTAAGATCATGACCTGAGCCGAAGTCCGACGCTCAACCGACTGAGCCACCCAGGCGCCCCAAGCCCCTTTTAAGCACACCAGAGTTTATGTTAATGAGTGAATTTTGGAAAGGCCCGAAGGAGGGGGCTGGTTGCCAACGGAACCAACCACATGTTCAGAGCGCTGGAGATTGAGTTACTCTCCAGTGGTCAATGATTTCACCAATCATGCCCACTTAATGAAGCCTCCATAAAAAACCTAAAGGATGGGGTTTGGAGAACATGTGGGCTGCTGAAAACATGGAGGTGCTGGGAGGGTAGTGTGCCCAGAGAACATGGTCAATCCACAATCTTTCCTCCTCCTTGGCCCCAGGCTGCTCCTCCATCTGACTATTCCAGAGTCACACCCAGTGTGAGAAGCCAGCCATCTAGAAAGTAAACTGTTTTCCTGAACTCTGTGAGTCACTCTAGCAAAGTACCTCTGATTTATAGCCAGTTGGTCAGAAGCACAGGCAACAACCAGGTTTTGTGACTGGCATCTGAAGCAGGGGATAGTCTTGTAGGACTGAGCCCTTACTTAACCTATGGCATCTGAAGCTATTTCCAGACAGATAATGTCAGAACTGAGTTAAATTATAGGCTACCCAGCTTGTGTCTGAGCACTGCTTTGTGTGGAAGGCCCACATGGTTGGAGTCCAGAGTATTCTGAGAGTGGTATAAAGGAAGAGTTTCTATACACTGAATCCTTGAGATCTATATTGATGTGCATTAATATGTACCTACACTCATAACTACAATTATTTATATATCACTGATTCTTAAGACTAGCACATACAAGTTTATATTGCTGATATTGAGATATTTGTTATGAGTATCTACATTTAATGTGTTAGGATTTTTATTTTCCTGAAAAGCTGTTATAAACGAGTGATATAATTTCAAATAATGACATATCTGCACGTACATTTCATTGTTTTACACGTTTACTTTCCAACTGAGTAAACTGTAAACTGTTGATTTTGACTACCTTAGTGATTACTACCACTAATTTAGTGACAATTTTGAAAACACGACCTTTCTGCAATATATACATACCAGTTGTATTAGTTCTTTGGCAAGCTGGAGAACTGACATTTCAAAATTGGTTCCGATGTTATAAATTTCACCTGGTTTCCCCTTCTTGAGGACAGTGAGAAATGCTTCTACTACATCGGTAGCATAAAGGAAATTTCTCGTTTGAAGCCCTGATCCATGAATGCAGCTAAAAAGATGAAATGAAAGGGAATCACAATGTATAAAAATGTAAGCTCTCCCAAACCAAGGTACCACAATGACTGTGTACATTCTAGAGCAGCCAATTGCCATGAGATCCTAGAAATCTTTTACTGAAAACACAAAGTCTCAAGACTTTTCTAAATTTTATCATAATTTGTAAATGATCTCCAAACCTCCTTCAGCACTCAGCAGGAAAGTGGCAAGCATCTAAATGACCCCTGAGAAATAAGTTATTCATCAATTTTCTGCCTTAAATTAATTTTGAAGAAATCCATATAGCTCTGTGAATTAAGTAATTCCTCTGAAAAAGTAAAATTATATAAAGATAGATGTCAAATTTTAATGCTAAAATTCAAAGTTCTAGGATACATTATTTAAGAACTGAAGTTATAAAAAAAAGGTTGCAATGATGTTAGTAAGTAAATTACAAAGATGGATAACAGATGGTAATTATTTATAAATCTGTCACATCGATTGTAGAAGGAATTTGTAAATTTGTTGAAACATTCAATCCTACGGCCTTCAACTCTTAAGACTTTGTGATTTTCAAGACTGCTGTCACTGAATACTATCCATGTACCAGAAAAACATATGGGTACAAAGGTAAATGATAACATACCATTTCCTGTTGTGTTGTAGTAAAGATATAAATTTTGGAATAACCTAAAAGAATATTTAAATATTGTTTCAGACATTGGAAATTCACTGATCCATATGAATCTAACTCATCATATGATTAAAAGATGATTATTAAGAATTATACATAGGGATAAATTCTAATTTTTCTTACCAGTTCAAGAAGAAACCTATGATAATATTGACAAGTGAAAGAACTCTAAGATAGCTTCCTATTGCACAAAGATAAGTTATCTGCTAGACGAATATAAAGACAAAATGACACATAGTGTAAAAATTCAGAAGTCTTCATGAACAGTTCGCTGTCATCACAAAAGTTCACCTCGGATTTCATTAAGGGCAGGAATCCGATCTTACTCATTGCTTTGCATCAGCACCTACACTCAGCGCTTGTGAAATTAATAAAAAGTAAATCCCAGTGACACTGAATTCAAAGAAAATTTATGTTAAACGGGGCGAGCTATATTATTAAATTAACAATGCACCTCTGAAAGATACACCCCAAATTAAGCAAAGTAGATATTAAGACCAGCAGATCATGACACGGCCGGCCCCTTTCTTTGGGCTAAGAGATCAATGCAACCAGCTGGAAAGTGGAAAACCCTATCTCCAAATTTAAGCAGAAGAAAGCAATGGTTACTTAAAATTGGGCTTAATGATACAGAACCAACTGCACTGGTGTCTTCAGCCTCTTAACTACATTTCTTTATTCAGTACTTGTACTACTTTCTGGAAGATGTTCAGGCCAGCCAACAATAAAGAGGATCTGGGGAACGATTAGCCAGCTGATGGAGAGACAAATTTCTGTACCAGCTTCCCGCATTATGCTCTGACTAGCTCTGAAATTTCTAGACTGCAAACCAGGAAGGAGTCTTCAGCAGCCAGAACAGGAGCAATGGCAGTACTCTATGGTGCTTCCGAATCCTGCCAAGTACAAGGCATTTTCAGAAGATCATCTCTCTGGATCCTTCAAAGTCCCTTCTGAGCATTTTCATTATCCGTCAATTTAAAAACCACGCTCCAAGGGCCTAAGGTCACACCAGCTGCCATCAGGTTGAGACTTGAACTCAGGTCTCCAGACTCTAAACCTGATGAGATTTGCCTCTGGCCTATACAGCATTTATAATTATGTACAATTACAGCAGAAATTATTCTGGACAAATACTGAAGAGAGATTATTTTAAATGATGAGAAGCTACGATCACTAAAGCACACTATGGATTCAGGAATAAAATGTACCTTTTCTGGATATTGATGTGGTCCGTAAACATTACTGCTTCGTGTGATGACAGCTGGAAACTTAAAGAGTTATCGACATTAATGCAATAAGAGGTCCAACTGTAATAATTATCTAAAGACAAACAGTTCTAAAATTTGGGCACTTGCAGCTAAGTAACCCCACACATCTTAAGGACAGAAGTGAAGGGACAGTTTTCTAATGTAAGGTTCTTGAAAAGACAGGAGAGGATGGGAGTCAGAGAAAGGCAGAGGTTCCCAAAAGGAAGAAGAGGAATATCTACTTGGACAAGTGCAGGATGAAGAGAGATAGGGCCAGGTTTGTTAGGTTTGACAGCAGAAAAATTACAGAAATTTCTACCTGATGATTTCAGAGACTCTATCTTGGACCTCAGGTTTGGTTAGATGTGAAACTGCAAGTTGTCTTTCTCTGAGGCACCAACCCTTACAAATAAAAGGAGCTACCACAAATGGGAAAAGGGCCAAAGTTATGGAACACAAAAGGCAAGGGAATGTCAACTCCCATTCGCGAGGAGCCAAGAGAGGTGAATCATGCAGAAAGGAGCATGCGGTAGGTCATGGAACCTGCCCTCCCTCTGTCTTCTTTCACCCGGAGGATTCTGGGAATCAGGATATTCCAACCAGGTTTTCCCTACAGCTCTAATTCTCTACATATCACTGAAGTAGGAAAAAATGTATACAAATTATTGCTTTATTATTTTTTTAATTTTTGTTTATTTTAGAGAGAGAGTGCAGGAGAGGGGCAGAGGGAGAGAGAGAAGAGAGAATCCCAAGCAGGCTCCACACTCAGCAGGTAGCCGAACACAGGGCTCTATCCCATGACCGTGAGATCATGACCTGAGCTGAAACCAAGAGTTAGATGTTTAACTGACTGAGCCACCCACAAATTATTCCTTTAAATGATGAACTGAACAAGAAGTAAGTCCTACTTTGTCCACACAATATAGGAAATAAGTATTTTAAACTCCTTAGTATATAAACTGCTCAATCTAGGTCTTTAACTCTAAAAATGGAATGTTGCTAATCTAACTTGGAGTTTTAACACCTAAGTCCAAAGAAAAATTATTCAAGAGTTTCTGAAATCAGTTCTTACTTTATATCGTTCCCAGTAAGACTGTACAAAACACTCAGCAGCTGCTTTAGATGATGCATACGGATTTGTAGGTTGTTTGGGTGAAGATTCGTCAAATTCCTAATTTTAAAAAGATGCATTTAATAAATATGTATTATGCATAGTTTCTAAGTAGAAAAATCAGAAAACATATCACAAACCTTAAATATTAATTACTACATTTTAAAAAACATTTACTGGACCCCAACTACTTGCCTGGCATTTTTCCTAAGCGTTTTTTATATGGTAGCATTCACAGTAACCCTATAAGGCAGGCAGAGAGAACAAGTGCAAAGGCCCTGAGACAGAGTGCATCCAAAGGTACCACAAGGAGGTTAGTGTGAGGGAAGAGAAATGGGAGTTGAGGCCAGAGAGCTAGAGGGAGGCCAGAACCTGTGGAACCCTGAAGGTCACTGAAACAACGTGAACAGGTTTTGAGCAGAGTAATCCCATCATCTGACTTATATTCTAAAAATTGTTCTGGCTCCTGTGTCAGACCTGATGTAGGATAACAGGGCACAAGAAGAAAAAAGGGTTCCTTCATAAAGATTGCAAAGAGAATTGAAAATGCTTCTCACGGGTGGGACTGGATATTGAGGAGAAGTGGTCAGGGTCTGCTTTTTTATTACAAGTTTTTTTCAAACTGCTTGATTTTTTTTTCACTTATGTGTTTTCATAAAAACGTAACACAGAATGAGGTCACTGCAAACACTGACTGTGAAAAATATAGATGAGAATGGAGCCATCTTTTGCATAGGAAGCATAATATGTACAAGTGATTTAAAAAGGAGAACAGATTCCAGCTGCTACGATAATTTCACATGCACCCCTTGACATTCCGATGCGCTATCCTGAATGGAAGAGAAGGAGAGTGGGCGGTATGCTCTGCTTGGCCCGTGGGAATGACATTCATCATGTCTGGACTGGGACAGAAAGGCGGGACGTGCTGTTCTCTGGCAAAAATACTGTCAGTCAAATTACATATAAATATGTACCAAGACTAGATGGTTGTTGCCATTTGGGCTGGTATTATTTGATTTGAAGAGAGGACACAAAGAAATGATAGTTTGGAGACTCCTATAAGTGTGCATAATGAGAGGATGAAAAAGCCCAGGGTAGGTTTTACTTCTTTTAATTTTTAATTTTCATTTAATTTTATTTTTAAGTAATTGTTTCACCCAACACAGGGCTCAAACTCACCACCTCAAAATCAGGAGTCGCACACTCCACAGACTCGGCCAGCCAGGCGCCCCCAGAGTAAGTTTTAATAAGACACATTTGTTTCATGGTTCATGGTAAATGGGTGAAACATATACTTTTCTAAGCTTACCTTATCAAGACTGCCTCCATACACTTCATCTGTGCTAACGTAAATAAATTTCTCCACTCTGGCTTCATGAGCAGCACTTACCAAAACATGAGTGCCATAGACATTAACATATGTAAACTCAAAGGCACGTACAAATGAAAGATCTAAAAAAAAGAGAGAAAAAGCTAGAACAATGCCACCCAGGGGACAAAACAAACACCAAACGGTAGACTCAGGTTTAAGGAAAGTTCTACTCACTTCTCTTCATTCACTACAACTGTAATAGTTTAAAAAAATAACAAAAACACATTGCTACTTACTATTGCTTTAAGCCGAAATTATAAAGTACATGTGAATTCTTAGAACCTAGAAAACTATCAGTGCTAAATTTGCAGGAAACAGTTTTATTCTATTACTTTTTATGTTTGTTTATTCTGTCTTTCTCAAGAGGGTGCGCATGCGCACTCGCATGAGAGAATGTGTGTGGGAGGAACAAAGAGAGAGGGAGAGAGAATCCCAAGCAGGTCAGCACTGTCAGCACAGAGTCTGATGTGGGGCTCGATCTCACAAACCATGAGATCATGACCTGAGCTGAAAGCAAGCAGAAAGCTTAACCGACTGAGCCACCCAGGTGCCCCAGGAAACACTTCTATTCTAAAAAAAAAAAAAAAAAAAAAAGACATCTAAATTTAAAATTGTTCTTAAATTTGAAACTTGAAACATCTAGTTTCTACTGATAGAGGGCTAGGCTTTTCAGATCAACCTGCTATTGCTGAAAGAACAATAAATGCTAGATAAATTATTTTTGAAAATAAATTTACTTTGAAGAATAGATTCTCTATAACCTGGGAATGAGGGAAACTTTACTAAATATGGCTCACAATCCAGACGTAAAAAAAAAAAAAACTGCTAACTGTGACTACATAAAAGCTCTTACACAGAAAAAAAACAACCAGAAATCTATAAAGTAAAAATACAAATAAATGACAAACTGGGGAAAATACTTAAACTTTTCAGAAACAAAGGGCTAGTATATTCAATTTATAAAGAAGTTATAAGAAAATAAAAAGGAATAACCCTATTGTAAATGGATAGGAGACATGAACAAATAGTTTAGATAAGAAATACAGAGGTCGTTAAGCTTAAGATGCTCACCCTCAATTATAATAATGAAAATCCAAAATGAAAACTGATAGATACCACTTCTTACCTACCAGATTGGCAAAAATTTGACAATAACTTCTGTTGGTGAAGCTATAGGGGAAAGATACTTCATGCATTAGGAATAAGAATGCAAAGTGTTTTCAACCCCTAAGGAAGGAAACTTCCCAATATCTAGGCAAACTGCATATGATTTTACCCCCTCAATCCTGGTTATTAGGCTCAACTCTGTTCCCCCCAAATTCATGTTGGAGCCCTAACCCCAAGTACCTCATGGTGTGACTATATTTGGAGACAGGGCCTTTAAAGAGGTAATTAAACACAACACCATTCAGGTAAGCCCTAGTCCAACATGACTGGTGTCCTTAAAAGAAGAAATTCTGACACACAAAAAAACACTAGGGAAAACCAGGTGAGGACACAGTGAGAATGTGGCCATCCGCAAGCCAAGGACAGAAGCCTGAGAAGAAACCAACCCTGCTGGCACCTTAACCTTGGACTTCAGCCTCCAGAACTGTGAGGAATAGAATTCTGATGTTCAAGCCCCCCAGCCTGTGGTATTGTGTCATGGGGGCCCTAGCAAACTAATCCACTCTCAATTCTTGCTTCTAGGAATCTCTACCCAACATCAATCGACAAACATACAAAAGGACACTACACAAGGACACAGGCACAAAGCCATCCATTGCAGTGCCATTTAAATAGCAATGTGTAGGAAATAAACCCAACTGGGGTACATATGTGCGATGGAGTGTATGAAAATAAAAAGGAATGAGGAATATCTCTATATCCTGTTTAGAATAATCTCCTAGATATACTGTAGAGAAAACCAAGGGAAATGATAATTTTAAAATCAGGTAATAAGGCAGAGTACTACTACTAATGAGAATTTAGCAACATTCTATCTTTTGTTTAGGTGATGGCTACATGGGTATTCACGTTATCATTATTCATTTCACTTTACTTCTAAATTCTTCTGAATGTATGGTATGTTTCAAATTATGAGATGTTAGACAATTAGAAGAGATCTCAGATGCACATAACAGTATAGATAATGATAATATGTTCAACCGTGTATCTACCACCCAGCTTTTAAGAAACAACATAAAAAATGCAGTTGAAGGCCCATCTCCCCAGAAGTAATCACTATATTGAATTTGGTTAAACTCAAAGTTTTAAGATAACATTCAAGGTTATACTTCAACCTACATTATTAAAATTGTCCTATTCTCCTGGGGGAGCATGGTATGTGCTCTTTCAAAGACATATATATTAAGTACCTACTTATTCAACCTCAATGGTGGACTTTGATTTGGGCTAGTCACTGGGAAAAAAATCTTCCCATCAGAATTGTAACATAAAACAATGCTTACCTACATGTGTTTGCGCAGCAAAATGTAGCACTATATCTATTTTCTCTGTTTCAAAAAGCAGTTTCACAAAGTGAGAATTACATATGTCACCCTATATAAAAAGCAAACATGAAAAAACTAAGTTTCATTGAGCACTGTCATTCGTAATAACCATTTTACTACACGAACCAAAACAATGATAAGAAAATAGAGAATAGAGAGAATAGAGAATATCTTGAAAATTCAACCAAAGGCTCAAGTAAGTATAGTAATGATGTATTTCTCCAGCATCCTAGGATATAAGATATTCAGTTCAAGGTGCTTTCTTGTAAATAAGTTTCTAAAACAATATTTTATTGAGCACCAACTACTACTAAAAACTGTGTTGGCTTTTTCCCGTAACATTCCTGCCAACCTAAGGTCACTATGTTAACAGGAAACTTTTTAAACATATTTTTTTTAAGTTTGAGGTAACCATTATTGAAATATGTTTAAAGTATGACAACCAGATGACATTTTGAAAAATGTATTTTACCACAACTAAGTGAACTGTGAATATTTTTTTAAGTTTATTTATTTTGAGAGAGACAGAGACAGAGTGAGTGGGGAGGGGCAGAGAGAGAGGGAGACAGAGAATCTCAAGCAGTCTCCAGGCTCTGAGCTGTCAGTGAAGAGCCCGACCCAGGGTTCAAACTCACAAAAATGATATCATGACCTGAGCTGAAACCAAGAGTCGGACGCTTCACCAACTGAGCCACCCAGGTGCCTCATTATGAGTACTTTTGATGTTGTGTGTATATTTAATTCTTCTAAAAATATGTATTCTCAACAATTCTTTAATGACTGAAATACTTTCATATAGAAGAACAGAATTATAAAATGTTTGCTCAGTATATTCTTTACGATTTGTGGTTAAAAAGAGACTTTGTAGGGGCGCCTGGGTGGCTCAGTTGGTTGAGCATCCAACTTTTGATTTTGGCTCAGGTCATAGTCCTAGGGTCACAGGATCGAGCCCTGCCCTGGGCTCCACACTGAGCATGGATTCTGCTTAGGATTCTCTCTACCCCCCTTCCCCTCTCCCCTGCTCACACATGTTCTTTCTCTCTCTCTCTCAAATAAATAAAAATGAAGAAAAAATTTTTTTAATTTTTAAACTTTTTTTTAAATTTACTTTTGAGAGAGAGAGAGAGACAGAGTGTAAGTGGGGGAGGGGCAGAGAGAAAGGGAGACACAGATCTGAAGCAGGCTCCGGGCTCCAAGTTGTCAGCAGAGCCTGACACGGGACTTGAATTCACAAACCTTGAGATCATGACCTGAACCGAAGTCAGATGATTAACCAACTGAGCCACCCAGGTGTCCCCCCAAAATTTTTTAAATAAAAATTTTTTAAAAGAATTTATACAATATCTCTTTAAAAAAAAAAAAAAACAACAACCCCCCCCCCCCACACACAAATCATGAGTTAAATAGTTTCATCTGACATTAAAATTTCCCTTTGCAAGTCAATGACCTGACTCTCTGGTTTATACTTTAGACTCGTCTAAGGGTGGCCAGTAAGAATCAGCCTTCCAGACCCAGTTAATCTACCTTCTTAAGAGAAGACTATCCCAGGGGCTACATGGTGGGCTTTTTGACTATTGCCTGGCCTGAGTAATATTCCCCTTTACGCCAATCTCTTTAAATCCCAGCAAGGCCTTATCAAGAAGGCTGGTAAGGACCTAAAAAATAACAAACCATTTAAGTTCAATCAGCTAGCTACCCATAGATCTGCCGACGTGCCCAATGTCACATGCTGCTTTATATGTGGTATCGATTTAAAAGTAGTCTCTGTAGCATGTTGTACTTCTAGAAATTAAAAGGTCTTTAAGAAGCATACTTTCCATGCCTACATTACACAAGTTTGCAAAGTAGAAAGACAGAATGTCTGAATGGCTAAAGAGGCACAGTATAATAATTATATAATTATAAGAAAACTCTCATACCTGTATAAATTTGTAGTTTTGTTTGTTAGAAATGGTTTCAAGATTCTTCAAGCTTGCACAGTAATCCAGCTTAAAATAAGTGAGGAATGGGAGAGAAACAACAGAAAAAGTGATAATAGCTTTTCCTATAAGATATCAATTTATTTTAAAGACTATAGATGTTCTACTTGTAATACAAGAACATGTCTTCTTAAAGTGTTTGCTCTTTGTGTTTTTAGAAGTCTCTGATATGTTAAAAAAAGTATTTTAAAAAGTGTAATTCTGTTACCTTTTTAAAATTCAAAAAAATTATTGTAGAAACCCCTCCTTTAAAAAATTTTCCTGCCCACACGTGCCTCCAACCATCAGAAAAGCTTACCATTTCTTACTGCAAAGAAATTAGTAATTGAAAACAATGACACCTGTGTTATGCATATTATGACTGATCACACTGTTTTCTGAGTTAGCTGTTAGTAAATCAGTGTACAGATGGGGAAAAAATTACTGTCCATGATAGTAAGGTAGGCAAAAATTGATAAGCCCCACATATTATTCTTTGTCTATGGATTTTTAGTATTATGTTTTATGACATTAAGGTAACTATCTGCATCTTGTGTTTAAAATAAAAATTCTAGTGATTACGAATCATGGCTTTTGGACTCTCCAAGGAGACTTCAATTATTACTGAAAAATTCTCAAAACTGAATTAACTTTAAGAAATAAATATGTAATTTTCCAGGAGGTGGCAGCTACAAAATCAAATAAAACAATGATAAAATCAAATAAACAGAGTATCCCAACTCCAAAAAAAGTTAATAATCACAAGATTACACTACATATTAAATTTAGGGTTGAAGGGGTGCCTGGGTGGCTCGGTTGGTTAAGCGTCTGACTTCAGCTCAGGTCATGATCTCACAGTCCGTGAGTTCGAGCCCCATGTCGGGCTTTGTGCTGACAGCTCAGAGCCTGGAGCCTGCTTCAGATTCTGTGTCTCCCTCTCTCTCTGACCCTCCCCCGTTCATGCCCTGTTTCTCTGTCTCAAAAACAAATAAATGTTAAAAAAAAATTAAAAATAAATAAATAAATAAATAAATTTAGGGTTTAAGATTTTCTTTTGGTAAAAATACTGCACTTAAAACCTTTAGTTTATAGTTTAAATGGACTAAGATTAAATACAGCATGATCACATGACTATGTAGGCCCCCTAAGTTGCTAAAATGACTAAATAAAAAACTAAAATATCAGCATAAGATTTTAATATTTAAAAAAGTACATCAATGTCAGTGCATGAAACTCATTTTATAAAACTCACCTTGTCTAGATTTATGATCATATAGTTCGGATAATCTTGTACTAAAGAGACAATCACATGTGATGCGCTGTAAGAAAAAAGTATATTTTGTTAGAAAACTTAACCTTTTCCCTAAACTAAACATTTCCTAAACATTACCCTAAGCTGTCAAGTATTAGGAAACTATTCAAAGATACCTTTTCAGTTTCTGCAAAATAACAGAAATAACATAGCTATACTGAATACATACTCCCCTCCACTTTTCACTAACTTTCTCAACAGTATCATCAATAATCAGCATCAATATATGGATATGCCTTTGCACTGTGGGGAAAAGAGAATTTACTGGTCCTGGGTATAAGAAAATATTAGTTTAACCAAATGATTTTGTCCATTTGTGCTTTGCGTGTGGGAGTAAAGCAGGGTGATAAATACAATGGGTGGTGGTCAGTACAGATAGACTGAAACTATCACGTACCTTTTAAGGGACTTTAGGTATAACTATGCAAAAATTAAGTTAGTATGAGCATAGGAATTGTCTATGTTCACAGCACCCCTACTACAATTTCTATCTCTTGGTATAAGAATTTAGTGGTGTAAACCAGCATCCTCAGAATAACATGGGTTTCCAAGGCTAATAATGGCTGAGGCCATCCTGAATTGGATAGCCATAGTGGCTCCTGGCTTCAGAGGACCTTGAAGTGGAACCGGAGGCATCTCAGTGAGATAATTCACCAGGTTTTCTCATACACACTAAAACACTGGGCCCCCAGGAACAAGGGCAGCCCTTGACCAAATTATGAACTCAGACTTTTGTACCTGACGGCCCTTTCACAGCATTTTCTAGGACTTGCCCTTCCAGGACCAGCACTCTCACACAAGTTCCACCCTTTTATGCTCCTCTTCTCATTAAGTAACCCCTGCCTGTCTGGTACCCTCCTCCAAATCACAGTCAGATTAGAAGAGCTTATTTAAGGTGATAATGGGGGAGGTTTTTCCCATGTTTCTCTTCTTCCACTAGACACTGGGAGTTTCCTGTTGGTACCTGTGCATTCATCCGTTCAACAACTTTTGAAGACCTTTGTAAAATAAGCCAAGAATTCTTATAAACACTGGTTGAAAACAATAATCTCTGCCCTCATCGGTTTACATTCTAGAGTGGGGATGCAGACAATAAGCAAGTAAACACTAATACGCAATATAATTTCAGGTAGTGATTAGTGCGTTAGTTGAGAAAGGGGCTATTTTAGATAAGATGGCCAGGTAACACCTCTCCCAGGAGGTGATGTCTAAGTAGCCATCCGAATTGAGTGATGCAAGCGGCCTAAGCAAAGAGGAAGTAAGTGCAAAGGCTTCAAGACAGGAGGAACGGGCCTCAGGTGTTTACAGGAACTCCAAAAGAGTAAGTGTGGCAGGCACAGAAAAGCAAAGAGGTAGAATGGCAGATCAGTTTGGAAAAGTAGGGAGTGGACACTTGAATCTTGTAGATATGTTAAAGAGTTTGGATTTTATTCTAAGTTTGACAGGAACCACTAGGGTAAAACTCTATGCACTTATTTACTTAATAAACACTGACTTCTGTGGGAAGAACAGACTTTAGGGGAACAAGAGTGGAAGCAGTATGAGCAATTGGGAAGTAACAGTGGTAATCTAGGCAGAAGAAGACAGTAACGTGGACTAGGGTAGGAGGGCGGGGCGGGGGGTGGGGTGGCGGTGTGAGAAGTGTTTGCTTTGAAAGTAGTGAAAGAGGACTCCCTGATTGAATATGAGTGTGAGAGGTAAAGAGCCATCACACATCTAGTCCAGGTCAAAGCACTAACAGAGGGGTGTTTGTTAAAGCCCGCTAAATAAATGAATGTGCTACTGTAACCCAAAAATGGTTGCTTGGCGCCTATATGTAGAAGGCCTGTGTACGGAAGGGGTGGGCTGGAGACTGGGGCAGTCGAGGAAGCTTACTGCAACGTGGGTGCACTCAGAAGAGTGACAGGTGCATCCCAGGCCAG
Source organism: Panthera onca (assembly GCF_046562875.1). Lineage (NCBI taxonomy): Eukaryota > Metazoa > Chordata > Mammalia > Carnivora > Felidae > Panthera > Panthera onca. The sequence goes on along the minus strand of NC_138339.1, from coordinate 174,377,368 downwards.
GTAAGAGGACAGACGGTACCACAGCACTTTGGTTTTAGTTGGGAAGCATCTTAAAGAAGTCGGAGTTTCAAAGGAACCAAGACTTTTCAGGCGGAGGCGGGGACGGGGGGCGGGGAGGGGGGGTGATGGCAGAAGGTAGGCTGATCCTAGTCATGCGTTAAGACCCTTCCCATTTCAGACCCCCTAAGCTGGTCCCAAGTTGCCAAGAGCAAGTAGAGGTGCAGGAAAAGGTTGGGGTTTCTGGGGAGCCACTACTCGGCCAGCGACGCCGTTACCTACATGAAACCAGCACCCCCGGTCACCAGGAGCCGCTTCGCAAAGCTGCCGGGAGGACCCAAGGGCTCCGCCCTGCCCGCAGCCGACATCTCCCAGCTCAGCAGTGCCTAGCAGCGTAAAGCGCCAGATCTGTACACCGCAGGTAAGTTCCACCGCGACTTTTCGCGACACGTCTCGCTGCCCCGACACGTCAGTGGGGTGGGCAGCAGCAGCTTCCGGAGCTGGGCCGACTTATCCCCGCCCACTGCGGGCTGGGCGGGGCCCGCGGGGGAGCGGGCGGCGCAGCGCTACTGCGCAGGCGCAGCTCTTCTCCGTTCAAACCCACCGGGTTAAACGTAATTGGGGTGGCTGGGAAGATGAGGTCTGGTACGGTTCGTGACAAGTGACACCAGTATGGATCGGGTTTTTACTTAGATACGCAGATGTCGGAGTTATGAATGATTACCTTCTTTTCATTCTTGTACTGCAACGATCTCCACCGACTGTTTACCACCAGTTGAGCTGAGAACAGGAGTTCTCTTCTTGCAAAGTGTGGAAATAGGAGGTTAGAATTGCAAAATGCCTTTTACTTTGTTAATACTTTTACCGACAACGCAGGCTGCTGACCGTCGTGGTAAAGATATTTCCTAGATTCTGCCCTTACACTCCCTCTTTCTCCCTATGCTCCAGCCTGCCTGCCCTTCTCGCTCTTCCTTGAATTTGTCAGGTCTGCTACTTCTCCTGGGCCTCTCCGCAGATGTCTGCCTAGTTTTTACCGATACTTCGTCAGTTCTCCGCCTGAATGTCACCCTTCTAGAGAGTCCTTCTTTGACCACCCCGAGTAAGATAGCAAGCTCTACCTCAGCCCTGCAGAACCACTTTATCCTTATTTCATTTTCTGCATAGTGGTCATTGATGTCAATTAACTGCTCATTGATATTGCTCCATGAGGTCAAGGGATCCGTTTTGTTTTTTGCCGTAATGCCCAGGCCATGGGACAAGGCCTGGGACAGAATAAATGATCAGTTAATGTTGTTGAATAGATGAATAGATATGTTGGTTGTTTTTTTTCTTTTTTCATGTAATGTGTTGGCAAAGTCTAAAAAGAATGAGAATACGCAGTATATGTGGAAATGCCATTTGTTACAACTTTTTTCAGGGGCAAAGTGGTAACATATATGAAAAGTTCAAATGTACATACCCTATGATCCCCAAATTCCATGATGTATAATATAGATAATTGCAAATAAACACAAATATGTTCATTGCTATATTGCTTATATGTAGTAGTGAAAAACTGGATACAATCTAATGATATATTAGATCCAGTCTCACCTTTTAAATACCATGGGCTGAAATAAAGACTTTCAAAAGAATGTACGCACATGGAATGAGGACCAAAATATATTGTAGTGGATACTTATGGTTTTATCTGACCAGACTCTCCTACCCTTTATAATCACCCTAAATTGACCACTCCCCCACCTCAGGAAGGTCACAGGAGCATCGAACTCACACTAGGCCAACTGAAGCATCTTCCTGGGATTTGGAATTGGACTAAGGTTCTAGTATAATCTGGTTGCTCTTCTTGAACTCTTGAGGACCTACAAATCTGGGACTAGTTGGTGGCCATTTTCATTCAAATGAAGTGAGGAATCAAAAAAAAAATCTGTCTTCAGTGAAAGAAAAACAGAGTTGATCACGAAGAGAAGAAAGAGACAGAAAGGGCCTCACAGCATTCATGGCCTATGTTCTGATTTTTTTTCCAGGACCAATTTTATTCCTGTCCTTGGTGTGCAAATACCATGTACGTTTGTAACTACATGTCTAAAAAGATCTACCCTAAACTACTAACAGGGGTTACCTTGTTACCATATCAGGCAGGGCAAGGAAAAAATGAGGACTTCCGTTTTTACTTCATACACTTTTGGCTGTGAAATTTTTTTCCTAAGTTACATGAATTACTTTTATAATAAAAAAAGTGTAATTTTTAAAAATCTCATATTAATACCTTTAGTTTATTCCTGGTTGACCAGCAATATAGAAAATGTTGGGTATACTATAGAAAGCATTTCATCAAGTTTTTTTTTTTTCCTAAATAGTGAGGTCTGTTGTGAGAAGTTGCTTATATGTAATGAAAGCATGTTGTGAAATGAAAATAATTTATATACATTTATTCATGAAATTTTTGAGCTTCTGCTCTCATCAAGACAGATACAGTCTCTGACCAGATGAAGCTTCTTATATAATGGAGGATTTAGAGACATCTAGAGACACTTACAACACAGTGTAGGAAAGTAAGGGATTCTGGTTCCCAGGGTATCTAACACAGACTTAGAGGTTTAGGAAATTTAAAAAAAATTTTTTTTAACATTTATTCATTTTTGAGAGTGAGAGAGACAGAGCATGAGTTGGGGAGGAGCAGAGAGAAAGGGAGACACAATTCAAAACAGGCTCCAGGCTGGGAGCTGTCAGCACAGAGCCTCACATGGGGCTCCAACTCACTGACCGGGAGATCATGACCTGAGCCGAAGTTGGGCACTTAACCGACTGAGCCACCCAGGCGCCCCAAGAAAAGTTTTGTTTGTTTGTTTGTTTGTTTGTTTGTTTGTTTAAGCCAATTGGGAAAGAAGAGTTAAAGTAGAAAATGGAAGGTGATGGAAAGGTTGAGTGGTAGACTAAGTGAAGCCTTCCAGCCATAGGGATCTGCAAGTGCTCCAGGTTTAGAGAGGACAACTTGGAGTGTTCTGGAAACTGACAGTGGCTCCGTAAGGATGGAGACAAAAAATTGAGAGATGGAAATTTGAGAGCCTTGAAAGCTATATTCTAGAGTCTGACTTGTGTACTACAGGCGATCAAAGGCGTTTGAAGGAAAGTGATGCAGTCAGATTGCGTTTCCCACAGCTTTCTATGACTCCAGGGTAGAGATGGGCTGTGTGTAACCAACTGGAGAAAATTAAGGCTGGTGCCAGATCACTTGCCACAGGCCAAGTAAGATGATGTATCCGTGATGGCCTGGATAGAAATGGCAGCGCTGCCTACCATCGCCGCCCAGAAGAGGCACTAAATAGGCATGTGTTTCATTGAGATGATTGGATGTAGGGGTGTAAGCTATACTTCCCAGGTGTCTGATGACATAATTCAAGAAGATAGGGAACCTAGGAGGTTAAAATCGGTTACAGGTGCCAAGAGAATTCATGCGTTAAACTTGGACGAGTACAGTTACGTGTCTTTGAGACATTAAAGCGGAAACGTCCAGCAGGTTGCATAGGCACCTAGAGCTCTGCCGGGGCTTTCCTTTCTTCGCCAGAAACGGTACCATCGCGCGCTTCTCAGTTCTTTCCAATTTCCACACCCTCCACTCCCCCGAAAGCCCTCGGGAGCCACGGAGGCGATCCCACGCATGCGCCGTGGCACCACGCACAGAGACGGAGGGGGATACTTTTTCCGTAACCTGAAGCAACATCCCTCTGAGTCTCCATAAAAAAGGCGGGAACTAGCCAACAGGCTGAGGAGTGATGGGACGCGCGCCTCCGCACGTCCCGCCCATTTCAGCCTCTGATTGGTGGGTGTACTTGGCTCGTGGTGGAGGGACCTGCCACATAGGCTGTCAGTCTCCCGGGGGCGGGTCCGCGACGCCGGTCCTGCTCCCTCCTCCCCCACCCCCGGCTGCCGACGTGGGGAAGGCGGCCGCAGGCTATTAGGGGCCGGGGCGTGGGTCCCGAGCGGGAGGGGGGGATGGGAGGCCTGCGGCTGCTGGCGGTGGCCCTCACCTGCTGCTGGTGGCCGCCGGGCGGCCAGGGTAAGACCCTGCGGGGCAGCTTCAGCAGCGCCGCGGCCCGAGACGCTCAGGGCCAGAGCATCGGCCACTTCGAGTTCTACGGTAGGTGCGGGGGCGGGGAGCGGGATGCAGGCGCTTGGGCCCATCTCGCGGGCCGCGCCTCCCCACCTCGCTTCGGGAGGCCTGGAGCCGGCGGCGGCGACGCGGGGACCTCCCCCCTCTCCCAGCCCACCCGGACTCCCAGCGTCGCTGGCAGCCCTCCCCCGACCGCAGCTGCCGGAATCTTGGGCTGCTCGAATGCCAGCTCTGGTGTTGCTGCTCCCCGCTCCCTAGTCTGCACCCTCCCCCAGGAGTGATTGTGTTCTGCGCTTGGAACGCCGCTTCGCCAACCCTCCCCACACGCACGAAAGTACGGAGACTAATGCATCTTTCGAGATCCTTCCCTCAAGGAAGCAGGGTTTGCTCACCCCTGACTCAAACTGGTTGTAGACACTGAGGCACTGTACTTAGGCGTTCATCGAAGCCCCAGAACTTAGATTTACTGGGTTTAGTTTTTGTTTTTAAGATCAGTTTGCTCTAACCTCCTTGAAGCAGAGAGGTGTGGGAAACCAAATAAAACACCTGCTAATCTGGTGGTCACAATTGCTAGATCAAATCGCCTAAAGTAGGAGATTGACTCTGGACCAGGAGGCCCGGAATTAACTTGACAGAAATGCTTGTAAGTGGGTCCTGGGAGCTGCATAATTTGTATCCTGTCTGGACCTTCTGAAATGAGAAGTGCATTTAATTCGTACTTTCTGGTCTCCCTCAAAAATCAATAATTCTTGAATGAATGAATTTGCAGTTCATTCTAATTTTTGCTTTATTTGCACTCTCGAAATTTAAGTGATTTTCTTGGTATGTACTCTTGCTACTCTATTTGACTAGTACTATATTGCAAATAATTATTTGCCTTGATGAGGTTGGGATCCTTGATTAATGTAGCTTTTAGCATGAAAAGACGCAATGTCAGACTGTGGTCCTAGAGAGGATTCTTAGGAGAAGATAATAGGAGCAAGAAGCTATTTTGGTGTGGGGAATTTAAAGTATTGGGAAGGTACAGAATTGGTGATGTAAAGGAAGAGGAACCTGAATTTTTTTTTTTTTTTATACTCAAAGTGTTTAAAACAACTGAGAAAAGAAAAGCAACCCAGTTTTCCAAAATCCAGTGTGGCACAGATCTTGAGTGAAGAAGAAACTCTAGAAACGGTTTTGTTATTATATTTTAGGTCACATTTTTAGTTTTTTTAATCAACTGGCTGTAACTGTACTTTGAATATTGACAGTGATAGTAAAGACATTACAATAAATGGCACAACCTGGACAGTGCTGGAAAATCTGGGCTATATGGAAGCTACAACCTGGATTATCACTCAAGACTAGCAGAGGACTTAGACAACCAGGAGATTTCATGATGATATTTCGTGAATATCATCATGATATTCCATAAACATGGAGGAGAAACATACGTTTGAAATCCAGGTGTTTTAAGGAAGATTGAGGAATTGAGTGTTCAAGTATATTCACACACACACTCTTATTGTGTGTATTTATTACCAATTTTCAGTGAATTTGAATTCAGTAGAATAATATTACTAAATTACACTGAAATAATAAACTCTAACTCAGTGCAATTTAAGATGGTAAGCCTTTGAGTCACTCTTAAAATTATTGATAATTTGGGGGAACCTGGGTGGCTCAGTCGGTTAAGCGTCTGACTCTTGGTTTTGGCTCAGGTCATGATCTCACAGTTTGAGGGTTCGAGCCTTGCTTTGGGCTCTGCGCTGACAGTGCAGAGCCTGCTTGGGATTCTCTCTTGCCCTCTCTCTCTGCCCTCCCTTGATCTCACTCTCTGTCTCCCTCCCTCAAAATAAATAAACAAAAAAAATTAAAAATAAAATGAAATTTTTGATAATTTGTAATGTGATCAATTTATGTAGGAGACTTGGACATTCTTTGATACATACTGTACATTTAAATTTATTTAAAATGTTTAATTAGAGTAAAATTATAATAAAGTGATGACAGCAACAGAAGAATATATCTTAGAATGAAATAAGTCTCCAGCTTTTCTTCTCACCTAGAGGCAACTACTTTTTACCATTTCTGTTAGGGCCTTAAATGTAGTTAGTGTGTGCACCCAGGCTTATTCTGTAGTGTCTTTACAGTATCTATTGTTCTGAAAGTTCTTTTGTAAAAGTCACAGATGTCACATTTTTTACATGGTCTAAAATGTTTACCCCCAAACTAATTTATTTAAACTTTCTTGCTATTAGCTATGCTTATTTTTTACATTAAAAGTATAGCTAAATATTAGCTTACATGTTACTTTAGAAAACAAGAGCAACTTTGGTGGGAAATTGCTGTAGATGGTTTATAAACAAAGATTAAAGCCATGTGGAGTGGTTCTAAAAATGAGGCAAAAATTCTGTGACAGTGAATGTCCAGATATAGTGAAATGTCATCAGTTTTCCTCAGAAGTAGATGGAGACACCACAGGTTAAGTTTGGATAATTAATATGAATAGTCTCTTGACTTGCCTCTGAATGGGCTGTTCATTCTCATGTGATCTACCTAGTTAAGTGAGATTTAAGAAAAACTCTTTAAATTCCTGTTTTGATAAATACAGATGTTGAATTGTCTTGTCATTTCAGTTCCATACAAGACCAAACTTGTTGATAATTTTTGTTTTAATGTCAAGGTGACCATGCTCTTCTGTGTGTCAGAATCAACAACATAGCAGGTGCTGTTGGGAAAGAAGCTAAACTCTACCTGTTCCAAGCCCAGGAATGGCTAAAGCTCCAGGAAAGCAGTCATGGTTATAGTTGCAATGAAAAATTGTCCAAAGCTCAGTTGACAAGTGAGTATCTCCTTTTTCTTTTGATCATTGGATCTGTTTTTTGACTCCTGAATGTTGAAGTCTGTTGTTTATATACCAAGATGTTTCATGACACATCATGCTTTGATGACATTTTGTCTAGTACATTTTAAGCTGAAGTTTAAGGAAACCGACTTTTTCCTTGATCAAGGGGCAGAATGCCTTTTCCCTCCCTTTATCATTAAAAATTTTTGAAAAATATCTAGCTAATTTATAAAGGCATACTTTCATTCATTTGTACTTCTTACAAGTCACATAATTCACACCAGTATGGCAAATATATTTTGACCCAGTGGCAGCACGGAATGAACGATAGCATTTGTTGAATGCTAATTATCTGCTAGCACTGAGCAAAGCACTAAACATGTATTATCTCAGTTAATTGTATAATTTAGCCCAAGTGATGCTGTTTTGCAACATGTTACTAGAACATGGGACCTAATCATGTGGTGACACAGTATGTCATCTTGGGATGTACAAGCACCACATCATTTGTAAACTTCTAGATTTGCCTCTAGAGAAGCTCTGCTTTTATTATCCTAGTTGCCTGTATCCTGGAGCCCTTCCATTCTCATCAGGACTATCCCACGTATTAGGGTGCACTATCCAGAATTAGTGCAACTCTTTTTAATTTCTGTATAAACGAAGGGCATATACCATGCTACCCATGTTACCTGCTGGAAGTTAATTGGTTGTAGAAGACATGAGAAATGTGAAACTTCCATTAGAAGAAATAGGAATTATCCCTCTCCCCTCTCCCTTCTGTAGGGAAACAGAATTATCCCTCTGTTTCCCCTACTGTCTTCTGCATATCAGTGAGTCTCTGAATCTTCTTTTGATTAGTCAAGTAAAACATTGCCATTTCTAAACTTTCAGCCTTCCTAGTCTTAGCAACTCTCTTAGGTCCCTCATAAGGTAGCTAGCTGCAGTAGGATTAAGAGTAGAAGACCCCAGTCCTTGCCACCTCGTGTAGGGATCTCTTATTTAGATTTATGAGATGACATTAACAGTATGTTGAAGAAGTCTCAAATGACTGGATTCAGATATCAAAGAGACAGTTATATAAACTTATTTACCTCTCCCTTGAATTTTAGAACTAACCTGGGAAATTTGTGCAAATGCTCATTATCAGTTATCTTTTCCTTTCTATACCAATTTGGTCATCTGAATGTTCCACATATGTATAAAAAGTTCTGGCCTTCCATTCCTACTTCTTATAATGTCCCAAACCAATTCATCCTCTTGCCCATCTAGACCTCACCCTCTTCCAGTGTTCCCTGTTTCAGGAACCAACACCACCATCTATCCAGTAAGCAAGCTAGAAATCAAGGAGTCTTCCAACACTCCATCTTTGACCTCTCCATCTCCTTCCAGTCTATCAGTGAGTGACCTCTAAATCTCTCTTGAATCATCTACTTTTCTTCATCTCTGCCTCCACCACGTTATTCCAGTCTGCCATAATTTCTTGCCTATTGCAGTAGTCTCCCATGTGGCCACTGCTGCCGTGCTGGTGCCCCCCGGAACCAGAGTGATCTTTCTGAACAGGGATCACGTCACATTCACTTCTTACCACACTCATAAATACTTCTCTTTTTCTACTGCTCTTAGGACAAAGACATGCCTCCTTAACCTGATTAGCAAAGCCATCATAGTCTGGCCAGTGTTTGCCCCCCAGTTCTGTCTCACAGCATTGTCCCCTCCTGCCTCATTTTATCTGTGGGCTTGTTCTATTTCAGTGCTACCCTGGGCCTTTGCATAGGCTTTTCCTCTCTTGTTCTTCCTTCCCTTTTTGGCTCCTTCCTACACTAAGTTAACATGTGAGTTTTTATAGCTTGTTTTCCTCCACAGCACATATTATAGTTACCGCTTTTCATTTTATTTATTTGTTATAAAATCAGCGAGAGAAGCAAAGCTCTTCTGGTCTACCCATTCACTCATGCATACACTGGGCACTTTCATGCTTCATGTACTAGGCAAGGCACTTAGGATAAATCAGGAACTAAAATACACTCTCTTTGTCTTTATGGCTAGTGGGGGGTCACAGGAATGAATCTGATCAATGTGAATAAATACGAAATTGCAATTGTGGTAAGTACTATGGATGCTAGTCACATGGTGTTAGGAGAATGAAAACTTATAATATGTCTTTGTAGCTTTTACTAAGTATTTGTAGGATGAATCGTCATAGAGCTTAGGGCTTGAAGGGCTTTTGGTTTTTGGTTTTTTGGTTTGTTTTAAAGTTTATTTATTTAGGGGCATCTGGGTGGCTCAGTCTTTTGGGTATCTGATTTCGGCTCAGATCATGATCTTACAGTTCGTAGGTTCGGGCCCTGCATCGGGTTCTGTCCTGACAGCTCAGAGCCTGGAGCCTGCTTCAGATTCTGTGTTTCCCTCTCTTTGCTCCTCCCCAGTCATGCTCTGTCTCTCAAAATAAATAGACTTAAAAAAATTTTTTTTTAACATTTACTTATTTTTGAGAGAGAGGGTGCATGAGAAAGGGACAAAGAGGGAGAGAGAGAATCCCAAACAGGCTCCACGCTGACATGGGGCTTGATCTCACCACTGTGAGATCATGACCTGAGCCAGTATTAAGGGTCAGATGCTTAACCGACTGAGGCCCCCAGGCCCCCCCTTTTTTGTTTTTATTTTAATTCAGTGTAGTTAACATAGTGTTATGTTTCAGGTGTATAATGTAGTGAATCAACAATTCTATACACTACTCAGTGCTGATCATAATAAATGTTCTCTTAATCCCTTTTACCTATTTCACCCGTCCCCCCACTTTCCTCCCCTGTTTGTTCTCTGTAGATAAGAGTCTTTTTTTCTTTTTTTGTCTCTTTTTCTTTGTTAGTTTGTTTTGTTTCTTAAATTCCACATATGAGAAAAATCAGATGGTATTTATCTTTCTCCTGACTGACTTATTTCACTTAGCAGTAACTCTCTAGATCCATCCATATTGTTGCAAATGGCAAGATTTTATTTTTTTCATGGTTGAGTATTATTTCACTGTATGTCTATACCGCATCTTCCTCATCCATTCATCTATCAATGGACAGTTGGGCTGCTTCCATAATTTGGCTATTGTAAATAATGCTGCAGTAAACGTAGGGGTGTGTATATCTTTTCAAAGTAATGTTTTCATATTCTTTGAGTAAGTACCCAGTAGTGCAATTACTGTATCATATGGCAGTTCTGTTTTTAATTTTTTGAGGAACCTCCATTCTGCATATAGTGACTACACGAGTTTCCCTTTCCAACAAGGGAAAGGTGCGTGAGGGTTCCTTTTTCTCCACATCCTCGCCAACACTTGCTATTTCTTACATTTTTTTTAAACCATTCAGGGAGGTGTGAGATGATATCTCATTGTGGTTTTGATTTGTATTCCCCTGATGATGAGTGATGTTGAGCATCTTTTCATGTGTCTGTTGGCCATCTGGATGTCTTCCTTGGAGAAATATTTATTTGTGTCTTCTGCCTATTTCTAAATTGGATTGTGGTTTTTTGGTATTGAGTTGTATTATGTATTTTAAGTTGTTTATGTATTTTGGATACTAATCTTCCATCAGATACGTCATTTGCAAATATCTTCTATTTACTAGGTTGTCTTTTTGTTTTGTGGATTGTTTCTTTTGCTGTGCAGAAGCTTCTTATTTTGATGTAGTCCCAATAGTTTATTTTTTCTTTTATTTCCCTTGCCTCAGAAGACATATCTAGAAAAATGTTGCTTCGGCCAGTGTCAGAAAAATTACTACCTGTGTTCTCAAAAATTTTTATGGTTTCAGGTCTTCAGGACCCACATTTAGGTCTTTAATCCATTTTGACTTTTATTTTTGTGTCTGGTGTAAGAAAGTGGTCCAGTTTCATTCCTTTGTATGTAGCTGTCCAGGTTTCCCAACACCATTTGTTGGAGATATTGAGGGTTTTTTTCTGGTTGGTAGGCTGATTGCTTTGTATTTGGTACCTCAAAGTCTTTTTCTCTCTCCAGTAAAAACTTATGAGGCCATTTAAAGCTTTGACTTCTAGGAATTGATTTGTTTCTTTATATTACCTTGTTAATATTATACCATACCCTGTATGCACTTGCAAAAACATAATTTTTATATCAGTCATATACCTTCAGTCCCTGAACTTATGGGTACAAGGAGACAGTACGGTGTGATGGAAAGGCTGCTAAACTGAGAACCATGGCTTGTTTTCTTTGAGCCTCACTTTACCTATCTGTACATCAGGAAAGTTGGGTTAGTTTTTGCTAAGGTTCCCAAAAGTCCTAACCTGATGTAATTCTAAATATAACTCTTCAGGATGTAGTTGAATCTATATAGGGCTATAACTTATGTAAAATCTCTAGCAGATGTTTCTTAGACTATTTTTCCTTCTTCTCTGTTCTTCTGTTGAGTGCAAGGGTATTATTGGAATGGAAGATCTCAGGTAATAAGAATTTGTGGGGGAATGTTGATTGTTTTGTTAAATTTGGGGACCTGAAATAAATTAAGTACTGGTAATATATATAGATATATCTATATCTATCTATCTATAGATATATATCTATAGATACATCTATAGATATATATATATCGCTTTTTACAAATCTTATCAATTCTTTTCCCAATACCAAAAGCCAAGTCTTAAGAAAATGTATATTCTCTACCTTTTACATATTAGTGGTCATATTTATAGTATGTTATTATTTAGAGGCTTTGGTGCATTGAAACACAAAACATATCCTTAAATGCATGACAGTGTAGTAGTACCACATATTTTTAAGTAATTTCTTGTAGAAATATTCTCATTTCCTGGCCATTAATGAGACTTTGAGGATTGAATAGCCTTTTACCTACTTGGTAATGTGTTCCTTAACTGTTTCTAACTCCTATGAAAAACCTTGTGACTGTGAACTATGAAAAGACTAGCAGATTTGAAAAATCCTGTAGTGTCAGATGTTGCTTGTGAGTATATATATTCCCCCAAATTAATGTTTGAGAAATTATTTTTCTGTCTTCCTTTTTCCTCTTTCAGTAATGCTATAAAACATCAAATTTTAAAACAATGGTAAAAACTATTTTGTAGGTTTTTAAAGCAAGCAAAGGAGACATTTAAAAGCACTGAAAATTACAACTGTATGTAAAAAACATTTAACAAGGAGGTTTGGGGTAATTTGCTGTCATATTACAAGAGCTAAATATTTTGCATATAAAACATTTTCAGTATTATCTTTTTACATCAGATGCATAAGATTTCCCTTTGTACAATTGATGTGTTTTATAAATCATTTAAAGATATTAGCGTTTTATTATTTTGTGTATTTTTGTTAACAGTATTCATTTTCTTTAATAACCTGATTCGGCAACTAGCCATTTAACGTTATTGTCTGCAATTCAAGTTTTGTTAATATTTGAGATACTAATTACATCAGCATAGCACATGCATGCTGTGTGGTAGTCTTTTGTCTCAAAAACAATGAACATACAGTTTTGTGAAGAGGTTTGTTTCCCAGGCCTGCTAAAAAAGGCCACAAGACAAAAACTGAAGGCCAGTATCACTTTTTGAAGCACACTTTTGTTTTTATTTGATGTAAATCTGCACAATTGAAAATGAAACATTAAAGAGTATATTGGTGAAAAATATAATAGTTAATTTTTATTTTTTATGTCATCTTATCTAAGAAAAAAATCACAAGTGATGAAATAGCAAAGTAGCAGAACCGTTATATTATGAGGTCCAGATTATGTCATTGTGAGCTGCACATTTCACATGCCTAATTTCTGAGCCACTGGTGATCATATATTGAATTCTTGTTAAAGGTCTTCAAATATTTATCAGAAACTAGAGTCTTTGCTACGCATTTCAAGAAGCTATACAGTAAAAATAAATAAATAAGTAAGCAAAAAAAAAAACGCAGTATAAATGCCAGCCAATTTAAGATAGCCCCCAAAAAACAATGCTGTGGCATTATTAATAAAATCAGCATGTCCGCTTCAACTGCTGTTAATGAAATTCCCAATTGTAAAGTTTTAAGTCCTCAAAATTTGAATCCTGACTAGATAAATCTGTATCTCATTTTAAAGACCATCCATAAGTAGTATTTTTTAAACATTTTGTTAGGAACATTTCCATTCATATAGATATGTTGAAAGTGTAGTACAACTAGCATCTGTATATCCTGGCTTAGATTCAATAATTGTTAATATTTTGTTACATTTGCTTCTTATTCGTACGTGTGTGATTTTTGTTTTAAATCACAGCATAAGAAAATAAGCTGTGGATGTCATGAGCAGTTTGCCCCAGCATGTATCTTATAAGAGTGAGGAAATTCTTCCGTTAGCATTACCATTATGATGCCTAAGAAAAGGAATAAGTTCGTAATATCCTCTAAAATCTCTTCCACATGCAGATCATCAAGTTTATCTCAACAAGTGTCTTTTATTTATTAAAAAGTATTTTTTCTTCAATTGAGAAAAAGATCAGGACTAGCTGGCCTGCTGTGGGGGCAATCTAGAGTTGGAGATTGGGCCCATCACTATCTTATATTTTAAGAATACTTTGTATAGAATCAGACTCTTTAGGTAGGATTTTTATATACTGTCTCATTTGCTCCTGACAAGAACTGTGAGCCAGACAGGTCAGGTACCTTAATTTTACTACTGAAGAAGCACATTTCGAGAGGTTAAGCAATTTATTTGCTGAGTCATGAGGTTATTAAGTAATAGCACCAACTCGGCTACTTTTTTTATTCTACAGTGTGTTTGAGACATAACCCTCCTACGTGAGAGTACCTCGTAAGTCAGAATCATAGTTTCAGATTTGGAATGCATATTAGACACCATTAACTGTTTCTCAGAAGGGGTGCTATTGACGTTTTCGGTGGAACGGGTCTTTATTGTATGACATTTTACCTTGGATTACATGCGGTTTGGCACAGCCTCCCTCCAAGGACCTTGTCCACTATTGTGACAACAAAACTGTCCCTGCACATTTTCAAATGCCCTGGAGGGGAGCAGGATTACCCTGCATTGAGAACCATTTATTGGTATAACTACCTGTTTTAAAGAAAGGAAAAGGAGAATTATCCTTTATTCAGCACCTAGTGGACGACAGGTACCATCCTGCGTGACTCCTATACCTCAGTGCTTTCTTCCGCTCCTTGCTCCAAGTATTATCTCCATTTTACAGATGAAGAGAGTAAATGTCATTGCTTGTACATCTTGCCCAAGTTTACATGGCAGGTAAGTATTGGAAGCCAGGATTCAAACACAGATCTGTGTGATGCCAACTTTCATGAACCTCCCCGTTCCCCCACGATAGAGACCGGGCCCAGTATAACAACTCTTACGTTCCCATCATTTCTATTTTTCCACTTTGAGTATCTTTTTAATGAATAATCAACGAGAAAACAATTTTGGAAAATCGTTTGAAGGTATATGTCGGTCATAGTTTTTAGATACAGTGATTCCCTGAGTTGAATGCTCCATTTTAAATTTAACGCAAATATAATTTTCAAAAATGTCTCTGCAGCGGTTACACAGCTTTGTGAATGTACTTAATGCCACAGAACTGTACACTTCAAAATGGTTAAAACGGTCATGTGTTAGGCATGTTTTACCACAATAAAAAAGAAAATATTTTTAGTGTTGCTAATCCACATGAAAATCTTGACATACTTAAAATTCAAATTCAGAATTTCATTGAAACCATTCTACTCATTTGTGATGCTTCACAGGACTTTTATAATGACTCCTTTGGTTAAGATACATTATTTTTATCTACCTTATGATTTACAGACCTTATTCCAAAACTACACCAGGGGTTTGATTTTCAAGGTAATAAGAACTAAACAAAACTGCGAATTGATTATATGACTAAAACAATGAATACATTTGCGAACTTTGCTTTGAAAGTACTATTTTCTTTCTCTTTAAAGTGGCCATGAATCAGACTGAACATAATCTGACTGTGTCCCAGATTCCATATCCACAAACGTGGCACGTGTTTTATGCAGACAAGTATACGTGCAAAGATGACAATGAGAATTCTCTGGCAGAAGATATCCCATTTGAAATGATGTTACTAAACCCAGATGCCGAAGGGAATCCATTTGATCATTTTAGTGCTGGAGAATCTGGTAAGAATATATACTCAAATGTATGTTCTAAGTATAGAAAAAGATTGATGCACAAATATCTTCATGTTGTGTTTTTAGAATATTAAAACTTAAAAGCAACTTAAGTGTGTAGTAGTAGGCAGATGGTAAATGAATCCTTTAATAGCATTTTAATAGCTATACTATTAACTTAAAGAAGCAGAACACTAAATTTTATATTTTACGATTTCAAGTATGTTACAAAATGCACAGAATGAAGCAGAGAGAAGTACAGAAATATTAACAGAATGTTTCTATGTTTTGGGTGGTAGTATTATGGCTGATTTTTAGTCTTCTCTATACATTCTAAACCTTTTTTGTTCTTATGATAACATAGCATTATTTTTATAAACAGAAAAATGTTAATAAATTGAGCAATCTAAATTGGAAAACCAATTTTTAAGTGAGATAGAAACTGACCTACTTTTCCCAACTTGTTTAAACAGATTAGGGATTATCTTCATAGGAGCTTGCAACCATTTTAAGAGTGATCAAAGTTTATAATGTTTTCCAAAATCAGAATTTATATGCCCATAAAATATGGGCATATAAAATATGCCATCAAAATTTTAGGTCATGGGGCGCCTGGGTGGCTCAGTCAGTTAAATGTCCGACTTCGGCTTAAGTCATGATCTCACGGTTTGTGGGTTCGAGCCCCTTGTCGGGCTCTGTGCTGACAGCTCAGAGCCTGGAGCCTGCTTCGGATTCTGTCTCCCTCTCTCTGCTTCTTCCCCATTCATGCTCTGTCTCTCTCTGTCTCTCAAAAAGAAACTTAAAAGGTTAAAAAAAAATTTTTTTTTAATTTTTGGTTGTGTATTGCTCTATGGAAGTAAGATTCCTAGCCCAAACAGAAATGAATGAATTCTTGTGATTAATGATAGACATGCTATGAAGTATTCCAGCAGACTTGTAAATCAGCGTGTCAGAATGAAGACTAAGATCTGTAGACTGTCTATCAAAGAAGGATTAGGAGTTTACTTCTTACTGAGTTCATTACCCATTTGGAAGAATCAGTCTGCTTAGAGAAAAATTTCAATCCCATTAAATCTCACTGACCATCATGGTGAGTGGGTGTAGGAAGAACAGGAATTGAGGCTACATTAGATTAAACCGGTTGTTTAGTTCAAAGTGTAAATTGTCACAGCTAGAAATGTAACTCGAGGAGCATGTGTTATGGGCAGTAGGTCACCAGTAACTTAACATGTGGAAAGATGAATTTTTTAAACTATCTTTTAGTCTAAAAACAATGTTTACATAGTGACAGAGTGCCAGACATTTTTAAATAGTTAAAAAGTTCTTTCTGTGAAGGAAATGACATAAGGGTAAGCCACTCAAGTTGTTTTTGAATGAAGATGAACTTAAAAGTTAAATTTTACTTAATAGTGCTTTGGAGCAGTATGGATCATTATTGGAAGTTAATTTAGTCCTACTGTTTCTTTTATCTTTATAACATTTTCTGTATTGGGAAACGCATTGATGAAATCCAGGTCTACTGATAGCATTGGATGGACAGTTGGATTAAATTGCTTGTATGGTCCCTTTTAACCATAAGTCTTCACTATTTCCTATGACACTAATTTTTAGGACTGGTAAAGGCTCAGAGAGAAGTAATGCTCTGCTGTGGTCCCTGAATGTGCAAACCCTACAGACTGAAGCGGAGTTCAAATCTAATAGCCCTTTCCCCTCCTGCCCTTCCAGCAATATGGCTTCAGTTCAAGAGGTGGTTTTATTTATTGTGTGGATCCATGAGACTCTGCTACATCCTGATATGCTTTTTTTTTTTGGCTTCCTTACCCAGACTCCCATTTTTGGTGTCTTTCCTCATTCCTAATTAGACTTCTGAACATTGACTATAGGCCATAGAATGATCACGTTTGTGGCCTGTGCCACTGAACATCAGTCATACTTGCCCTGGCTCACCCTGAACCCTGCCTACATCTTCCATTGTTTTTCCCAGCATCCTGAATTATGGCTAGCTTTGTCTTTAGTGTTCATACAAACTATTCCGATTCAGCTCTTAGTCCTGACTCCTTCTGACCTACCTTCTCCTATGACTGATTTTGATTTGATGCTTATACTTGTGTCTAAAATCTGTCTTATACTAGAATGGATAAAGTTACATTTAAACAACAGGCAAAATGTCACTATAGTATGTGTTTTCATTAAGCATGGGATTCTGTGCAAGGCTAATCTGTGGGGATTGATTATTAACAAATGCCAGAAATACTCAGAAGTATTCAGATTTGTTATATGGCTGGCTTCATTCCTAGGGATCACATCATTTTATTGATTAAAATGCCTAGGAGCCTTAAAATATGATTAATTCCACATTGCCATGAGATGTGATGGTTTACATCGAAGTCTAAATCAGTGGTTCTCAACCCATCACTGTGCATCTGGAGAGCTTTAGAAAATATATAAATGTCCACCCTCTGAGACTCCAATAGATTGGCTTTTGGAGTGGAAGCCAGGCAACTATAGTTTGTCAGAGCTTCACGTTGACTCTAATGTACAGAACCAGTGATCTAAAAGTCCATATTCCACATTGTTTTGGTATTGTATTGGTTTTACAGTACAGTCTTGAGAGGGATTCTTCCTACAGTATAGGAAGCCTCAAGGTATGGAATTTATTTCCAGGGAGTAATCCCCAGTTAGTTCATCTTAGAAACTTCTTCTCATTTGTCTTTCTTTCCTGAGTAGGGAAAATTGATTTGCTATGGTTTTTACTGAGAATTGACTACTAAGCTGTATGTCTGAGGGGTTTGAATTACATAACCTGGTGCGGATAGCTGCAATCAATGCTACGCATTATTCTGGTTAGATTTTATCATTTGTTTTCTTTCAAACCAATTATGTGTTTTGTGTCTATCAAACTTCGGTTAAGCTCCTATTTCACAGATTGGTCTAGGTTAAAAAAAAAAAAAAACCATTAAGGCAAGTATGATGCCACTTGACAAAACACTACATAGGAATATTATGCTTTAAGGTAGAATAAAGTAAAACTGCTTCTTAAAAAAATTAGAATTTTTGTTAAAAAATCAGCACTGTATTTGTGTTCTTGTTAGAGACGAACAGATGTACTTAGACTCCTGAGAGTTAAAGCATTATCATCTGAAGTAGACTGGTTTTCATCGCAATAATATTATAATATTATTCTCTGTTACGTCTGCCATCTCACTGTTTTTTCAAGATTCCAGATACGAGCTCTGGTAACATGTTGGCATGCTTTGGGTTTAAAGTAACAGAAAACTCGAATGCAGGTGGTACAGACAATGAATGAATTATCAGGCAGAAATTAATTATCTTACATAACAAGAATTGAGGCTTCCTCATGGTGGTTTAGTCAGCGTGTCTGTATCCTCCTGTCTTCTGACTGTCCGCGTTGTCCGTAGGCTAGCTCCCTCGTGTTCAGAGTTAACTGCGGTTCACTGTGTGGGCATCGCATCTAGATAACGGCAAAATTCAGTATGTCTTTTGAGAGCAAGGACACCTTCCTCAGAGGCTCCCTCGTCGCACTTCCCTGGGCAGAACGGGGTCACATGCCTTTGCTCTACAGCATCCTAAGAGAAATGTAAGTGAAGGTGTCAAAGAGGGTAGACCGACGTGTCAGAGTAAAGGGTTAGGCTTCCCTCTTACTGGCAGGAATGTTGGAATTTCTGTGATCAGTTGAGACTGATCCAGATCCGTCTTGAAACACTTCAGGGTGGTGTGGACACCGGGGCTCTGAGGCTGCAAGCGGAGCGGGCAGGCGGGAGTGGGCCAGTGCCACGGCCATGGCCGGTGACTCTCCCTTTGTCTTACCCTCTTTCCTCTCATCTCCCGTCCTTCAGCCGGAGCTGAGTTTTTCGAAGCTGTGCTGTAAGTTTTCTTCCTGCTGAATTTGGCCAGCGCTTCTTGCCGTGCAGTTTGCCTTAAAACCCACACATTTTGTCATAACGCATGTGTTTGCCGCCTGCTGCATACTCATTTGATGGCACTTTTCTTTTTCCGTATCTAGGTGAGAGTTAGTGCCTGTTTTAGGATTAGAATCTAATCTCACGGTGAACAGATACAGACTGCTTTCTTGTGATGGATGGTGGCAAAATAAAAATTGATCACTGAGGAGAAAAAAAAACACTTTTTTTTTTCGAGAGCAACTTTATTTAAAAGAACAGTGAGTGCAGAGTCAGCATTTTATCTTTAGACTGTCTTGTGGACAGGGTCAAGGTAAGAATAATTTATGCAAAACTGAATGAACAAAGTACAGGGCACAGGTGTCCTGAGCTAGTTCAAGTTATTTAATATATTACCTGAATGAAATAATTTACTAGTTACAATGTTAGCTTTTCTGGAAGGTACATTTAATCTTGAATAATCCTAAAACATTTTTTTGCTACTGACATGCTTTCAAAAGTATCCTCCTCCGGTATTATTATTCTGTTTACTCAGTACATAGTCTGAGGATTTTCTTTTCATGGTAGATTTGTAACCTAATGGAGTCTGAAACTTTATCTTGTAATGGGTATTCTGTAAAGCATTATAAATAAGTAGAATGAAAGAATGCCATAATTAAGTCTTCATACTAAGGAGGAAAAATAACGAAGATTCGAAAGGTAGACTAGCATAAAGAATTTTACTGACCCAGTGATAATATGTTTAGCGTATTTTCTGTCTTGTTCCATCACTATAACAATTCTGGGCTTATTGTTCCATTATTTCTAAAGCTGGAATACTTTTCTATGTAAGGAGTTTAAAAAGAAATTATGCCTCTTCAGTTATTTGATCTTCTCTTCCTGAAGTCTAAACATGCTTTTTCACCTGGAGGAGAGAAATGAACTAGCAACGTTTATATATGTAGAGCAGGAGAGACACCCAGTGGCTGAAATACTTACCTTTTTTTTTTTTTTTTTTTTTCCTCCTGACCATGCCAAAAACATGATTGAGATCGAACGTTTATTGACTGTTTTTCCTACTATTTGCATCTTCTGGATTGCTTTTTCAAAAAGAATACTCCTTTCTCTGCCTGTTGATTGGAGTTTACCTCAAAGGGGAAGCTAAAGCAGAGTCGGTCTTCGTGATCGATAGAGGTGATTGCGGTTTAGACTGTCCCCAGGCTCAGGAGAGGCAGCTCTGCTCACAGCCACCGTCACTAAGCGCCAGTGTTGTTTAGACACAATATGATATAAAATCATAGTATTATAGACTAGCTAGCCCTCTGGTTTATGATAAATTTTTTCCAAATTTTCTGAAAAATAATACAGCTCAAAGATTCCAGGTACTGCAGAAAAAGGGGTATTTCTCTTGTGGCTGCATAAAGACTGTACTGGCAAGCTGCTAGTAGGAACTAGAGCCTGCTTAATGACTGGCACCGTTTTTAATATAAAGTCTGTTCACTTACTTGGTTCTTGTCGTTACCAAGCAGCTCCCTTTGCTCTTTGGAAATTTCTGCTTACTCAAAATATTTCTTTCACTGTGACCTCATTCGACTTCTTTGGTCTGTCCCAACATTAGCTCCTTTCAACTCCAGTGTCTATTGCCTGATTCTTTTCATGTTTTGTGATTTGATTTCCTGAGAGAATATGATTAGCCTAACTTACCTTGGAGAACCAAATTAGACTGGTGGCCAGTGGCTTGTCTCACCAGTGGCTCGTCTTTGGATTGCTGGCCATCTGGTCAGGTGTTAAACAGTTTTAAGTCAACTGTAGACTGGAGGCTTCTGGTCTCCATAGGATTTCCTTTTTGACAAGAGCTGAAGACAGTTGACTTCAGAAGGGGGCTCTGGTCATAACAGGTATTTTGAAACTCTCTCCAACTGAAAATGTAAGGTAATGGTACATTTCACAGTTGTGTTTCTGCATCAGAATCACCTGATGGGCTTATTAAAACACAGCTTGCTGGTCCCCTCTCCCACAATTTCTGATACAGCAGATCTGGGATGAGGCCCAAGCATGTGCATTTCTAACAAGTACCCTACTGCTGCTGCTGGCCCAGGGATCACACTTTGAGAGCCATTGTCAGGGTATATTAAAGTGTTGTTGACTGAATCTGGTCCTAACTTTCATATGGAAGTAATCCACTTTGGGGGTAAAAAGTATGTCTCACAATGCTGAAATCCTTGTTTTTATGGTTTCCTAACAAAACTGTGATCTTACAGTTAGTCTTCGGGCTTATCCCCCGGCCGCTATGCTTTTTTATATAATTGACTTTACCTGCTTTTAGTTTAATCTGCCTTCTTATGTTTAAATCTTTATCCCACAGTAAAAAAATTGTTTTAAGTTTCAATAATTTCCCTTTTTTTTTTCCTTACAAAAGTGAATGCTATGACTCCAGTGAAAAAAGTTTTAGAAATATATTGGCAGGAAGATTTGAAAGCAGCCCTGCACTGTAAGTGGCTTTGTTTGACTGAAGCAAGCTCCTTTCTTCTCTCCACAGGGCTACATGAGTTCTTCTTCCTCCTAGTCCTTGTGTACTTTGTGATTGCCTGCATTTATGCTCAGTCATTGTGGCAGGCTATTAAGAAAGGAGGACCCATGCACATGATTTTAAAGGTCCTGACAACTGCATTGCTGTTACAAGCTGCTTCGGCTTTAGCTAATTACATTCATTTTTCCAGGTAACTCCAAACCACTAAAACTGTGTTCATCATTATGTCTAATTAATCCTAATTAGTTCACCAAAATTATGCCTGCTTTGATTACGAATAATCTTTTCACATTTGTAATTTACACTAATACTCTTCTCTTCAATTCCTCAGTTACTCCAAAGATGGACTAGGGATACCTTTTATGGGAAGTTTGGCAGAATGTGAGTATCTTTCTGAGATTCATTTTTTAAAACATAAACTTGCTATCTGTTTATTGTTTGTTTTCCTTTTTTGTACATTGTTTTTTGTCATAATACAATTTTTCTATCCAAGGTTGGTTAGAATTCAGCTCAACTGAAAACAGGGTTACAGATTCAGTTCCCATGTGTCCTGTTTAACTTCTTTTCAATTATCAGTCATGTGCATCGTTCTTCATTGTTTTTGGAGCATATTTATATGCATTCTCTCACTTTAAGTAAAAACTCACTGAAGTAGATACAATTATCCCTATTTTGCACATAAAGAATCTGGGCTCGTTGACAGGAAGTACATTTCCAAATGTCAGCAGCTTTTGAGCGGTAAAGACAAAACTCAGACCCAAGTTTTCTGATCCCAGAGCTGACATTTGTAGTCCTATTTTTAACCCTTTTTTGACTCTTTTTCTATTTCTGACCCAGAGCCATAGAGTACACCTATAAGTGAACTGACCTCACATCTCGTTCTTTTATTTGTATGAGGAACTTTCATGAACTAATTTTTCAATTAAGCATGATGGGAAAAATAGTCAAGATTTGCTCTAAAAAAGCAGCTTCTGAATATGAAACCATTCTAGGATTTACTTTTAAATATTTCCATAGTTCTGGTCTCCTCTCTCTTTAATAGGGTAGCTTATGGTAATCTCTGTAATCATCTGAAGACCCATTTATCCTCATCTTGCTGCCAGTCTTAAGATTTTAAACCTTCTAGAACCTGTTTTCCTAGTGAAGAGAATGTGTGCTGGTCACCTCCTGGCCACGAAAAAGAGTTGCTTCTTTTTGAACGTTATTGAGAACTCTGGTTTCTCTTGCTCTTGTCCCTTAGGCGACTTAGGATGTTTAACAGAACCGTAGAATTTTAAATCTGAACAGAACCTTAGAAATAATTTAGCTTATGCATTTTAGAGAGGTAAAACACACAAAAGCCCATCACGGGCAAGCTATTACCAAAATCAAGGACTTTTGGATTTTTGTGAGTGTCTGCTATATACAAAACACTTTTTTTTTTTTTTTTTTTTTTTTTTTTTTGCTGTCTGGCATCTTCACTGTAGGTTTAAAAGCAAAAGGTTTTTTTGTGTGTGTGTTTTTAATTACAATAAATCAGCGTTGCTAAATTTTGGTGTTCTGACAACAAGTTTGGTTTAATGATTAAATGTCAAGATTTTTAATAAAATCACACAGAATGGGATTTTTGTGTGATCTGCTTTTTTTTATCTATAGTTATTTTTCAGAAACAGATAAGCAGTGTTCTACAACTATGCTTACAGTTATGGTATTCTATCAATATGTGTATTACTTAGTATACAGAGAAATGAGCCGGAACATCAGGGATCCCCCCCCCCCCCCCGGTATTTGTTTTTGCTAATTAGCAATTTATGCAGGAATATTTCTTTGGCTGGCTTCCTTAAGTAACTGAATATGTTTTGTGAGATGTTTAATAAAAGTATTTGGCATCACTGTCACTTGAAATCCGTGGTGAAAGAAAACTGCTTGATCTGAAAGGTCATGGCATTTTGTACCATTCAAACGCCATGATAGTTCATTGTCAGAACTCACTATTACAAGTATATGAGCATAAATGTAGAGTCTTCAGTTTTAATTTAAGAGGGCAGAACAGTGGTCATTATATATCTGAAGAGGTGTATCATGAATAGGTTTTCAGCTTATAAGTTGCTAATATGTTATACCACAGCTAGTTTTATCCATTTCTACAAGAATATCTTTGTATGAAAGAAATAAAAGCTGTAAACATCCAAGGTATGGATGGCAATTTGAAGAAAGTTTCACTTTGTTAAATTCTGATCACGTTTGTGCCAAAGTCCGTATCAAAATATACTATGATGAGAAAGTGATCATCTTTTTTTTTAAATCAATAAATACCAGCTTCCAAAATAAAAATGCATGGAACTTGGAGTATTTGGAGATTGTTGTTTTCTTGAAGCTGGAACCGGATGTGGGTGGTCTCCTTGCTACTTGTTTAAAGTAGCAGCCTTTCCCTGCAGTGTACGTGGTGGCCGCCTGGTGGCATATCACACCAGGGCACGGATCATTTCGTTCCGTTTGTCTTCCGGACTCAACATCACCGAATGCTACAGCAGCCGTGCATTTTGTTGTCATGGCTATTTCTTGCTAACAGTTTGAGAAAATAAGTTCACACTATGTAGTTCAGCCATCAAAAAAAAAAAAAAATTAACAACCTGGAACTGAAGACACTAGTATGCCCCACGTTGCAGAAATTACATTTAAAATGTGTTTATTTTAATAAGCAGTAAGTTACAGAGAACAGTATTATGTAGTTAGAAAAATTAAGAAAAATGGGAAACACAAAGATTTAAAGTTAGTCTTTTTTTTAATATGAAATTTATTAAAAAAAAAAAGAAATTTATTGTCAAATTGGTTTCCATACAACACCCAGTGCTCATCCCAAAGTTAGTCTTAATAGAGATGTATAGAGAGAGAGAGAGAAAGAATATTGCCGTTAATAAGAACTTAAAGGCAAAATTTTAATTGTTAGAGTTCGACATGGATATCTCTAATTATTGAATTTTATCAACTTATCTTTGAAAATGCCTATCTTTTTGTGTTTAAAAAATAATTGCTTTATATTCTCAATACAAAAAAGACCAGATCCTTGTGTTATGAAGACTTGGTTGACTTTGGTTTTCATTTCCCATTTAGTTTTTGACATTGCTTCCCAAATTCAAATGTTATACCTGCTTCTGAGTCTGTGTATGGGTTGGACAATAGTGAGGATGAAGAAGTCTCAAAGCAGACCTCTCCAGTGGGATTCTACTCCTGCATCCACTGGCATTGCTGTATTCATTGTCATTACGCAGGTGAGGATTGATCCTCAGTGTTTGTCCTTTGCAATATGCAGAAATGCAAATGTGAATATGTCTCATTTCAAAGGTAAAACTTGGGACCCATGAGCAATTTGTCACTTTAAAGTCTTTTCATCTTCTGAGTGCTAGTATAGATTGCAGAATGTAATTGTAATTTATCTGAATTTGAGATTTCTCTCAGCTTATTCAAGTGCAGAATGCTTACTATTAGGTTAGATTCTCATTTCCTACTTAATAGCTTTCTTTTATATTTTCTAACACACATAGTAAGTATTCAACATTTTAAATGAGTGAATCAGTGAATCTGAGATTCATCCATAGGCATGGATCTTTAGGTCCAGTTCTGCTACTTTATACATGAAACAATTCAAGTGAATATCTGAGATTAATGAAAAAGCAATTTACAGAATGAGAAAGAATGGGATCTAGTTTTTGAGAACAAATGCAAAAACAAATATAGTCCTCTTAGCCCTTTTTTTGTTTGTTTTCTCTTATTCTCAGATCTCAATATGCTTATATGCAATGGATTTTATAAAAATTACAAAGAAAGGTATAAATAAAAATTTATACTGAGTTCGTGACCACCATTAGCTATAGATGAAAATGAAATTTACATCTGGGCTCTGCAGAGGACATTATAGTCTAAGTTTTAATGCATTAAATAAATTGAAAATTTCATTAATGAAGGATAAGACCTGTGCTTTATTCATCTTTATACTCATAGTATTTATTTAGTATAGGTGTTGAGTGAAATACGTGTATTGAATTTCATGATTGATTTAGAAAGAGACCATATGACAGGTGGTAATATTTATAAAGGAAATAATGCCTTTCTCAGGTATTAGATGGAAAGGCTAATGACAACTGAATTAGAAATGATCAGTATAAGGGCAAGATTCTACCAAGTTAATGTTTTTGATCTAGGGCTTATGGAGACTAGTGTTCATATCAGACTAAATTCTCATTTCTCAATAAATAGCTTTTTTAAAAACTGAATTTTCATGATTTCCTTATAATGTTAATCCATTATCATAGACAAATAGGAATTGAGAACTGAGATTATGACACTTCTCTAGAGTTTATGTCAGCGTTTATGACGAATACATGACACATGGCCCTGGTCCTCAACCAGCCAGACAAGGAAGGTGAATGAGACTACATAAGTACAAATACACATGTATATTCCACAAGTCACACGCTAGTATACATACCTGAAACTGTGGGGTTTGAAGATGTAAAAATGCGAATCATGGGAAATAATAGTTCTTTTTTGTTGGTTTTCTTTGGGGTTAATTAACAAATAGAAATTGTACATTTTTAAGACATACAACTTGATGTTTTGATATATGTATGCATTTTGAAATGATCACCAAAATCAGGCTAGTTAACATATCTATCACCTCACATAGATACCAGGAGATAGTAGTTTACAATAGGACTTCTTTTTGTACAAGTTAAGTTTAGAAATGCAGGTTAGGGAATCATATGGGTATAGTAATTTGGTGGAGTGAAGAAATAACACTTCAGTCATGGAGAGCACATCTTCACCCTAAGAAGGAAATGTAGGTGTGGGGGATGACAGAGAAATTCAGCTGTCAAGCGTGGAAACAGGAAGATTTCAGAATGAGAAGAGGAAGGGGTTTCTGACAAACCCCATAAAGTCTAAGAATTGGATTTAATAACTGAGTTTTGATCTAAATTCTTTGGAAGCCACTGAAGACCACTCTAAGGGCCGAGCTGGCAAATGAAAGAAACACGGGGGACCCCTGACATGTGTGATGGCAAAAATATTATAATAGCTTGTGATCAGTGTTTAGAAAAGATGGAGGGAAAGTGATTTCTACCAAAGAGCAAAACACAGAACAGCTAATGAGGAACTTGGTGAGTTTTTTTTTTACTGTAACAGTAACCATACGGGAGGAAAAAAGTCAACAAACAAATGGATAAGTAACGATGCTGGTCATCTGAGAATAGCCTGGCTGCTTCTAGTGAATAAAAAAAATGTACCCTCCTTTACCCTGAGAGGTTACATCTGAAATCAACAGCTCCGACTCGTTCACTTCTGGATTACAGAAGATACTGACATATTTCAAAGTCACCCTGATACAATGGGCTTGAATACAGGGCAGTTTGATTCTTCATATGGTGTGGAAGGAAGAAAAATTTAGAAGAAAGTTCAGATTTCTACTCTTAACCTTTTCAACTTATTTTCCTCCTTAAAGATATCTTGTATCGGGGTAACATTCACATTTTTTATTTTCTGTATGTTGGTCTCATTCAATAAAAATCCCTTTCCTCTGCTGTAGGGTAGGGTATCAGGGGGGTAAAGTCTGTGCTGGGTGTCTGTGTTTTATTAACAACCTTTATGGTGTGATAAGTCTTAGAACCTCTTAGGAATATTTATATATGCTTTAAGGAGGTGTTTAAAAAGCAAGTACTCTACTTAAAAGTAGACATGATTTTTTTTTCTCTCTCTAAATGTAATCTTGTATTTTGCAGAGTATTTTGCTACTTTGGGAACAGTTTGAAGATACCAGTCCTCACAGCTACCATTCACATCACAACTTAGCAGGGATCTTGCTAATCATTTTAAGAATTTGCCTAGCATTGTCATTAGGCTGTGGACTCTACCAGATCATCACAGTGGAGAGAAGCACGCTGAAAAGGGAGTTTTACATCACATTTGCCAAGGTATGGGTTTGGGTAGAAAATGGCTTCTTGTGATTATCAGCTTTGTTCTACTTTTTGGGGGAAGTTAAGCAACCCCATGCTAATATTGGTTAAGCTTGTATTCTGTGCCAAAGCACTGAGATACGCCCTTTATGTGCCCCAGCTCATCTAATCTTCACAACCTGTGAGATGTAGGTATTATCCCATTTTACAGAACCCTTGCGATAGTAGTTTCCATGTCATCTTAGGTCAGTTTGCCTATGTCATAATTTCTTTGTCAATAGGAATTCTACACTCTTTTTCCGTATCAGAGTTTTTTAAAAATTACATTAGAATACAGCTTACATTTCTCAAAAAACAGTTATTAATTATGAACTGTTCACATGCAGAGTTATGCAGTCTTTTCTAACAAGCCATAAGGAGCTCTCAGCATAAGCAGATGAAGCAGGAGCCTGGGGACATAGTATGTTTCAGCCATTTCACTGCCTCCCAAGGAGGTCATGTTTACTTTATTACTTCTTCTGTGTCCCTTACCCTCGTGGGATCTAAAAGCAAATTTGAATTTTTTTTTCTCTACCCGTTTAACAAAGGAAAAGATGAGAGAAGTTGGGGCAGCAACGCTGCAGGAGTCTACCTCCTAGAGAGTTCTGTTTTTCGGTCAGATTGAGAGAATCCGTACACCTTCCTCTTGGCAACCCAGAACGGTATTCGGATAAGCCGTTTAGTCTGCCCACCCGAGTCCACAGGGCTCAGCGTCCATTCCGAGGTGGCTGTGGAAGTAGGGCCAAATTCCTCATTCCCAGTGTTCAGCATCTTAAAGCTGCTGTTGCAGCCGCAGGAACCCATGGCAGCTTTCTGAGTGCCAAACGGGCAAAAAAACACGTCACTTTGCTTTTGAATTTGTTGGGGCGCCTGGGTGGCTCAGTCGGTTAAGCGTCCGACTTCAGCTCAGGTCACGATCTCGCGGTCCGTGAGTTCGAGCCCCGCGTCAGGCTCTGGGCTGATGGCTCAGAGCCTGGAGCCTGCTTCCGATTCTGTGTCTTCCTCTCTCTCTGCCCCTCCCCCGTTCATGCTCTCTCTCTGTCTCAAAAATAAGTAAACGTTAAAAAAATTAAAAAAAAAAAAAAAAAAAAAAAAAATGAATTTGTCACAGGGATGGATGGGTTTGCGTATTGTTTGAAAAGTTAATATATGTTTAAGGGGGTTTAAAACTAAATTTCCTCTTTCATTCTATATTTAAGATAGTAACAAACTTTTTCTTAAAAAAATTTTATATGTTTTAATTTAACTTTTTGAATGGGTTCAAACATCTGAAAGTGTTTAAAGAGCAGTGTTTTTTTTTTTTACCTCTCATCCATCTATCCAGTTATTATCTCCTCCTATAATCACTGCTATCAATTCCTGACTTACCCTCCTAGAGAACTTTAAACATGTATGTATTCCTGTGTATTTCCCTCCGTATTTACACGAACAGTAGTATACTAAACACCTTTTTTTACATCTTGTTTTTTCCCTTCTCTTCAGTATACCAGGCATCTCAACAGCTCCTATTATTAACTTACTGTTTCACTTAACATTTAATTTTGGAAGATAGAATACATTGCCGTGGTTCTAGGAAAAATAGAAAAAGATGCTTGAAAAGTATAATGTTAAAAAGTTTCCCATCCTTCCTTGCCCAGTTCCGCTGTCCTGCGTACTAGCTCACAAATGGGCAAGCACTGTCAGTGCTTTGGCATTCTTACAGAATCTCTTCCTGTATCTACATGCGAATGCGAATACAGTCTTACTTTTTTCCTTTTACAGAAATAGTACACGTTTGTACTTTGCTTTTCTCAATGTTTGATGTTGCTTATATTCATGTATTTTCATGGTTAAATATATAACATAGTGTACAGTATTAAGCATATTAAAATGTGTACATATAAGAGATGTACAAATACAAAATTTTAAATACCCACGTGATTAGAAACAAAATGTTATCCTAGCAGCATCAAATTTATTTTTTATATTTAGAGTAGCAAGCTCTACTCTGAAGATCAATTGAGGTCAATCAGGACCTCCTAAATATGCTAGTAATGTTACTCTGAAAATAAAGATACAGCTGCATGCATTTGACTTACTTCTCATTTGTTTCAGGGCTGTATCTTGTGGTTTTTATGCCATCCAGGTCTCGCATGTATTTCTGTCGTTTTTAGTGACTACCAAAGAGATAAGGTAAGTAAAACACATGATCACAATGGTTTTTTATAGTGTTTATTGGGAAATTATGAAAGGTGAAAAGGCCTATTTTTTTCCATTTAGAGGTTTTTCTGAGCTTTTTATGTATTTTATTTTATTTTTAATATTTTTAAGCTCTATTTTATTTTTGAGAGAGACAGAGTGCAAGCAGGGGAGAGGCAGAGAGGGAGACACAGAATCCAAAGCAGGCTCCAGGCTCTGAGCTGGATGGGACTCTCAGCACAGAGTCCCGTGTGGGGCTCAAACCCATGAACCACAAGCTCATGACCGGAGCCGAAGTTGGACACTTAACCCACTGAGCCACCCAGGTGCCACATTGAGCTCTTTAAAATAAAGCTTTGAAACAAAATATTGAACTGGCAAGTATATAAATTAGAACTTTAAGTGTAAAAGAAAAATGTTTAATTTAGTTAATAAAAAATGATGAAAACAGCTTTTGTTGTTAATTTTAATCTATTTCATAATACTATTTTATAAATGAGGCGATTCATAATCCGTCGTTGTTAGGAAAAATTGATCAAGATGTTTTACAACATAGTGGAAAAATCAAAATAGATTTATAAAATCAGTCTAGTTGCTTTAACAGACTGCAGACTGCAATGCCACACTCAAGTGTGCCACCATTTTCATTGTTCTGAAACCCACCTTCTTAGGTAAACGACTCCATCATTTCAAAGTGTTCTGCCGGGTACCTTTTACAAGCAATGCAGTCTGTGCTTGAACACATGGATGTTTCTTAAACCTGAGGTGTTTACAAGGGGTAAATAGATAGGAAGGTAGTCTACAAAAATAAAGAAGCAACTTGAGAATTTCTGAAAGAGCTTTTAGAGTACTCTTCAAGATTCAGGTCCCTACCTGAATCATGCTTTATTCTCATTACTAGATTATCCAGGAAGCTGATTTTTCGGATCTCTTCCTGTGGTGTGTGCACCCTGAGGAGAGAATGGGTTAGCAAATTGAGTGTGTTTATAAACTGTTAAATAAGTTTTGCCTTGAACAGTTACAGTTCTGAACATTGGTCATATTTTCCTACTGAAAATTTATTTGATAAAATGTACCCATGTTAAAGATGGAGGAGTAGTTTATGTGTGTATATATATATGTGGATGTATGTAAATATAAAGTACATGGGTTCATGATAACTTGAATGTAATTTGTCTGTTGCTGCATGCAGTAAATGCATTCCCTTTCTTTTCAGGTTATTACAATAGGTGTTATCCTTTGCCAGTCCGTTTCCATGGTTATTCTCTACAGACTCTTTCTGTCCCACAGTCTATACTGGGAAGTCTCTTCACTTTCTTCAGTAACACTACCACTGACCATATCATCTGGACACAAAAGTCGGCCTCACTTCTGATACTTGATTTTCTTTAAAGGAAAAGTGAATTGATTTGAGAGTGCAATAAGGATCCAAATGCAGTGACTTTTCTTTCATACTTGTGGTATGGAAAATTGAACAAAGAAGGCCGAGCATGTTATTTATACAACTGCATTGAAGCAGTATCAAACTGAAAAAAGGTAATAAATGTTTTGAAATATGCTTAATAAACTTTGAAGAAAGAGTGTTGTTACAAGGTGATTTATGCAATTTCTCTGTGGAAATTAAGATGAAAAAGAATTATATGATATTTTGGTAAGAGATTCACCACTTACAATGCCTCGTCTCATATCAATAGTTAACTCAGGTTTGATAGTCTTGTGAAAAGTAATCAGTTAAATGATTACTTGCTTATACATATCTAACTCCAGTTACAAAGTCAGTGTAATACACTGATTTAAAACTGCTTCTTTTTATGCTTTGAGGAAAATGCATTTCGTATTGGAGTTTAAAGGAATTGAAAATGAAATTACTTCAGAATGTGAATATAAAGTATATTTATAGCTAAATGAATAAGCTTTTGTTTATTTGTGTGTGGGGTTCTCCATTTTCTTCTATCACTTCTGGCTCTAGTTCAGGTTCTAGCTTGATTAGCAAAGGGTTTCTGACAGATAATTTATGAAAAATAACACTTAGATACATTACATAGGTTATTCGTTACAAAGAGTTCTCAAATGTAAGCACTTAGGTGAAGAGACAAACAGGGTTCTATGTTTAAAAAGAAAGAAGGAAAAAGTACTATGTGATAGGTACTAAAATTTTAATCCTGATATAATTCATTTCTCTTACATTGAATCCCCAATCATAATTAAGCCGTATACACAGATTAAATTAACAGAAGCATTTCACATAAATGTTGGTTTCAGTCATCAACTACCCATGAATTCCTGCCCAAGGATACTTAATCAGGATTAAATTTTCTATGAATAATTGAAAAACAAAATACTCACTGGATTTGTTATAATCCGTGTTGGCACTGGATTCTAAGTAGTTGCCATCTTGAATCCTTTGTAATAAAGCCATATTTTTTTGTGTATGTGATGCCCCAGTATTGAGTATGCTAGCTTCAAAACACTCTATCAAGTGCCTGTTTAAAGAATTGCTAAATGGTTGTCAATACCTGCTGTATAAAATGAGTATTCCCATTAGTAGTCACTGATTGGAAAGGATTCTGTTTCTGTGTGTCATGTCATTCAGACCTTTTCATTTTCACATCTGGCTTTAAAAAAAGTATTCTTTATCAACTGTCAAAGGTATTACATTTTTAAGCAAGAAATGGTGCACTGATCTGGTAATTAAAGTTTTTAATTAAGTAGTTAACGTAGCGTAACTTTAATATATCTATGGCTTCGTCTTTGTTTTTACCTGACACCTAGTCTCATTGGAAATGAACAGTATTCTGTTTCATTTTAAAGGCAAGATGCGTAGGTTCTTGAGCAGCAAACTGGCAGAATGGCAGAGGTCAGCCTGCTCATTAAATCATTTTCCTAACAGTTCTCTGTAAATTATCTAATAAATGAGGGCTGCAGGTTACCACTAGAAAGTCCGAAGTGTATTTTAGGTTTACGTGATCTGCTGTGGGGTCACGACCTTTTCTTTTAGCCTGTCTCGCTCATAACCCCGGTTTCTGTCTGTCGCGTTCAACTGAGGTGCAGTTAATTGAGCAGGAAAAAAAGGTGAAGTCTTTTCCTAAGTGTTGTGAACTTGCAACAGTGGAAAGGGAGTAACTTTTCTGTTGCTTACGCAAAGATCACAGAAACTGTAATCCGAATATATGAAATATGTTGTTGTGCTTGCATATATGAAACTTTAACAGGTCTTTTTTTACTTTAATTATCTTTTAATTTATGGTTGAATTGTTGATAATTTATTTTGTTATTCAGGAGCCATTGTTAAATGAAGGAAAACAGTTGTTAATAATTAACATATAACACCTAAGACACTGTTAATAAATCTAGTAATCAGAGCTCAGAATTTATAGTCCGTAAGTCATGGCACAGCATCACTCTTCTCTTGCTGGATGTTTGCAGGAGACCTGTCAGCGCCGAGCATGGAAGGATAGACTGCAAACTCTCCTTAAGATCAAAACTGTTCTACTTTTCTTTCTGACAGATCATGCTTTCCTAAATCTGTGTTTACATTTTTTTCTTAAAGAAGATGAGTATGCCCAGAGCTTTTTTTTTTTCCTTTTTTTTCCTTTTTTTTCCATTTTATTTCTTCCTTTAGGAGGGTAAAGAAAATATTTACTTCTGTTGACACGTGTAACAGTACTAGCTCCTACTTAACTGAATGTCTGCTGTGCGTCAGGCCCCTTATCTTCGTCACTGATCCCTACCGTGCTGGCAGAGCTCCCCTTCAACTGCGTGTGAGAGAGAATAAATGAGTTCTCTAAAGGCACCTGACTTCTCTTTCATTTTTCTACTTCACCCTCATGATTTAATGAGCACCTATTAGGTGTGTATGTTTTCAGTGAGAATGCGTGGCTATCCATAGTTAATTTTAGCTGTTGATTTTAACATTAAACCTGAAATTGTACTGAGGTCAGAAATGAGGTTTCACGTGTAAGTGTGCACTGAGCACACTTCAGTATTTGAACCTTGGCTTTCAGCTAGAAGCAAAAGAGCTTGTTTTAGGAAGGCTGTCTGTGGTCTCAACTTGTAGGCTAAGTCTACTGAAACTAGAAGATTGGCAAGTCCAAGGTCAGCTGTGATGTAGTGAGACTAGAACACATGCATCAACATGAGCCCTGGCCCCTTCAGCACGTTTCCCTGAGGAGGCAGTGCCGATTCTCGGGAAATTCTTAGGAAATCCAGAATTATTTGTGTAACATTCTATTTAAATAGCTTCAGTGGTGTCAGATCTTCAAGATTTTTGTTTGTTTTGAGAAGTAATATAACCAATCAATTTGAGACCAGATCTAAAAAGGTAATACCATTTTTGGTACCAACATGAATTCTTGAGTTGAGACTAAAATGACAAAATTGGTTTTCCTGTGAAATCTGAAAAGCAGTGTGGAAGCACACTGGCCTGAACTCTTGAATAGTTCTTGAAGGAATATTGCTGCTTCCACACTCCGGCAGCCTTTTCTGCACGTCTCCCAGGGCATCGTGCACAGCGTCCTCTAGGAGTGTGGCTTACATAGAAAACCAGGAGATCTGGAGGAGTCCTAGAGAGAAGTGGCCCTGCCCGCCAAAGCCCATTCTCTGCACAGTGGAGGGAAATCAGTTGGATAGAATTCTTTGTGCTAATCTTAGGCCTTTTTTTAAGTTCGAAATTATTTTAAAACAGAGTTTAAAATGATAAATCAAACCAAACTACTACTGGCTTGTCAAAAACTCTCCATTTGCCTTCCTTTGCACTTAGAAAAAAGTGATCCATGCTCATTACCGTATTCTACAAGGACCCATGTGACCTGATCCCTGCCTCTCTGACCTCATTTCATACCACTCTCCCTCTCACCATACTCCAACGCCATCATCAAAAAATACCGTGTTTGTATTGCTGCCTCAGGGCCTTTGCAGTAACTATTTCTGCCTGGAATACTCTCTTCCAAATCTTGGCATTGGCTGTGTGGCTGAATCCTCCTTGCCCTCCAGGTTCTCAGCTCAAATATCTTTCAGAGACCTCTGACCATCAATAGTGGCTTCATGTGGTGCCAGTATAGCTAAGCTGGAGATATGTTCCTCTTAATTCTCCCTGCATAATTTTAGGATCATGTGGGTCACAAGAGATGTGTGGTGTGAGATTCAGAAGGCAGAAGTTAAGTAGCCAGATCCAGATTTCTATAATTGAAAGGTCCAAGCAGGGCATGCATTGTTGTGGCTTACCCACATTATTGCGTATCTGCTGGCTTATCTTTTTGGTCTGTGGGCCAACAACCAGGCATGCAGGAACGCCAGCCCCTTCTGGATCACCTCCTTTACTTTCTCTGACTCCTCGGCCAGGTGTGTGTTTCATTCTGTGACAGAGGGTGCCAGGTTCTGCAGCACAACCCTGTCATTGAGGTTGGAGGCTTGGAAGCAGTGGGAGACTGGCATGGGTTCCACTGAGTCCCTGTGGGTTCTGCTCTCCTCTCCTGGCGGTCCCAGTATGTTCTCGCTTCCCCTGCTTCACATGCGTTCCCCTTCCCTTTTTTTGGCCTCCCTGTCACAAAAGAACAGCCTCCTATAATCTCTATTACAAATCCTTTCTTTTATATATTAAAAATGGTGTGTGAGTGATACCCTAGTGGTTCTTCTCTGATCAGATGCTAACTGAGAGGTCATCCGAACAGATGCTACCCCATCCAGATTGCTCTGTCACATTTCCCCTTTTCTTGTTAAACTTCCCACTTTATCTTTGCCTGTTGCCTCTCACCCCAATTAGAATGTAAATTCTAAGGGAGTTTGGCCATCGTCTGGATTGTTCACTGCTGTATCCCTAGCACCTAGAGCATTCCCTGGTGCACACGAGATGCTCAAAAATGTTTCTTGAATTAATGAAAGCAATTTTGAAAAAGTTTCAGACATGCACTTAGCAATATGGCATGAATTAAATCATAGAACCTCCCATAATGACTTAATGCCTTCCTTGAGTGTTCTTCATTTAATTACATGGAACCAAGAATGTGTACAAATCTTGCATAGCCAAGTAGTTGTTCTGAAGTTTAATCTCTAAAACTCGCCAGTTATGAGAGGCTTCCTCAAGTTGTCTAAGAGGCAGTTTCTCTCTATTTTATATAGTATTGGAACTATGTGCCTTGTTTCTCAGACCACTACAACTAAAAAGCACCAATTTAAAAGAAGTTTGAGTCAACTAGAGGAAGAAGGTTGATGGCAGTGAGAAGTAGCTGGGAGAAATCAGAAAAACTAAAAATGGCACTAACTCAAATCACAGGAGCCTGGGGTCAGGCAGTGTGGGTGAAAACAGCCCTGTGGCCTGAATAGACCCTTAGGGCTTCGTTGTTCAGTATAACTTCCCACGTGGCTCTTAGTAATCAAAGATTAAATTACATGTTATGTTCAGTATCCTCAGAGAAATGTGCAAATACATTGTGATGTTTTATTCTTGTTAAGTAGGTATTATGTGCATAATTGTGCAAAAATCAGAAGGTTGAAAGGGTAAAAAATTAAGTCCGCCATTTCCCTTCCATTGATCCACACTCTGCTATCAGTTTCTTGTTTATTTTTCTGGATGGCCTCATGTGTATATAAACACGCACATATATATGAAACACAAATGGTACTATAGTACACCGTACACAATGTTTTGCATATTCAGCAGTTTATTCTGTGTCCTTACCTACAGAATTGCCCCCATTTTCTTCATTCATTGCATAGAACCCCATTATATGGGTATATTTTAATTTTTTTAAATCAGTCCTCTGCCACTGGACAGTGTTAGTGTCCGCTCTTTTGCTATTACAAGTAGCTTCTAAACACTTGGAATAAAATAAAATGGATAAAAAATTTGCCTCTTCCCCTCTTCCCAGCACTACAGCCCCCTCCCCTTTCCAGGATCTAAATCCTTGGAAGTTCCAGAGTGAATGAAGTGTCTTTGTTATTCATGGTGGAACCTGATAGTTCATGCTAATGAGATGACTCAGGATGAAGGCTAGCCACACCCAAAATACCAACCATGTGATTAGAGAGTTGGGGCTTTGGGGCACAGTGATAACAGCCTGACCTCTGGGGTGGGAAGGACTGGAGATTAAATCCAGCCTTGTGGCCAATGATTCAGTTGGCTATGCCTATGTAATAAAGCCCAACAAAAACCCGACACCAAGCTCAGGTGAGCTTTTTTGGTTTTTGTTTTGTTTAATACGGTGGAATTCTCAATTTTTTTATGACTTCTGTGTTCTTCTTATGTCGCAGATAGAAAAGCATTACCTCTTTGAAATTATGTTTCAGTTGTCCATATTTTCTAGTAGATTTACATTTTTATCTATTTAAAGTTTTGATTCACCTAGAATTTATTTTGCTATAAAATATAAGCTAGGGATCCAACTTAGTTTTTTTCAGATGGTTGCCCTCTTTTACATCATCATATATTGTGTAATCTACCTTCTCTTTACTGATTTGTTGCTAGTCTGTTTCTGGGCTTAAGGCTATTTCAGTGAACTGTTGGATCCGTGATCTAAAACCGCACTATTTTAATTATTGTAGCTTTAAAATATGCCATATTGTCTGGTGGGGAGATTTACCTGTTAGTGCTCTTCTTTGTTATAATTTTTATGATTATACCTACCACTTCTTTCATAATGAACTTTAGAATCAATTTTTCTGATTTTTAAAAGAAAAATCTTGTTTACTATTTCTAGTGGGATGAACTAAATTCCTATATCAAATTAGGGAGAAACGACTTTATTAACATGTTGGATATTAATCCCACAGATGGTTGCTCATCTTTTTGGCTCCTTAGCCAAGCATTTCATTAACTGTGTGAACCTGTGATTGCTCTCATAGTGATCCAAGAAGGTGGTATGAAATACTTTTCTATTTGTTTAATGTGAACATGTGTTTGCCAATCACTTTTAAAGGACTTCTTTATATAGATCTTGTACATTTCATTATACCCCTTGGATATTTGAGTGTTTTCTTTCATTCTGTCTTGCAAATGGCTGTTGTTTTATACATGAAGTGTGTTGATTTCTGTATTTTAATTTTGCTCCCAATTCTAACTGAATTATAATAATTGTAATAATTTTCTAGTTGGTTCTCTTGTATTTTCTAGGCAAACAGTTGTGTCATTTGCATATAATGATCATATTTTTTCTCTCCTTTCCCTTTTTTACCTCTCATTTTTACCCCCTTATTGCTAGTATCTTCAAAACAGGGTTAATTGGTTTTGGTAACATGGCAGTAAGATTTCTACATCCCCATGACATAATTCCAAGCAGACTTTGGAAAGTTAGGTACATATATTGTGATCCCTAGAGCAATAACTAAAATACACACACCACCACCACCACCACCACCACCACCACCACCACCACCACCCCTACACCCAAATCTTTTGGCAAAATTAAAATATGAAAGTTTAAATGGAATGCTAAAATAATGTTCAAATAACCCAAAAGAAGAGAGGAAAAGGGAAGTGGGAATTAAAAACAGAAAAATAAGCAGAAAACAAATAACAAACTGATAGACCCAAATCCAGACTTATCAATAATCACACTAAATGTAAATGTTCTACATATACCAATTGAGAGATTGTCAGAATATTTTTTTTTTTGTATCCCAACTATGCTCTATACAAAAACTCACTTAAATATAGTGATATAGGTAAGTTAAAATGACAGGAAAGATATACCCATGCAAACAGTATGACTATATTAATATCAAAATACACTTCAGAGTAATGAAAATTACCAGGGATAAACAAAGGATAAAAAGATAAGAGTTGATTCATCAAGAACACCTCAGTCTTAAATATATACACCAAACAGCAGATCTTCAAACTACATACAGCAAAAACTAACAGAACTGAAAAGAGAAATAGACAAACCTTTAATTGTAGTTGGAGACTTCAACGCTCCTCTTTCAGTCATCATTCGAACTAGTAGAAAATCAGCTAGAATATAGAACTGAACAACACTGTCAATGGGATCTACATGACATTTGTATAACACTCAACCCAAGAGCAGCAGAATATAGTCTTTTCAGGTATGCATGCACCATTCATCAAGATAGACTATAACCTGGGTCATAAATTATAACAAATCTAAAAAAAAAAAAAAAAAAAAAAATTGAAGTTATCAAATAGTCTCTCTGAGCCTAATCAGTAACATAAAGATAACTGGAAAATCTACAAATACTTGAAAAACAAACAAATTAACCATGGCTTACTAAAAATAATTTGAACTGACAAAATGAAAATACAGCATATCAAAATGCATGAGAGGAAGCTAAAATATTTCTTAGGAATAAATTCATAGCATTCAATACCTATTATACAGAGGGGTGCCTGGTTGACTTAGTTGGTAGAGCATGCAACTCTTGATCTCAGGCTTGTAAGTTTGAGCCCCACGTTGAGTACAGAGATTACTTGAAAATAAAATCTTTAAGAAACAAAAAACAATGCTTATAAAGAAGGGAAGTCTTGAATCAATAATCCAAAACTTTTAACTTAAGAAAACAAAAAATAAATAAAAAATAACTTCAAAGCAGCAGGAAAAAGAAAATAATAAAGAGTAGCTTTCAATTAACTTGATCACAGAAAACCATGGGGAAAATTAATGAAACCAAAACTGGTTCTTGGAAAAGATCAGTAATATTAACAAGCCTCTAGTAAAAGTGACAAAGGAAGAAAAGGGTAACATGAATTACTGTTAGCAGTCATGAAAGAAGAGGTATTAGACTTGGCAAATATTAATAGGACAATAGGAAATACTGCAAAAATCTACATAAATAGGACAATTTAGGTTAAATAACTCTCTGGAAAGTGTATGTCAAGAACTACGAAGAGTGTGAAATTTTACTAAGAAGCTAACTATTAACCTGTTGCTCTTTCATAAAGGCTGCAGAGCACGTGAGACTCCTAGGTCAGAGATGAAGGACTTTGTTACTCATAGCTTGGCAAATATCACGAGCTTCTTGTTGGTTTGCATGGGTTACACATAATTCCTACATCCATGGAGGCAATAGATATAGTCCATCGTGGCAATAGATGTAGTCCATGGCAGTGGGATTCATGTAGCCCCCAAGAAACACCGAAGTTGAGAAATTTATCTCTTTTATAACTGGTGCTGGGTTGAGAGGAAAATGTTACTTCATTCTGCTCACAGTCCTGAGAAAGGGCCGAAATGAAGAGTCGTTAGAGCTTTGCATTCTTGGCATAACCAGCAAGGTATGCAGGGATGCATAGGGCCCATAGCATACTGCCACAAACACCAAACTACCAAAACCCACTCAAGATGAACTAAATATCCCAAATAGTCCTGTAACAACTAAGGAATTCTTGTTTCAAAGCCTTCAGAAATGAAAATCTCCAGGCCCAGATGGTTTCACTGGTGAATTCTGTGAAACATTTAAAGAAGAAATAGCACCAATTCTACATAATCTCTTCCAGAAAAATAGAAGGGAGAGAAAATGTAAAGCCAATTCAGTGGAAAAGTGAATGTCTTTTCCACAAACAGCGTTGGAACTGTTGGACATCCATTTGCAAAATAAATGAACCTCAACTGAAACCTCACATCTTACACAAAAATTAACTCAAAATAAATCAGATTTAAATGTAAAGCATAAAACCATAAAACTTGCAGAACACTTAGGATGAAAGCTGAGTCAGAGTTCTTAGACACCAAAAGCACAAACCCCACGGCATGCCTGGGTGGCTCAGTCAGTTAAGTGTCCGACTTTGGGTCAGGTCATGATCTCATGGTTTGTGAGTTCAAACCTTGCATCTCCCTTTCTGCTGTCAGCATGGAGCCTGCTTTGGATCCTCTCTTCCTGTCTCTGCCTCTACCCTGCTCATGCTGTCTGTGTCTCACAAAAATAAATAAACATTTAAAAAAAATACATAAACCCAAGGAGAAAATATTGATAAATTTGACTTCATTAGAATTTAAAACTTTTGCTCACAAAAGATAATGTTAAGAAGATGAGTAGACAAGCTACAGTCTGGGAGAAAATATTTGGGAAATACATGCCCAATAAAGAAGTCCACATAAAGAATATATAGTGAACTCTTAAAACCCTTTAGTGAGCAGATAACCCAGTTTAAAAAAAAAAAAAGATGGACCAAAGTCTTCACCAGGCACTTTACCAAAGAGAATATACAGATAACAGATTGGCACATGAAAAGGTGTTCAACAGAAGTAAAATCCATTACGGAACTGTAAATTAGAATCATAGCGAGATACCCACAATGCACCTATTAGAATGGCTAAAATAAAAATACTGAAAATGCCAAGTCTTGCCAAGGATGTGTAGCAATTAGAACTCTCCTACATTGCTGGTG
The DNA here is from genome assembly GCF_046562875.1 of Panthera onca. Classification (NCBI taxonomy): domain Eukaryota; kingdom Metazoa; phylum Chordata; class Mammalia; order Carnivora; family Felidae; genus Panthera; species Panthera onca. The sequence goes on along the minus strand of NC_138339.1, from coordinate 174,336,394 downwards.
GGAATGCAAAATGGTATAGCCATTCTGGAAAACAGTCCTGTAGTTGCCTATAAGTTAAATAAATTACCATATGACCCAGAAACCCCACTTCTGTGTATTAACCCTAGAGAAGTAAAAAAGTATATTCACACAAATGTCTGTATGCTAATGTTTATAGCACCTCTATACACAATCATGAAAAACTGGAAATCCAAATGTCCTAAATTGACAGAATATAATAAATCCATACAAAAAATACTATCAGTAATAGAAACAAACTATTGGTTCACACAACTTCAATGAGTCTCAAAGACATGATGAATTTAAAAAACCAGTCTTGGGGCACCTGGGTGGCTCAGTTGGTTGAGTCTGACTCTCAGTTTCAGCTCAGTTCCATGATCTCATTGTTTGTAAGTTTCAGCCCGGCACAGGGCTCCACACTGACAGTGCAGAGCCTGCTTGGGATTCTCTCTCTCCCTCTTTCTTTGCCTCTCCCCAGTTTGTTCTCTCTCTCTCTCTCTCTCTCTCTCTCTGTCTCAAAATAAATAAACTAAAAAAAAAAAAAAAAAAAGCCAATCTTAAAAGGTCATTTATTGTATGATTCCATTTAAGTGAAATTTTCAAATTGAGAAAACTGTAGTGATAGAAAAAATAATCAGTCATTGTCCGGAGTTACCAGTGGGAGGAAGGTTTGACTACAAAAGGGTAACACCAAGGAGGTTTTGAGGGTAATGGAACTTTTCTGTATACTGAGTGTGGTTGTGGCTTCATTGAATCTATACACATATTAAAATTCAAAGAACTGTACACCAAAAAAAGACAATTTTCTGTGTCATAATTTAAAGAATAAAAAATTTTTAAAAACGGATGTTGCATGTTATCTAATCCTTTCCTCATCTAGGAATATGATAATACATGGGTGCCTGGGTCGGTTGGGCATCCAACTCTTGATCTCAACTTGGGTCTTGATTTCAGGGTTGTGAGTTCAGGCCCTGAGTTGGGCTCCATGCTGGGTGTGGAGCTTACTTCTGAAAAAAAAAAAAAAAAAATGATAATATCATTTTTCTTTTTTTCTATTAATGTAGTGAATAGTATTAACAAATTTCCTTATGTAGAATCATCATTCAATATATTTTTGGAAGTTTTACCACCCCAGTCTGATAAGATTTTTTAAAATCTGAGGTATCTCATAGGATAGAAACTTTAGGCAGTTTGGAAATGAAAATATTCAGATTCATTTCTTGAGGTTGTCTTGGAAAGACAAGACTCGTGTTTGTTCTGAAAAGTGCATTTAAAGTCAGTTGTATTATTATTGTGAATGTTTGCCTTAAGTGTCACTTATATTTCAGATTTATTGCCACTAGATGCTTTGGAGTATAGCTGGTTAGGTATAAATAAGGTGCTGAATTCTTTTATATTTAGGAGGTATTATGATCTACTGGAAAGAGCAGGGACTTTTTGGCGCGACGGACTGATTTCACATCCAGACTCTGCCATTTTTCAATGATTTTCTCATTCGTTACCTGGTTTTGGAACAAACAGTGATTCCTTTAGCACAGAGAAGGGGTCCTCCGACTAGAATGAGAAGTGGCCAGATGTGAGAGATGGGTTTTAATATTACTAACTCGGGATTGTTGTAAAGATTATGTGTGGCGCTCATGCTTACTCAGTACAGTGCTCTTTATTTACAGTCCTGAAAGTTGTGTGCAAAACTTTCAGTGAACCTGAGATTCTTCCTAATCTGTTCATTCATGGAGATAATATTTAAATGTCCATGAGATGAAAGTGTTTGCTTTAAATAATCGTACATATGTGATTAGAACAGAAAGTAGGCGTGATTGGAATACGTTCAAGATTCTATCTAATTTACACACGACTACATTCCAACTTACACCCACACAAAATAAACTTTTAAATCTTTTGCCTAGCCTGTGAGCCTTACAGATCTTTCAGAAGATAAATGTTAAAGACTCACCTAGAAGTTAAGAGTGTTTGTAAAAGGTTTATGGGGGGTGGGGGGGGGGCAGGGGTGAATTTTTGAAGTGAAAAGTGGCTTTTTTCCTCAGATACACCAATTGCTATGACTGGAGTTCCTCATCAAATTAGTAACCTGTAAGATTCTTTCTTTCCCCTTGTAAGGACAACAGGTTTTGTAGAAGTAAGTGATACTCGATACTTGTTCAAGTTTAGTATTTCCAAACTAACAATACTTTTAAACCCCTGTAAAGTCTACCTTTGTTCCTCAGAGTGTGTAAAATGGTTCGTACACTTAACCTGAGAACTCAAGAGAGGAAGCACTTCTGTCATAGGTCAGGTTTTAAACCCAGTAGCAAAAACTCGTAAATTATGGCTCCTATCTGGATTTCAAAGTCCTAGATCTCTCACCTCTTTAAATAGTGAAATTCCCTTACAGAGAACAACATTTCGCCGCCTGCTCTTCAGCCTCCGGGTCTCCGGGTCTCACCTGTGGCCACTCCTCACTCTCTCCAGTAGGACCCCCTTGCTGTGCTGAAAGAACCACTGTTTGCTCTGAACCAGATGTTTCCCCCCAGGGCTCTGCTTTAAATCGGTAAGGCAATATTTCCTGCCCTTTGTTGTCTTCTTCGTTTTCATACTTCTGCTCTTTATCATAATGTTGTTTTGGTGTTTCTGGTTCTTGAGGATACACCACTGTCAGCTCAAGCTTCTGCTGTGAGTTTCAACAGCTGTGACATGTCTAAACCGCATGATCTTGAAAGTGTTGGCACTCGCGAAAAATAGAGAGGAGCCAAATTAATAAAACAAAACATTTCAGAGGGTTCCTATGGTTACCTCCCTAAACCAGGAAGTACGTTGGGTTGCGTTGGCTCGTGCAGCCTGCAGTAGCTTCTTCTGTGCTCCTGCATCGTTTGTGTGCGCGCCGTGTAATATGTGCTTGAGGATTGGAGCGGCTGATGATTGCAATCACATCACGAAAGGTGTGCCTTTTTGCCTGTAAAATCCATTCTTAAATGGGTTATTGTGTTTGAAGTGATATATTACAATCTTTAGAGATAAAATATGAATACAGTACAAGGGGTGTGGGAACCAAGGTGCAAAATGGTATGTTTTATGTAGAGGAGTAATGAGAAAATAATGAGTATGCATTCTAATAAGGGTAAAGTCACTACAGAAGATTGAAAAGACTTCCTTTTATTGCAAGTTGAGCCTGTGCAGAGTTGGACTCAGGCAGTAATAAAGTGGTGCTATGTTCCTTTGCATCTGATTTTATGAGACCTTTATGTGTCAGTGTGACTTTCCTCTTTATGTATTCATATTTTAGTTTTAATATATTTGCTTAGAGTTTGATTTTTTTTTTAATGAGGTAAAGCTTCAGGGTATAAATGTAAATGCTACTATATAGCCCCTGAGTTATGAGCGGCAGGGGAAGAGTCAGGAAGAGAGGAATATATTCTGAAGTGATCAGCTTGCCATTTAAAAAGGAAATACTTTTTATCTCCATATATATATATATATATATATATATACACACACACACACACACACACACATATATATATATATATACACACATATATATGTCGTGACTTTTTTTCGTGAGTGATTTACCTATACCTAACCTTTTGTATTCTTTATCTTTTCCTTTATACTTTCTAATAGCTCTACCTGTATTTTTCCTACTTTGCGATTTGCTTGCCTTGGTTTTGTTTGTGGTTTTGTGTGTTTTTTTTTTTTTTTTTTGGCATTCAGAAATTTAAAGATTCTTATGTAGCTAAATATGTGAATATTTTCCTTTGATATTTCTCCCTTTAGTGTTCTTTCGTACCCTAAGATTACATATACAGTTATATTTTTATTCACTAATTCCACAGGTTTTTTACAGTCAACTTTTTAATCTATTTGAAATTTATCTTGATGGAAAACCATAGTTCTCATCCATGGCTATGCCGTAGAATTACATGAGAAAAAGAAAAAAAAAAACCTCACGCTTAGATCCCGTTACAGAAAAACTCATTTAGAATCTCTGAGGAGAGAGTCTGGCCATTGCATTGTTTTAGAATTTCTGCATGTGATTTGTGAGGTGCAACCAGAGTCAGGAATCGCTGTGTTAAGAGTCATGTATGCATCCAATGTTCCGTTTGCTCAAATTGTTCCAATCCACCGCTCAAAGATGTTTTGGAAGCACACACATGCCAATACCCTGATTCCAATTTTACACTAATGTATATAGTACTATGTAAAAGACTAAATAATACATTCACATCTCAATGGTAATTATCTAAGAGGTGTGAGACTTAAATTTTCTTATTTATCTTTTTCTGCAATTCCCAAATTCTCTATAAGCAGCATGTATTATCCTTTAATATGAGAAAAAAATTAGTTGCAAAGGAACCTTAATTTTTTTAAAAAGTTTAATTTTTAGTCATTATTTTTTAAATAGTGCATAGAAAAGTATCCTTATAAATGTGATAGAATCATTAGAGCAAGTCTATCGTTTGCAAAGGTGTCTTATTAGATGAAGACATACGCACTGGTTTGCTAAGTTTGCCGCTTATGTTTTTATAAATAGATATTTATCTATTTTATATACATATACTGATTTGAATTTTAACTGACTTTATTAAATATTTTATTTGCCTTATCTCTGAGAATAAAATACTGTTTGGGGAAAATTGATAAAAAGAATCTATATACTTCAGTTTTTTATTGCTTTGGTCAATGAGAGAATCATAACAGCCAGTATGGTTTTATCTTAGCTTGTGTTAGCCCATGTCCTTACTTTGCATAGGGAATTCATTTTAGTAATAAGATCGTAAATTCATACTGGATTTCTAAAGACATTAAAGACTAAGAACTGTAGACAATGGTCAGTCCATGTTCCTGTTTATAATTGACAAGACTTTTTGAAGATCATTTATTTCATCAGAGCCTTACAATAATTCCTGTATTTGGTTGGCAGGATTTTACTGTATTTAACTGAATCTAAGATTCCATTGCTTTGAAGACTCACCATTAATTTAACTAAGAAAGAAAAAGTGTGGCTAGTCACATTATGGTACAATGTTTTTCAAACACACTATTAACGCATCCAATTTCAAGATCGTAAAACTTGAAAAATATATTCATCTTAGTATCAATGAAATATAGGTGTTATTTTTTTTGTAAAGTTTATTTATTTTGAGAGAGGAAGAAAGAGCAAAACAGGGAAGGGGAAGAAAGAGAGGGAGAGAGGATCCCAAGCAGGCTCATGCTGCAATGTGGAGCCTGACACGGGGCTCGATCCCGCAAACTGGGAGATCATGACCTGAGCCAAAATCATGAGTCAGACCCTTAACCCACTGAGCCACCCAGACGCCCAGATGTTATTCTTTTAAATGAGAATACAGAAAGAGGAGGAAATTTTCTTGACCAATACATGCAGGATTTGAATTTAATATCCAGATTGTTCTACACACTATAGTAAAGTTGTAGATATTATAATTGAGATTAGTGAAGAAAGGCTTTATATGATAATTTAGTCCAATTGATAAAGGTACTATGGTGGGGGATGAACTTTATACGTGACTTATCAGAGGCCATGCCTTCCTACCAATCTGAGTAACATTCGAATTACCTGTTTGGAGACATTTGTTTTTGTCATATTAAATGTAACGTAGCCAGCAAGAGTTCTTCTGCCAAAGCACTGAGATTGGTTAAATGATGTCAGCAAGCAACTACTTTGCCATAGGTCTGGCACCTTCCCCAAATGCTCGAGTGGAGGGAGGATATATGAGATATTTTATCCTGAATACTTGATTTGTTAGAACTGAGTACAGTGGCAGTTATATTGCTTAGTCACATCTGAAAATCGTATATTTGAAAAGGAGTCCTAGAGATTCTCTTAAAACAATCCCTTCAGTTTATGGAAAAGGAACCGAGAGCCTCTGGGGGTAGATAATTTGCTGCAGATCACATGGTCACAGAGCAGCAGAGCCCAGATGGAAGCCAGACCCCTGGGTCCTAGTCTCATGCCCTTTCTGCTATTTCATATTCCTGACATTCAGGGACATGAGGAAGATTAGAGTTATTAAGTAATTTTAAGAGGACTGAATTTATAAACTGTGTGGTTATTTTGGCTTATGTGTTTTTGGATTTTTGCCTCACCTTCTTTGGAAAAAATCTGAAAAGAAACTAGCATTGACGACTTATTCACCACTTAGAGTCCAAGGAGTGACCAAGTCCATGTTATTTAATGTAATCCTCTCAACAACCTTGAGAGGAAATGAGTTCAAATAGATTAAGTAATTTCCCAGTGTTACACAGGTAAGTGACAGAATTGAGAGTGTGTCAGGCCCTAAAGCTTATTAGCTGCTACACTCTACTCCCTTCTTATGATTAAAAAAACTTCGGGGCGCCTGGCTGGTAACAGTCAATGGGGCACGCAACTCTTGATCTCAAGGTTGTGAATTTGAGCCCCACGTTGGGTGTAGAGATTACTTAAAAGTAAAATCTTTCAAAAAATAAAATAAAATAGAACTAACTTCAAGTGAGGTATTCTGTACTACATAGAAGACGAACATCCTGGGGCACCTGGGGCACTTAGTCGGTTACGTGTCCTACTTCAGCTCAGGTCATGATCTCGCAGTTCATGAGTTCAAGCCCCGCGTCAGGCTCTGTTCTGACAGCTCAGAGCCTGGAGCCTCCTTTGGAATCTGTGTCTCCCTCTCTCTGCTCCTCCCCTGCTTGTGCTCTGTCTCTCTCTGTCTCTCAAAAATGAATAAACGTTAAAAAGAAGAAGACAAACATCCTGGGCCTCTCATGTTTGCAAGAGATAGTTCGACAGACTTGCCAAAAATTTCAAAGCCCCTTTGGGAGAGAAGTAGGAGGGGACACACTTGGTGAGAGGGATCTTTCACTGATGATGTTGTGTTGTGCTTGTGGGGAAGGGGAGGAAAAGGCATTCAATTTTCCTAGGTCACTATATGTCTGATTTTTATTCATAGCATTGCCTATTCTCATCAACCAGATTATCAGTCATTTTTATTAAATATTATCATTTCCTTGAGATACGTTTAAAAAATTAGATTCTTTTCTTACCTTTTGTTATTGTGTTTTTAGGTTTCATATTTATTCATCCCATTATTAACAAGTGTAGCTTTTCAGCATTTTAAAAATCTCTTTACAAATATATAACCTTGTATTCCATAAAGATGTCCTGTGTCAGAGCTATAAAGTGCTCCCTTTAGCAATAGTATGTTAGCAATGCCATGTGGCTCTCTCATCACAGTTTCTTTCTTTTTTTTTTTTTTTTTTTGGTATCTTTTTAATTCTAAAAATTCTAAAATTGGGGCACCTGGGTGGCTCAGTTGGTAAGCGCCCAACTCTTGATTTCAGCTCAGGTCATGGTCTCACAGTTCATGGGTTCGAGCTCTGCGTCAGGCTCTGTGCACATGGTGTGTGTTCTGCTTGGGATTCTCTCTTTCTTTTCTCTCTAGGCCTCTCCCCTGATATCTCCCTTTCTCTCTCTCTCTCTCTCTCTCTCTCTCTCTCTCAAAAATAAATAAACTTAAAAATAAAAAAAAATTAAAAACTCTAAACTTTGAGTCAATGTTTGTTCTGTTCACACACATCCTTGAATGATTCTGTGTACAAATGTCAATGTGGGATATAAGGCTGATAATCTATTTAAACAGATTTGGCAAGACCCTCAGGATAAAGAAGGATTGCATTGGTTATTGTTTTGTTGGCCAAAAGAACTATTTTGGAATTGTTCACTTAGTAAAATTGACTTTTTTAAAAAAATTGTATTTATTAGTGTTAAACAGCATATAACTTTAAAGATATAGAAAAAATAATCTTGAAAAAGAGGAACAAAGTTGGACTCAGAGGACTTGATTTTAAGACATTCTATAAAGCCACCTTAATCGAGATGATACGGTTTTGATATAAAGATAGATCACTGGATGCCAGATAGAGTCCAGAAATTGGCCCACACTTATGTAGTCAATTGCTTTATAACAAAATACCAAGGCAGTTAAATGAGGAAAGAAAAATCTTTGCAACAAATTCTACTAAAACAACTGCACAAATATGTGAAAAAACAATGAACTAATGAACCTTGACTCCTATCTCATACCACACCCAAAAAGTTAATTTGAGAGGAATAATAGGCCCAAAATAGAAAAGCTAAAACTACAAAACTTCTGCAAGAAAACTTTGTGACCTTTGAGTAGGCAAAAACATTTCTTAAGACACAAAAAGCACCAAGCGTCAAAAACAGTTGATAAAATGGGCTCAAAATCAAAACTTACGCTTTCCAAAAGACACCATGAAGAAAACAAATGGCAAGCCGCAGACTGAAAATATTCACAGTACATCTGTCCCTAAAAGGACTTTCTCCAGAGTAAATCAAGGAGCCCTACAAATAAATAAGAAAAAACACAACCTAATTTCTAAAAGTGGGCACAAATCTTGAACTGATGTGACAGCAAAAAGCTATATGAATGATGAATAAACACATGGGAAGATGCTCCACAGCATTAGCTCTCAGGGAGATACAAATCCCACCAAACACCACTTCACATCCAGCAGAATGACGGAAATTAGTAAGACTGACAGCTCCCAGGTGGAGAGAACGTGCCGCAGCTCCGACTCACATACATTGTTGTGGGGAGTGCAGACTGACCCAACCACTTTGGAAAGTTCATTGGCAGTGTCTTATACCGTTAAACCATTGATCCTGAGAGCAATTCCACTCATAGGCCTTTATCTTAGAGAAAAAGCCCATATGTCATTAAGACATTTGACTTGAATAAGAATGTTCATAGCAGCTTCATTCATAATAGCCAAAAGCTGGGGGGAAAAAAACATGAATAGGGAAATGAATAAATAAATTGTGGGATATTCATATAATGGAATATTACTCAGCAATGAAAAGCAACAAACTATTGATAGACATAGCAACATAGATGAATCACAAAAATATTCTGTTAAGCAAAAGAAGCCATACATGGAGTATCCTCACATTCATATCCAGTTTTAGAATGGGTAAAACTGATCTATGGCCATGGAAACATGGTCAGCGAGAATTGATTAGAAGCGGACATAAGAGAACTTTCTGGTTGCTAGAAATCATCTTATCTTGACTGGGATGTTGTGACATGGATATACACATTTATCATAATTCACCAAGTTGCACACTCAAATGTACACACATTTTACTGTATGTAAATTTCACCTAAAGAGTATTTTTAAAAGATTGCATTGTATTCATAGCTGTGAAGGTAGCGAACAAAGTTGTTTCACATAAGATGGGGGCATAAGTCAGTAGACACAAGGTATACAAGCAAAATCATGTTGGATTGCCGTTGAATATGACCAACCAGGGGAGTGGGTTTTCAGTAAGTATCTGTTGAGTAATGACCATTTATCTAAAGTTTGTCAGCAAGAACAATGACCTCCTTCCTACTGGCCATGTGCACGTATGGAGAAAAGGATCCATGTTATTTTTTTAATCAGAAATTCCTTTTTTAATATATTCCATTTCAAAACTAAATACATAGGAAAATTAGATGAGTTTAAGGGAAGAAAAATGTTAAGTATAATCAAGAAAAGAATATTCCAAACACAAAATAAAACTCTATGTCCATACCACCGTTAATACATTTGTATGTATTCTCAAAAGATTTTCCCCTCTATTGTCAAACATAATCCAAATATCACACCACACACATACAAAGTGGGATACTACCATAATATTATTTCATCATGTTTAGGATATACTAATTTTTAGCATCAGTTACAATACTTGAACGTTATTCCGTTGTATAAACATGCCACCACTTATTTGGCCAATTTCTGGACATTTGGTTGAAACAATTGGATTTTCTTCAGTTTTCCATTGTTATGAAAATGCTAAATTATTCCTTCAGGATTTGTAAAGGCAAGCAGCCCTTTCCGGAGAATGTGGAATAAGGAAAATGCATCTTCATCAAATGTTCTGCTATACTGGGTCGCACCTGTTTTATTGGCACCCTGTCTGGCACAGGGCAGGCACTCAGTTTACATGATGACATACAAGAGGGAGAGAATGAGTTTCTATGATAATGGTCTTTCCCATTTGTGGGTGAAGTTCTATGCTTCTTATCCGGATCTGCGTATTTTAATGCCCAAATTAATTGTCTTCCTTTCCAATGCATAGCACAAATTTAACAACATTCCTGCTTTTCAGTCTTTAGTTTGCTTTTATTATCTTCCTGCCTGCAGTGTTTCTATGACTTGCCTTACAGCAATATTCATTAGTGGTCTTAACTCATTGCACCTTTTAAACTTTACATGGCACATTGCACAATGCCAAATGCAGGCGGAAGTTTCACAAATAATATTTTATTATGATAGTGGGTTCTACTCTTTTTTGCATTTGTGAATTTTTACTTACTGCCTGTTGTGTACCAAGCAGTGTGTTAGAGGTAGAGATAGGAAGGAATGGCAAAGGAGACAGAGGCTCGTCCTCAAGAAATTTTACAGTTAAGGATAGGCATGGAGGGGTGTCTGGCTGGCTCGGTCGGAAAAACATGCAAATCTTGATCTCAGAGTTGTGAGTTTGAAAGTAGAGATTACTTAAAAAATAAAAAAAAAAAAAACAATGAAAAAACAAAAACCAAAATAAATAAAATAAAAAACAACAACAGAAAAGGGTAGGCATGGAATCCAATAATGATGTTATGCCAAGGTAAAAGTGAAGTAATTATGCACAAAATCTGATAGAAAGACTGTAGAGGAAAGCAACTCCAGGTCTAGGGATAGGGGGTAGAGAGGGCTTCATTGAGGAAATGAAGGATAAGGGGAAGATTTCAGGATCTTGAAGACTGGGGGAGGTTTTCCAGGTAGCCCATGAAAGGAAGGATGTTTCAGGCAAAGTGAATGGGTCTGTGCAAAGCGCAGAGGCTTGAATGAGCGTGCATAGAGAAATATAGTCATTTGGTAAGACCAGAGAGCAAAGTCTAAGTTGGAGAGTGCCAGAAGATGAGGCTAGCGATGGGGGTAGTAGCCCGATCAGGAAGCATTTTGAATATCAGACTAAGAATACAAGGGTGAGAAATACTGCAGACCTGACCGAAGAGGAATAAAAAATGTATTTTGGAAATAAGATCGATTGTGAACAGTCATGATCAATGAGTGGTAAGGATGACGCCCAAGATTTCTGCCTTGCCTCGGGAAACTGGGGAGATTGATGTGTTAGTTTTCTATTGCTGTTTAGCAAATTACTACAAACTTAGTAGCTTTAAACCACACACACTTATTATGTCGGTTTCCATGGGTCGAGTGTCCAGGCATGGCTTAGCTGGTCTTCTGTCCAGGTCTTACAAGGCTGTATCAAGGTGGCAGCTGAGCCATGTTCCTTTCTGGAGCCCAAGGTTTTCTTCCAAGCTCATGGGTTGTGGGCAGATTTCAGTCCCTTGCACTTGTAAGACTGAGGTCCCGTTCTCTTGCTACCAGCTGGGGACTGCTCTTAACTCCTACAGGCCATCTGTAGTTCCTTGCTATGTGGCCCTCTGACAGTCCTTTCCCGACATGGTAGTTTATTGCCTCAGAGCCAGAAGGAGAATCTCTCAACCTTCTATACCCTCTTTTAAAGGGCTCACCTGAATATATCAGGCCTGCCGAGGTTCATCTCCTTTTTGATCAACTCAAAGTCAACCATTTAGGGACTTTAATTACATCTGCAAAATCCCTTCACCTTTGCCACATAGTGTACCATAACCACGGGAGTGATCCCATGAATATGATCCCACTGGATTCACAGGCCTTATCCAGCACCCAACACCAAAGGTTGGGTGTTGCCATTAGACCTCTTAGGATTTTGCCTAGAGGCTGCCATGAATTGAAATAGAAAATACGTGAAGAGGGACAATTTTATTGAGATTAAATGTTGTGCTTAGCTTTTAACATATTGAATTTGAAATACCTGTGTGTCATCTGGGTGTAGACTGTTATATTTAGTGACTTTCTACATAGTACCTATGGGCTTTAGCACACATTCCACTTCAGCACAAATGCTGCAAAATCATCTTCTGAATAACTGTACCAATCCAATTGAACCAAAGTAGCAATAGCCTGTATGATAAAAGCATCGTAAAATTTCTTTGGGGCACCTAGGTGGCTTAGTTGGTTAAACATCCAACTTTGGCTCAGGTCATGATCTCATGGCTCACGAGTTCAAGCTCCGCATCAGGCTCTGTGCTGACAGCTCAGAGCCTGGAGCCCACTTTGGATTCTGTGTCCCCCTCTCTCTCTGTCCCTCCCCTGCTCAGTCTCTCTTCCTTGAAAAGTAAATAAATGTTTAAACATTTTTTTAAATTTCTTTGAATCATCACAATATTAGTATAAAATTTTCATTTTACACACTTTAATTTTACTTATAGTTTTGCGTATATACACATATCCACACACACCTTGGAATAATATACATTTCCCATATTTGCCTCTTACGTAGTGTGAGATATGCCTATGAAGTATATATATGCACAAACTACTTGTTTTACATATTTCATCAACAGTGTACATTTATGTCCCAATATTTTCTGTGTTCTCTGGCTTCAGGACAGAAACTGAAACACATTCCTTCTTATGCTTTGAATTCTCAGAAGCAGCATCCTTATAATGATATGTTATTATGAGTGTGATCTCATGTAGTAAAATGTAGTTTATGTGATACCTAATGTTATATAGTTGATGTCCACGAATATTGTTGTATTTTACATTTACAGCATGTGGGTTGGCATTTTACAGGAGTCTGTGTTGCAGCTACACAATGGCCCCACAGCGGTTGAAACAGTTGCCAACTGAGAGTAGGGACTGCCTGAAGCCTTTCAGAGCGCTCTTTAACTACAAGAACATCAAACAAGATGGTGGATGGCTTCATTAGCAGCCTGTTTGAATAGCATTTTCTCACTTTGAGATAAAAATGTTCTGAAGAGTTTGTTTAGGTCTGCTAATGAATATTTCATCCCAGATGGAGAAAGCACACAGGGGAAATGCCGCACAAACAACCCTTCCATGAACTCACCCACCCTTTGTGTTCAAGTGGTGTGTATACTGGAGAGAATGGGGCTGCATATTTGAGAGCACCGACTCTTTTCAACATGGTTTTCTTGTTGTTGTTTGGTTTTGTTTACAGCATGAAATTCTAACTTGCAGCCTGAGAGTCTGGTACATATGTAAGAAATTAAATTGGGCCAGTATTTATTTATGAACGTCTAGTTTTAGGAATTTTAAAACCTTCTCCCCCAAAGACTTTTATTAGGTTGGAACTTTACATGGAATATAAAATTAAAAGGTTTACAAATAAGCATGTTTTGCTGTGTCGTGTGTGGATTTTAATTGATGAGTTTTTAAACAAATCTTTGAAGTGTATCAGCCCTTACATGTTCACAAGATCTGGAGGATCAGGCCCCTCATTTGCATTTTGTATTTTCTTTAGCTCAAAATAGATTTGATTAAAAAACAAAATTTGGCACAAGATTAATCCATAATAGGATTTTATTGCTCCTATTTAAAAAAAAAAAACAACAAGCAACGTTATGCTTTGAGGTGTGATTAGCACATAAGTACAGCAGCTACTTTTCAGATATGTCTCATTTCATTTTATTTTGAATTCACCCATTGGATTCCACATTTGTGGGATGGTGTGTTGAAAGTGTACAGTTTCGTTCATTCTCCTCACATCTACCAAGAAACGCAAAATTTATTGGCATTTGCTTTAGCCACACTGCAACAAATGAGTCTTCATACTTACTAGATGTGAGGTCTAACTTATTTTAAATGCTAATAGGTGTGTGCCTAAAAGTGAATTCAGTAGATACTTGAATTGTAAGAAATTTAAAGTTACAGTTGAAATGCTAAAATTAAGGTGCCCAACCCTGCCTCGGGAACATATACTACAGAAGCGAGATTTTGCTCTATTACATGTCTATATAAAGAAGGATTACAGTCATAAGTATACTTCCTACAGTGTGTAATCTACTTGTTCTTTTTTTCCGAGTATTATCTTAGTTAGAAGAGATGAGATTGGAATGACTATGGCTTAGTTTTCCATAAATGACCAGTTTAATTTTTCCCTTCTTGTGACTTCTGATTTTGAATTGTTCTGTTTGTCTGTTATAATGTTATGGTCACAATGTTAATATTTCTTGAGTACAAACTGAGAATTAAATAAGGTGCAAGATGGCAAGGAAACTCGGTCCTTGGCTTTATGATCTGTATTAGGCATATATTTCAAAGGCAAGTTGTTAAAACATGTCATAAATATGTAAGACTCATTACCCAAAGAAGCCATGTCAGCCATATGTATGTACTGGATGTACCTGTGAATTATAAACATGCCTAACTCTCTACCTACTTTCTTTTATCTTATTTATATATGAATGTATGTGTGTGTGTGTGTACATATGCATATATGTGTGTATATATGAGTTTATGCCCATACACACAGGTGTGTACATGTACAGTATATATACAAATATGGTAAAGGATGAGTATGTAGAGAGCTAGGCATGTGTATAGGTCACATATTTTATTTATTTATTTAAAGTGTATTTATTTATTTTGGGGGGAGGGGCAAAAAGAGAGGGAGAGAGAGAATCCCAAACAGGCTCCATAGTCAGCACTCAGCACAGAGCCCGACGTGGGGCTCAATCCCATGAACAGTGAGATCATGACCTGAGCCGAAATCAAGAGTCAGATGCTCAACCACCTGAGCCACCCAGGCGCCCCTAGTACACATATTTTACAATCACAACAGTTTATTTTGGTGGAAAGAACATGTATGGACATTGGGCTCTTCTTGTTCGAGGATCACTCCAGCTGTATCACTTAATGATGTAACTTTGGACAAGTTGTATTCAAATTCTTATACTTTTCCCAAGGGAGAAGGAAGGCACCCTCTGGGCATATAATCCTAGACTGGCATTTTATCCTACTTCTCCACTAACCTGCTTGGTAGAGTTGATAACATCTTTACTGTGCTAATGAGGACCTGAAAGTTTGGGCCTATCTTTTTATACGCTGATGTCATTGTAAGCCATCACCAGGCTCTCTCATAGACATTCTTTGGTGCAAGACTACGTAATCACTGGCCTGATTTAGTAGCATGTGTTTCACTTGGACAAAGCAGCTCATGTCTTACCTGTGAACAGAGCACTTACCTGACTAAATTGGACTACTCAAAAGTCATAATTTGTGGACTTCAGACCCAAAACTGGAAAATACTAACATTGCCAATATTACATATTTTACTAGCATTAGTACAAGAGAAATGGATACCCCAATAATGTTGGAACTATGTAAAGGTAAAATACTTCGATTTAAAATTTTCTTTAGGAAAAGAATGATATCTTTGAGATAGTTTTCTTTGAGTGAGCTTAATTAGAACCATAAGAAAAATTGAAACATTATTGCCAATTACGTTGATCAATTAGTAAAAATGATCAACTATTCAAAAGAAGTTGCGTTTTTTTTTTTTAAATCAAGTATTAAGTGCTTTGAGAAGTAGCATTCTCAACATGGGAAAATAGAGATACAATGTAGTATAGAAGAGGTTAAGTAAAACCCTGTAGCCCTGAATTTAAATTAGAAATATCACTATGAACTCTTGATATCATGTATCTTTAATATATATACATTCCTAGTGCTGTCCATTGGAAAAACCAAGAACTGGTGGTGAGCCCGGTAGCCATGAACACTTCCAGGCCTTCTCCGTATGCCATGTTTCACTCAAAGGAACTAGGACTCCTTGGAGCATCTGCTGCCCTGGGTTTGGCACAGGGAATGTAGAAGATGATGCCAGAGCATCTTGTTGAACCAGAAAGAGAAAAACAATCAAAGATTTCTAACAGACTTGAGAACCAACATGAAAAGCTTCTCCATGGCCAAAGATGGACCGACATAAGCATCAAGAAGACTGTTAACCTCAACGGACTGAAATGCATCAAACATGGTTAAACACATGAAATACCAAAAACTTGATTGCCATTGAAGGAAGCAAAATCATGATTTTGAAAATTGATAAAGCAAAAAGGTGACATAAAGTATTTACCCTGTCTTCCGTATATGAACTGTATTAGTAGATAAGGAAAGATTTCTCTTTATACACGTATTCCAGCTCGTAAATGGAGAGTTGGCATGATAGATGATCACCGTTTTCCACCTCCAAATCGGTAACTCTGTGCAATGCTGCCGTGGACGTCACTGTGCCTGTGTGAAAGCAGTTCTCTGGGGGGAGCCTGGGTGGCTCAGTCAATTAAGCATCCACCTCTTGATTTTGGCTCAAGTCATGATCTCACCAACCAGCTGATGGAGCACTGAGTTGGGCTCTGTGCTGACAGCATGGAGCACCCTTGGGATTCTCTCTCTCCCCCTCCCTCAATCCCTCCCCCGCTCTTGCTCTCTCTCATAAATAAATAAACTGTTTTTATTTTAAAAGCAGTTTTCTGGGACACACTTGAGCAGTGAGACTGCAGGTCACAGACAACACACATGTTAATTTCACAACATGACCCCAAACTATTTTTGCAGTGGTTCTACCAAATCATATTCCAACCAGCAGATCATAAAGATTTCCCTTGCTTTAAAGACATGAATAGACAGTTTTCCAAAGAAGATATCCAGATGGCCAACAGACACATGAAAAGATGCTCAACATCACTCATCATCAGAGAGAATCGAATCAAAACCACAATGACATATTACCTCACACCTGTCAGAATGGCTAAAATTAACAACACAGGCAACGACAGACATTGGCAAGGACGTGGAGAAAGAGGAACCCTTTTGCACTGCTAGTGGGAATGCAAATTGGTGCAGCCACTCTGGAAAACAGTATGGAGGTTCCTCAGAAAATTTAAAACAGAACTACGCTATGACCCAGCAATTACACTTCTAGGTATTTATCCAAAGGACAAAAATGTTGATTCAAAGGGGCACATGCACCCCAATGTTTATAGCAGCACTA
This sequence comes from Panthera onca, assembly GCF_046562875.1. Lineage (NCBI taxonomy): Eukaryota > Metazoa > Chordata > Mammalia > Carnivora > Felidae > Panthera > Panthera onca. The sequence continues at coordinate 174,319,446 of NC_138339.1, read as the reverse complement.
TCGACAATAGCCAAAGTATGGAAAGAGCCCAAATGTCCGTCGACTGATGAATGGATAAAGAAGATGTGGTCTATATATACAATGGAATATTACTCGGTGATCAAAAAGAATGAAACCTTGCCAGTTACAACAACATGGATGGAACTAGAGTGTATTATGTTAAGGGAAATCAGTCAGTCAGAGAAAGACAAATATCCTATAATTTCACTCTATGTGGAATTTAAGAAACTACAGCAGATGAACACGGGAAGGGAAGCAAAAGTAAGATAGAAACAGAGAGGGAGACAAACCGTAAGAGACTCTTAAATACGGAGAACAAACTTAAGGTTGCTGGAGGGCGTTTGGAGTCGGCGGATGGGCTAAATAGGCAAGGGGCATTAAGGAGGATGCTTGTTGGGATGAGCACTGGGTGAAATCATAATTACACTCTACATAACTAACTTAGATTTAAATAAAAAGAAAAATTAAAAAGATAAAAGGTAAATAAAAATGAGACTTCTCTTGCTTTCTAATTATTCTCCACATTTTTCTATAAAGAAATGGGAGTGCCTCCTCAATTTTCTGCTAGGTGCTACTTCCCACTGTTTTCCCAATCCCTGTGGCTTCCATGGAGGTTAACCTCCTTCCCACTCTCCAGAGGGCACACAGCCAGCTCTGGTCCTTTTTCCAGGCACAAGTCAGGTGGGACAAGTTGTGCCTCGAGTTGGCCTAATGAGACTTGACTTTGCAACTTTTGTTGGAAAGTTTGGGGAAAAGGAGCTTTTTTTTTTCTCTCCCACTCTGGGGGTGTATGCTTTAGGGGTACTAAAAGTAATGTCAGTGTGTAGATTAGACCTGCTTGGAGTGAATCCAACACAGACGTAGAACCAATGGAGGAAGAGATTGATTTCTAGATCCAGCCCCATGCCAGAAGCCTGTTAAATTGCCCTGGTTTCTTTAGTGATATAAGTCAGTGGGTAACAATCTCTACCCTCTACCTCCAGTCCTGACTTACATATGATGAATTCAAGAAGTATTTATTACCTATCCATGCTGGGTTTAAAGATACAACAGTGAATATGCTCCATGAATGTTTGCTTATTTTGATTTTGACCTGAGAAATACCTTGGTATTGAGAAATTATAGTTTTCACCTCTAATAATCTTTAATATAGATACTTATAAACAAACTGTTTAAAACTTCCTCAGAAGCAATTGGTCAAAATGTTTGTTTAGTATGCTTAAAATGTGAAACCAAGACTCTTCGGTTCTGTACAGAATATAAAAATGAGACAGTCCCTCCTGTGGAATCATTATGTCATCTAATGGGAAAGATAACACAATTGCAGGGGGAAATTCTCAAACTCCTAAAAGTGACAATACACACAAGTACAATATGTAGTTCAGAGAGAAGGAGAGAATGAACATGCATATGTGCAAGTCCCAAGAAGGTTCTGGACTGAGTAGATGTCCACATAGGGTAAAACAACAAAGGGGCTGGAGGAGGTACTAATTTTGTAGGGCCTGAACCTTATAAAATCTTGGGGACCCTCCTTAAGAAAACTGACACAAAATTTGGTGGGAAGCCTTAGAAATGGCCTATGCCAGGCTGAGCCCTGAGGCCTAAGTGTCATTAGCTCCTTGGTCAATTTGTCTGTGCAGGAGAGGTATGTGTAGGTGTAAAAAAACCCTAAGCTGTGGTCCAAGGAAGAGCAAACAGGTTGAACTCACTATGGTCTAGAGTACAGAAGAAGGTGACAATTACGCTACTAAATGGTTGCTTGAAAAGACCAGTCCTTTTAGGGGGCCTCAAAGCTAAGATGAAGTTTCATGACAACGTAGTTAGGAACTGGAGCACATTTCTGAGAAGAGAAGTCGCACAGTTAGGTAAACATTCTTGCTACTGGGGCTAAGATGAGTTACCAAGTAAATGAAAGGAGGTGCTGGGGCTCCCAGAGTATTTCTAGCAAGAAATGATGGTTTTGTGCACCTGGAGGGAGACTGAAGAAACTGAAAGGAGGGAAATGAATGCCGGTCTGAGCATTATTGAGGGGAATAGTCTAGATACAAGTCTGCAAACCAAGGCTGGAGTGCATGGAGGTTGGCAATGGATTCATTTTTACATGTTAATTTTTCCTGATGTTGTAAGCTTCTTGTGAGTCGGGGCTTAGGGTTTTAGCATTGTTTTGTACTATTTTTTTGTAAATGTGTATCTAATAAATATCTAACATAGCCCTATATTCCAGGGCTATGCTCTGAATGTTTGTGTCTCCCCCAAATAAATACGTTGAAATCCTCATCTGCCAGTGTGATGCTATTGGGGATGGGGCCTTTAGGAGGTGATTGGGTCCTGGGGGCAGAGCCCTCATCAATGAGATTAGTGTTCTTATAAAGGAGACTCCATACAGACCCTCTCCTCCCACCACGTGAAGACACAGGGAGAAACCGGCAGTCAGAAGACGATCTTCACGGAAACCCACCCACACTGGCACCCTGCTCTTGGACTTAGAGCCCCCAGAACTATGAGCAGTAAATTTCTGCTGTTTGTGAGGTGACCAAGTGAATGGTATTTTGTTATAGCAGCTTGAACAAAGATATCCCCGTAATATAAGAAACCTTGATGCTGTCCTCATCGGAGCTATCAAGGGGCAATGCTATATGACCTCAACATGTGCTAGATTCCATTTCTACATAGAGTGTCAAAGGAGCATGAATGGCAGCATGGCCAAGGGAAATGAAGCTAGCTTTCAGGTGAATGGGATATCTCCCTCTCAGTGTTCAAAGCTTGAAATACTTAGGTGGCCCCAACTCAGTGTGAGCCAGCTTCATGTACTGACAGGGGCCTAGAAGGAAGCAGAGGAGAAGGCCAGAGTTCATGGCACCTGCAAACACTGAAGGAGACAGGATTTCCCGCCCTTAGTGTGCAGAGTAGAGAAAAGGCTAGAATACGAGGTGGCAGTGATGACGAGGCATTTTCTTTGTGGACTCTTGAAAAACAAATAGGGTTTTTGATCATGTAAAGATAATTCTCCTGAAAGATTAAAATAATCCAGTCTGAGCCAAACCTTCCTGTAAGAAGGGCACAGACCACTTCTATGATTCATTCCTTTTCCCTTCAGGAACCCAAACCCAGCACTGGAAATGTTGGAAAGCCTGAGTGCATTTTACCCCCCATGATGGTCAGTCCACCCACTGATTTCAGTGTCCAGATCGTAAGCACCAGAAAGCTGGGGTTGTTCATCAGTTCAGAGAAACACCCTCGAAATCGAAAGCTAGGCTTTGCGGGATTTAGTCCTATCTCTGTGCGGGGGAGAAAATCAAGCAGCACCTAGGCGTTGGAGAGGAGGGAATCCCAGCTCCAGGCTGCCTTTGGTTTGGGTTATGTTTTTTTGCAGTTATTTGCTATGAACCTATAACAAACCGAGCAGGCAGTTTGGGAAAGCAGTGTTCATAAATCACAGTAACAGGAAACAGACCACTAGGGGGGATTGTTAAGCCATTTTGTGCAAAAAAGAATGACTCTTTAACTTTTGAGAACGATGCCGTTTCATTCTTTCAAATCGTCATTAGTCACCTTGAAGCAGGCGCAGTGCACCAGAACTGGAATTCAATCTTTTGCAAGCAAACTCGTATCTCCACCGAAAGTGATCAAATGCCTGCAAACATCCCTTTCTTGTTTTAATTGCGAAAGGATTAATGAGGGCTTTGAAGACAGAGCTGTTCCCACTACGTGCTTCCAGAAGCAACGGTTCCCACAGCATCTGGGCAGGTGTGGTGCAGAAGCTGGGCCCAGCCCTCATCACGTAGTGGGGTGCTGTCTGTGCAGGGTCTGGGGTGTGCTCAGCTCTGAACCAGTCAACTTTGTTACCTGAACTCTCCCAAACCCAAAGCGTAATAAGAAAACAGCAAACAGTAATTCCCACCCCCCCCCCCACCCCCACCCAGTGATTACAGAGGGACAGGGATCAGGGGGAATTCGAGAGGCCAGACTAAATGAAGCATTTTTCAGATAAAAAAGGCAAAACTCTAGATTTTAGCCGGGGGGATGCTAACACACACATGTGGGGATTGTTTAAAGGAAACGCCAGTTTGTTTATTTATTTAATAACTTTTATTTTACGCCAGTATTTTTAGAATTGCTCCTCCAGTGGAGAAGATCTCTTACTTGCAGTGTGTTAATAATCATTTCCAAGGCCGTAGCTACAAGTCTCTCGCCGGGTAGGTCCAGGGCTTGGTGTCAGTGAGGAGCCTCTTGGAGGATGTATTGATTGGAAGACGGCGAGTTTGGGAAAGGCCACAGGGCAGGGGCTGGGGACGAGTCCAAAAGGCTCACGATTGTTTCAGTCATTAAACAGCGATATTTAATTTGAGTTTAGTAATCCAGGGCACTATTATATGGGCCCAAGCAAAAAGGAAAAAAAAAGAAGAAGAAGAAAATTAAATAAGTATAATAAAAGCGAGGACGGGCCAAGCTGCTTTGGGCAAAGAAGAGTAATAAAGGAGTCTTTATAACTGCCGGATGGTGGGATATACTCCCCCCCCCCCCCAAGCAGAATGTCAAATTCTGTCCCCCATTTTTCCCTCTTAAAGCATGCTAAAAGGAAAATTCTTCACAGAATCTTAAAGAACTTTTTTGACACAACAGCTGCAAAATCTATTTTCTAAACAAAGATTTATACATATTTATATGAGCTTAATCCAGATTTTTTTTAATAAATCATCCTCAGAACTGCAGAGGTAAACTATATGTAAATACCTCAAGTAATAGGCTTGTAGTGCAAATCACATCATTTTATCTTCAATTTTGCATTCGTTTTTCTGGCTTAAAGGTGCATCAGAGATATGCATTTTAGCATATTCAGAACACGGGGCGTGAAATTAAATGTTTGACAGAGTGAGAAAAATATACAGACTTTGGAGATGCCTTAAAAATAGTAATTTATGCAGATCTAGAGGAGTGAAATCATTTGCAATGGAGTGACCCTCTCTCCAGGAATTTTGTGCTCAGTGTTCTCCCCTAATCTCCCGCTGTATCTTCATTTTTCATTGAACTAGCCAGTTTTCTGCGAAGCCGTCTTGTAGATAAGGGGAGTGCTAAAGAAGAAGAAAGAGGACGCTCGGTGGGTCCGTTTCCATTGCACTTTTACCCAAGGCAATGGGCAGAATTTAACGGATTCCTTCCAACATATGTTTTTGCCAGATAAGTAAACAGTGTGTGTCGGAAATGAAAAAGCATTTGCAATTTAATGACATTACAGCTCTCAGCTTAGGCTGGCGTGCTGCGAGGCGAAAAGCAGAAAAAGAGAGGAGAGTAGAAAGAGAAAAAGAACAAAGTTCATCTTCCCTTTTGTGCATTTTTATCAAGGAAAATATTACTTCTTTCCCCCCTCTCGTTCTCTTTTTCTTTTTCGTCTTTTGGCTTTTTTGTCTCACTCATTTACATTTTTTTTCTGTTCTGCCTTTCTGTCCTCTGTTCACTTTTACCTTTTGCTTATATTGCCACTGACTCATTTCTCTTTTCTCTCTCCATTGTGTGTCTTTATTCATCTATTTTGGCCATTCAGTTTTACCTTAGAAGAAGCTGTTTATCCCACAATGTATCTTTTTTCCTGCGTTGTACTCCTAGTGCTATAGCTCATAGTCAACAGGATTGTCGGAGGGATTATAACGTTTCATTTCAAAGCACTACAAATCTGCTCTCTTGCCTTCGGTCCCTGCTCCTGTTTCCTCTGATACTCGTCATTTGATTTCACGTTCATTGCAGTCTTTAGTTTCACCCCCAGACGTGACGGCACCCTGATGTCTAAGCACTGATACCCACTGTCTTTGCATTGCATGTTGTTTCTGCAAGGTTCCAGAAACTTAACCTTGAGATGGAAGAACCATCCTCTCCCACCCTCGGTCAGATTTGGACGGGTATGGATGGTGAACATGTGGTCAGAATCGGTCCTCCCAGTGCCTGATGGCCAGGGAAGGGTGTCTTGTAGCAGATGCGAATGCGGATGCTCATAGCGGGCCATCTTCTGATAGAAAATGAACCCCATACACTGCAGCCGCATTTGCTTCTATGTTTCCTTTGTGTGCGGGTGATCACTGAAATATGTGTATATTTGAGAGTTGTGATTGTGTAATTGAGTGTGCCTGGGTGTGTAAGTGTGTACGAACCAGACCATGTGATAAGAGCCCGCAGGAAGGTGTGTGGAGTTGTTTAAGACAGTGTACTCTAAGTCTTCGATGACAGGCATATAGAAAACATGACACTCTTTCAGCTTCGATTCTACCTTAAATTCCAGGAGCAAAAGTTGAAAGGAAAACCAGTATTTTCTCCTTACTGAGATCCATAGCATTTTTATTTCCAGGATTATTTTGACTGCACCTTTGACAAGTAAGAATAAGATTTTCCACCCGGTCTCCCTTTTGTGACAGACTAGTTAGATGACTAAGCAACCCCATTTAGGAGGAAGGACTGAGTCATTTTGGCTACCTTAAGTTGTCAGTTGGTCAATCTAGGCAGTTCCTGAAGAAACAATTTCTAACATGAAGATTAGGATCCGTTGCTGTCTTTCTATTTTTGCAAAGCAAGTTCACATATTTCTAATATTGTTATCATGCGCATTTGAATACTAGTACTCCAGATATTAAACACGAATTCCATTCCAAGAATACACTTGAAAGTTACCAGTTAACCTGCAGGTTGAGCGTAATTGAAAGGACCCGTAATCAAATTTCAAGTCCTATCACAGAAATACCGGACAGACTTTAAAAAGATGCTTAAATAAAATGCTCTTGTCTAAAGACATGTGCATGTTTTTACCATAAAATTACATCTTCCACATCTTCCAGATCCGGCACTTGGTAAGTAAAAAGAAAATCTATTTGGACATAAGGATGTAAAGTAGCTGGAGGTGGTAATTTAATCAACCAAGGATATATTTCAATGTTTTTCTGGTCTTCTGGCATTAGCACTTTAAATTCATTATGTCGGTTTGACAGATATATGCAGCCTTAAGGATCTAAAAATGAAATCCTAGAAGTATAGCCTGCTAGAGGATATATATTGAACTTAAGAGATTAAAATGGTATAACCATTGCAATAGAATGGAACATATCGCGTTTCTCATTTTTTTCCCCACTAAGCATGAGTATTTTGCAGATGTAAAATGCAGTCTTGTCTAATTATAAAACCTGGCTCAAGAGTCAGAGAGCTTTCTAACTTTTATACTGATGAAGTGGATATTAGAAAGAAAATGTTGGCTTCACATACAGTCTGAAGACGAAGAAGTCTTCCATTTGGGATTTTATGTATCAATAATTTATTAAGGAAAAGGACACAAGTGGTCACATGAAGCCCACTGTTCAGAGGCAAGCATCATGCATGCTGTTTCTATTTAAGGCAAATAACAAAAGAACCAAATTATAAAGCAGGTCTTAACATAACTGCGACGTTCAATCTAGTATATTATTATGCCAATTTAGTAGCATTAATGATCTGTAATATTAATTCATTATCCTGGAAAATGGGGAAGAGTTGCCATAATTAACTGTATTAAGCCACAATTAAAAAGTCATCCAAGCTGTTGTAAAGATCCTAGCGATGATAAGGGCGTTCGTTATATTACAAACCTTTCTGACCATGTAAATTTTGTATGTGAGTCTTTGTTACAAACAGCCCCTCACTCCGAATTCAGATATGTCAAAAGAGCAGCCACCCACGGAGGCAGTGACTGACTAGACGCCTTATCGGCCCCTTCCATCGCCAATGCAGTTCGACACTTTCTTGCAGGGAGAATCAGCTTTGAAAGAGGTACAACCTTTTAGCATATCTACTTTAATTCCTCACAGGGAAGCAAAAACAGGCTGTCTAGTGAAATTCACATATGTCGACAGACTATCTCTCCCCTGAGATTAGGGTCATCTTTGAAAGTCACATTTCACACCGCACAAAATGAACATTTTGATGTTTTAAAATGGAGATCCTATAACGTCCAAGCCTAAATCCAAGTTGCCTATCACCAGATGTCTTTAAGCTCTTAATTCTCCTCCCCACCTATTTGAAGTCTCTATTGTGACGGGAGTTTTTAAGGCACAGACGATATCAGGTGACGAGATAAATGGGACCATGAAAGGAGGTGGGATGCAGCCAGGAGGGCAACTGATTCAACCGGCCAGTCCGAAGGATTCCCTTTATCTTGGACGGGAAAGATCTGCTGGTGATAAAGGCCTATTTCCTCTTTCACCCTGACTTCTCTTTACACCCACATCATTATCATTGCCTTTAAGGATCAGGAGTTTTTCCTCCCTCAGCAACATTGAGTATGCTGCTATCTCCACGCATAAATCACCCTCTAAGTGCGTTTGTAATCGGGGACTGTCCTTGCTGACGGTGCTGAGCCGAGTGAGTGAGAAAGCGTAGGTGGTAACTTGCACACACGTGCAGCGGAAAGTAATTCAAGACAACTGAAAAAGAAAGCACATCACCAGCTTGTCCGGAATAAGGGGCTAGGGATTTATATTTGCAGAGGTTCGTAAAGGACTCCTCTGAGTGGCTCTGTTTTAGGCCTGTTCAGCCTGAAGCCCCACTGCAAATCCAAAATCACATCTGCCACAATATTGCTCGGCATTCGATCAAGATTTTCAGTGAAAAGAAACTGCAGTGATTCCCCCAGCAGATTTTTTTCCCCCACACCCTGTGACTTTCTATCAACATTATCGGATGTGCCTCTGTAAAGATGCACATACGCTCAACACTCCGATTTCTGCAGTGTGCCATGTGCCGGAAAAGTCTTGACAGCAGCACCAATGAATGCTCTTACTGACAAGGGACAAACCATTGGCCTATCTCAGCCTTACTGATTTGAGGAGTGACTCCATTCCGGCAGTCTCACTCACCAAGACCAACAACCTGTTCTCAAGAAAAAAACCACTCCTCCATTCTTGTACTGAAGCATCCAGTTTAAACATCCAGCCTAAGAAGACTCATATCCCACCATGGAAAGCTGGAAGCTTTATGACTGTTGGCCAAAAAGAAGGCCCCTTCAAATGTGTTACTATATGTAGGAAAATAGCAGTTACTGCTTCTGATGTAAGAGTTTCCAAAAAAGCCTTTCTTCCAAGAGATATTGCCAGAAAAAAGAAAAAAAAAAAAAAAAAAGCGGGTCTCTTATATAACCCCTGTGGGAAGGTGGAGGCATTTACCAAACCAAATCTAACTTCACTCCCACCCTTTGGAGCTGTAGCCCTCCAGAAACCTGATTTACCCTCCCTCTGTAAAGGATGTGTGGGGCAGATACAGGTGAAAAGACACAGTTTTCTGGATATGTTTACAAAAATCCTAGCACTAGCCTGGCTGAGATGTTGGAAAGAAGACGTTGTGCCAACACCCTTCGCAGGTGTATATGGGTCCAGTTCTGTTCTGTGTATTTGCAGGACGCAGTCAAGGATTCAAAAGGAAACCAGGTTTGGGATACTTTTCTGAGGCTCTCAACAGGCTTTCCATTCTATATGAACTGGGATCCTTGTGAAAACCCATTAGAGCAGTAGTTTGGCTTACGGCCGAACATGAGAGTGTTCATGGTCACAAAGACCCTCACGCACCATGAACTACTTTGTATGATTCTTGTTCTGAGAAGACAAAACTCAGGGTCTCAGCCCTGCCATCAGGCACTTCTAAATCACCCGAGGGAAGGTGACCAGTGTCCGCAGACCTGACCCCTCTCTGCGTCGGCTCTTTCTCCATCCTTACGGGGAAACTTACCAATGTGTTCACATTCCTTTAGGTTCAGGTAGGACTTTGGTTAACCTTCCACATAGACCAACACGTCCCGCAAAGGCAAAGGCCTTCGCTCTCATGTCCTTTGTAGCATGGTGGCTACACCGTGGCTCCCTCGTGCTTGTGAGTACAGAGGAAGTTATTAAAAGAAAACAAAGTACCTAGACGTGGGGCCTGGCAAGAGCTGCTCTAAGTTCTTCATTTCCTGTGAGTGGGCCTTGATATTTCCAAGACCCCACAGTCCACTGCGTATGAAAGCAAAAGTAACATTTGTTGGCAGGGCTCAGTTAAATCAGTGGGGTATACAGACAGCACGGATTTGGGCCTGAGGATCTTACTCTGGGGCATTAGAAAGAGCTACTTCTGGGCACCTGGGTGGCTCAGTCGGTCAAGCATCTCACGGTTAGTGAGTTTGAGCCCCACATCAGGCTCTGTGCTGACAGCTCAGAGCCTGGAGCCTGCTTCAGATTCTGTGTCTCCCTCTGTCTCTGCCCCTTCCCTGCTCTTTCTTGCATTTGATCTCTCTCTCTCTCTCTCTCTGTCAAAAATAAACATTAAAAAATTTTAAGAAAGAGAGAAAGAGCTACTTCTTTCCCCACCTGAGGGATGCATGAACACACCTCACCACATCTTCAAGTGTCCCATGGTGACTAAGGCATAGGTCTGTGAAGGGATTATGGATCGCTCGTCCAACCCCCTCATGAGGCTACTGAGACTAAGAAAGTTAATTATCTGCCCCGAACCACCAGCGATCTGGGGGAGGCCATGCCTGGAAGGCAGACTCTGTCTCTTACTTAGCCCTGTGCCCCTTTTCACTGTGTAACTAGGCGATCTGTCTTTATGAGGGATCATGACGTGTCAAAATCAGATTTCACTAGTAACGTTGTAAGTCAATCTTTTGGAAGCTTTTGATCTTTATTTTTGGTCGGTGGGTCAGGAAAATGAGTTGTTACCGCTCCCCCCATGACTATCTGCTCTCATAGTATCTTGTGTTACCCGTGTGACATGCCTTCCCGTGTCGAGGTTGAATGGTTTCAGACTCACACATCAACTCTTCATTAAATAAAATTGAGGTTACAGGGCACCTAGGTGGCTCAGTGGGTTAAGTGTCTGACTCTTGGTTTCAGCTCAGGTCATGATCTCATGGTTGGTGAGTTGGAGTCCCTCATCAGTCTCTGTGCTGTCACTGTGGAGCCTGCTTAGGATTCTCTCTCTCTCTCTCTCTCTCTCTCTCTCTCTCTTTCTCTCTCCCCCTCTCTCTCTGACCCACCCCTGCTTGTACTCTGTCTTTCTCTCAAAATAAATAAATAAACTTTACAATAAATAAATAAATAAATAAATACATAAATACATAAATAAATAAATAAAATCAAGGTTAGGAAAACCAGCTTAGCAAAGGGCTTCCGTTTTTAAATGCAGACGAATTTGCACTATTGGTTCAGTCGCCCCTGTTCTGAGTTCAATTGGGTTACCCAAAAGATGCTGAAGTCCTAACTCCCAGTGACTGTGAACGTGACCTGATTTGGAAATAAGATCTTTTCAGATGATCAAGTTAAGATGAGGTCGGTAGGGAGGGCTTTATTCTAATCTGATTGCTTCCTTCTAGAGGGGAGAAATTTGGACAGAGATAGACACAGTCAGAGGGAAGAAGATGTGAAGACACAGGGAGATCACCGTGTGTAGACAGGAGATTTGGGTGACGCTTCTCCAAGCTGAGAGTGCCAAAAGTTGCCAGAAAACCACCAGAGGCCTGGGAGAGGCGGGGACAGATCCTTTATCGCAGCCTTAGAAGAAACTAACCCTGTGGACACCTTGATCTGGACTGCCAGCCTCCAGGCCTGACACAAAGCTACCAGTCTGCGGTACTTTGTTACAGAAGTCTTAGGAAACTAACATACCTCCCAAAAGGAATACGGAATGCAGATTTCCTTTTGTGCATTACTTCATGCGTGTTTATCCTTTTTCTTTTGCTAAAGGCAATTTAGAGATACTAGGCCTTACATGTATTTGGAGAAAGGCACGCTTGGTGATCTTAAAAATAAATGAGATTTGCAACCCTTAGTTTGTAACTATCCACACTCTGTTCTTCAGGGACTCTTTGAATTTCCAGGATTGCTTCATCTTTATTTCTAAATATGATTTAATAAGTACCCCTGGAATTTGTTACAGTGCTTGGTCGTTAAGATGATAGACCCTCAGTGAATGAGTTCTATCGTGAATTGCATAAGGCTGTATTTGACCTTTTGTTTGAAAGTGCTAGAAAATACTTGGTGGGGTGCACAGTGGGACCTTTATCAGTATGTGTACAGAAGGGGCACGCGTGCACGTATATGAGAAGCCAACTTGCCAATATATGTGACTCTGTAGCAGCTATAGTTAACTTTATTCTATTTTAGTTCTTTTTGTTTTCAAATGTTTAGTTACTTATTTTGAGAGAGAGAGAGAGAGAGAGAGAGAGGAGAGCAAGCATGAGCGGGGTAGTGGCAGAGAGGGAGAGAGAGAGGGAGAGAGAGAATCCCAAGAAGAGCCACCCAGGCACCCCCATTCTATTTGCAGACTAGAGATGGTTTGATTTTCTTCTGTTATTTCCTAGATTACTTCAGGGATGGGGCAAAAGACTTTGCCATATTCCTTAATTACATGTGAACAAAAAGCTACCAGCTAAGTGTTACTGAATTTGGAACATAAGGTAAACTTTTTTGACATCTGTACACACTCCTGGGGGGTGGGGGAAACCCGGCAGGGGAGGCTGTAGGGTAATATGCTTTCTAACACCAAACAGAAAATTATCAAACAGCAGCCAGTATCTTTCCTTGACTCAAAGATGTGAAAAGACTAAATTCTCTGTGCTACCTGAGAGGCTTGTGTGAGGAGACTACCTCAGGGGGCTGAAATGGGCAGCTTTCAAGAGGCGAGAGTTGAGTCCCATCCCTCTGCAGGGCACCTCTGTCTGCCAGGACAATGCCTCCGCAGACAGCAAGCATCTTCCAGGACCCCTACGCACACCACAACAGACTGCGCCAATTCGGGATGAAACAGCCAAGTGGAAAGCAGAGACTGAACACGTGCATGCTTTATCCACCAAAGTCCTATGTAAGCTAGTCTTTCAAGAAAATAAGCACATCTTTCTGGAGCGTACAGTTCCTGTATTTGCTGAGAATGTTTCTCAGGTTTCTATATTGATTGGAAAATCATCATATTGAATTGCAACGAGTTCCCAACTGGAGTGCTGCAAAAGTTTGCTTTAAGCAAACTCAAGGCATGAAAGACTAACACCTGCAAGTCAAGGTCGTGCAGACACGCTGGGCTCCCGGTTGTCCAGCCGCAGCGCAGCCGCTTCCCCTTCCATCGTGAGCCACCGCCCCTCGTCCAAAGGGGCCGGCGGGGGGTGGGGGGGCGGCGCACCTCAGAGCTTTCCCACTTGCTTTGGGCTTGTGCCTACCTGGGGTCACTAGGCGAAACGCAGGCTGGCTAGTTACACTCAAATTTCAGAGAAACAATACAACTCATAGATACAGAGAACAGATGGGTGGTTGCCAGAGGCAGGGGTAGCGGATGGACAAAATAGGTGTAGGTAGTCAAAAAGTACAAACTTCCGGTTATAAAATACGTAATGCCCTGGGGACAGAAGGTACAGCATGGTGGCCGTAGTGAATAATACCGTTTTTACATGTTTGAAAGCTGCTAAAAAAAACAGATCTTAACAGTTCTCATCACAAGGGGGAAAAATGGTAACTGTATCCAATGATGGATGTTAACTAGATTTTTTGTGATCTTTCCACAATTATACAGATATTGATTGGATCATTATGTTGTACACCCGAAACTCAAACATAATGTTTTATGCCAGTTATACCTCAACGAAACATTCTAATTTCAGAGGGGCAACAAGCAGTTTCTTAGTGGAAGTATGTCCCAAATCTTGCAAACTTACACTAAAACATTATTTGTTGTTTATCTGGAAATCCTACCCCACCTTCCTCATCACCTGGCTGCCTCAGGTTTATTGTTCCGGTGACTTAAATGTCACTTCCTCAAAGATGCCCCTTGAAGGCCCAATGTAAATTATTGCATTATTCTTTCAGACCACCCCATTCTTCTCCCTTATTTCCTCCACATCACTTGTAACTATGTTTTCATTTTTGTGTTTATTTGATTCTAGTTCATCTTCCCCATGAGGCCAAGGGCCGTGTAGGTCTCTGTTGTTTGCTGTTATAATACCTGGTGCCTGGCACTTACTAGATATTCAATATTGGTTCATTGAATGAATGAATGAATGAATGAATGAGGAAGGGAAAATTTTGCTAAGAATCCCTTATCTTGCTTTATTTCTAGTTAATTTATTTGGTAGACTAGCTAATGATTTAAATAAGTTTATGGAGAAAAATGAGATTCCTCGGGAAGTTTATGGAATTTTCACACAATATGTTGAGGGTAGTGTTAAAGCACCTCAGATCATATAGTATGTAATTACATGTTATAAAGTAGATGTTGTGTTTACATTATAAAGTGTATGTTCAAAGAATTACATATATGTTCAAATGTATATAATCTTGTAGTGTGTAATTACATGTTATAAAGTATATGTTCAAAGAATTATATATTGAGCTCATAAGTGTCTAATAAGCTTAACCTAATTCAAATAATTTTGCTAATAGATCTGCTGTTTGTTCTAAGAAAGAATTTTGAAGAATTGATTAGCTACAATTCAGCTGTTACAATGGTCACATTGAAACAATCAGCATTACTATCTGTTAATCGAAGAATAAGCTGCAAATAGTCCGTTCATGCGGACACAGAAACCCATCTAGTCTATGTAAAAGATATCTTGTAACATACAGTAATTTGGGGAAAGCAAACAATTTTAAAATTCCATGGAGAACGTTAGGTTCTCCCCAGCTGTAAAGAACTAAGCAACCAAAATGGCACTTTTAGAGAAAATAACTTCAAAATCATATATAAACAAAAACACCAAAGATTTTTCTCATACATAGCTCTGGCAAGGCAAATATTTTCTAATTGAGGATCCAAGATCAAGTTCTGACTGATGTGCATTTTGTGTTTTTCCCCTACTTAATAATCCGTTACTAAATGTTGGATTGTAGTTGTCGCTCCAAGAACAATTTCACAATGGACAGGTTAGGGTTGGGCCAACTCGGATGAAATGAAGAGAACGGTTGGGCTAACAGTTTAGATGGGATATTGGCATGAGTTTAATTTACTGGAGGATGGTTCAATTTCACTGCTTTTTAGCTTGGTAACCATGTGACTAGTTATAAATTGGATATCATTCAGCAGTTGCAATTGTACATATTTTTCCTTTTTTTTTTCTATAATGCTAAAACCAGCTGTCAGATAAATACAAATCTCTCATCTTAGTCTATTTTTACAGGATAATGGCCTCATCACTGATTCCACCCTGTTTTATACTTCTTTGCTAAAATTACAAGCTTATCCAGTGAAAGATAGAAATGTATATATCTAAAAATCTTCAGACACCCTCACTTGAACTTTTTCTTAGCTGTCAGACTCTATACAATGTAATGTTTTAAGGGACTCTAAGTAAGAAAAAATTATAAACACGTGTCACATAATAATCGCTGAAGTTATTTTAATATTGTCTATTATTTCTCTATAAAAAATATAGAAAATAAAAGATAACACTTGACATCAGGTACAGCAATGAACACTATTAAGGTTAGATTGTAAGGGTGCCTGGCTGGCTCAGTCAGTAGAGTGCACAACTCTTGATCTCAGGGTTGTGAGTTCTAGCCCCATGTTGCGTGTAGAGATTAAAAATAAAATCTTTCTTTTTATTTTTACTTTTTTAATAAAATCGTTTTAGAAAAAATATTAGATTCTATTTAGGTCACAGTCTGTGGTTTGTATATCTAAAATATGCAGAACCCTAAACCTGTACTTTTATTTTCCATTATTATGCTTTAAATATGGCAGAAATGTATTTCCTCCTCAGTATTGACCCAAAATTCAAAACAGTAAAATATGGTAGTGATGGGGTTTTTATTCCCTGAGGGTCTGGTTTGAAATTTCAAAGTGAACTTGAAAAAAATCGCATCCACTTGCTCAGCAAAAAGCTGTCTAGTTTGCTTGTGTATCACTTTGTTTCAACTCCGTGGAAACAGTTGTGGAGTTTCCAGGGTCTTTTACCTAACGGTAAAGTGGTCTGTGGGCAGAAAAAAATTCAACCGCAGAGGCAAAAAAAAAAAAAAAACCCTCCAAAGCTACCTGATATTTTTCACATTTTTTTATCCAGTTCTGCCTGGTTATAAAATAACGTCAAAGCAAATTATCATAGTTTTTGAAGTGTGATGGAAGGCAATATGGCAGTCTGCCACTCCTGAACACACGGGCAGGTGGCCTGGTGTCACGGGAACATTGACCAGGCCGGCCTGGTGATCCCGGGTCTTGGTCTTTTTGGCGACTGTCAGCTGCATTGGGTACAGGATTCCATGCATCTTTTCTCTCCAAGCCTCAGAAGATAAATGGAAGACTCGTTTCCGCCCTTGTGGCATCCTAAAGGACATGTCCTATGAGGTGTGCTTTGTAACATTTAATATCCATTTACTTTTTCACTTGGTATGTCCAAGGATCAAATTAGGTAACGTTATCAGTAGACCTTGTTCAAAGAAGTTGAGTACCATTGACATGAGTGTCTGTTTTCTCTTTTAATTCAATAATAGAGATGTCTGCCTATGTAACATGTAGGAAACTCAGAGGAGAAGTGTGTGCACACTGTTTGTGTGTGTGTGTTTGCGTGTGTGTGTGAGAGAGATGAAGTTTATATATACACCAGTCTACATTTAGCAGACAAATACTTTCACTTGGAGAACATTCTTTAACCATGTGGAGACGAAGCACCATTTTTCTTTGTAAATTAGCAAATTTAATGTAACTTGGTGATATTGTTTTTGCCGACACTTCACAGCTCTTTGCAACATGAATTTGTGCCAAAGGCTCTTTTTAAATATAATTTTTGGATGAGCAGCACATTCACCTGGTCTGAAAATAATATAACTCGGTATAGCGTGAAAGGTATTGTTTCTGTCCCCCTGCACACTATTCCCAGCCCTCCGTACATATCCCTTTTGTTTTCCTCCAGAAGTTTTGCAGATTTCTTTGTATTTGAAAAATAACGTATCAGCACTTTGAAAATATACAAGGTGGAAAGAAATCTTAAATTGTGATAAAGTATTGGTTGGACCTTTGAATTTTCTCTGTTTACTTGACTAGCTCTTGTGTCTTAACTCCTAAGTTAAAATTCTTTGTTAAAATAGTTAAAATTAAATACTTATCTATGTGAACTTAATCATTTTTCAAAGAGAAGTTACATGAATACAGTTGGGGTTGTTTTATTCAGAAAGTTTTGAAGGGGAATTTCCTCACTAGGTGGCGCTCCTGTGCCTGGAGGTCCGGCAGGGAGTTGCCCCGCCCCGCTGTCTGCAGATGCACGGTTCACCAATTAGCACACAGTTACCAAGGAGACCTCCAAGTTCACGCGGAGGGAAAGGCCTCCATATTTTCTCTTCTCTAAAAAATGATTGCCCTACTCATATTTCTGCTCTGCACAATATACGACCTTCCAATTGGAGTGAAATTGTTGTGGTTTCCTCTTTAGACCGAGAGGTACGTTATGTTAGGTTTGTACTCAGGCAAGAAAAGGTCATTGCAAGTGTTATTTTGACCTGGGCAAAAACCCTGGGAAAATTCAACTTCCCAGTTGAACCAGAACTTGAGAGAAGTTCCCTGTAGCACATCAATGATCTGCAAGATGCCCTCACCCTTTCCCTGAAGACCTTAATGTCCATCCAATAACAAAAAGCTTTTAAACATGCTTTGGTGGTATTATCTTCCTTAGGTGTTGACATGGCCTCTCTACTAAGAAGGGATCAAAGTGCTTTTTCCTGTCTGAGCCTCACACCCAGCATGAGGCCAAGTAAAACATTACAGATGTGCATAAAATAATAATCTAGGGATTTCCATTTATTGATCAACTCTGTCAGAAAGTCAAGAAGTCCATCAGGCAATAGGGGAAGAAAAAAAAATTTAAACCCAGATTGAAGAAAATTAAAAATATACTAGCTAACTTTTTATTTGATATATTGATCCTGCAACCATTAATTTTTTATCATTAATTCATACGTACTAATCGCCCACCTACTATGTGCCTTGCACTATCCTGGTTGTTGTAGATGCAAAGATAGATGAGACTATGTGTTTCAAACCCATTGGGATAATAAACTTCCAGTCTGACCTCTCTTTCTTTTCTTCTTTTTTCAATTTTTTTAATGTTTATTTATTTTTGAGAGAGAGACAGAGCATGAGTGGGGGAGGGGCAGAGAGAGAGAGGGAGACAGAATCTGAAGCAGGATCCAGGCCCTGAGCTTTCAGCACAGATCCCAACATGGGACTTGAACTCACAGACCATGAGATCGTGACTCGAGCCCAAGTCGGACACTTAACCAACTGAGCCACCCAGGCGTCCCTGAACTCCCTTTCTTAATCAAACCCCCTCATCCTCCCATTACTCTGATAACGGTCCATGTCTTTTTGTACACCACTTTCTTCCACTTTTTGATACAACGGGCATCAAAATTGTGCCCAGATGTACCTCTTTAAGTCACCTTCTAATTCAGATTATTTACTTAAGCCACATACTCTATTGTATTTGTAATTTGTAAGCATTCATATGTCACCTTAACCTAGGAGCAACTTCGAGTCATGTGAGCGTCAGTTCACCTGCTCAGAATGATTTCAAGCTTTTGAAAACAATGTCTTGCACACATAGGGTGACCTCAGTTCTCATTGACTGAAATATTGCTTTTAATGATTATATTAGGAAAAACAAAAGCCTGTTACAGGAGACCCTTTGGGAACGATGGGACGATCAGGCTAGAGGACATCAGCTAATCTTTGGGGGCTTCTTCGAATGACAGCTCATCAGTAGGGAATAGGTAACATGGGAAACCACTAGCTGGTGCCTGGGGTCATGCCATCAATCGTGATGATCATTTGTGTCCCTGGCTTCTAATAATGCCAATGCACAAGTGGCCCAGATTCACTGTTTCCCAGTGGAAAAAAAAATTAACAAGAAGGGGCAAGAAAGATAGGAAAAGATAAAAGAAAACGCATCATTGACTATCTGATGTTGCTTTACTTATGAAGCTCCCCCCCCCCCCCAAAGTGGGAGGAAAGTAGGGGAAGACAGGAAGAGGTATCCTCTACTCAAATGACGCTAAGGAAGATTTTCACTCTTGCAATGATGGCATGTGAGATTATAAGTGCCCGATCTCAGAACTCCAGGGGACGAGGAGAGCACTGAACTCCTGTAGGAACACAGTGAATTGAGACAAAGCAGAAGAGGGAAAGGTCCTTGAGGTGAAATGCACTCGAGGCTAGCAGAGAGCAGGAAAGACACTATCTGGTTGTCTTTTTTAAACCACAAAAGTCTTTTCAGGACAAGGTTCCTATATTCTAATCAGAACTAAAATGCAGAAGAGAATCAGGAGAATCACCTGATACTTCTCCACCCAGGTATTCTGTGCTTACTCCTGTGTGAGTCTAGCATCAAAGCAAACAAGGGCAGAGCTACACACTTCTGAACACTTAGATGCAAATTAGAACCTAGACGCTAACACCAGTGTGCCTGGTTTCCCTTCAGTCTCTCCCATCCAACGGCTGTGCATAAGGATTTTTCCTTCGTCGTATTCCTTAGTCCTTATGGGTACTGAGAAGTACAGTCTTTCACCACACATGCTTTTCCCCAGCAATTCTCCTTCTTTAATTAGATCTCTTTGGGATTGGGTGAATTTAACTGAGTACCTGTTCATACAAAATGAATTCCCTTTATAATCTGTCATGCCAATCACCCATATGGGTTGTCTCAAATAAAAAGGACCACAATGGACACACCACACCAGTTATTCCCTTTGGCCATCAAACTCCAAACATCTTATAACCAAATCATATCGTAACTGGTATTTACTGGGGATGGCAGGCAATGAATGGTGGTGGTGATTATAGTGAGAAGGAGATATAAACATGTATCTGGAGAAGTTCCTGATCTTAAGACACATAGAGTCCAAGTAGTCAGAAAACACAAACACTTCAAAAATTGAGTAATGACTCCGAATGGGCTTGATACTGGACATTGTCCTAGAAGCTCTGAGGAGGACACAGTTGCCCCACAAGAGACAGAAGGATTTGACGTGGGCCTCAAAGAATGAACAGAAATCCCAGTTTAGAGGCCTGGAAAAACCATTCCAGGTGGACGAAAGGTGTCACTAGACAGGTTTTAGCGCAGTCTACGAAAACTGTGGGGAAATAGTGGGCAATAAACTGGAAATGTGGATTGAGGCCAGATAGTGGAAGGAAACTAAGGCGCTTGGACTTTATCCTGGTGGTAATGAAGAGATAATGAAGATTTTTAATTAAGGGTTTGGCATGATTAAATGGTGTTTTAGGGAGATTACCGTGGCAGCAGTGAATTGGAGGGGAGAAACAAGTAAGCGATTAGTTAGGAGACTATTATAATCATCCAGGCTTGAAGCGGCGGGGGTCTGGGGGCAATGGGAATTGAAAGGAGAGGTGGAATGTGAGAGATAGTGCAAGGGAATGCCCAGCAAGCCTTGGAGACTCACAGATATTCGGGACAAAGGCAAGGAACGTGGCAGTGAGCGTAAGTACCAGAGACAGTGAGGGGAATCAGGGAGGTGAGTCATTTGGGAGCAAAGGGGGAGATTGGAGCATGGAGTTAGCTGGGCTCTGGGGTAACTACAAAGCATCCAAGTTCAGATGTCCAGCAGTTAGGTGGAAATGCAAGACGGAGACTCTAGAGAGCAGCCAGGCTGGGGACCTAGACCTCTCTCTTTTATAAGTCAATCTAACTTCTTTCCCGCGAAAGAACTGAAACACAATGACTAAGAATGTGCGTATTTTAGGATGGGTCCTACAACATATCAACAGGAAGGAAGAATCCAGGTCATTCTTTGAATATTTTAAACTTCTGGAAAAAGTACTTTTTTAATAAATCAGCCAAATATTTCAAATGAGTATTTTTTAAAGCTAAATTTCCCAGATAACATTCCCAAATGTTCAAATTTCTTCCTTCGGGGAGGCTCAGCCTTAGTGTCTAATAAAGTTCAATTACAGAATAATTTCCATGTTGAATGTGGTGGTGATTGCACTATCTACGTGGAGCTTTGTGACTGTGACGGGACTCCAGATGAATGGTGCGAGAGCCTTCCTAATCCTCGTAGGCCCTTTGCCTAATTCTCTCGTGCAAATTAGAGGGAAGAGAGGTTTCCAGATTTCATTTATCAGGAAAGTGCATCCTTCTAGCAAAAGGAATCAGCAAGAAGAGGCACACGCATCTTTAATGTGTGCTGCTTAGCCGATGGCATGCGGCCACTTGGATTTCCACCAGAATAAATGCCAGCTGACCCTTTCCTTCAAACAGCAGAATATTATGAATCAAAATGTGAACATGGTGGAAACACAATAGCCTTGGACTTCGCCGTTGGGTGTGTGGACTCAGCTGCCAAAGTCTTCCCCACATGACTTGGATGTTAGTGATTATCGTTTGAGTTTTGCGATGAAATTCAAGAGACCAAGCAAGTCAGTCAAATCGGCCATTATCTGAAAATCACGGGAAAGACCTTTTTCTTCTTTTTTTAACCTGCAAATCAAGTACCGGAAAACAATTGGCTTCCAAATCTAGAACAATCATCATAACTCACAAATGCATGTCAGTAGTCCTTGCCCTTCCATGAGACTTCCGGGGGGATCTGAAGGCTCTGTTGTCATCTGTGAATTTAGGAGCTCCACGGTGTTTTAAATGTGTGTGGGTGTGGGTGTGGGGGGTGTCTCGTCTGTCAGGGCTGTCATAACTACCATGTCTGGTTGTCACCTGGCCACAAAGAGCTTAAAATCCCATCTCCTGTTGTTGATTCCATCAGCAGAGCTTATGCCTGCCCTTGTCCAGAGATAAGCTCCACTACTCCAGGAGAAGTGGCCAGCACCTGGAGCCATTTCTAGATGGACTCAGGAGTGTTCCTCTCCTACAAGACAAGAGCTTTTAACTGAAGCCTGAGCTCAACTGCCCAAGAGCCCTGGGAACTCTGGAAGGGAATGTTGAGATCTCTTGGGCACTAACATCTCCCACCCTCCAAGCCCTTCTTACTCGAGAAGCATCTGAATTTAGCAAACATTTAAATTCCTCAAACTTATGCGTTAAATCCAAGCAATTAACGCAGAACCCCATATGGAAATTCTGCTTTATTAATGATCAAACTTCTTTGTTCGTAGATACAAAATATTAAGTAATCAAAAGTTTACCACACAACCCAGCCAGACTGGGTCGGGTTAGGGAGGAACTCCTTCCTCCTCCACCCCTTGTAAGATAAGAATCTTTTTTTGAATGCAAGGAGAAGGGATTAAATAACTTTTAAGGGTCCTCCCAACTCTGAGATCCTATGAGTGTTGGTTAAGATGAATATACTTGCACACTGTGCACATTTCCATAGGTCTGAACTCTCTGAACTCCAGGGAAACACTGCCTCTGACCTCCCCAGCAATGGTCTCAGCCCTTGATTTTGGGAAGTCCTTATCAGTAAATGTCTGCTAGATGCTCCAAACCTCAATAAATAGGGAGTAACACACACACACACACACACACACACACACACACACACACACACGTTTAGTTAATTTATTTTTTAAATTTTATTTTATTTTATTTTATTTTATTTTATTTTATTTTATTTTATTTTTGAGAGAGAGAGGGAGAGTGTGCACGTGCCCATGCATGCACACGAACGGTGAAGGAGCAGAGAGAGAGGGGACAGAGGATCCGAAGTGGGCTCCACAGACAGCAGAAACAGCAATGTGGGGCTCAAACTCACGAACCTCGAGATCATGACCTGAGCCAAAGTCAAAGTTGGACACTGAACCCGACTGAGCCACCCATACACACACTTGATTTAATCCCCAATTTTCTGATATACCTAAGATTCAGCTTTTTCCATATTTAAATAATAACTTAAATTCTGGTATCAAAATACATACATCTGTGTATGCTTTAGTGTGCTAATTAATAATCATTTCTAAGCAACATATAAGAAGACATTATATAAAGAAATTTAATCTTGATTTATTCAAGGTAACCAAGGTTGACAATTTGGTCTTAGCTCTCCTTAGCAAAGAAAGACAAAGGTCAAAAAGTAATCTTTTTTCAGTCATTCTTAGTTGAAAATAAATTCTGAATTTCTCTAGTATTAATATGTTGCCCTTTTTTATGTGTCAGAAATAGAAATGGTAGAGGGCTGGAATGTGATCTTGATATATGACTTTACTGCTCTTTGTACTAACTGCTGAATTATTATCATTTCACAGAAATTACATCTGAAAGGGAGGAATGTGTTTTTAAATCACATGATTCCAAAGGAATAACCTTTGCGAAAGTGATTAGTAATTTCTCCAAGCGATGAGCTTGAAAATACTCAGGTTCAAGGATCTATATAACCCTTTCGTTCTCCTTCTGCTGTGGTCATACACGGAACAAGAAACACGGGGAAGACACGTGTAGACACGTATTGTGTCTACAATACGTGGAAGGTATTCATTCTACTTTATTAGGTATCAGGGGAAAGAAAAAACCAAATAACCCACCAGTCACTGTGGGGGGAGGGCAGTGGGGGGAGGGGTGGGCTGAAGATGCTGTTAAACGCTTGAATTAACAACAAGTTCATTCCCTGGCGGTGCCTCTATACATTAATTGCACAAGAGGGCCACTCCCCAGGCAAATTTAACTTCAGGAAGTGACTTAGGCCCTGGGAAGAATAGAACACAATATTTCATCAAATACAGCAAAAACAAATGACCTCAGACTCAGGAACCTGGAGACCATGGTGTAAAAGTGTGAACTGCTTGGGGTGCCTGGGTGGCTCAGTCGGTTAAGCATCCGACTTCGGCTCAGGTCATGATCTCACGGTTCGTGGGTTCGAGCCCCATGTCGGGCTCTGTGCTGACAGCTCAGAGCCTGGAGCCTGTTTCGGATTCTGTGTCTCCCTCTCTCTCTGCCCCTCCCCCACTTGCACTCTGTCTCTCTCTGTCTCAAAAATAAATCAAAAACATTAAAAATTTTTTTTTTTTAAAAAGTGTGAACTGCTTGCAGGAGAAGGGAATCCCTTTCCCGACAGGACAGGGAGGGCACAGCGGGGAGTGACAGGTAACTTCGGAGTCCATTCACAGTCATCTCACGAGGGGCCTTCGTTAATTTGGAAATACCAAATTGGCAGCCTCCGGGTGCACCCCGCTTACTCCTAAAAGCAACCACACCGCTGCTGCGAAGTGGACTCTCTTTTGCTTTGTGTTGGGTTTGAGTGAAGAGAGGGTGAATTTCAGGTCTGCTCAGGGGCCCTGGGAAGACTTTAGGAGCAAGTTGGTCAAAGTCAGCTGCAGGCTTGACTTGAAGACCCAGTGATGGGTTCTGGAAATCCGCTCATATTTCACCTTCTAGTATTTAAGAATGGACCCATGAGGTTGTTCTATCTCCTTGCATCCCAGGAGGTGTCGCCCTTGGATACAAGACAGAGTAGCCGACCTGCATCCTCTTGCCTTTCTGGTCTCTAGTCAATCACCAGCAGGTGTGTGCCTGGTGGGTGGAGAAAGGTAGGGTGCTATGATGGTTAAGGTCACAGACTCTGAAGACTGACTGCCTGGGTTCAAACCTTGACTCTACGCTATCCCTGTGTTACCTTGGCCTAGAGACTTAACTCTCTGTGCCTCAGTTTTCCCATCTGTAAAACAGGGATTCACCCAGCCATTCACTATTATGTTTATTGAATCCTCTAGTGCAGAGGTGAACAAGACCGTGTCTGCTCTCATGGAGCCTCTATTGTAGTAAGAGGAAAGGCAATAAACAGATAAATTAGGATGTAACAGACAGTAGTAAGTGCAATGAGGAGAATCGAAATAGGTTTAGGAAGAAAAACAAAATAGGTTTATGTGGTAGAGTGACAGGATGGCTGCTTAGCACAGCCTCTCTGAAGAGGTGACCAGAATGGCAGGGAGTCACCATGAAGAGATCACAGGGAAGGGGTTTCCAGGCAGAGGGAACAGCAATACAAATCCTAAGCCAGAATGAGCTTGGTGTGTTCAAGTCAAAGAAAGGCCAATGTGGCTGGAGGGTTGCAGATAAGCAGGAGATGGGATGAAATCAGGCCAGGGTATTTTATTCTAAATATAAGGGAAGCCACCAGAAGGTTTCCAGCAGAGGAACAGGGGAACGACATGACCTGAGCTCCCCTGACTGTGTGGTATAGAGCGTGGATTGCAGCAGGGCAAGAATGGAAGCAGGGAGACCAGCTCCAAGGCCACAGCAGTGAGCCAGGAACGAGGAGAGTGGTGCTGGGGAGACATGGAGAGAGGCTGGATATGTTTGGCAAGAAGAGGCAACAGAAGCTGTTAGTGGAGTTGGATCTAGAGATTAAAAGGACGGCTCCTCAGATTTGGGCTTGAGCAGTCAGGTACCGTAGACGGAGGTCTCATCTACTGCCCTGGGAAGGACTGCAGGGAAGAGCAGGTCGAGGTGGGGGAGGATCGCAGGTTCTGTTTTGGACACGATGCTTAAGATGCATATTAGATGCACAAGGAAAGAGAAAGGTCAGGCAGAGCGGTGGAAGAACGAGTCTGAGTTCTGGGGAAACATCCGTGCTGGCGATTTGAGGGCCGCCGGATGTATGTGGCATTTCAAGCCATGGCACTGGGCGAGAGACGAGCTGGACAGGGAAGGCAGAGAGGGAGGGAGGAAACCTTCTGGGTGTGGTGTCATGACAGCCAAGAGAGGAGTTTCAAGGAGGAGGGAGCAATCGACTGTGTAAGATGCTGCAGAGGATTGGGTAATACTGTGACTGAGAACTGTCCATGGATTGGGTTTGCCAAGTTGTGGGTAATCCCTAGAGTAGCATCTGTGGACGGGTGAGGACAAAGCTTGTTTGGGATGGGCTCAGGCAGGGGCAGATCAAGTTTAATGATAACCAGGTCTGTGCCTGGTGGGTGGAGAAAGGCAGAAGGTTGTAGTGGTTAAGATCATGGACTCAGAAGGTTGACTTTAGGACCTGAAGGCTCTACAGCCTGGGGTTCTCTCAAAGAAGAATAATACAGAATTAATAAAAATGAGGTGTAAATGTATAAATCTCTTTAGAATGAGAAATTACAAAATAAGTTACACATTTTAAAAGTCTGACAAGGGGCGCCTAGCTAGCTCAGTTGGTAAAGCATATGATTCTAGATTTCAGGGTCGTGAGTTCAAGTCCTATGTTGGGCATAGAGATTACTTAAAACACACACACACACACACACACACACACACACACACACACACACGCGCGCGCGCGAATAAAAAATAAACAAATAATGGGGCACCTGGGTGGCTCAGTTGGTTGAGCATCCAACTTCAGCTCAAGTCATGATCTCGCAGTCCATGAGTTTGTACCCCACGTCAGGCTCTGAGCTGTCAGCACTCGGAACCTACTTCAGATTCTGTGTTTCCATCTCTCTCTGCCCCTCCCCTGCTAGTGCTTTGTCTCTCTCTCTCTCTCTCTCTCTCAAAATAAATAAACATTTTTAAAAATTTAAAATAAATGAAAGTCTGACAAATAACAATGTTTTTCTTAATTTACTGCCAGAAGCACCTGTATAATATTTTCCTTCTTGGGGTAACTGGGTGGCTCAATTAATTAGCCAACTCTTGGTTTTCTGCTTAGGTCATGGTCTCATGGATTGTGGGCTTGAGCCCTGGGTCAGCACAGAGCCTGCTTGGGATTTGCTGTCTCCCTCTCTCTGCCCCCCCCACCCCCCCCCTCTCAAAAAATAAATAATTAACCATTTATAATATTTTCCTTCTCTTTTGTCTAGATACCCTTCTTTATATGACAATGAGTTTTTCATAGGTGATAATATATACACGCCCATATATGGATACATGTGTGCATGTATTATATATATCTATATTTATATGCCATCTCTCCACTTACCTTCTGGATACTATAAATATATTTTTTATACATGGCTCACTGCAATCACTGGTGAGATTTTGAGCACTACTTTTAATAAGAGTATAGAAAACCTAACTATTTATTCTCCACTGTCACCTGGGGGCTCAGCTAGAGAGGTGGAACCAGATAGTTTCAACCAAAGTCTGTGAAATATGCTGAAGACAAAAGATAGGAAAAGTCCTTTTTAGTAACCTATTACACAAGGGTTTCTCAATTTTGCATGTTGACATTTGGAGCCAGAAAGTTTGCTATTGGAAGCTGTCTTGGGCACTGTAGGATGTTCAGCAGTGTCCCTGTCCTCTACCTACTAGATGCCAGTAGACAACCAAAAATGTCTCGAGACATTGCCAGATGCTCCCTGGGGGGGCACAGTTGTCCCGGTGAAAGCCATTGTGTCACATTAAGTGTATGTGGTCTTTGGTTGATCTATGCAGGCTGTGAATTTGTGGCTCAGGATTTTTAGGTATCTTTTCCAGTCTTGCTCTTGGATAGAGGCTTGACTTTTATTTCTACAAGAAGCGACGTGGGGTTGAAATGTCCCAGCACCTCTTTGCTCTCCTGGCACGGTGGTTCTGACCTAGAACCTCTCTCTGTTGCCAGAGCTTGCGGCAAGCTGATAAACTCTGAACTCTCAGAAGACGGACCCTGGGGGGTGAGGGGATGAAGTATATCCACAGAAGCTTGAAGAGCGAGGAGGGGTTGAGTATGAGAGCCCTCAACCAATAGATGATTAGGACTAAGGCACAACTTTTAAAAGTTGAACTGATCCTTTGTTTTTTGTTTTGTTTTGTTTTGTTTTTTTTAATGACTACAGCAAGCATTCTATTAGACAGATTTGTACATTGAACAAACTTGTTACACTAAGAGGTGGTGCAAGCTGGGCACCTGGGTGGCTCAGTCAGTTAAGCGCCTGACTTGGGCTCAAGTCATGATCTCCCGGTCTGTGAGTTCGAGCCCCAAGTCGGGCTCTGTGCTGACAGCTCAGAGCCTGGAACCTGCTTCAGATTCTGTGTCTCCCTCTCTCTCTCTGCCACTCCCCTCCTTGCACTCTGTCTCTCTCAAAAATAAATAAACATTAAAAAAAATTTAAC
The DNA here is from genome assembly GCF_046562875.1 of Panthera onca. NCBI lineage: Eukaryota > Metazoa > Chordata > Mammalia > Carnivora > Felidae > Panthera > Panthera onca. The sequence continues at coordinate 174,291,533 of NC_138339.1, read as the reverse complement.
AAGTGGTCCAAGTTGAGAACATAAATTAATTTTAATAATTGTTTAACAAGTATATGACTAATATTAAGACAAACAGGATGCTAGGAAGATTTGGAGGGAGTATCTTTAAACTTCCTGACTTAAACGAGACAAGTAAATCGAATGCCACAGCGAGATACCATTTCACACTCCCTGGGACAGCTGGAATCAAAGAAACTAAAAATAACAAGTACTGGCAAGGATGTGGAGAAATCGGAACCTTCACACAACCAAATGTGTGTGAATGTGTGTGAACCTTCACACAACCAAAGACATTTTTGGGTGGGAATGTGAAATGGTGCAGCCATCCTCAGAAGGTCAAACAGAGAGTCGCCCAATCACTCGTCGATTCCACTCCCAGATGTACACCCAAGATAATTGAAAACATGTGTCACACAAACTTGTACATACATGTTTGTAGAAGCGTTATTCCTATTAGCCAAGAAGTGGAAATAACCCAACAGATGAATGGAGAAATGAAATACAGTGTATCCATATCCGTACAATGGAATATTGTTCAGTCACCAAAACGAATGTGTGCTACCACAGGGATGAACCTTGAAATCATTGTGTTAAGTGAGGTAAGTCAGACACAAAAGGCCACATCCTGGATGTTTGCGTTTATAGGAAATGGACAGAATAAGCAGATCCATGGCAGCAGAAAGTAGATTAGTGGTTGCCAAGGGATGGAAGGAGGAGGGAATTAAGACTGACTACTAATAGGTGTGGAGTTTCTCTTTGAGGTGATGGGAATGTTCTGGAATTAGGTGGTGGGGATGGAGACACAACTTCATGAGTACAGTAAATACCACTGAACTACACTTTAGATGGGGAGTGTCATGTTCTGTGAATTATACCTCTTTTTTTTTATTAGAAGAAAAAAGAGGGAACAAAACCCAGAATTGGAAGGGTGCCTGGGCATCACATGGTACCAACTTCAAATTTTCTAGTTGAGAGACTGTGAGGATATTGTCCAAGCAATTATCTTTAAAAGCTAGTTTGAAGTGGATTTTTACTTCACTCGGGACCATTGAGATGTGAGGAGAGCTGACATTAAAAGCAGTGTGAGCCCCACAAAAAGCAAATGGAGCACCTCTGTAGACTCCTTGTTTAAATAGACACGTGTTTATTGAGGACCCACTATGTGCTGGCACTTCTCCAGGCGCTGGGGCTACGATAGGAACTAAACACAACAAAAGTACTCGAGCTCAGTTCTCGGAGACGTCCTCCCCAGACAGCACATTTCGGAAGCTGTGTTGTCAAGCTAGTGCCCACTTAGAAATCAAAACCGGTTTCATAAGGAATGGTCGAATGAACTGAGCATTTTCACCTTTAGAAAGAGAAGATTGAGGGAGAACAAGATAACTGCCTTGAAAGCTGTTTGGAAGGGAGAGGTGTTTCATTCTCCGCTGCTCCCAAGAGCAAGGCTCCCGTGAAAGGGTAGACGTCCGAGAGGTGTATTCGGGTTCTCATAAAGGAAGGAGGGAAACTCTTATCATTGTAGCGAGCATTCTGCTGGGTATTTGCACCTGCATGATCTCAGTTAATCCCCGCAATATCCCTACAAGGTGCGATGATTGGCCCTATTTTTAAAGACAACGAAAGGGAGGCTTAGCAAGATTATGTAACTACTCCAGGGTCGCACAGCCGGTCAGTGGCCAGATGACGGTCAGACCTCTCCAGGGCTGACCCCACATGCTTATCACTGCAGCACGCTGTCCTCCCACGGCCTAACACTTTCAAAAGTGTGCACATTTGTGGAGAGGGATACAACCTGGGATGTACAGGGTGGATTGGATGACCGAAACTCCTCTCCAGAAATACTGTGACACCTCGCAGTGTGCTCTCACACTGTAACGTCTCCCTTGGCTCACTGTGAGAAGGGTCAAAGTGGTAAAATGAAATTCACAATTTACAGGTCGTAGGGGGTGAGATGAGATCATGTATGTGCAGAATCCAGCACAGTGACATCAACTGTATTCAGCAAACATTTACCAAGAATCTGCTGCATGCCAGGTCCTCTGATGCGACACCAGCCTGGTCTTCGTGGCACTTACAGTTTTTTCTGACGAGTAGAGGGCACTCCATGGGACGGAAGGTCCAACTCCTTTCTGCTGGTCCCAACCCAACATCTCCTCCATGTAGGGCAGGCCAGGATGTCCATTTCATACTCATGGATTCGATCATCTGACAAACATTTCCTGGGTGCTTCTGCACATCTGACACTGTTCTGGGCACTGGAGATAAAGCAGCGAACAGAATGAGCAAAAATCTCTGTGCGGCTTGCTTTGGTGCACCCAGTAAACAAATACAGATAAAATATGTATTACATTCAGGAGCGAAAAGTGCTATGGAGAAAAAAACTAAAGCCTGGAAAAGGACTAAAGGAGTCCTGGGGAGTACAGAGGCTGCGGTTTTAAGCAGGTGGTCAGGAAAGGCCTGGCTGAGAAGGTAGGATCTTGGCCTGGACTTCAAGGAGATGAGGGAGTGAGCCATGGAGGTACTGAAGGGAAGAGAGTGTGGGGCGAGGAAGAGCAAAAGCAAATGCTGGAAGAGGGAGCATGCTTGGTATGTGAGCAGGAGGTCGGAAAGGTGAGGGGCATCCAAACTCAGTAGGCATACGGGATATAGTGAAGATGTGAACTTGCTCTAAGTGAGATGGAAAGTCACTGCAGGTCTGTCTGCCGAGTTGAGAATGGCCTGCGGGGGAACAGGGCGTGAGTGGGGAGGCCAGTTTAGGAGGCTGGGGCAGGTGGGATGATCCCTGCACCCTGTTCACACCCTTATCCCTGGAATGTGTGAATGGTTACATTACATAGCCAAAGGAGTTTTGCAGATGCAATTAAGGTTATGGACTTAAAATAGAGAGATTATTCTGGATTGTCCTGATGGGCCCAGTCTAAACACAAAGGCCCTTAAAAGCAGAGAGCTTTCTTCAGCTGGAGTAAGAGGAAGGTGGCAGAAAGAGAAGGCAGGAAGAGGAAACCATGAAAAGCATCTGAGTCCTGACAAGGACCTGAAGGAAGCTAGAAGAGGATTTTCCCCTCAGAGGCTCCAGATTAAAGCCCAAGCCAATGGACACCTTGATCCTGGTCTCACCGAGACCCTGAGCAGAGAATCTGGCCAAAGTCCCCGGACCTCTGACCTTCACATTTGCAAGATAAGAAGTCGGTGTTGTTTGAAGTTGTTACATCTGCGGTGATTTGTTTAGGCAGCAATAGGAACTGGAACAGGGATTGTTGCAGTAATTCACATGAGAGATTATGACGGCGTGGGCCCTTGAAGCTAGACTCCAGAGGACTTCCTGATGGCTGCAGCACAGAGAAAGGGAGGAATCAAGAATGACTCAAGGGTTTTCACCTGAGCTATAGGAAAGATTGTGCTGCCACTACCTGAGGTCGAAAGATTATGTGAGGAGCAGGTCTGCGCGGGAAGATGGAGAATTTGGCGGCATCTATGTGAAGTTTGAGGCGCCTGGAAAACATCTAAGTGGAAACGTCTAGGAGGTAGATAGAAAGTCTAGGTTTGGAGACAGGTCTACACTGGAGAAATAAATTTGAGAATCATGAGCATATAGATGATATTTAAAGCCATGAGACTAAGTGGGATTATTGAGGTGAACACCACTCTAACATTATCACCCTCTCCAGAGATTTTAGAATCTCTTCCCCTTAACTATGGGTGGATTCTGTGAACATAGTGAGATTTTTCTCCTATGATTACGTTACAGTATATGGCAAAGGGGATTTTGCAGGTATAACTAAGGTTACTGTATAGGTCTGCTAGGGCTGCCGTAACAAAATCCCACTGACTGGGAAGATAGAAGTCTGAGACCAGGGTGCCAGCATGGTCAGTTACCAGGGAGAAGTCTCTTCCTGGTTTACAGATGGCCACTGCCTTGCTGTGTCCCTGCCTGGTAGCAAGAGAGAAAGAAAGCAGCTGAGGGATGGGGTGGGAGGGCACAAAGAGGAAGCCCCCTGGCACGTCTTGTTACAAGGGCACTAAACCCATCATGAAGGCCCCACCCTCATGACCTCTTCAAACCCTAATTACCTCCCAAAGGCCCCATCTCCAAATACCATCACACTGGCTAGGGGTTAGGGGCTCAGCATATGAATGGGGAGCAGATACCAACATTCAGTCCATAGTTGTTACTAATCAGCTGACTTCGATTTAGTCAAAGGGGATAATCAAGTGCACCTGACCTAATTCCATGAGCCCTCTGAATCTGGCTCTAGAGGGCAGAGACGGGAGAGGAGAGGAATTTGAAGCAAGAGGGATTACATGCATAAGAAAGTCTCCATCTCTAGCTTTGAAGCTGGAGGATGGGAGCCACATGGCAAGGAACGTAGGCAGCCTGTAGGAGCCAAGGGCAGTTCCCAGCTGAAAACCAGAGGGAGAATGGGGGCCTCAGTCCTACAATCTTGTGGAACTGAACTCTAAAGCTGAGCGTGACTGAGCTTGGAAAGCAGGTCTTCTCCAGAACCTGCAGATGAGAACGCAGCCCAGCTGACCCGCTGACTTCCGTTTCTGAGACCCTGAGCAGAGGACCCATCCACACCACGCATTGACTTCTGACCTACAGAACTGTGAGTCGACAAGGGATGTCCGTGTAAGCCACTTGGTTTGTGGTAACGTATTATGCCATAAATAGAAAACTAATACAATCACCAAGGGAATGAGCTTGGACAGAGATGAGACAAGTTTCCAGGGCTGAGCCCTGGAGCACCCTACTATTTAAGGCTAGTGGAAAGAAGAAAAAACAGAAAAAGGAGATAGGATGGGATAGACAGGAGGAAAGTCAAGAAAGAGTGGGATCCTGGAGGCTGAGGGAAGGAAGTGTTTCTAGGAGGAGGGAGTAATGTTCAATGGAATGGTTCAGAAGCTCACATTGACCCTGATGCTCTGTTAAGGTTGAAAAACATTCTCTGAGAACGTTTCCTGTAGCCTGGGTTCAGGGAGAGAAGAGAATAACCTGATGGAAGAGACTGCCTACCTGTCTCTTTATTCTTTTTGTTGTTGTTGTTGTTTGGGGGAGGGGTGGCTTTGAGAGTAAATTCTGGGATTTATAGACAAAGGAGAGGACTAGAAATTCAGCGTGGTTACAGGGAAGCTCCCCGTGCCCCCTTTACATGGATTCAAATCTCCCTGTTCAAGAAAGTGTTGGAACAATGTCTCAATATTGCACAGTGAAGAAATGACTTTGTAGGTCCTTTGAAAGTAACAAGGTAGATGTTTACCAATCCTCTCTTCTTTGTCTTGGTACACCAGTGGAATCGATTTCCCAGCATGCCTTATTACTAGGTGGAGGTGTTAGCCAGAGAATTGTAGGCTAAAGTGATGCCTCCTGTTTCCAGGCATGGGCATAAAACCCCTGCAAATTCCATGGGCTGTCTGGGCCTGTCAGTCAGCTGAATGCAGAGAATCCAGAAGGCCCTAGGTGATGGCCTCACTACAACATGGAAGAAGTTTGGGTCCCAAGTCACTACTTAGAGAGGAGCCACATGTCCTGCCTTGGACTATGATATGCATGAAAAATTGTGTTGAGCCACTGAGATTTTGGGTTTTTTTTGTTATAACAACTCACATTAATAACCCCAACTAATACAGAAAGGTTCTTCTTATATTGGGTGTTCAATGATCTCCTTCCTTCAGCCCTTTACCCCACAAGATACAGACAAGATATGAGCCCAGAAGATATAATCTCATATTTAAATGTTAAGATTTAGGCTTCTTGGAAGTAAATCTGGCATTTAGATTTGAACTAACTGAAACACTCACAGTGAGACCACACATAATAAGATCAGAAGAGAAAAGAAAGTTGATTAAAGCTAGAAGCGTTTCCAATTGTTGGTAGGTTCAGAAAGAAAATATTCCAACACAGAGAGTATATTATTACAAACATTTACTGAGGACCAGAGTCTAGGCCAGGCACTGGGGAAAGGAGAGGGGGCCATTTTGATATACAAAGCTAAGTAAGATACTCTTCTTTTCACACAGTTGTGTTGATACACACACATACAGAGAATTATTCAATTCAATGAAGCCAGGAAGTGCCTAATAGAACAAAAACAGTAACAACGAAAATACAATGAGAAACAGAAGGGGAAAAAAGCCAAATGGCATCAGAACTTGGCAGGGTGTGAGATCTAGAAAAAGATGAAATTTGAGTAGATCTTTGAATGATGGGAAGGACTTTGGAGGGGGGGACAAATGTAGAATTATAACACCAGGTCCCAAAAGAGAGTCATTCGATGGGGCGTGTGTATCAGGATGAATGTATGAATGCTTATGTGGAGTGAGTAGAGACAAGATTGGAAAGATGGGAGGAAGAGTCTGGCTTTTTTTGGGGGGGTGCATAAATTCAGGAAATAAGAAACTCTTGAGCTGTACTGCTGAAGTACAGTTTCAAATCCCTCAGTGGGGTTATGGACCTTCCAGAAATCCTCCACTGCAACAGACCGCCTGGCAAGCTGTGAATTCAGAGAGGAGATGGACATTTTTTATCAAAGCCTGAGATGAAAGGCAGAGCAGCAAGCATCACATGGCTTTCCCAAATTTGGCTGCACCTGCAAAGCCATAGGAACTCTTTTCAATTACGGGAGGTAAAAAGACCACTGGTTAAGTCAGGGACGCTTTAGCCACATTTTCTTCCAGATAACATTGTCTCTTAATACAAAGGAGCCCAGTTGGTAATGTTTTCTTTTAAGATTGAGGATGTTTAACATAAAACCTATTGAGATGGTCAATACTGAGTTCATCAAATATTTCTGGCTCTCCACCTTCTGGGCACGTGGTCGGGATGGTATTTCTGTGCCCCTTTTGAGGTTTGGTATGGCCACAAGACTTACTTTGACTAAACAGACGTAAGAAGTGATGTGCATAATTTTTAGTGAGGAGCTTTAAGAGCCTGTGTATGGTTTTATGCTGTATTCCCCTGCTGAAGCAGTCAGCAAAATAGAGGTCTATTAACATAGAATCTCTATCAGCCTGGGGGCACCTGGGTGGCTCAGTTGGTTAAGTGTCTGACTCTTGACTTTGGTTCAGGTCATGATTTCACTGTTCATGGGTTCGAGCCCCGCGTCCGGCTCTGTGCTGACAGCTCAGATTCTGTGTCTCCCTCTCTCTCTGCTCCTCCCTTGCTCTCTCTCTCTCTCTCTCTCTCTCAAAAATAAATAAGCATTACAAAAAAAATTAGTAAAATTAAAAAAAAATAAAAAACAAAAGAATCTCTATCAGCCTGGATGAGCACACTCCCCCTAACCTGAGTCAGACTGAAAATAAACTTTTGTTGTGTAAACCACTGAGATTCAGGGTTTATAGGTTACTTCCGCTTACTCTGGCTCATACTAACTGATAAACCCATATTGCTGGTTATGAAGATATGTAATTTACATTACAGTGGTTTCCTACACTGTTAAAATAATTTCCCAAGACAATTGCAATTCATTTGAAGGTTGGAGAGAGTCCTAGTCCATTCCAGCTACTAAAACAGAATACCGTAGGCTGGGTGGCTTATAAACAACAGAAACGTATTCCTCAGAGTTCTAGAGGTCGGGAAGTCCGGGACCGACTCTGTCTGGTGAGGGCCTGCTGCTTGAGTCACAGACGGCTGTCTTCTGGCTGTGTTCTCCAATGGCAGAAAGGGCAAGGGAGCTCTCTGGAGTCTCTTGGCATTAATCCCACTCCACCTTCATGACCTAATCCCTTCTCAAAATCCCCACCTCCAAATACCATCACACTGCGCCTCAGATTCTGACGTGAATTTGGGGCAGAAGGACACAAACATTCAGCTATGAGATGAGAATATGAAATGAATCCGTATCTTATCTGATAAAACTTGACAAGAGGTTGGAGAGAAGTGAAATCAGGAAGGGAGACTAGGAGAGAGGGTCCAGTGACGTAGCAGAAGAACCAGGTGAGTGTGGTTGCTTAGCTGCCACATAGCTCCCAGGAGGAGTGACCAACTCTCTCAAATGCTGTCGATGAGAACTGACCATTTGATTTATGAAGTCATCAGTGACCCGGGTCAGAACAGGTTTTGATGGGTGGTGTTGGGGGAGGGGACAAACTCTGACTGGAAGGAGTTTAAGGAAAAGAGGAAACAGGGAAATAGAAATAGGGAATATAGACATCATTTGTTGTTGTTGTTTTAACAAATTCACTATAAAGGGGCGCAGAGAAGTGGAATGGTAGCTAGAGGGGAAAATGGAGTCACGAGAGGTTTTTTTGTTTGTTTGTTTTAAGAGAGAATAACATTTGTGGCACCTGGGTAGCTCAGTTGGTTAAGTGTCTGACTCTTGACTTCCGTTCAGGTCATGATCTCACAGTTAGTGGGTTCGAGCCCCACATCAGGCTCCTCACTGACAGTGCAGCACCTGCTTGGGATTCTCTCTCTTTCTCTCTCCTCCTCCTCCTCCTCCTCCTCCTCCTCCTCCTCTCTCTGCCCCTCCTCCACTCGTGCTTTCTCTACCTCTCTCTCTCTCTCTTTCTCTCAAAATAAATAAATAAAAAGAAAGAGAGCATAGCATTTATTTTTATGCTGGCAAGAATGATTAAGTAGGGAGGGAAAATTTTGCTATTGCAAGAGAAAGGGGAGAGATTTTCTGGAGCCATATCCTTACATATGTCACATGGTATATTAGTTATCTCTTGCACCATAACAAATCATCCTCAAACTTAATGGCTTCAAACAATAAACATTGATTATCTCATGATTTCTGTGGCTTAGAGATCCAGGGGTGCCTTGTTGAGGACCTCTGGCTCAGGATCTTTCCCAAGACCACAATCAAGAGTCAGCCCCAGCTGCCTTGTCTCAAGGCTCCACTGGGTCAGGATCCATTTCCATGTTACTTGCTCTATTGGTGGCAGGCTTCAGGTCCTTGTTGGCCTTTGGTTAGAGGACCATCCAATCCTTGCCAGGTGGGGCTCTCTATGGAGCATCTCACAAAATGGCAGCTGACTTCCCCCAGAGCAAGAGCCGAGAGAGAAAGGGGGGGGAGAGGGAGTCATCATTTCTGTAATTTAATTAGGAAATGCCATCCCATCACTTTTTGGTTAGAAGCAAATCACTAGGTCCAGCCCACACTCAAAAGGAGAGGTTGACACAAAGGCATGAATTCCAGGAAGTGGGGGTCATTCAGGGGCATCTGAGAGGTCACCTACCAGAAAGGAGATGGGGTCTAATGCCCAAGTGGAGAGGCTGGCCCTCGCTGTGAGCAGTGGTTGTCCATTTGTAGTCACAGGAAAGAAGGCAGCATTTGTGGGTGTGAAATTGGTAGGTAGGTAGGTTGCTGTGGGGGTTCAGTGCGGTATCTGCTCATTAGCACCGAATACCTGGTAGAATGGTAGGAGATCACACGAAGATCCAGGGTTTGCTTTCCTTTCTTCCTCTGTCGGAGCCTTCAGCATAGCCAGGATTCTAAATCTAGACTGACACAGCTCTACCCTCTCAAATCCTTAACAGTGGTGCATTTAAAGCACACTACCAGGGTTTACTAACAGTTTTATTCTTTGACTCATAAAAATGTCAGAAGACCCACAAGGAAGCATGAGTAGGAGAAGGAAACAAGGAAGTGAGAGAAAAGATGTGGCTCCGTCTGAGGAATTCACTCACCAGCTGGGTTTTCACGCATGGGTTTCTCTCACTTTTCAAAAGCCCTATTAAGCCAGAAGACTTTGCCTTTCAACATTTGTAGTTCAAGGGAAAAGGCTTTTTAGTGGCTTGTTTTGTTGAAGCAGAAAAGTGAGACAAATTTTTCTTTCTTTCTTTTTGTAAATTGAAGAATAATTGACGTACAATATTGTTTTAGGTGTACAACATAGTGATTTAATGTTTATATATGTTATAAAATGGTCATCACAGTAAGTGTAGTTACCTTATCACCAAAGTTGTTACAATATTATTGACTATAGTCTCTGTGCTGTGCATCATATCCCAGTGTCTTATTTACTTTATAACTGGACGTTTGTACCTCTTATCCCTTTCACCTATGTTGCCCATTCCCCCCCCACACAACTCCCTTCTGGCAACCACCAGTTTGTTCTCTGTATCTATGAGTCTGTTTCTGTTTTGTTTTGTTTGCTTGTTTTATTTTTTAGATTCCATGTATAAATGAATCATACAGTATTTTTCCTTTTTGGTCTGACTTATTTCACTTAGCATAGTACCCTCTAGGTCCATCCATGTTGTCACAAATGGCAAGAATTCATTCTTTTTTATGGCTGAGTAGTAGTCCAGTGTGTGTGTGTGTGTGTGTGTGTGTGTGTGTGTGTGTGTAGCATTATTTACAATAGCAGAGATAGAGAAGAATGTAAACATCTGTGATTAGATGAATGGATAAAGAAGATGTGATACACACACACACACACACACACACACACACTGTGGTATATATGTATGTGTGTGTGTATGTATGTACACATCTTCTTTATCCATTCATGTATTCACAGATGTTTACATTCTTCCCTATCTCCGCTACTGTATATAATGCTATAATGAATAGGAGACGAAATTTTCTAGCTTGACTAACAGCATCCCAGACCCATCTGCCCACAGTCATGATAAAGTGAATTTCAGCTTGGAGAGCAGAGTACATCAGAAACAGTAAATCATCAAGGGGCTTCTGTGGATTTTTCCAGGATGTCAGAAGGGAAATCTTACTGTTGCAAAGGGGGGCGCCATTCACACAGGGTACAATGTGAACGATGCTTCTTAGGCGCCTGATGGGGTGCTCCTGGCACAAATTAGGAGCTCAGGAAGAGCAGTTCTTATGATTGGCTCATCCCCATCTCCAAATGACTTAGTGTTCTCTGCCTTGCTATTATATGGATGAAATTTATCCCAGATGTGTTCTGTCCAGCTTTGCCCCCATCTTTTAGTCCAGAACCCCAAGTACCTTCTCTTCGCCCACTCCTGACCCTCTTGTGAGGGTATTTCCCCAGCCGAAAGCAAACGGAACCATTTGGAATTCTCCAAACCTTCCCCAAGGCTTGCCCTCTGCTTCTACAACTACCAGCCCTGTTCTTCCTGCAGGAAGAGCTTGCAGTCGTGTACTAGAGCGGCCTTTATACCGCCTCACCCATGAAGGTGACCTGGCCTGGAGCGATGCCCCAAGCTTACTGCAGCGGACAAGTCTTTATTTTCAGGGAACCCTTTTTGAGTAAGCCTCCGGGGTGCGATCAGGGTAGAAACACGGCCTGGATCTAGTCCCCAGAGCTTCAGCTGGAAGACAAACCCTCCTCTTTATCTCAAAGACCGCATTCTCTTGGCCTCTGACAAGCGCTAGCAAAAATAACTCCAAGGAGTGCGCTAGCCACCGAACCCCGCGGCCTGGGGATGCGGATCGCTTGCCACCTCCCAGCGCTTCTCTGCTCTGGGAAGGGTCGCTGTCCCGGGGCGCACGGTGTGGGGGGTGCGGAAGCCCACTTTCCTCCTCTCACACTGAAGGGGAGGGCGAACGTGGGGCGCTGGCATTTCCGAGGCTGAGGGAGTCTGAGGCTTGAGGAAGGCCTCAAGGTCGGAGGAGGCTTGGATCTCGACTGGTCCTCCAGGGCCCGGGCCAGGGGCAAGCTAAGCCTCTGCCTCCTGCTGAGCTCCCGGGCTGCGCTCCCGCCGCCGGCACCGGATTCTGGCCCGGCCCAGGCCTGTCGCCCAGTGGGTGCATCGGAGAAAACAGAGACGTGGGGGCCTTTGGCGGGTGCGGGTGGTGAAGCTGCCGAGGCCTGCGTGTACATTCAGCTTTGTTATTCCTCACAGCCTCCAAAGACGCAGACGCCCCGGCTCCAGGGAGACAAAGAGGCCCGAGGGCGACTTTTCCCAGCGGGAGGTGGCGGGGGCTTTGGAAAGGTGGTAGGTGGGTAGTTGTTCCCCGCGGCCTCCCCTCGGCCCGACCACATCGGAAAACAAACGCCTTCTGCCTTCGGCGAGGGCAGTCCCCTCCCTGGAACCCGAAACTCGACGTTTTCTTCTCCCCCAGGTGGGTCACGACCTCCCTCCGTCAGACCCGGGGACAAGTTCAGGGTTCTCTAGTTTTGCGCAGAGCAGAGACTCACGTTGAGTAATGCGAGCCCAAAACTTGGAGAGGGAGAAGAGCGCCTCTCCCACCCGCTAGGTTCCCAAAGTCTGCACCTCAGTAACAAAACTCAAGGCAGCTTTCGAGAAAGGAAACGGTCTCCAAAGACCCCGGGGAGTGGGTGCGCGCTGACCTGTGCCACCCGCTGTGCGTTCGGGAATTCATGTGGGGGGGGGGGAGGGGAGGGGGTGTAGCCGGTGTGGGGGCTCAGAGAGACTCAGCTCTGCTGCGGCCGACCCCCGTCCCGGTGGTATCAGGCATTCGAGACTCGCGGGTGCAGTCTCCCCGCCTCCCAGAGAGGTGAAGGGCGCTGCTGCCGCGGGCTCATGTTTATTCACGCGGCCTTAAACAGTCCGTTCGAATACATATTCATCAACCGCTCTAACTACTTACTCAAGTCTAGGTTTGCAGGAGAAAACCGAGTCCCTGGAAAGGAAGAACAGCCAACTTGGGCTTGGGCTCCAGAAGCGCGAGGAAGCCCTGGTCTGGGGCAAAGCAGCCTACGCTTTTGTCCCATAGCCCAGTTCCCAAGCGGCCCCGAAGTGAGGCGGTGGCTGAGAAGCGGGATTGGGGCGATTAGCTAAGGGCCTTATTTATGCCCCCAGGCTCGCTGGAAGCTGGGAAGAGCTCCCAGGTTGTCCTAAAGGTCTATAAGGGCAGATTTCCCAGGGAAAAACAAGAGCTTTAACTCCACGTCCCACGCTTGCACCCACCCCGCTTCTAAAGTGCTATCATAATTGCTGTTTGTTTTTCGTAAGTAAGTTTCAGGCAGCACAGAATGCGTTTTCCACTGTGGGTCTGCAGGGATTAAATTCGTGGAGGAGAGGCTGGCCCCAATTCCAGAGACTCCTCTTTCTAAGGCGGCTCCAACCGCAGAGCGGGCGTTGCAGGGGCTGAGGACGGGTGGGGGTGGGGGGGCTTCAGGGCCCTTCCTCGCTTCGGGATCCCTCAGTTCCACGCGGAACGTGTCAGAGCCCGCGTGATCATCGCCTCCCACTCCTGCCCTCCCCAACCGGACCACTCTTCTCAGTAGGGGCTGAAGCGGCAGGGACCTTGCAGAGGAGTCTGGGTTGGGGGGGGGGGGGCGTCTGGAAGTCTGGGGTTCCTGCTGTTGGGCAGGTCCTGTTCCTCACCCGCCCTCGGCTGCACCTTTCCCAGGTGTTGAACCCGAAGGCAAGAGGGAGTGTCAATAGTGCTGCAGTTCTATTCGTTTTCTCATCCCTATGTCCTTTTTCTTTCACCTTCTCTCTCTACCTTCCGTTTCGCTCAGCACCCACTTTTCCTACGCCTCCCTGAAAAGGTTCTCTATCTGCTCTCCCAGGCGCTCTCTCTCCTCGCCACTGAGCCGGTCTATGCTGGCAGGGTGAGGCCATGTAGGCCACCATTCAGGTGATCCAGTTTAAAGCAAACAGCCTTACCAAAATTTCAGCTAGGCAGGAGAGAGTGAGGGGGAGCGCTCGCGAAAACGTTGGTGGGAAGAATTCGCGTGTGTTTTTTGGGCGCAGTCATAATTCCACGCAATTTCTTCCGACTCGACGCACGCTCGCATGGACTTCAGTCTGTCGGAATCTCGGCGGCTATTCCCACACCCGGGCTTTACGTTATATATGGCGGTAAATGAACCCGGGTCCACTCCAAAGCAGGTGTGTGTGTGTGTGTGTGTGTGTGTGTGCGCGCGCGCGCGCGCGCCCGCCCGAACTTTTGAACATAAAATGAGCAAATGGGGAAAGCGCTGTAAAGTCCCCTGAACTCACTGGCGGTACCTGCGGGGAACTCTGGAGAGGACAGACTGAGTTTCCTGCGGTGTCATGGGGGTAATATTCTGGGAAGCTTGCCACCCCCCACTCCTTCCCCCGACACACACATCCTGGGTTCCTGAGAGCCCTTTTAAAGGTATTCCCTCTTGCAAACAGACTTCTCTCTACTCCTGACCTTATGAAAAAGGGAGCCCCAGTGGAGCCAACCGAATCTGAAAAGCCTCACTTGGTCTCTGTTATCCTAGGCTGCGCCTCTCCCTTTGAGATTCCAAGCTTTCTGCGAGTGGCTAATTACCTTGGGGTGATCCCGAAATAAAATAGTAAGGCTGGGCCGGGTAGGGAGGAGGCTGTTCAAGTGAAATTGACAATCCAGTAATATCATTCCGTGAAGAGACTCTGAAGACGTCCTCGTAATTTCCCTCAAGAAATCTGGTTTTACTGGTCGATCTCAGTAGGAGAATTCTTTGCCTAGAGGCTGGAAATGAGTAATAGGCCGTGTGTCTCCAAGTACTCGGCTAATATGACAATAAATACATTCAAAGAGAGCAACGGGGTGTTTACAATTAGTACCCAAACTTGTGCTGTTTGTCAAGAAGTCCCTAAATAACCCCTCCCCCAATCAAGCGAAGAGCCCAAAGGAGGTAGAAATCAGGTGGAAACATCTTCAAAAGGAATTAAAAAGCCGAAGCCGATTTTATTTCCTTCAGTCAAGTGTGAATGATGGGGCGGCCGCGGCGACAGTGACGGAGGCTACCTGACAAAGCATGCACTGAAGGGGCTGGGGTGGGGAGTGGGACCGGGCGGTTGGGGTCACCAAAGCGAAGATGCCTTTACCGGTTGCCCTGTGGCTACCACTTCCCCGCTTTGCGTCGAGGCGGTCGCCGGAGGCCCAGCGGCCACCTGGAACCTGGAACCCCAATCCAACAGGTCGCTGCCTCCCCCTCAAATGCGCATCACCCCGAATCGCTATGAATTTTATCACCTTAAAGTGACTTTGAACGGGTTTATCCCGGATAGAGCTCACTGCAAGTTTTTCAGATTTGTCAGTTTCTAAGAATTTGCATGAAGCTGAAACCGTGAAGGCTCGGGTTACACTTTAAAATATGCGAGGCTTCCGCGCGGCCCCCCTCACTTGGTAAGGCTCAATTGCTTCTTTAAAAAAGAAGAAGGAAAAAAAAAACCTGCTTTTAGAGTTTGGGATTCTCCCTCCTCCCTTTGTCACCACAATTCAGAAGCAATTGTCACCGCTTCTCAAAACCCAGTTTCCCGCCAGCCGTCGGGGAGGTCGGGAGAGCTGCTGTTCCGAGGGCCCTCGGAGTTTCCACGCGTTTGCAGGGACCTGTCAGCTCTGTCTATAATTTGCATTGTTCATATAAGTTAGGGGCAACTCAGAAAGCAACTGGAAAGCTCGACGGCTGGGTGGCCCAGCGGCCCGGTGGGCCTGGCGGTCAACTATCGAAAATAATGGACTTCGTCTGCTGTAAAGGGTTCTCCCGACGTCTGCCTCCAGGGCAACACAAGGAATCCAAGGACTGCCCAGATCTCTGCGGGTTCGCGCCCTGCCTCCGCCGGCAATTCAGCCAGAAGGTTCCCTAGTCCTGTGGAATTGGGTCAAAGACGTACAGACAGGAGGGGGGGCAAGGGGAGAAAATTAAGAGAAAGCCATGCTTTAAGTGTATTCTAATTCTTTAAAGGGGTGGGTACAATGTTTCTATGCGGCCTGCTGGGGCGCCTCAAAAGCTCTGGCTTTGGGGTGGATTTAGAGGTGAGGACAGGAATGGGGGGGCAGTAGTTGTTCCTCTCTTGTTCGGTTTTTAGGTCTTTTCCAGCAGCCCAGATGGACAAAGGAAGGAAGAACCCTCAGAAAAGTGGGGGCGATCTTCCCTCCTGGACCACTCCCTGAGATAAAGGGGGCGGGGATGGTAGGGGGCGGTGAAAGGCAAAGCGACCTTGGTATTTCCCCTCCCCCCACATCCACAGGAGGCGCGGCTTCCCGCATGAAATTTAGATTCCTTCATTCCACAATTCTTCATTCAGCACCTACCATGTACCAGACACTGTATTAGACTCTCAAAAACGCAGCATTAATGTAAATCAGGCCCCAAGCCCAGAGCCTAAGGATTGGCTCCCCGGAATGTTCTAAGATCAGCACACACCTTGGGATCGCCAGACTTGCTGTTCTACAGATTCCAACGCTGGGCAAACGGACACAAGGAAACCTAACTTCTGCATAACTTCTACTTCTCCCTTCCTTTTTTCTTTTTTCAAGTACCAAAGGACCATTAATTAGAAGAATAATTACTGCTACCCTATATTATCCCAACCTGTTCACTTTCTATCTGGTATAGACAATGCTAATAATGGCAATTATTGCTTCTATAAACATCCCGAGGCAGCACTCTCCTCCCGCGGTGTGTGTGTGTGTGTGTGTGTGTGTGTGTGTGTGTGTTTAAAGAATATATATAAAAAGTTCCCCCGCTCATTTGCATAGCTTCATCTTTACCTTTTCCCATTCAACCCTTGCAAAAAGCATATCTATTCAAAGCCCTTGCAAAAAGCATATCTATTCAAAGGGCATTTAGTCCATTTCTTTCTTGGCCGGTAAACCTATTCATCAATTGTTCTGCCTTGTAGATCGCATTCTAATGCTAATCTAGCGTGTTAAATATCTTTTTGTTCCCCTTTCACCGTTTTGTCATTCAGTTTATCCAGTTTTGGTCACCCATTTTATTTATTTATGCGCCTGCTCCTATTCAGGGGCTCATGTATTTTTTATTATGTTGTTTCACTGTCACGCAGTGTCAACTTAGTCTATTCAATGGGGGCTACTTGAAGGCCGGAGGGACAAAGCGTGTACACATTGCGCCGCTATTCATTCCGGCCAGCTGGATCGGCTGAAAAAAAAACCTTGTGAAAAGAAACGCCTCACAATGGACACAGAAGAAGTGCACAATGCTAACAGTTTTCCAAATACCACTGATTGGTTTCTTCACAATGAGGAGAAAGCCGCCGCTTTTTCTTAGCTCCACTTCAACAAACAACACTCTCACAAAACCTCCCAACCCTGCGTTTTGTTCCCGGACAAAACCTCCTCGACTGTCTAAACGCTCCCACTGAAGGACAAAAAAAAAAAAAAAAAGATGGAAAAAAAAAAAGCTCTTTCACTATGCCTTCTCTCCCCCCTCCCCCGCCCTTTTTCCCCCTGCAAGAGAGAAAAAAGAAATGGGGGGGGGGGATTGTCAGTGAATTAATAATATCAGTCTTTTAAAAGAAGAGGGCTGACCTTTGAGATGCACTGGGCTGAGGGAGAAAGAACGGGGGAGAGATTAATAAAGTTTGGACGGCGCTCTCTCTGCCTGCGCGGGGCTGTGGGCTCAAGAAAGACACCGACGCGGAGGCCCGCGAGTTGCGGGGAACTTCCCTCGCCCGCAGGGGGCGGCGGCGGCGGGGAGCGCCCGCGCCGAGCGGCGCTCTGATTGGCTGGCGCGCGGGTCCCTATCTGCTCCGGGGAGCGGGTCGGACCTTCTCTCCAGCTTCTGCGCCCCTCGCGGAGGCCGCCCGGAGTCGGGGGCTGAGAAGGGGCGCACGCTGTTTTGTTCTTGCTTCTTGCGTGGGCGGGGGACTGAGGGGGAGAGGAAATTGTCAATAGAAGTGACAACAGCGGCCAGCTCCACTGCTTCCCGGAAGCCATCTCTCGCACGGCGGCGTCCCCCAGCTCTGCTTCTTCATGCTGGAACAGAATAAATTCCACCTGTTTGCGCAAAGCCCGAAGGCAGCACGTCTGGCCCCTCCGATGTGAGGCTTGTTTACAGCCTTTGGGCAACCGTGACTACCTAAAAAATGTCGTTGTGGTTTTCTGAAGCCTTAAAAGGAAAGGAAAATGTAGGGAGGGAGGGACGGAGGGAAGGAAGGAAGGAAGGAAAGAAGGAAGGAAGGGAGGGAAGGAAAGGAAGGAAGGAAGGAAGGAAGGAAGGAAGGAAGGGGAGAGGAGATGGATGAAGAGCGAGAGATAGATCTCAAGTCTGCATCAGCTCTTTGCCTAGTCCCAGCGCTGTATTTGTGGGCGACTTTGACTCTTACACACACACACCTAGCCCCTTCTCCACTCTCTTGCCGCAGAGTCGCTCCCACTTACTTCTGCACAGGCTAACTTGGAGGGAGGCTTTCTCCAGGCGCAACTTGTTAGCAAGAGCACTGGAGTCGGAGGGGTGATAAACTAGTCACCCCCGCGGGGCCTGTGGACATACTCAACCCCACAGCCGCACAATCTGTTGGTGATGTGCTCACCGCCCCCCCTCCCCCGGCAACTCCCCACCCCCCTCCCTTCACTCATCTTTCCAGACCTCTTCTCATTCACCAACACTCAGGAGCCTTCCTCCCAGAACAAGCTGATCTTTGGGAAAAAGGGAGGGGTGGGAGGGAGCGGGGAATCTTCGGGCCGGTGGGGCCGAGCTGGAAGGCTCAGGGAGGTAACTAAGATTTAGGGCTGGGGTGATTTCCAGCAAGCCGCAGGAAGTTCCGTGTTGAGAAGTGATGGGCTGCTACAAAAGGGAAAGACGAAGCCTTGAAAGGATTTAATTAACCGTGTCAGGGATAATTACCCCTGGACAGTCCAAATTAGTTTTGCATAATCGCTCAGAACCATATGAATTAACTTATAATATTGCAAAGAGCTCAGGGAATAACAGGAGAGGGATCGTTTTAATTAGTAAATCAGGGTCAAACCAGGAGAGCCTGTTTCTCACATTTCCAAAACTTTGCATGGTTTTTAAAATATTATTCCGTTGGGGGAAAACAATGACTTAAAAGAGTCGGGTCGCTTATAAAGACGTGCAGCTCCCAGAGATGGTCTCTGTCAATGGGGAAACTAGTTTAGGACTAGTTGAGTCCTGTATCTTGAGAATTTCTATCCGGGTGGGCGGAAAAATCAAGATCACCTTACGTTAATTTTTTTTTTTCCTCTGATCTTCTTCCTGGTGCCCTATAATTTCTTTTCTAAAATGAAAATCCTTTATGATTTCAAGCCTTTCTCCAGTGGAAACTTGTCTAGCCCTGGAAATTCAACCCTCTGCATCAGAATTTGTTATACTTCTACTTTAAAGCAATTTAGTATGACAGAATAAAGCCCTAAAGAGGCCAAAAGTTGTACACTGTCGTGCGTAGTGATTACCTTTCCAAATAAAATCTTAAGGTGTAAACAAGGAATATGCCAAAGATACAGGAACAAATTACACTGACTTAAGTGGTGGGGCTCTCCTACTAACAAGATAAAGTGGTCAGGCAACTTTCCCCTCTTAAAATGTTACTGGAAACTAGTGAAATGCTTTGAACGGTCTGGATGTTTTCAATGGGCTCTGTTCTACTGCTTCATGAATGCTTTTTTTTCCCCAAGATAATACAACTACTTGGGTTTTTTTTTTATCTTCTTTCCTATTCACGATTAAAAATGTGATAAATCAGGTTTTTGGCTCTGAATAACAATGGCTTGATTTAGATTTCCTAGTAAATCTATTCAAAAGTGAAACAAAGGCTGCCTTTGCAGGATACCTTACACTTCACCTGGACCAGGCACGTAAGGGCAATTCAGATAAAAATCTTGTTAGGAACTCAACAAGAAATAGAGGATTTTCTCTTTTCCCTGGTTCAGGCTTTATTTAAACTCTTTGTTCAAAAAAAATGAACAGAGTGATAGTCGGATTCTAATTTACAGATATAGTTTAGACGTCTAATATTAAATTAGAAGATCACACAAGAAAACCATTTACACATAAAGGTTAAAACCAATACTTAAACTTTTTAAAACTTTATATTACATAAAGTCAAAATGAAACTAAATACATGTTAGCCAACTTCATTCACAAACATTAGTCAAAATATATACATTTAAAAAAGGAACAAAAAGCTATAATTGAGGTTCTTTTCTCTAAAATGTGTTTTATCATAATTTGCAAATGAATTGCAGGTAATCTAAAAAATAAGCTAATTAGGGAGGAAACTCCAAAACACATTTAAGCGGTTCAAGTTGGTGAAGAAATGCTAGCTGAAAATGAGAGACATCTGTCAAAACAATTCTGGTGTCTTTTTCTTTTTTCAGTTTTGCTAAATAATAAATATATAATTACCACTCAGACAAAAAAGTCTGATTTATTCTTAAGATAAAATTGCGATTCTAGAAATAGTCCCGCAATTTTTAAAAGTTAACTTTGACATTTGCTCAAAATGCTTTAGAGTCTAAAACCGACTCAAATTTAGGGCAACGCCAACAACACATTTTCAGACTCAGTGTTTTCACGGACATATACACATTTACAATCTTAAGGTGAACTCAGCCATAAGGGGATAATAGGAACAGTGCCTTTTATCTTTCTGTAAACTGTGTCAGAAATCCAAGCAAGTGGATTCAGGGAAACCTAGCAGTCTTTTTTTTTTTTTTTTAAGGGCTAAAATCCAACTGACAACTTTTCATCTCATACACATTTCTTGTTTGCATTCCTTGCTTTTAAGAGCTCTCGCTCTCATTTGCATATGACGTGATAAACAAAAGAAAGCGTGATCATCTCACATACAAAAGGCCATATTCGAGCCGGTCACTGGTCAAGAATGGATCCCGTCTGGGGGTTCTGCTTGAGAGAACAGAGATTTGCGAAGTCAAATAGTACAAATAGGGAGCAAGGCTGCTCAGAGTTATCTCGCTCCGAGAAACTCATGACACATCAGCTTTTCCCTCGTGCTAGCCATTTCAGACCTAACACTTGAACAGAGTGCATGCGACACAGACCAGGAGAAAAAAAAAAAAAAAAAAAAGATGAGAAACAAAAACAAAACCGACAATAAACTTCCAACAAACAAAACTGGAAAGCCCAACTTGTCAAAAACAGTTACTCCTCCACCTCTGTGGGCCCAAACGCAACAGGTTCCGAAGTGCAAAGCAAACATCAACTGCTGTCGGATACGACCGCCCTCCTTAGAGTTGGCTGCCGAAGTGCGGGTCTGAAATGATCCTGTGAATCCACACGCACACTCGCCCGAGCACTCCCGCGCTCTGCCACTCGCGCCCCGACTGGCATCTCTGCCTCTGCCTGCACCTATACATCTTATGTACATACAAACCGGGGCCCCCGTCGCGGGAGGGCGCACGGGGAGGCCGCGGAGCTCGTACCTATACATATGTACACGTGTGCACACCGGTCCTCGCGAGGCGGCCCCGCGGGGGTCATAGCGCGGCGGCGTAGGCCGCGGGGTAGGGGTCCAGCTGAGGCTTGCCCATGCCCGGCAGCAGGATGTAGGCGAGCGGCGGCTGCAGCCCGGGGCTGGGCCACGCGCTGCAGTTGCACGGGATCATGTAGCCCGGATTGCCCGGGCTGGGGTGCGAGTGCGTGTGCCCCCCGGCGGCCGCGGCCGCCGCTGCAGCCGCCGCCGCCGCGCCATGGAAGGCGCCGGCGCCCGCGGTCGGGTAGCCCAGCGACGACGCGTACGGGAGGCCGGACGACGACGACGAGATCTCTGCCATCTTTGAGCCCAAGTCGAGTAGCGAGTAGGGGCTGCCGGCGGCGGCGGCGGCGGCAGCGGCGGCGGCAGCGGCGGCCGACTGCGGGAAGAAGACGCGCGCGGCGGCGGCGGCAGCGGCGGCGGCCGCCTTCTCGGGATTGGCGAGCAGCGATTCAGGCACCAGGCCGCCGCCCGCGCCCGCGTGCAGCCCGGCGCCCGCCTTGAGCGCCGGGTGCTCGGCGTCGGCCACGCCGCCCAGGCCGTAGGGCACCGGGAAGGCGAACTTGTCCTTCTTGAGCAGCGTCTTGGGCTTGCGCCGCGGCCGGTACTTGTAGTCAGGGTGCTCCTTCATGTGCATGGCGCGCAGGCGCTTCGCCTCGTCGATGAACGGCCGCTTCTCCGACTCGGTGAGCAGCTTCCACTCGGCGCCCAGGCGCTTGCTGATCTCCGAGTTGTGCATCTTGGGGTTTTCCTGGGCCATCTTGCGCCGCTGAGCCCGCGACCACACCATGAAGGCGTTCATGGGCCGCTTGACGTGGTCCACCGGCTTGGACATGCTCTCGCCGTGCCGCGGCTGCAGCCCGCCGCCGCCGCCCGGGCCGTCGCCCTCCGCCCGGAGGAAATCAATGTTGGCTGTCCACGGGGACCCGTTCGGCCTGCCCGCGCTCGCTGCACCCCACTTCGCGCCCCGGCGTCGCTCCCGCCCGGGAAGAGGGGGCTAGGGGCCGAGCCCAGGGCCGCGCCGCGCCCCGGGCCGCCCTGGTCTCTTCGGCCGAGCTGCGGAAAATCCTCGCGGGGGCACAGTAACTTCTCGGCGGTGCCCCCACCCCACGGTGGCAGTTTGCCCTTTGCTTTCTTTTTGTCCTTTCTCCCTGGCTGCGTTTGCTCGCGAACTCCCCGCAGGTAGTCGCTGCCCCGCAGAACTCTCCTCCTCCTCGGTCTTTTCTCTCTTAAATGCACAGCAGCTCGGAAAGTTGCGTCGCGAAGACCCCACCAAGTTGAGTCGAGGAGTCTGCCGCCGCGTGCTGCCAAGTGCCAAAGGGGGCTCTCGGCGGCTGGAGTGTTTGGGTTCTCCTCGGTGACTTTCTCATTTGACAGTAGCAGATGAGGGTGGGGGAGGAGGGGAGGTGGCCCGGGAGGAGAAAGAGGAGGGGGGGGCTGAGGAGGTCCGGGAACAGCAAGGGAACGCAGAGCGCAGCAATGGGTATAAATACAAATACAGCAGCACCAGCCGGTCTTCCAGACTCTGGGCAGGGCTCGCTGGTGGGAACCCCTCCCCCCCCAAGCGGCTGGGGGGTTTGGAGGGAGAGCTGCCTGCCTCCCCAGCACCTGCTTCGCGGGTCTTCCTCTCCGGCTGCAGGTCCGGGAAGGAGGCTGTAGGCTTGAGCAAGCCTGGGGTCGCCGGGCCTCAGGGGAAATCCTCCCGGCTCGCTGAGCTGCCGCGTTTTCCCGTAGTCCCCCGGGCCATGCCGGCTCAGCTCGCTCTGAGCTCCTCCAGGGGCACCGGCTGGCTCAGGCTCCCGGAGCGCGCCGGGCGTGGAGCGCGGCGCTGCCTCGGCGCTGCGGGCCGGGCTCCGGCTGCGTCCGCTCCTGGCTCCTCTCGGCCGCCGCCCGGCACTTGCAACTAACTTCTCCCAAGTTTCCTGCGCCGGCGCCGCCGCGCCCCTCTCCGCGCGCTCGCCTCGGAGCGTGCGCCCGCCTGTGCGCCGCGCCCAGGGCCCCTCTCTCCCGGCTTCTCCTGCCAGAGCCGAGCAGGCGCTGGGCGGAGGTGCTGGAGGAGGGGATTTAAGAAAAACGCGCCATCACCTCTATTCGCAGGTCCGCGCTGGGGCTGCTCCCGCTTCCCCCACTCCCGTAGCACTGTGGGCCCCTTCCTGGCCCAGGCCGCCACTCCGCCGCTCCCGAGGCGGCTCGAGCCCCGTGCACGGGCTCAGGTAAGTGTGGCTACCTGCGTGTGCACGCGCCCGGAGCCAGCGCTGGGAGTGCATGTCCAGCGGCGACTGAGTGTGTGTATATCTGGGGGCATGCGGAGGAGGTGGAGCCCAAGACTCCAGGAGGGAGGAGGGACCAGCGGAGCCACCTCCCGCTCCCACACCCCCAGGACCGCGAATTAAACCGGATCCCCTCCGCCCCCCTCCATACTCCTCCTCCCACCCCTTTTCACTTGAGAGCAGGTTGAGGCGAGCGGAGAGCTAGGAGCGCGCCGCGGATTCTGCGCACTGTTTGGTGTTTGGCAACCCCTGGTGTCATCCCGGCTACCCTGGCACTGGTCGCGGCTCTGGGATCCTCTGCCTGGAGAAAGGAGGCGCGCACGAGAAGAGCCTCTCGAACTACGGCGGAAGAGGGGACGTACCCTAGAAAATGTTGGAGATTTTTCCTAGGAAGAAAGTGCTCATTTTCCTTGGAGGTCCAGATGTTACTTGCAACAGATGCTTCTCGCATTTTCTTGCGCTGGTGATGCACCCAGTCAGAGGTAGTGAAGTGAAAAATAACTGAGGAGGAACTGAGCGTGCTCTTGGCAACCTTTTCGAGAAGGAGCTCGCCCAGGCTGAAAATAGGCATCCTTGGCTGACTGTTTAGCTCTTTGAAAATTCTGGGTGTTTTGTTTTGTTTCTGTTCTGGTCGACAGAGCCATCTATATGCTGATCTCTTTCAGGTACAGTTAACTTACACTGTCTCACTTAAATGCACAGATAGGGTGAAGGTGTTCAAAATCCGGAAGTGTAAAAATGTCTCTCCGAAAGAATAAAGTAAAATGTACCAATCACTCTGTACTGGAATAGCTTTAATGTGGTCAGTGTCCTTAGAAAGAAAGAGTTTCCTTATAATTGACACGATGCAAAAATAGCATGATTTTGTTTGCATATTTTTATCACTTCTTGGTATGCTGCAGCACACTCATAGTGTGATCAGTCTGGAGGTTTTATTCACAAGTTGGCCTGTCCTTCAGGGAGAACTCGCTTGCCTGCTTTCTTCGGCAGTTAGGATCTGATCTAGCCATGTGGTGTGTGCAAGTAGGGGGTTCTATCCGCAGTTAACACTTTAAAACTTCCCTGCAATGTATGTTCATCCCATACACAGACACACAGACCCAAAGCTTCGATTGTTTTTACGAACTTAAATAAAAAATGTTTGGGGCCATCAGATTTATTTTAAAAGTTAGGCTTGTTTTATTGTTCATTTTAAGAATAGTGGTTATTGCTTTAATTTTAGTTGCTGTGCCATAGAGACATGTAAATGGCAGTGAGGTGGGGAGGGTCTGTATTTGTCTTACAATATCACATTTACAAATGTTTACTTTGTATTATGTCCTTGTGCTGCTCAAACAACTGGACAGATTTCTGTAGAACCATATTCCTTTACAGTCTCCATAAAGCCACTCTGTCATTCAGAGACTCTGCGTAAAGTTACGTTAAAACACCGGCCGGTGTAATTACATGGACTAGAATATTAAATATACTGTTTTGTGATGCTAAACTACAGAATTCTCATCCCTGAGCTTTCAACCCAACTTGTGTAGTGGGTTCAGGATGAAAACATTATACACTGTCATATGAAAGAACATATGTGCGGGTATGCAAGATACGAAAAACGTCATTCACTAAACATTGTGAATGAAGTTCAGTCTAATCGTGAAAATTATCTTGACACGTACAGATAAGGATTGAGAAAAGATATTTATATTGGCGAGGTAAATTATAATCTACTCTTTTCAAATTTAAAGTTAAAAATCCATTGTAATGAATTATTACCGTGGGAAAAATATTTGTACATGTGATTGAAATATATGCTTATATGTTCAATACCTCATAAAAAATAAAATACATAAGCCTCCTTGGACATGGTTTTAGAAACTGCAGTGTTGCCTGTTTAGTGATAGTACACGAACCACATCTGAAAGTCCCTAAGTCCAAGAATGTTGAACTGTAGAAAACAAAGGTGCTTTCCACACCTAAAAAGAAAATGGCTGTTTGTCTCGTCACCAAGTAAAATTTCACACATTTCAAAACAGGAGAGATTTGCTTTCCATTTTCAGTTTTTAGGGGATCAATATTCTTGGCCTACACCCTTCCCAACCAACCCAGGGCCCTCACAGTAAGCCGGGAGTGACAGGAAGGCAGTGTAGTACTCTTGTCTGAATCTGGCCAAGCTTTTCACGGAGTTTTCATGCCATTCTCTTTCTTACGTGCCGAAATGCACATCCAATTTTAAAGTTCACAGATCTTATGCTTGAATTGATATAAGGTTATATTTTTGTTCTTGTGTTTGTTTGTTTTTTACCTGCAGGTGAAAAATACCAAGGTATAGGAAAGAGAATAGTCTGTCTGATAGTCTGAGTGAATAGGGGAGGCAAAATAAATTGAAAGAGAATTATAAGTTCGATGGGCTTTATATTGTCAGCTTTTGATTGGGAGCAACCAGAGAACTGTATACCTTGATCAGCAGAGTCTGTGTGGGCTCTGTATTTTCCCTGCGGCCACGTAATACCCGTGATCACAAATATATCAAATCAGAAACGGAGAGACAGACAACCTCTCCAAAAAAGTTTGTGAGTTTGTGTGAATTCAGTTTCTTCTTTTCCCCCTTAAAGGCTCCCCAGTAAATGGTCTCTGTTCAGTTCTAAAGCTTTCACTAGGAGGCAGCAATGAGGTTGTTGGGGAATTAAAAAAAAAATACCTTGGCAACACCAGACATGGCTGGCCTTTTCTCTCTTTCTCTTCCACAAAAGAGGGGAGAATATTTGGGTCCCAAAGGAAGACAAGGGATCAGAATGAACTCTATCATTTTCCTCCATCCTTTCCGTCTCCGCTCTGCTCCCATTCTGGATTTTCACCCGGCTGGCTCACCAACACATTTTCCTAGCACCATGGAGGTGGGGCACCACGAGGTGAGCCAAAGAAAAGTGGCTGGGCAGTAAAGATGACGCCTTCAAAGTGCACAGGCCAAGTCTTTGCACCTGGAACACTAGCAGCGACAGAGAACTTTGGGGGTCTGGTCTTAAGCAAGTGTAATGACAGCATTCACGAGCTCTCATACCTGTGTAGAAAGGTGATACAGCCTGTTTGTCTGGTTGAGGAGGAAACAAGCAAACTGTGGCAAAAGCTACCTTACTTAGGCTGTTGTCACAGTTCTCTAGTCCCACTCCTCTGACTCCCCCCCCACCCCCCCTGCTCTTTTCCCATCAGCCCCCAAAAGGGGGAAAGCCCCAAACATGGGGTCCACAGAGAGCCGAGGAGACAAAAGGGGAGTTGAAGCCGATAAGGCAGGAGCCAAAACTGCACAAGTCACCTTTCACTGGTGACTGCTACATTTTCATCATTTTGACCTTTCTCTCCCTCGATTCTCACCGCTCCTGCCTTAGAAACCGGCACTACACAGATCAATTCTGGAGACACCTTTCCTCATCCCTCCTTAGCAGTGCTCACACTGCATTTTCAAAAAGGAGCTTTACCTAGATGACAGAACAAGAAACACAAAATAAAAAACAGCTCTCTCTCACTCTCTCTCCCCCTCCTCCTTTGGAGGACCCCGCCAAAAGCACCTAAGGGAAAAAAAGACAATGCAAATAATCCAAGACAGACAACTTCAGAAAATACTGATTCAGATCCCAAGAATTCCTTAAAAGCAATGGAGAGATTTACCTCTCCAAGGATAAGAGGTTTTTTTAAGTGTGAGGGAGCCAGCCGAGAAACAACACCAGAAATGAACGAGGACATTCGTCGTGTCATGTGGCCTGTGTAACGAAAAATCCTTCCAACCCAGAGTTTTCTACTGAGGAGCCTGGGTTCTGGTGTGGTGGGGTTACTTGTAAATTTCATCACCATACACGCTCTGGTTGATCTTGAGCAAGAACAAAGCTGAGAGAGGGAGGACCCCTTCAGTCTTCCAGCAGGGTGGTGAATAAGCCATGCTTCTGGCTCTGCAAACTCCCTCTTGTCTTACCGTCCCCCCTTCCAGCTTCCAGATGACCCTGCCTTGCCCTCCTCAGATTCGGTCTCCCATTTAAGGATGGGTCTGATTTGATTCTTTTATAGCTATCATTTATTCAGTTCTTAAGATATTGTACCTTTTACATACATTATCTCCTTTCGTTTGTTTGGAGAACTCTATGAGGTAAGAGCTACCTCACTTTGCAAGTTGGGAACTGAGCCTTAGAGTAGATGAATGACATGCCCAAAGTCACACAACCCAAAGTGGAAGAAATGGCCTTTGAATTAAGCTGACGTTCCTCACCATCACCACCACCGTGAGACCCGACACAAGACTCAGCCCCTTCCTGGCACAGATTCTTAATTCCACCTACCTCCTCAGGCCTTCTGTGACTCACTCTGTGCCCCACACCCCTTCTGAGGGAGTGCCCAATGGCAATCTCCCCAGCACGACGTTCCAAACCCACAACAGCACCCCATCACCAGAGGTAGTCTCTCAAAGTCCGGGCTCGGTGCTTATCAACACAGATTGGGTCTCAGCTGCAATCCACCTGCCCTCCCTCTGCCGGCCTCCCGCTGCAAGCGTCGAGAACTCAGTTTCCACCCTCACTCAGACAGCCCAGGGCCCCTAAGAGGGAGTCTCATACCCATGATATCGAGCCTGTCTTTACATTTCCTCAGCATAAGGGATGTTTCTTGTCCATCCACCTCCCTCCTTCCCTCATGCCTCTTCACCTTTTGTAAACTCCAAGGACACAAAGTGGGTATAAGCACAGTTCTGGATTTACGACAAGCTCCCATGAATTGCTCCCCCAATGGTTTGTTTGTTTAATAATGTAACAAGGGATCCACTGCTCAAAATAAAATCTTCCAGTAAATCTATATCAAACCAAATGATCTCCCCAGTGAACAATATACTTGCCTCCCCTAACCGGACATAATTGTTTTCATTCCTTTGACTTTTTAAAAAAAAATTAGCTATCTAGTTTTTTCATTTATAGGTGTCCTTTAAAATTATGTTTTTATTTTAATTGTTTATATAATATTTATTAATGAACTTTTTTCATTTAGTTACATTGTTTGAATTTAATATTACTGCATATCGTGGAGTTTATTCATCCTAGCTGCCATGTAATATTCAGTGGTGGAAATATACCACATGTATTTGCTTATACTGTCTTGGTGATGAGCATGTGGGTTGTTTCCAGTTTGTTTGTTTTTTAAGTGTATTGATTTTGAGAGAGAGAGAGAGAGAGGGAAGGAGGGGCAGAGAGAGGCAGAGAAACCCAAGCAGGTCTGCACTGCCAGCATGGAGCCCCACGGGGGTGGGAGGGTGTCTAGAATCTACAAACGAGAGATCATGGCCTGAGCAGAAGTCAGACGCTTAACCCACTGAGCCACCGGGTGCCCCTGGTTGTTTCTAGTTTTTGACCATGTGTAAGGGCCTCCAGAGGCATTCTTTTTCCTGTCTATTGTACACATGCAAGAGATTTTACAGGCAAAAAGCTGTAAAAATGGGAAATAGCTAGTGCCGTACCCCTTTTCCAAGTGTTTCTGTTTGCTTTTGATTTTTTTCCCCAGGCATTCAGAGAAGTTGTCTTTTATATTTTGTCTCAAGTTTATGGTTATTATCTGTGGGCTGGTTGGTCTTATAGGAGCTATTTCTCTGTTTCCAGAATCCCTCTGAAATTGTGTTTTGTGTATAGCATGAGGTTTGATTTTTTTTTCCATCAGGATACTCAATTTCCCAGAACTATTCATTGAAAAGACTGCTTTTGTATACTGCCCCTTACGACTACCTTTGCCATCTGATGCGAGGCGGTTTCTGAGCTCTTTCTTTTGCTTCCTATTATGGAATTTTTCTATTTTTTCACTAATATTGCACTATCCTAATTCTGGCAGAACAAATCTTCACGTCTTGTTCTTACTCAAATGTATCTTGGCTACTCTTGGCCTTTGTGCTTCCACATAAATTTTAGAACAGATTGTCAGGTTCCAAATATTCTTAAAAACCCCAAATCTTAAAATTGTTTTTATTTTTTAAGTGGAGGTATAATTGGCATGTAACATCATATTAATGTTAGGGGCACAACATAATGATGTGGTGTCTATATACATTACAAAATGATCACCACATTAAGTCTATCTAACATTTGTCACCATAGGCAATTGCAAAATTTTTTTTCTTGTGATGAGAACCCAAACATTGTTTTAAAAAGCCTTTTAGTTAAGATTGCTGTGATTCTCGAGGTTGATTTAGGGAGAATGGATATCTTTACAATTCTAACACTCTGAAGCCATGCATTGAGTTTCCCTCCCTTAATTTTGTTGTTTTTTAATACTCTGAGTGATATCTTACAGTTTTCTGGTAGAATTCTTACTCATCTATTATTCTTTTTAAAAACTAGTAGTTTTACAAACTATTTTTGATACTATTATAAATTGCATATTTTAAAGATACCTTGTTATTTTAAAAATATTTACTTATTTTTGAGAGAGAGAGAGAGAGACATAGAGTGTGAGTGGGGGAGAGGCAGAGAGAGAGAGAGAGGTAGACACAGAATCCAAAGCAGACTCCAGGCTCTGACATGTCAGCACAGAGCCTGATGTGGGGCTCGAACTCACTAACTGCAAGATCATGACCTGAGCGGAAGTTAGATGCTTAACCGACTAAGCCACCCAGGAGCCCCAAAAGATATCTTTTTAAAAAGTAGTATCTTTTAAATAATTTTATATCCTATTGTTGGTATATAGAAATACAATAGATTTTTGTATATTGACTCTAAGTGGCAACCTTGTGAAATCATTTTTAATTCAAGTAATTTACTGTAGGTTCTTTTGGATTTTCCACATATGAAATCATATCATCTGCAAATACTGATACACTTCCAATCTTCTACAGTTTATTTCCTTTTTCTTGTCTTATTGCACTGTCTAGACCCTTCAGTTCATTGTAGAACAGATAGATGCCCACTATTATGTGGTGATAGTGGGCACCTTTGTGTTTTTCCTGACCTATGTATGGCATAGTGGGGGGGAGGGAGTCACAGTACTCTTTTTAGAGCTTGGGGCTTTGAATGATCTAGTTCAGCCCTGGTCCCACTGTCACCCAATCACACACATGTACCCATTTTCTCAGGATTCTGCTTGTTTCTGCTTTGCTTAGTTTAGATGGTTTGTTGAACCATCCAGTTTTTATCTCTAGAACGACAACCCCGCTGGGTTGGGTCCATGAACTCTGCACACTGGGAGAATAAATAACTCAATTGGTATAAATTTCTGCATCTCCCATTCCTCTATCAGCCTAGCAGAGGTGTTTGCCAAATATAGTTGCATACCACTTGCCTGGTCGTCATGTTAGACTGTTTGCCCTGACCTGTTTTTATGCCACTTTGCTATTTGCATCTTGGAGTAGGAAGCACAGCCTCTGTGTCTGCACCAGGAGAGGCTAGGTTGTGGGCCAGTCTTCTGCAGTTTCTTGCACCACCTATGGGGAAGGTGACTGCGTGTTCCTGCGTCCGTGCTCAGTATACTGAGGACAGGCCAAGTCCTCCATTCACTCCACACGGTCCACGCCGAAATCAGGGTGGTGGTTTTCCCCAGCAGCATAATGTTCGCTTTCCTTCTTCTGGAGGCAAAGTAAAATGATCCACAAGCGAGCCAATGACATAATTCCTTCTAATTTTTGTGACTGGCATGTAATAAGAGGATACAAGACAGTAATCCAGAAGCATGAAGGAAGGGTGGTGAGTCCGGTGGCAATCTGCACCTAATCATTCCAGCTGTCTGAAAAGTTGACTCATGACCTCAGTGGACATATCGCCCCACCCCCCCACCCCCCCACCCCCGGGTATTTGGAGAGCCGCATTGTATTGTAACGCTTTGTTTGTGCACCGAAGTGTTTCTATACACTAACTTCCTAGTTGACGTGTCCTTTTGTTCATTATCAGCCTCCAGTTTCACATTCCCGTCAGTTGTCAGGAGTGGCCAAGACTCTCGGATCATAGGCATGCCTGCCGTGCTCCCTTGCAATACACTTTTAAAACAGAATTTGACATTTGTGCGTGTGCATTGTCTACCAGCAAATACATCTATTGCTGTCAAACAAAGCCTGGTATTTGACAAAATTTGTCTTTGTTTATTTGCTTGAGGCCAAAGGGGCCTTTCATTTTGTCTCAAGAGCTTGCTTTTTAATAAAACTCTGCCTTTTCTGTTAGGACACATGAGAGTGAGTTAAGAGCTTGGCAACAACCTGACAAGAAAATATTATCTGATTGATTCATTAATAATAATTTGGAGTAGCTGCTTTTGTAAACATACTGTCAAGAGGCTGAGCTGATTGCTCTTTGCTTCATGTTTCTCTATACCCGGCCCAACTATTATTCTGGTGCCAGTGCCTCTTGGTTTCAACTGTTAACTCATTGTGTGTTCCCTTACTTCACTTTAAACATCCCAAGGGCAGAGACCGTATCTTATTGATCTTTATATCCCAGCACCTAGTGAGGCTCCTGGCATTGAACTGACGCTAAATAAATTGCTGAACGCATGAATCGCTGCATGCTGGAAGTCTGTGTGAGCGCCGCCAAGGGGTTGAGGATGTAACTGCATGATTCAGGCACAGGATTGTTAAACTGGTCTTAATCGGTTATTTAATTAATTAATCTTAACGAAGTCTAGAACTGTGTGGAAATGGGGCAACCTCAGTAACATCTCTGATACTCCTAGTATCAGATACCCCCTGCCTTTTTAATGTGTATTTATTATTAGAGGCAGAGAGAGAAAGAGAGAGAAAATCCCAAGCAGGCTCTGCGCTGTCAGCATGGAGGCTGATGTGGGGCTCAATCTCTCCAGCCGTGAGATCGTGATCTGACCTGAAATCCAGAGTCTGATGCTTAACCGACTGAGCCACCCAGGCGCCCCAAAACTCCCACATTCTCGCCTTCTGTCATCAGGAGACTCGGTCATTATTGAAGTTCTTAATCTTACATTGCAACTGAGGACATGTCTGTAACAAAGACAACAGCTTTTCCATTTCAACTGTAGAAATTCTCTGCTTTTCAAGTTCCTTGACTATAAAATGAAAATTTACAGTTGAATTAAATCAATACATACTTTTATATTTCTGTAAAATGAATGGAGGATTGGTGATTGTACATCTCACGGGATACATTCTAAATACCACATATGTTTTCAGCGTTTTTACCGTGAATAATACAATTTCTACTCTAAGAGCCTGAGGCAGTGAGCCCATAGGGGTTCTGTGCAGGGTATCAGACTCTCAGGTGTGCCAGAGATTAGCTTTTTCCCCAAAGCTGCATTTGAAACACAACATAGGGACTTGGGAAGAGGGCAGGTAAAGGGGAACTGAAAGATTTTGTTCTGAACTCCTGCTGTGAGCTGAGTTTGTGTTCCCACCAAACTCATATGTTGAAGACCTAACTCCCAGTTGTGACTGTATTGGGGCATAGGGCCTGTGTGGGAATAATTAAGGGAGGGGCCTTGATCCAATAGGATTAGTGTCCTTGGAAGAAGAGACACCAGTGAGCTAGCTCACTCTCTCTGCGTGCACGCTGAAGAAAGGCAATATGAGGATAAAACCACTGTCTGCAAGCCAGGAAGAGAGAACCCTGCTGAAACCTTGATCTTGGACTTGCTAGCCTCCAGAACTATGAAAAAAAAAAATCTGTTGTTTAAGCCACTCAGTCTGAAATATTTTGGTATGGCAACTTGAGCTGAGGCAGGTTCTATATATACACTTCTATAGTGTTTGATATTTTATATAAAAATATAGTTTTGTAGAGACGCCTGGGTGGCTCAGTTGGTTGAGCATCCAACTTCAGCTCAAGTCATGATCTTGTAGTCCATGAGTTTGAGCCCCACATCCGGCTCTGTGCTGACAGCTCAGAGCCTGGAGCCCGCTTCAGATTCTGTGTGTCTCCCTCTCTCTCTGCCCCTCCTCCACTTGCGCTCTCTCTCTCTCTCAAAAATAAATATTCAAAAAAAATTTTGTCACCAAAAAAAGCTGATAAATATAACCCTCAGCCACTGACAACTTCACTCCATGTTACCCAGAAATAAAATAAAGCATTCTGGGGTAGATAATATCCTTATTTTCTTAAATATTTATTTTGAGAGAGAAAGTGCATGAGCAGGAGGAGGGGCAGAGGCAGAAGAGAGAGAGAATCCCAATCAGGCTCCACACTCAGCACAGAGCCCAATGTGGGGCTCAATCTCATGAACCCATGAGATCAAGACCTGAGCCGAAATCAAGAGTCGGCCACTTAACCGACTGAGCCACCCAGGCGCCCCTCCTTCGTGATTTTCAAAGCATGTTGGCTCCATTTATAGGTACGGAATAGTTTAATGGCACAAACTGTGAAAATTGGTAATAGTTTTTATCCTCTTTTTTACAACAGCAGAGGTCTAGGATTCCATCCCAGGACTGAGGCAGGAGTCTATCCAGGAGCCTGAGGCAGGGGTCTTTGAGATGGGACTGGTCGACTCTGCACTGCTTAGGGTGGTGATCCCAGAGGCAAAATTTGTGAGGGTGGGTGAAGAAGCTACTATGAGCATTCACACTGCACTACTTTTAAGGAATTATTGCAATTAACTCTACGTAGGGTTGGGATGACAGACTGAGGGTTAAGTGTGTGAATCTTTAATTCTGTGTTACCATAGAAATTTAATTGGCTGCTTCCAGCAACGCATGCTCAGTGACTATAGACTTTATGGTAGATTGAAGATTGAGACAAACTCTCTGTTACCCTTCAGAGTCTCTCTCTCTCTCTCTCTCATGGACAGAGAGGTGAAGTGTAATAATTCACCCAGGGAATCTGGGCTTGTCTTAGTGATTTTCTTGACCAACAGGACATAGCAAAAGTGTTACTGTCTGACTTATAAGAAGGTTTGCAGCTTTCACCTGGGTCTGTTGGTCTCTGGGAGCTCTGAGCTGCCGTGTGAAAATTCCATCTACTCTGAGACTATCTATTTAGAGATATGCTTTGATAGACAGTACCAGTTGATTCTGGCCTTCTGGCCTTCACTGCCTAGGTGCCAGACATGAGAGTAATGCTGTCTCAGATCCTCCAGAGTGGTTCGTCCCCCCCGCAGAATACCACCACGTGACCTTTGTCATGCCGTGCGCAGCAGAAGAATTGCCCAGCTGAGCCCTGCCCACATACTGCATCTACAAAATCATGAGATATAATGAAATGCCTGTATTATGTCACTAAGTTTAGGGATGGCTGGTTATGCAGCAACAGATAACTAGAACAGCCTTCATCCGGACATCGAAATCTAGAGTATAATAATTAAGTAAACAAATCCATCTACCACTTTACAAGTTGATTCTGTTGAAGATTCCTTCGTTCTTTTCAGCCTGGAGAAGCCAGATTTAATGTATCAAGTAAAGGAGGAAAACAGAGGTTGTAAAGCCTGCAGGGGGAGACTTTCTCTTGGAGCAAAAGAATGGCTTGACAGCTGCAGAAATTCTGTATCTGATAGCCTCCTCCTGCCGACCTCAGGAAATTAAATACGATTTTGCAGGGGAGACGGATAAGTTAGGAAACCCTATGCAGGGCTGAGGCTACTCTGTTATAATGTTATAATCTCTTCTGTTTCCCAGTGATGGGCCTTAATTTTCAATCCTGAAAGCAAGTTAGCCTTTTTTCCGTCACCGCTTAGAAAATGAAGTTTTTTCTTCCAGATTTTCTAGGAGTAGTCACTCAGGCATATAACCCTTTGCCCTCCACAGGAGAGAGACAAACTTCATATGATCATGTATGCCACATTTCATCTGCATGATTATAGTTTAAAAGAAATTCTTTAAAAAATTTTTTTTGATGTTTATTCATTTTTGAGAGACAGAGAGAGACAGAGTGTGAGTGGGGGAGAGGCAGAGAGAGAGAGAGGTAGGCACAGAATCCAAAGCAGACTCCAGGCTCTGACATGTCAGCACAGAGCCTGACGCGGGGCTTGAACTCACTAACAGCAAGATCATGACCTAAACGGAAGTCAGACGCTTAACCGACTGAGCCACCCAGGAGCCCCAATGTTTATTTATTTTTGAAAGAGAGAGAGAGCATGAGCAGGGGAGGGACAGAGAGAGAGGGAGACAGAGGATCCAAGCAGACTCTGCACTGTCAGCACAGAGCCTGACACGAGGCCCAAACCCACGGACCATGAGATCATGACCTGAGCTGAAGTCGGCGTTCAACCGACTACGCCACCCAGGCACCCCCATTTCTTTTTCTTTTCCAACTCTAAATTTTTGGATTTTATTATTTTGACATACGTGTGAATAAATTATCTTCATTGGACTGAGAAAGTAATCTATTATTTAATGAGAGCTGATTGCACATCTAACAACGATATGGCTCAGACAACCAGAGTACAAGCAGAAGACATCGCTAGAGGACACAAAAGCTTCACTGAAAAAGTAACATGTAACAAAGGACTTTGATGACATTTATTTTCTGGGGTTCCACCTCCCTTGCTTTAGCCACCAGCTTTGACTTTCATCTCTTTGGGGGGATATGTTGCTTAAGGAAAATATTAGTAATGTCTACAGAGATGGATTAATAAATTCCATAGCTGACTGGACTCCCACTCAATCCGATGAATCAGTGGTTTTGCGGTTTCTGACATCAGCAGAGCCCATCAATTAAAATACATACTGCAATTAATGAGTTTTTAATTATAAACATTCTGAATAGGACGCCATCATAGAGGGTAAACAATACGTATTAAAAAGGCAGGTAGGAGCAGCACATCGTAAGGAACTCTGACCTGGGAATCACGCGCTCTGTGTTTGAGCCCCCTTTCTGCCTGGTGCAGGTTTCCAGCTTAACGTTTGGAGCCTCCGTCTCATCATCTGTACGACGGTAACAGTCGTATGCGTCTTAGCTAACTCATGCAGTTGTTGTGAAGATTAGAATAAAAGGAGGCAACAAAATAAGTGGTAAAGCGTTGTTTTTCAGAAAAATATCTGTTAGCTGGCCGAACCCAGGGTAGAGACAGAGGTGTGTCTGGTTCACCCGGGACAGTGGGGGAAGACGGACGCACCCCAGGTCTGGTGCAGACACCTGCAATGGTTGAGTTGGCTACAACTGTTCAGGCTATTTCCCACCCCCCCCCCCACCGCGCCCCCCCAGTATGTTTTCCATTTTAAGGCACATTGTAAGGCTTGTTCACTCTGCCTCTTTTATAATCGCTCTGATTCTCAACACCTGTCTCCTTCATCCCTTCCAGGAGTCGGTCATCACAGTGAACTGTCATGTACTGTACTTCTTTATAACTTCTTTATGAGGATATAACCACATACCATACAACTCACCCATTAAGAGTGTACAAGTTGACGTGTTTTAGCATATTCACAGAGTTGTGCAATCATCACAACAGTTTTAGACCTTTTTTTAATCACTAAAAGAAATGTTACATTCATCAGTGGTCACTCCCCATTAGAGTTCAGCTGCCTCACCTCCACTCAGCCCTGAGCAATCGCGGATCTACTTTCTGTCTCTACGGATTTGCCTACTCTGGGCATTTCATTTAATCGAGTAGTATGTGGTCTTTTGTGAGGGGCTTCAAGGTTCATCTATGTGGTAGCATGCATCAGTGGTTTATTCAGTTTTATTGTTGGTACTACTCCATTGTATGGTTATACTACATTTTATTTATCCATTAATCAGTTGATGGACATTTAGGTTGTCTCTATAATTTAGCTATTATGAGTAACATTGCCATGAACATTTATGTAGAAGGTTTTGTGTGAACATATATTTTTATTTTTCCTGTGTATATGCCTAGGAATGGAACTACTAGTAATATGGTAACTCTCTGTCTAACCTTTTGATGACCTCCTCATTCTGTAGAATGATAATGTAATAAGGGTCTTAGCTAACTGTTTAGCTATTTTCCAAAGCAACCGTAGCATCATAAATTCCTATTAGCATTGTACGAGGGTGCCAATTTTTCCACATCCTGGCCAACACTTGCTATTATCTGTCTTTTTGATTCCAGCCACCCTAGTTGGTATGAAATGGTATTTCCCTGTGGTTGGGTCCGCACTTACTTGATGGCTAATGATGTTGAACTTTTTCTTATGTGTTTTTGATCAATTATATATCATCTTTGGAGAAACGTCTGTTCAGATTCTTTGTTCACTTTTAATTGGGTTGTCTTTTTATTATTGCTGAGTGTAAGAGTTCTTTTTTTTAAATTAAGTAATTTTTTTTTCGAGAGAGAGGGGGAAGGGGCAGAGCGAGAGGGAGAGAGGCTGTGTCAGTGCAGAGCCTGACGTGGGGCTTGATCTCATGGAACAACTGTGAAATCATGACCTCACTGAAATCCAGACCAAGCCACTCAGATACTTTTTGAAACAGAGGAGTCCTCCAACCTTGTTCTTTTTCAAGATTATTTGGTTATTTAAGGTCCCTTGTATTTAAATATTAAGTTTAGAATCAGTTTGTCGATATCTACAAAAAAATCTGACTGAGATTTCAGTATGTGCTATGTTGAATCTACAGATCTATTTACAGAGTTTGGCCCTCCTACCAATATTAAGCCTTTAGAAACATGAACATAGGATGCCTTTTCATTTACTTGGATCTTTGTTTCAATAGTGTTTTGTAATTTTTAGTGCACAAGTTTAACTTCTTTTGTTGAATTTCTTCCCTCATACTTTTTTCTTTTTGATATTATTGTTAATTGAATTGTTTATTAATTTTCAGATTGTGTGATAATAGTGTATAGAAATATGCTCGATTTTTGTATATTGATCACATATCAAGCAATCTTTACTTTTTTTGTGAGTTCCTTAGAATTATCAACATACAAGTTCCTATCATCTTCAAATAGAGAAGGTTTTACTTTTCTTTTTTAATTTGGATGCCTCATTTTTTTTTAAATGACTAATCGCCTTGGCTAGAATGTCTAGTACAAGGCTCAACAAATGTGGAGTGTTTTCGGTTTTCATTGTTAAGTATGATGTTAGCTCTGTTGTTAGTTTTTCAGAAGCTCTTTATCAGGTTGAGGAAGTTTGCTTCTAGTTGTAGTTTATTGAAGCTTTTGTTTCTTAATCATGAAGAGGTGTTGAATATGGTCAAATGCTTTTTCTTCCTCTATTGAGATGATCATGTGGTTTTGTC
This sequence comes from Panthera onca, assembly GCF_046562875.1. Taxonomy (NCBI): domain Eukaryota; kingdom Metazoa; phylum Chordata; class Mammalia; order Carnivora; family Felidae; genus Panthera; species Panthera onca. The sequence continues at coordinate 174,253,119 of NC_138339.1, read as the reverse complement.
CTTTCTTTTCTTGACGTGGTGTATGACATTGACTGTGGAACCACATTTACTTTCCTGGGATACATATGCCACTTTTTCACGATGGATAACCTTTGATATGTGTTTCTGGATTTGGTTTCTTTACTACGTGTGAGGATTTTTGTGTTTATATTCCTAAGAGATATGGATTTATAGTTTTCTTTTCTGGTGATATCGTTGCCTGGTTTTTGTATCAGGGAAATATTGGCCTCACAGAATGGGTTGGGAAGTATTTTCTGCTATTCTGTGTTTTGAAAGTGTTTGGGAAGAATTGGTATTAATTCTTCAAATGTTTGGTAGAAGTCTGCAGTGAAGCCATCTGGGCCACGGCTTTTTATTGTGGCAAGTTTTACGATCATTAATTCACTCATTTTGTTAAAAGTTCTACTCAGATTTTCTATTCCTTCCTAGATTGTTCTAATACTTCTTGTGTTTTTCTAAACTTTTTCCATTTCATCTAATTTGTTGGCATACAGTTATTTATAGCATTCCCTTATAATTCTTCTAGCTTTTATAATCCATTATTACTGTTAGGTTGGAAGTCATGTTCCTCTTTTATTCTTGATTTTAATAATTTTAGTCTTCTCTCTTTTTTTTCTTGGTTAACTTAGATAAAGATATGACCACTTGGTTGACCTTTGTAAAGTGTTTCTTTTGATTTTGTTGATATAATCTATCAGTTTCTGTTCTGTATTTCACTAATTTCTATTCTAATCTTTATTATTTTCTTCCTTGTTGTTGCTTTAGGATTAAGTTCATTTTCCTTTCTCCAGTATCTTAAGGTGGAAAGTTAGGTTATTGATTTGAGATCTTCCTTCTTTCTTAATACAGGGTTTTATAGCTATCCGTTTTCCTCTAAGCACTCCTTTAGCTGTAAGCCATGTTGAGTTACATTGTGTTTACATTTTTATACCTTGTAAAATATATTCTAATTTCCTTGGTGGTTTCTTATTTAGGAATATGTCATTCAATTTCCACATATTTGTGAATTCTCGGATTTTCTCTCTGTTAGTGATTTCTAATTTTACTCCATTGTGGTCTAAGAAGATACTATGTATGATTTCAAGCCTTTTAAATCAATATGGATTGTGTTTTGACCTAACATATGGTAGGCTGGAGGATATTCCATATGTGTTTGAAAAGAATATGCATTCTGCTGTTATTGAGTGGCGTGTTCTATAGATGTCTGTTTGGTATAGTTAATTTATAGTGTTGTTCAAGTTTTCTGTTTCCTTCCTTGTTGACTTTCTAGTTGTTCTATCCCATTATTGAATCTGGGATATGAAAGTCTCCAAATATTATTCTTTAAAAATTTTTTTAACATTTATTTATTATTGAGAGACAGAGAGACAGAGCATGAGGGGGCGGTGGGGGGGAGGGAAGAGAGAAGGGGAGACACGGAATCTGAAGCAGGCTCCAGGCTCAGAGCTGTCAGCACAGAGCCAGATGTGGAGCTTGAACCCACAAACTTCGAGATCATGACCTGAGCTGAAGTCAGATGCTCAACCAACTGAGCCACCCGGGCGCCCCAATCCAAATATTATTCTTGAATTGTCTGTCTTTTTCTTCAATCCTGTCAGTTTTTTTCTCTGTGTATTTTGGGCTCTGTTATTTAGGTATATATATTTTATAATTGTTTTATCTTCCTGACTAATTGCCTCTTATTATTACTTGATGTCTATATTTATTTCTATTAACATTTCTTCTTTTAAAGTCTATTTTTTGTCATATGACTATAGCCAATCCAGCTTTCTTATGGTTGCTGTTTGCATAATGTATCTTTTTCAATCCTTTCACTTTCTACCTGTCTCAATCTTTGGATTTGAAATGTATCTCTTACATACAGCATACACTTGGGTCTGTTTTTGTTTTTGTTTTTGTTTTTTTAATCCAGCCTGACAGTCTCCCTATTTTGACTGGATTGTTTGACCATTTCAAATTTAATGTTATTAGTGATATACTTGGATTTATATTAAGAAGGAATATTTGTCTGTGAAAAGCTGACATATAATTTATAAAAGCTACGCGAACCCAAATTATTAGTTGATGCAATTATTTTCTCAGAGCTAGTATAATTTATCAATGTCCATGGAATTTTATGGAATCCCCGAGGATAATATTTCAAAATTAAGGGTAGATTCTGGATCTACTTCTGCCATCATTCCCTCACTTATTTATTTATTCATTATGCTTAAAACATTTTTAAACTGTGAGGAACTGTGTGACTTTTCTTAGACAAACTATTTAACTTCTTTATTCATGAGGTAAATGGATTGGATTTGGTAATCTCTAGGGATAATTTTCCTGTTCTGAAATCCCATGATTCTAAATGGTATAGTTGAAGTAATCATTCCTTCATTAATTAAGCAAATATTTATTGATTGTCTATAGGTGTGAAGCATTGTGTTAGGAACAAGGAACATAGTGGACATAATTCCCACCTTCATGAAAGCATCAGGTATTTAAACCAGTATTTAACAAGAGTAATAGCTTTCATGAAAGAGAAAGTACAGCATACTGTTTGGATATAAATCTTGGCATTCTAACCAGCCCTGGTGGGACACAGGATCTTTGAAAGAAGGTTTCCCTGAGGAATATGATACTGTTGATTTGAAGGATGAGTAAGAGTTAACAGAAAAGCAACAGTTGAAAAGGGCATATGGGAAGAAAGTTCTAGAAAGTGGTAAATACATGTTCTAAGCCTAGGGACAAGAGAGAGCCTAGCAGGTTTGAGGAATACATAAAAATCAAGTATGTCAGAATTCAAGACAGAGAATAAATAGAAATGAGGCTGGAGGGGGAGGAAGGAGATCCCAGAGCTTCAAGTCGGCCTCTTTTGTAATTTTTTTAAAGTTTATTTATATATTGAGAGAGAGAGAGAGAGAGAGAGAGCGCACACAACCTGGGGAGGGGCAGAGAGAAGGAGAGACAGAATCCCAAGCAGGCTCCATGCCATCAGCACAGAGCCCGAAGCAAGGCTCGAACTCACAAACTGTGAGATCATGACCTGAGCTGAGCTCAGGAGTCAGATGCTTACCCGACTGTGCCACCCAGGTGCCCCTAAGTTGGCCTCTTAAAGAGGTTGATCCTTCACCTGTGTGTACAGTAGCAGACTATCTAAGCTAAATCAGATTTGTCTTTTAAAAGAGGACTCTGTCTGTGGAAAAGAGGGGAAATTGGAGGTCTCTGAGGTTCCCAGATGGTCTGCTCTATGGCGGGTGTGAGGCTGGAGTGAGTGAATGGTTTGAAAGATATACAGAAAATTAAGTGGATAATACTTGCTAATAGATTGGATAGGGAAGCTAATTAAATGGCTAATAAATGAGAACTTTACTCTGTGCCTAAAATGATTTAATACAACTTATAAAGATGCTTACAACTTAGCTGGGCAAAACATATTTACATGCGTTCTCAAATGAAGACAAGGGAAAATAAGAATAATAAAGTTAGCAGCCAGGGGGAAGATTAGTTCTTGAAATAAAAGCCCTCAATTCCTGTTCTTTTATAAATGGATAACACAGTTGGGAGACTTGCGCATATTTGTGATTATCTTGAGAATTGAGAAACAAGAAAATGTGTTTGTCTGAGAAGATGGTTTTTAAGAACGTTACCGTTGGTTCTAATCTCAACCTGCATTCTCGGGTGTGTAAGAAACATGTTCTGTGCTTGTTCTAAGTTTTCAGGGAAGCCTGGATGGTGGAGCATTTAATGGGACTTGTTTTTGGGTGTGTCAAATCCCTGGGCTCTGTGCAGTGCCATTTGACCCTTCAGATCAACAACCCCTCTGTGGTTTCCATGCTGTGGCCAGGACTCGGGACTCTGAGTGAAGCAGGGGACCTGGATGCCCGTAAGGTGTCATGAGGAAAACGCAAACCATACTGGGCTTTTCAAATACGAGGGACTCAATATGGAATCTGTTACACAGGGGATGAAACCTGAAAGAGTAAACAGGGATCACTGAGTAACCAGAGCTAGATATGGGAAGCCATTACCACCCATAGCATCAAAAAATTTAAAGGAACATGGGGGGACTACCAGAATCTGGGAGCACAGGAGGGGTCCAGCAGAGTTGGTTCTCAGACCCGTGAGCAGGGGCACCACCTGTCTGCTGCTGGGATCTCTGGAAGGACGAGGCTGCCTCTGATTGCAGAACAAGAAGGTAGAAGTGAAGCCAACTGCTGTTGCTGGGGTCATGCTGACAAGACCAAAAAAAAATGGGGAGTATTTTTTTCCCCTCCTTCAATCTTCCATTCTGCCTCAGAGTCTCCTGTTGGTAGAATACAGCAAGGATGCCAGGTGACAATGGAGTCTGAGAAACGAATTTGCAGAACCCGGGTTTCGGCATCACAGGTAGAATACAGGAGGGTAGATCAGAGCTGAGAGGTGCCAAGTGAATAACGGACTCACGAGGGGACCATGTCCCTGGCAGCCTGGCTACTCCAGACTCCCAGGTCTCTCTCCTTCCAGCAGCCCACCCTCTCCCCCTAACCTGTAGTCATTCCCTTCTGCTTCTGCCTTTTCCAAGTCTCCCAAGTCCCGTTCTGTCTTCCTCATGATCACTCACAATAAATGTTAGTGTCCAATAGAATCAGAGCCTGAATCATTAAGAATCAAAAGACTGGTTCTTTTCTTAAGGACAGATCTTCCGGGAGGTGAGGGTAAATGTTTTCATTCTATGCTTATAGAGGAAAGAGAAAGAAGAAAAACAAAGAGGTTACTTTCTGTAATAAAGCGGAACAACCAACCGTGGCCACAATGACAATATGGATTGAGGTGGGCTGAATAATGACCCGCAGTGAAGTCCACAACTTAATCCCTGGGACCTGGGGATGTGTCACCTTACAGGCAAAGGGGCTTTTGCGGGTGTGACAAAGTTTTGGACTCTGAGATGAGGGAGGTTATCAAGGATTATCTGGGTGGACCCAATGTAATCACAACGGGAGGCAGCAGGTAGGCGGGAATCAGAGAAGGGCACGTGATCACTGGAGCGGAAGCTTGAGTGATGCGGCGCCTAGAATCATGGAATGCAGGTGGCCTCTGGAAGCTGGGAAAAGGTGCGAAAGAGACCCTTCCCTAGAGCCACCAGACGGGACACACCCCTGCTGGCGCCTTGAGTTGAACCCCGTAAGACTCACTTCCGACTTCTGAGCTCCAGAACAGTAAGATAACAAATCTGTGTTGTTTGGGGCAATTGGTGACAGCAGAAATAGGAAGCTAATATACCAACCATTTACCGTGTGGCCACAACTGAGCCTCAGGCCCTGGGCTGGAATTTGCGCAAACACCGATTACATGTAATTCACTCAGCAACTCAATGAGGTTGAAGATGATTATTCTCATTTCGCAGATGAGAAAAATGATTTGGAGAGAGAAAATGAATAGACTTCCTATCCTGCCTGATGGTTGGAGCTGGCATTTGTAGGCTGTGTGTCTGCCCCCAAAGCCTCTACTTCTAACCAATAGAGAACTGCCTTCTCGCTGGAGCCTGTTAACAGAACCTTGGGGAGAAGTTGTCTCTCACATCCTTTAAGGGCTATTAAAAGCAAACAGGTCTGTGTACATGTATCCATCTTTACAGATTAGCAACTAAAGCAACAAAATGCTAAACACATCGGTTGAAATGGCACCTTGACATTTTAGTTACGTTATTATTTTTTTTAAGATCTTTTTGAATACAAGGTGGGTGCAGGGGTAAATTTTAAGTAGTGTGGATTAACCTATAAACTCAGGATCAGCAGACTCTAATAAAACAATTCCATTTTTATGGACTGACATCATACTTCTTAGGAATACAATACTTTATCACTACTTTAACACTGACAGGAAATATCAAGTGATATAGAATATCATTTCTTTAACATTTATAGGAAATTGAAAGATTGCTATAAATTAGGATTGATAAACATTTTTTGAGGAATAAAGACTTTAAAAAACGCCTTCTTTTTAATCCAAAAATGTGTGAGTATTTAGAAATCATAGACAAAAACCAAGAAGAAAATAAATATCACCTTTAAGTCTATGTTCCAAAATTAATACAAGATGAAAGCTTTTGTGATTTGTGACAGAAACATGAATTTACTTACTCCACAACATGGATGTGCATAAAAATATAGTTTCTTTATTTTGTTTAAAATAAATTAGGTTTTCCTAATGAGCTCTCACCTCTTGGGATGTCTAATATAATTTAGATGTTGGTCTGAACTAATAATTTAAACAATTCCTTTAAATAATGCTTAGTTTGGGGTGCCTGGGTCACTCAGTCAGTAAGCATCTGACTCTTGATCTCAGATCAGGTCATGATCTCATGGTTTGTGAGTTGGAACCCCGAGTTGGGCTCTGCCCTGACATCGTGGAGCCTGCTTGGAATTTTCTCTCCTTCTCTCTCTGGCCCTCCCCCACTCGTGCTCGCTGTCTCTCTTAACATAAATACATAAACTTAAAAAAAATTTATATAAATAAATAATACTTGGTTTTCTGAGATAATTGTCTAATATTCTCAGTTCTTCCAATTGTCTTTAGACTATTATCTGGTTATATTGGGAAGCAGGGCTCATATGACCTCATAAAAACCAAATGAAAGGATTCTTGGATCCTTCTTTCATCTTCACTTGCCCCCCCCAAAAATCTGAAGAGACACTTAACAAAGGAAGAAATACAAACGCCAATATACATTTGAAAAAATGCTCAAAGTCAGCAAACATAAACTATTAGGACTACACGAAAATGAAAGCTCTTGCACAGTGAGGGAAACCTCCACAAAACAGAAAGGCAACCAACTGAATGGGAAGAGATATTTGCAATATAGCTACTAAGGGGTTAATATCAAAAATACACGAAGAGCTAAAACAACTCAACACACACACACACATACACACAAAACCAATCTGATTACAAAATAGAGGACCTGAAGAGATATTTTTTCAAAGAAGACATCCAGATGGCCAACAGACACATGAAAAGAGGCTCAACATGAGTCATTATCAGGGAAACACAAATCAAAACCACAATGAGCCATCACCTCACACCTGTCAGAATGACTAAAGTCAAAAAGACAAAAATTAACAAGTGTTAGAGAAGATGTGGAGAAAAAGGAACCCTCATGCACTGTTGGTGGGAATACAAACTGGTGAAGCCACTGTGGAAAACAATATGGAGATTCCTCAAAAAGTTAAAAATGGAAATACCATATGATCCAATAATTCCAGTGTTGGGTATTTACTCAAAGAAAATGAAAACCCTAATTCAAAATGATATGTGCACTCCTATGCTTATTGCAGCATTATTTGCAATAGCCAACATATGTCCATCAAGAGACAAATGGATAAGGAAGATATGGCACACACACACACACACACATGCACGCACGCACACTGGAATATTATGCAACCATAAAAAGAATGAGATCGTGCCTTTTGTGACAACATGGATGGACCTATGGGGTATGATGCTAAATGAAATAAGTCAGACAGAGAAAGACAAATACCATATGATTTCACTATTATGCAGAATCTAAAAACAAAGCAAATGAATAAACAAATAAAAAGCAGAATCAGACCTATAAATACAGAGAAAAAAAACTAGTGGTTGCCAGAGGGGAAGGGTGTGGGGGAATGGGCAAAATGGGTGAGGTGGAGTGGGAGATACAGGCTTCCAGTTATGGAATGAATAAGTCCCAAGGATGAAGGCACAACGTAGGGGATACAGTCAATGATATTGCAGAGTGTTGTATGGTGACATGCGGTAGCTACACGTATGGTGGGCACAGCACAGTGTCTAGAAAAGGTGAATCTAATGTTATACACCTGAAACGAATGCAACATTTTGTGTCAACTATACTCAAATAAAAAAAAAATTTTTTTAAGTGCTTGAAGTCATTAGTACTCAGGGAAAAACAAATTTAAAATGGCACCACGCACCTATGACAACTAAAAGACTGATAAAAATTAAAAGACTGATAGTTATTAAGTCTTAGAGAAGATATGAAATTCTGGAAGTCTCATTCACCCTAGTGGGAGGGGAAATGAACTCAACCACTTGCAAAATTTTTGAAAGCATCCACTAACATTAAACGTACACCTACCATATGGGAAGTAATTTCTCTTTTAGGTCTTTTCTCAACAAAAATAAGTATGTATGTTTACTAAAAGACATTGTTTGTAGTAGCGTTGTAGCATAATAACAGTAGCATAAATAACTAAATTGAGGTAGATTCATAGAATGGAATCCTACATGGCAATGAAAAGGAATGAATTGTTGCTACATGCAGCAATGTGGATGAATGTGACAGATGGAACATGGGACACAGGTGTCCAGACTCAAAAGAATTCAGACAAAGGATTCCATGCCGTTTGGTTCTGTATAGATGAGATTTTAAAAAGTTAAGATGTGGTGTTACAAGTCAAGAGAGTTGAAGGTAGGAGGGGTATTGATTGGGAGGGTACAAGGAGGGCTTTTAGGGGTACTGGTGGTGGTAATGTTCTATTTCTTGAACGCTATGGTGATTACACAGGTATATGTTTTTTGCAATAATTTATTAAGTTATATACCTAGGATCAGTGTTCACTCTTATAAACTTCCAGTGAAAAAGTTAAAAAAGAAGAAGAAGAAGAAATTGGGGACAGTACCTAAATGCACAGCGTGCCTTCAGAAAAAATGAAAAATAATAATTATTTTTACCTTTAGAAGCAGTAATTCTTGAAATTACTGCTTAAAACTGTTTAGCGTACGTTATTTGTTGCTTTGAAGAAGGCAGCACTGAGTGAGTGAAGGTACCAGAAGTGGTGGGCGGTAAGTGTCACTGAGCATCCTATAAGGACTAGCAAAGGCAAACATTGTCTGTCTGTGTGTCTGTCTATCTATCCACCTTTTACATTTTAGCAATTACAGCAGCCAAGTGCTAAAAATATTGGTTGACATGTGCCTTGAAATTTTGTTTATGATCTTAATTTCTGAAGGTCTTTTTGGGAGAAGAATTGTTACAGAGGTAAACTGTATGCAGTGTGGATCGATCTATAAATCGGAAATCAGAGGGATCTGATCAGCCAGGCCAGGAATTGTAGCACTGGCAGGGTGAAGCCACTAGTTCACAGACTACACGGACTCTGTCACACCTGCCGGGAGCCACAGTTACATCAGCGGCTACGATGGCGACTGTAGACTGATCTGCGAGAATTCTTTGGGGATCTAACTAAAGTAAGAGGGTGGAGGGAGGGACTGAAATGCTCCCTGAGCCCTGGGGCTCAGACCCAAAGCTGCCCTAAGGACATATGGATGAGAGTCAAAAGGGTGACAAGATGATAGAAGGGAAGCAGACCCTGACCCTATGAGGGAGCCACAAAAAAGAGGATGAATGTTGAGGTTAATAGGAAGCTTTAAGAGTGAGTTGGGGGTATAGAGAATGCAGTCTATCTGTTTATCTACCTACCTTTTACATTTAGTTTAGGACTAAGCCAGGAACAGGGAAATGTGCTCTTTCTGCCCTCATCTGCTCAGCTAAGAGGATCTGAGTCAGGTCAGAGAGAAATAGCAAAACTTGGGGTTTGTCTTAATGTACTTGATCATCATGCCATCTAAAATTGTACATGTCACACAATCTACAGAAAAATAGAAAAAAAGAATGCACTGTCCATAACTAATATGTAATTGGGGGAGTGTTTGGCTATTGATAAGCATTAAAAAATTTTTTTTTAATGTTTATTTATTTTCGAGAGAGAGAGAGTATGTGAGTGGGGAGACACAGAATCCAGAGCAGGCTCCAGGCTCTGAGCTGTCTGCACAGAGCCCAACATGGGGCTCGAACTCACGAAACATGAGATCATGGCCTGAGCCGAAGTTGGATGCGTAACCGACAGCCACCCAGGCACACGCCCTGAGAAGCGCTTTTTAAAAGTTGATTCTGTTACACTCATGTGGCTCATAGGAAAACATCGTGTCACGTGCAACGGTATTCCCCGGTGATTTGGTACAGGGAGGGGTATCTGGCGCAAAGTACGTTCACACTGTTCGCCACACGGAAAGAGCTTAGTTTTGTGTTTGATTGCAGAATGTGACAGCACAGCGCTGTTGAGGGAGAATGGCTTGAAAGCTTTGGCTTCTCTGAAAATTATTATGAAAATATCCTGTGGCCATAGGTAATAAGTTTTGTTATGATAATTGTGACATCCAAACCAATGATCTTTCTTATATTTTCTAGATGGGTAAGTTTTCTGCTTCTTAGAATGTTAAACACCTATACGTTTGGGCAGAAAACCCCAGATGTCTCTCTATTCAAAAAATCTAATAGCCTTAAGGGCCCATTTGGCTTATGGTCCTTACAATCCCTTTAACTCGAAGCTTAGATCACTTATCCCCCTACACTAGGTTCAGCTCAGCTCGAGTCTAGAATGAATTCTGCTCGTAGGCAAATATTAAAAGCTCTTCCGGGTTTTTTTTGTTTTTTTTTTGTTTTTGTTTTTGTTTTTTTTTTTTTTTGCTTTTGGCTCTTCTCAGACTTTTGATTCTCAGCAACACTTACAACAACAATAATGACAGCTACCTGTTGTGGGCTGAGTATTTGTGTCCCTCCCCCAGATTCATATGTTGAGGTCCCAAGCTGCAAGTGATGACATTTGGAGATGGGGCCTTTGGTAGGTGATTAGGTTTAGATGAGGTCATGAGGGTCGAGCCAGCTTAATGGGGTTTGTGCCCTTAAAAAAGGAGCACACAGGAGCTGCCTCTCTCTGCCTTGTGTGAACACAGCAAGAAGGTGGCCAACCGACAAACCAGACCCAGAACCTGCTGGCACTTCGATCTTCGATTTCTCAGCCTCTGGAACTGTGAGAAGTAAATGTCTGTTAGGCCGCCCAGTTTATGGTATTCTTTTTTTTAATAGCAGCCCCAAGCAGACTAATACACTGTAATACCGTATACTGATCAGTAAGGGGAATTCGTTATAGATTCCACTAAAGTCATGCACACAAAAGGCTGGGCAATTCAAGGGGGAGGGAAGAGAATTTTTGAAAACACTCAGGTAGGCTTCCTGAGGTTGAGTTCCCCTCTGAAAACTTCTTACGATTGTCTCACCAGCAGATGTTTAGCCATGGCTATCTGCAGATTTTTGTGATTCTCCATAACTTTTCTCATGGATCAAAACTCAACATTTCCCCCAGTGCTGCAATTTGGACTCAGATAAGGATTACTTTTTGTAATAAGGGGGTAATTCACTTATTAATGATCAACCAGACATTGTAATGTACTTCTATTTATTTTAGAATATGTACATTCTCCTCTTCGTCCCCCTCCTTCCTCCTCTTCCTCTTCTTCTCCTTGAGCTGTGTGTTGAGACCTGTGCTGAAAATTGTACTTGAATGAGCACATTTAATGCTGATACCTACTCTAGGAAATATGTACAGTTCCTTTTCATTTTACAGAGGCCCAGACTCTGAGGATTTAGTAAAAATTCTAAAAGCTGGGAAGAAAAACCTGGTTCATACTGTTTACATCTCACAGCTCTGTGTTCGCCCATCTATCAAGTCCTCGACAGTTAGATAGTCATGTACAGCCTTTGTTCTTTTTTTGACTCCTTTGGTGGCACTGCTGACCAGGGGGTGGCCAGACAGGCAAACAAAGCAGTCATGAAACAAACTAAATAGTCACTGGGGATATTGTCTTTCCTATAAAAAATAAAAACAAAAAACCATAAGCTGGGTGGCTTAAACAACAGATGTTCATTGCTCACAGTTCCAGAGGCTGGGAAATTGAAGATCAGCGTGCCACGGACGTCTCAGAGAAGGTGGGACCGGGTATCAGGAAACCCTGTGATGCTTTCTTCAGAGCAAGGGCACACAGGATCTCAGAGGGACAAGGTACTGTTGTCCGTATGCAGCATGGTGTGGCGAACATCACAGCTGTCTTCAGTACAGCCCACAGCTTACACCCTTGAGAGACTGGCAGCCAGAACTTCCATCTTCAAAGAGACAGTGATCACACCAAATGCTGCTGTGCCCATGAAGGGAGAAACGTTTAAAGACAGATAAACATACCCATGGGCTCAGAGGTTACACTGCTATAAGGAGGGGTAAAGAAACCCTGGAGTGAGAATTACAGGCATCAGACAGAGTGACCTCGCGTTCTGTTCACAAAGATTCAGGATGGTTCACCGGAGTCCCACGATGTAGCATGCGTGCAAGAGACAGCAGCAGGTGCGAACATTTACTGCAGGTGTTAACCTCCAACCTCACGTCCAGTGTGTGTTCTCCTTCTTCAACAAATTGTTGACTCCATTATCAACAGCTTATCTGGAGAGAGTTTTGTTGGTTTGCAAGCTAAGTGGCACGGTCTTGAAGCTAGAGGACCTCTAGAGATGTCTCCCATGATGATGCCAAGTAGAGGAAGAAGCCGAACACCGGCGTAAGGAATGGCAGCCATGCAGCCTTTGTGTTCCTGTCCCTTAACAGCTGACCTCGAAATGATCCCCACCCTCCCTTCCCTGACGGCACCACTGGATTCTCTTTCTGGCCTGGGTGTGTTTATCTTTCACTTTTGTATTATGAATATCTTCCAACATAAACAAAAGCAGAGAGAATAGCACGATGAGCCCATCACCCCCTTTTGGGAGTTACCAACCAACACTCGACTCGCTTTTTCATCTTCGTTATTTCACGTCTCTTTTCTTCTCTAATATTTTAAAGCAAAGCCAAGAGGTCGTGTAATGTCACTAGCTGTACTTGAGGACACACCCCCAACAGATACTGGCTTTTCTTTTTCTCCTAGCAGAACTGCAACATCTTAGCACGTTCGACAAAATTAGCAATTACTATTCACGATAATCTAATACCCAGTCTATCCTCATTTTTTTTTTTTCCTCAGTTTGTTTTTTGAACAGTTGATTTGCTCAAATCAGGAGCCAAACAAGACCCACATGCTGCCTGTGATTGCTAAGCCTCTTTCGTGTCTTTTTCTCCTTAAACAGTGTCCCTCCTTGTTGTTTTCATGCTGCTTATTTCTGGGGTGGTTTGTTTGGAGAGAAGGTGGCCTGAGAGATGAGAATGAAGCAATTTGCTGAAATAACTGAGTTCTCTTCCCATTTTTTAAATATATTTAAATATCTAGCAAATAAAATTACTTTGCCATGAGGTAGCCACTTTGACTAGGCTTCCAGTCGTATTGCTGCATTATTTTTGAGACCCAGAAACAGCTACTTGAAAGGTATTTTTTAACATCCTACAATTAAGTGTTAGTAAGGTGATTTTGGCACACTACCACGTCTTGAGTTTACAATCTTTTTTTCAATCTTCACACAGATATTCAGATACTTTTTAAAAACATAAATTATAGGGTTTAATCACGTTATTCTTTACAGATCCAAATTCCACCAAATCATTTTGGTATGTGATTGTCACTTTCATATTTTTCTTTTCATGTTCTTTTTCTTCTTTCTTTCTTTCTTTCCTTTTCTTTCTTTCTTTCTTTCTTTCTTTTATTAAATTTTTTAAATGTTTTATTTATTTTTGAGACAGAGGGAGACAGAGCATGAGCAGGGGAGGGGCAGAGAGAGAGGGAGACACAGAATCTGAAGCAGGTTCCAGGCCCTGAGCTGTCAGCACAGCGCCTGACGCGGGGCTTGAACTCACAAACCGCGTGATCATGACCTGAGCTGAAGTTGGACGCTTAACCGACTGAGCCACCCAGGCACCCCTCTTTATTTTCTGAGAGAGATAGAGCGCGTGAGCGAGGCAGAGGGACAGAGGGAGAGAGAGAGAGGATCTTAAGCAGGCTCCACGCTCAGCACAGAACCCATCAAGGGGCTCGATCCCACGACCCTGAGATCATGACCTGAGCTAAAATCAAGAGTTGATCGTTCAACAGACTGAGCTGCCCAGGCATCACTTTTATATATATATATATATATATTTTTTTTTTTAATTTGATGTCATTGAATTTTCTCTTTAGATTGCTCAGACAAATATTATGAGTGACTAAGGATTCAAGGCAGACGGTTTCAGAAATACATACACATATAAAGACATCAAACAGAACTTCTAATAAACTGATGGTATGTTTAGTATAAAGAGATTACAAAATTGTCAGGAGTCACCTGTGTCCCCAACATAGAACATGACCATATCCTGCAGAGACTCAAATCCTTATCCATTGCTCCCAACACACGACCTCTTCATTCCAAAGTGTACTGCATGTGTCTACTTACATTTTTAAAGCCAGGGTCTATTTCGGATGCAGTTAGCATGCATGGTTTTATTTTATGTGAGAAACTTTCAGACCATGATCTTTTCCTTCCGTGATAGGCGGTAACATTACCCAGCCAAGAAATGAAAGCAACGTGGCAATTGGGATGTTTGATTTTCACACAATTGGCTTCCATTAGGTACAACATTATGGATCACATAACTACAACGTCTATACTATGTATATACGTTGCCACACATAAAGAGACACAGAGACACACATAGAGAACATACCAGAGCTTCCTCATTTACAAGGAGGTGAGAAAGGGTTCGTAGCAAAGCAAGGAAATGTCTTCTGAAGCATATTTAGTTCTCTCCGGGGCTCACCTCTATCCACTCTCTGCATGTTTGGAGACTGAAGTTTAGCCTGTAGCTGAGAGAACTGCATTCAGTTATTGGGTAGGAGGAGGGTTCAAGGAAGAAAGAGAAAACTGAAGTTTATAAAGAAAAGAAGAAGAGGGTCAAGAGAGACTATGGGTAATGAGAGAACCAGTGCGGACAAAGAGCATGAGGTGAATCAAGTCCTGTTAGCCTGGAACTGAATTTCAAGAAGAGTAACTCAAAAGCTTACTAACAAAAGTTTGTAAATTGCAAATGTTGGGTTCAGTTAAGAGATAATTCTTGCTAAAGTCATAACAGACTTTTCTCTTTATCTTCTCCTGTTTTAAAGTCCCATTGTATTCATTAGCTCAGCTTTTCTTTATTCTTAAAAAGAAAAAAGTCAAATAGTATTTTCGTTGGTTACAAGCTTATTTTGTTTGGTAGATATTATTTTATAAATGTAACCTTGGCTGTCTTTTATTATTATTACTCATATCAAATAATGAAAAATTAAATGATGATTTTTTGCTCTTTCACATTATATTCATTCATTTTTACCCTTTGTTAGACAAACAAACAAATGCATACAGACCCTAAAGCATGTGCAAATTATTTTCACCCTCACCGACATTATAACTTGGTCCTGCACTATTTTTAAATACTTAGCTTATCATTTATACACAATCTCTTCTTGAGGTATAATCCATGGTTTCTTCTTTATGTAAAAATTAAATAATAATTTATATAAACTATAAGTTAGAATTAAACATTTTTAACTGAACTGCGGCTGTGAAGTTCAGTTTATGCATTCTTGAGCTATTCGTAAGCCAGTTTTCAATACCCTTGTGTTATAGAAGGATTAAATTATAGCTTTGCAGTAGATTAGGTTTCTTTGTATTATTGTATTTATACATCTGGTTGGTCTATTATGCATTTTCTCCATACTATCTTATAAACTAATTAGGACATAACTCCTTTTCTATTGTATTCATAAGAGCCCACCATAGCATGGATTTAAAAAGCAAAATTAAATACCCAATATCTCTGGCAGAGAAAATCATTGGTTCTCAATTGCTGCATTGTAATTCTGTCTATAGATCTACCTACCTACATTGAGCTTTAAAAAGAAAATGCAATTAAAGACACAGATTGCTGTGAACGAGGAATTATATTCTACCAGGAGTAATGAGTAAACTTTCCCCATTTCTGACCCTGGCTAGCGCATCTGTGAGCTTTACTATAGAAAGACTGGGATGATACTCTTATGTCTTAATACAATATGTAATATATAAGAATGTTCACAGATCAGTTGGCATTTCTTTTGGCTTTAAGAAGCTGAGCCCTTTGTGTCCTAAAATTATAGGCACATAATCCTTGAATCTGCTGTGTGGCCAGAAAAAAAAGCAGTGGAGCATGCTCATTTTGTTCGCTGAACACTCAATATGCAATATGAAAGCAAGATGTTTAGTATTGCACTAAGCAATAAAATGTCACTCAAGTGATAATAGCATGCACAACTTAGCACTTTCTGGCTTTCATGTTTAAGAAAAACAGACTGGATGGACTGGTTAAATCCAGCCAAAGGTAAGGGCTTTGAAAGTTCTTCCTTAAGATATTCCTTAAGATCTGGCTGTTGTCTGCTGGAAGTGGTATGCCAATTTCGGACTGCAGGTTGGGCAGAGATGGGCACTGGTGATGTTTTGGGTATGTAGGAATCTATGTAGGAACCTATGCCTGGAAGTTGGCCTGATTTGTAAAATCTGGTGGCATTTTCATTTGAAAACAATGAGAGGCATGAGTTAAAGATGTTTCTGGTGTCTCTCCCTGGGGCTTCCCAGAGTGGCCAGGGCTTCCGATTCTTCTGTGATTGTTTCCTTACTTACCTCTCTGCCCTGTTACTCTGTGAACTCTTTTGCGGCAAGGACGTAGTTTATACAGCCCAGCCCCAGTGGCTGGCCTGGTACCAGGCTCTTAGTAGGTGCTCATGAAATGTTTGCTGAAGTGAATGAATGAATACAACAAGCTTCTTTTGAAACATTCTTCCACTCCTGTCTGAGAGCTCCATGGACCAAGGTGTTCACTATGCCTAGCACATCCTAAATACTCATAAGTTCGTTGCCTGATTGACTGAGACGAGCATTTGTAGACCGGAAACTAAAAGTGACTGATAGCTTACATTTAACACGCTTTTGCTTTCTATGACTTCAGCTGTTTAAATAATAATTGTCCCAACGACCTTTTAGAGCTTACCTCAAGTACACTTACTTCTTAGAAAGGAAGTGTAGGGAGCAAAATACGGTCTGTATCAGCTTCTACTGTTTCGTTAGCTGCAGAGAAAGTCTGGAAAATTATAATTAGCGTTGAGAGGTCTAAAAGGAGGGTTGCAGATTTAGTAATAAATCACCCATATTATATTTCATTTCTTCTCATCTTCCTCCTTTCTTTTTGTCCCTCATTTCCTTCTCCGTACCCTATCTCCTGTCTGTCTTTGACTGAAGGAGCCTATCTACGTATGGAAATGTGCATTGGACCGTGACCTGTACAGTCCCTGGAATTGTTCTCAGGGTGAAAAACCTTCGTGAGTATTAGAAACAATTACCATTTCCATTTACAACTAGACCCAAAGCGTTATGAGTGGCAGAGATGTAAATTTATTTTAACCTTAAATCTACAGTATAATTTTTGTGTATGGAAAACCAGTACTAGGAGGCCAGTGTGATTGGGAGATACATTTCAATTAATTCTTCCACCGATGCCTTATCTCTTCTGCATCAGAACCTTTTATAGTGTTAAAATTAACAATTATGCAGCTGATGGTTGGCTAAACCCACCAGGGGACCTGGAGAGAGCCTCAGATAACACGACACATATAAATCATTCAGGAGAACAATTCATGAAAGAAAAGTTATCTGTGTTTGGGATGACATTGGAAGAACTAAATAGGAGTCAATTGGAAGAAGGGACATTTAGTCCCATTGTCCAGCTTGCCTTTCTCTCTCTCTTTTTTTTCTAATTGTGTCATAATATACATTTTTAAAATTAATTATCCATTTGGTGGCAAGATAAATGTCTCTTCTTGTGCTAAGGAAATAGTGGCCTCGGTGGCGAAAGATTATTTCACATGAGCGGCACTCGTAAAGAAAGCTGTTACCAGACAAGGTGGCAACTGTTCTTTGAAGGAACACGGTGAAGGGTGACATGCAAGCCCATGTTTACCAAACTGAACGAAGTCTGGACTGGCAGACTTCAGCCCACTGGTTGGTTACAGAAGCAGAGAGAACCGGGTCTGGAATGAGGTCACGCCAAACCACGTAGATCACCAAGTAGTCAGCATCCGTGAAGCGGGGTCCTAGCGAGTACCAAGCACTACTTTCCCGATTTCCTCTGCAAATATGTGGCAAGTACCTGTAGAATTAGGTTCATGCTTAAGCCTTCGGCACCGTAAAAAGGTCTATTTCAGGGCATTTTACAACGTGTTGTCCTCGATGCAGGGCAAACACATATGCACACGTACGTTCGGGAATAACCTGGGATTTAATAGGACCAATGGCCAGATGCTACGATCTTGTGAGTTATCTGTTTTACCTACTTATGTTTTTATTTAAATTGCTTCTTTCTATATAACTTCTTCCGTGGATACTTAAAAAAAAACCGTATTTGTGTTGTCTTGATTCTTCTTTCTTGGCTACTGGTT
This sequence comes from Panthera onca, assembly GCF_046562875.1. Lineage (NCBI taxonomy): Eukaryota > Metazoa > Chordata > Mammalia > Carnivora > Felidae > Panthera > Panthera onca. Next base: position 174,234,864 of record NC_138339.1, on the reverse strand, counting down.
TGGATTTTACACTCCACTCAGAGTCAACAGAAGTACTGAACCTGCAGTTCTCACATACGGAATAGTAACAAGGCTTAAAGCTTTAATAAGCACAAGAGTGACAAAATTGTCCTATAATTTTCATTTCCTTAAGGTAATTTATTCTTTTCCCCTAACGCCCACCCCTTGCTACAAACATGCAGAAGAAATAAAAGTCATGAGAGGAGAAAAAAAGATATGGGTTTTTGACAAGGTTCAATAACTATGTCACAGTTTGGTGAACATTTTACTATTCATTATTCTTCAGTGAAGTATGAATTACAGTTGCCTTAATATTTATTTGCATCCAAAATACCTGTATAAAATTTATTGTTTTGTTTTTGTAGTCCATTAAATTGTGCCGAAAACTATTTATGATGACACACAAGGTTTTTAATTATTTGCTCTGATGAGCGTATCAATTATAATTTCATTCTGGTATTTAGTTCTTTGGGAAGACATAAATGTTTGTGATCAAATGTTAACAATCAATAATGGTGCAAAGATGTCATCGATTTGTTTAACACCCTCATTAAAGTGTAGAAAATAATGGTTAGGATATAGACATAACGATCCCACGGCAGATGTCATAGAGACACTAATGGTGTCACATAGGAGAAGATTGGCAGGAGCAGAGAGAAGACAAATCCAGAGTGTTCTATAACAGAAACTGTTCCCTAATCATCACCCCCCTCGGCCTTGTAGTAACGAGATAGCAGAGGTGAACTGCTATTAGAATCCCCGCTATGATTTTTCGATACTACAATATATTTTTCGGTACTAAGTATCAATGCAGATATGACAATATTCCGTAGCCAACAAAACATACTTGGCCCTCATGACCTACATTGTGTGGATGAATCCTTTTGTCGTTTCTATCATTTCAAGGCTAAAAAAGTCTTCCGGGTTTTTTCACCGAAGACCGGTTAGACGGGGTAGATCCTGCGAGAGCCCTTCTCCCCTTGGTCCCTCGAGGCCCCTTCCACACAGGTCTTTCTTGTCTGTGCTCTATACTGAGATGACACTTAAAAACAACAACAACAACTAGATACAATTCACATATCATAAAACCGACCAGTGTAAAGTGGGCCATTCACTGGCGTTTGCACATTCACAGAGCTGTGCAGCCATCTCATTCCAGAACACGCTCTTAATCCCCAAAAGAAGCCCTCGGCTGTTAGCAGTCACTCCCCATGTCCCCCACCTCCCAGCCCTGGAGGCCACTCATCTTTGTCCCGTCCCTAGGATCTCCCGATTCAGGACATCTCACATACACAGAGTTACACCATATGTGGCTTCTTGCATCTGGCTTCTACGCTGCATCATATTCCCTGTGCTAAAGTTGATTTTTCTGCCCTCGTGGAGGTCATAGTCTTGTAGGACAATCAGGCTAGATAAATACATACTATACACAGAGTGGGCAATGACTCTTCCTCTTGATGGTGTTCCCATTTCCTGGGTGTGCTATGTATAAATACAAAATAATGACCCTTATTATGTTATTGCCAGGATGACAATGCCTGCAGAACTGGGATCAACGTCATCTTCAACTCTACCTTCAACTTTATGTTCAGTGCTCACACTCATCTTCTCTTTATTTCTTTTTTTTTTTTTTTTTTTTTTTTCTCTTTATTTCTTAATCAAGGGTCAAGACAACATAAAGACTCAGGGTGGATTTGTGGATCACTTTCAAGTTGCCTTTAATACGATGGGCCGACTTGCCTTGCTTTGGCTTCCGCGTTCACAGTTCAGTCCCCGCTTCGTTAAGCTTAAAGATGCTGCCTCATTAGGTGCCACCAGTAACACACATAATACTACCTCTCCCCGGAGTGCCGGCCTCTTGCAGGATCTGAAAGACGATACTCAGATTTGTCTAACCCAAAGCTGTCTCTTAAAAATCCAAGCCGCCACCAAAAATCCTCTTACTTCCTTTAAAATGTTCTGTGGACATCTTAACTCAAGTAAATACAATTACTTTATTTACTCATATGAGTTCTAGAAAATCTCTATAGAAAACTTGAAAGACAAATTATACAGAAGAAAATAAGACTCGCCTATAACCCTGGCAGGTGGAATAAGCTAATGTTGATTTCTTACATTTGCTTCTACTCTGTTTTGTGCACGTATATTCTTTCACACTCAGTAAAAATTACTGAATGCCTTTTATGTATAAGGGGGAAATTGGTGGAAGAAAGAGCAAATCTCTAGGAGATTTGTATAAAAATTAGGATCACCCTTCCTTCTACCCAATAATAAATATTAGGGCAAGTCTATTTCCCCATATCTTGAAATATTCTTCAAAAACACGACTTTTCAGACCTGCATGTGAATGGGCCAAAAGTTCCAGATGGAGACTCATTTCTGTTGTTTTCTATATATTTTTTTACCATTAAAAATAATGCTATGTTAAAATTATGTCGGATAATATCTTACATAAAATTTGGGAGCATTCGTAATTAAATTCTTAGACAAGATTGTTGACAGGATTGCCAAGTCTGAGGATATTTTGATCTTTCAGCATATTATACAGTATTGCTAAATTACCTCTCACCTGTGATGCCAATTTGCACTCATACTGGCTTTGCCTAAGAGTGCTCCTTTTCCAATTTCCCGAACAAAACTGACATTCTAATTGCAAACATCCTTAGCTAATTTCTTGGACAAAATGTTATCTTTCATTATTGGTCAAGTTGAGTGACTTTATATGCTTATTAGCTGTTTTTGTGTGTGTATTACATATGATTTGACTATTCTTTTCTTTGCCGTTTTTTGTGTGTTGAAGTATCTGTTCTTACTGGTTAATAAGTGTTTTTTATATAGCAAATAATCTGTCAGATATTCTGTAATTTATCTTTTGCTTTTTGCTTTTAAGTGAATTACGGCTCTTCAAGAAAATGTATACAGGAACCCCTGGCTGGCTCAGTCAGTAGAGTCTGTGACTCTTGATCTGAGGGTCATGAATTGGGTGTAGAGCCCCATGTTGGGTGTCAAGCGTACTAAAAACAAAATTTTGAATAAAAAAAATATACATGGAAGTTTTAAATGTTTTCATAACTGACATTTATTAATATTTTCCTTTATCATTTTCTGCCTTTGATTTCATACCTGAATGTCCTTTTCCAACGGAAAGTTAAAAAAATCCTTATTTTTTCTTCTAGTTGCTATGTTTATTTTTTATATGGAAAACTTCAATCTATCTGAAATTTATTTTGTCATATGGAAATGTAGGCATTCAACTTTACTTTTTCTCCAGTAGCTCTCCAACAGCAGCACATTTATTGAGTAAATCTTTTTGTAAGCGATTTAGAACATTAAAAAAAAAAAACCGCTAAGTTCCTACATGAACTAGAACACATTAGCTACTTTCTTTCCTGGGTACACTGAAATCGCTTGCATTTTGCTATTCTCGCCAATTCTTCCAGGAAGAGCCCCGCACAAATCTTACTATGAAAAATATAGTAAAATCCGTATCTCCAAATTCTAATGTTCTCCGTTCCTATTCTTAAAAAAAAAAATGTGAACACTTTTTTTAGCTTTTTTTTGTGTAGTGTCTGATACAGAGCAATGCTTAATCTGTGTCTGTTGAATACTTGAACGAACGGGCTCCATGAAACGCCTCTACATGTGACGTTAAAATAGTCAAGGGTGTGCACTGGGCAGTCTTTGGACATCGCAGAGGCCAGCAGTGAGGTCGTCAGACCTGAGAACACGCTCTGTTTTCTACCAATCATTTAGCTCAGTCTTAAGTCATGTCGTCTTCAGTTAAACAATTTCCTTCATTCTCTGATTCCCACCTTCACAAAGTTCCCGAACTTTGACTTTTGAAAAAAATTCTAGCAAGAATGCCTCCATTGCGTGGCTTCACTCCAGACATCATATTATGCGACTCATTTTTCTCTCTCAAGTCCGCTCCACCCACTTTCCTCCCTGCTGTTCTTTTTCTTCTATATGCCAGGAGACCAGATCCCTTGGAAACATTCTTTGTCATTAAAAATTAAGTCCTTTGACACATTTTTAATATGCTAAGTTTTAAACTTTTGTCTTGTTATTATGTTGGAAATGAATAATTTTCTGGGCTCCAGACAGATTTTTCAACTTTTGAGAAATTGGCTTCAGCTGCTGCCGTGTGTGAAATAATTAATATATGCAGTACTTAGTACGCTGCATGGCCCTTGTCAGAAAGGTACCCAGAAAAGGTACTTTCCTTCCAACCTTTCCTATGCTAAAGTGTATCTGTTTCTCCCCATGAGACCACTTTCTCATCGGCAAAGGCTATTACCTGACTCTTATTTTTATTTATTTATTTTTTATGTTTTCAATGTTTATTTATTTTTGAGAGAGACAGAGACAGAGCATGAGTGGGGGAGGGGTGGAGAGAGAGGAAGACCCAGAATCCCAAGCAGGTTCCAGGGTCCAGACTGTCGGCACAGAGCCTGATGTGGGGCTCGAACCCACAAACCGTGAGATCATGACCTGAGTCGAAGTCAGACACTTAACTGACTGAGCCACCCAGGCACCCCTATTTATTACCTGACTTTTAAACTCCAGTATCTAGCCCAGGGCTTGGTAACAGACTCAAACTTAAATAAGTATTTGATGATTGAATAACTGTAAGCATGAAGAAATAACATGAATAACATAATTAGAAAAGGTAGTATGAGTCCCATTTTTTCAACCTTAATTACTATTTGTCAACAAAGTCTACTGATTCTGCTGGCCCACTTTTCTATAGTTACATTCCAGACTATTAATATATATAACTACATATACTTTAATTCCATTCTTTTCCAGATTGATTCTAAATATTTGATGCCTCAGAAGTTACTTTTCCATTACTTCCAATTCCATCACCATTTTCCAAGATGCATATGCAATTCCTTTCCATAAATGTGTGTGTGTGTGTGTGTGTGTGTGTGTGTGTGTGTGTACTAGCATAGACTGGAGCCATGGTAGGTGTTTAAGTAAGAGCTGCTGAATTTGAAATGATTCTTTTGTCTTCCCCAATCTTACTAATGATCATACGTCTTCTGCACCTGATGCTATGTATTTGGAACAATTACATTTGAATAGCTACATTACCTTCATTCCTTTTTTTTTTTTTATTGTTTATTTATTTTGAGAGACAGAGAAAGAGAAAGAGCATGAGCAGAGGAGGGTCAGAGAAGAGGGAGAGAGAGTCCCAAGCAGGCTCCGCCCTGTCAGCACAGAGCCAGGTGCAGGGCTCAAACTCACAAACCATGAGATCATGACCAGAGTCAGCGGCTGAAAGGACTGAGGCACCTTAGCGCCCCTACCTTTATTTCTTATAATAAAGCTTACATTGTTTCTCTTCTAGTACTGCAGACTTCTCTCCAGTTTTTTTTTTTAGAGAATTTTTACATAATATTAACATTAAGATAGAGCATGCCTTTAAATGATTATTTTACCCTATCTTGTGATTCCAAAGAGCTCTCAAGATGTTTTTGGCTTCTTAAAATAACCTGCCGAGCAGTGTGCTGCTTCCTGTATTCTTCCTTCTGGGGCTCAGATGCTATTAGACTTGCTTCTCGTTTTCTTTGGTCATTTCATGTTTGGTATCTTCCTTCCTTCCTCTCCCCTCCTCTTTCTTTTCTTTCTCTTCCCTTTCTTTTTTGGGACACTTTAGATAAAGCTCTCCCTTCTAAGGAAGTGTTTTGTATCTTGTTCTCAGTAACGTGTAGGTAACTTCTAGCTGCTGGGTTTTTGTTGTTGTTGTTGTTGTTTTTTACTGGTATCCAAATGATCATTGTTCCACTTTCTTCCGTGTTCTTTCATGAAATCTGTTTTATTAACCTTTCCTAACTATGTTATGCCATCTCCATTCTCTTCTTCCTGTTTTCTTCTCTTACACCCAGGGAACTTGGGCTTATGTTACTCGTTTTGGTTTTTCCTCAGCATTTTTGTTCTGGGCCCTTAGAGCTGGCCCAGCAGACCTGCCTGGGCTTAGCAGCAAACCTGTGTCTTTTTTATTACAAAGAGCAGACAATCCCCACAGCGAAAACATGTTGGTAGAGGAATTTTTTGTGTGTGGTTTTCTGTATCAACTTTAATCTTTTGCTGACTCTTCAAACCAAATCGAGCAAACCCACAAAACAACAACAGAAAACTGACAATCTTTTTTAATGGCAATATTCTTGCTCCCCTCAGTTCTATTTTGATTCTGTATTTCCTTGCTAGAGTCAAAGGTTAATTGTTGTTTTTACTGAAATGGTTAATGTAACAAAAATATCTCTCTATTGTGGTCACAGTGTTCCTCATACCCATAGTTCTATTCTTGAGGAGAATGAATTGCATTCTGAATTATCAGGACTGTCTTCCCAAAGTACTTACCCTTTTTTCTTAATGCTGTATCCAAAGTAAATGCTTGTATTTTTTCCTGGTAATATGAATCACCCATCAAACTCGTTGTTTCCCGGAATTTGAATTGAAAAGGTTCTTGCATAAAGAAAAAGCTCAAGAAGTTTTTGTTCGATGAATGGGTAAACCTTAATTTATGTCATTCCAGTTGTGATAATAATTAATATCTTCCTCTCTACCTGTATTACATCATCTTTACCACAACAGCTAACATTTACCTGCTTTGTGCCAAGGACACAAATCACTTTAGAGGCATTATCAAACCATCGTAGCTGTGTGTAACTTTGTTTTTCTTTAGAATAACTCAATTTAGATTTCAGGACCCACTTCTACCAGGATTGTAGATGTTTTCTCTCAGATACTTCAGGGTTCCCCTTTTTCCTGAGGTCATTTCTAAAAATCAAGGTTGTAATGGACACTGTTCTTAAGCAATAAAACTCCCCCAACCTTCTTGTTAATAAAATACGGATATACTGGGCAGCAGACTGTTCATCTTGGTATCCCTTTCTCTGTCTCCTTTGAAAATGGGGTAACTAATTCTGGCCAGTGAACATAAGATGGGGCCAGCTGGAACTTTCTAAGAAAGTTTTGCTTCCACATGGGCTGATGCTGCCTCTTCCTCTCTCCTCCTTCCTGCTTTGATCTCAGATGTGATGCCCGGAGCTAGGACCACAATCTTGTGACCATGCAAAAAAGGCCCCAAGTTGCAAATACATTATCAAACTGTAGAACCCATTTGAGTATTCATCTGCTTTTGGACTTCCTATTCTGTGAGAAAAATACATGCCTCTTTTCAAAGTCCCCGAGGTTGTTTTTTATGCTACTTGCAGCTGAATGTATCTGTAAGTATTACAGGAAAGTTATAGTGCTGTGGATGAGAGGGTTCTATCAGTTTTGGTCTCTAGCATCGCCTCTAGACCTCCATCGTCACTGCACACAGGTCATCACTGAGATCCCTTGTACCTGGCTAATGGTTATTTTAAATCCTGCCACTTTCCGTTCTAGTTCTTTACCATGATGATATTGGTGGTGGTGGCAAGGGTATCCTCTCTTTTGGTACCACTCTGGGGTCTGAAGATGTTGGCAAAACTGGCTATAGCTCTGTGGTGGACTATTGTAATGTTGGCCCCCACTTAGCCACCCCTGTAGGCACTCTTACTTTGCGTAGACCTTTTTACATGGACTCTAGGCTTGGTCTCCTGACTTGCATCAGCCAATGGCACATCAGGAAGCAGAGTGCCCTCCAACATGGGGCTCCAGTTGAACCATGTAGAGCAGAAGATTTGCCTAACTGAGCCCAAGCAACCCACAGAATCATGGGAGATAGTAAAATGCTTGTAAATTTAAGCACTAAGGTTTGGGATAGTTTGTTACACAGTAATTGATATCAGGAAAATTCCCTTCTTCCTAGATACGCCATGATTTAAAGACTTGCAATATTATAATGACTAGCACAGCTATAAAATTGGGAAAAGAGATAAGTATTTGCTTTTGCATTTTGCTGCAAGTCCTAGATATAATTTTTGTGTGTATGGAACACAAGAAGCCTGATACATTATAAGCCAATTCCAAACACTACATTTTCTATTTAATTCTATTTAGCATTTATATAGTGCTCATTACTGCAGAATATAGGTGCTTTACAATATTATTATTTAGCATTCATATAGCACTTTGTGCTTTTAGCATATGTTATAAATTATTTTAATTTTTATATTTGCAAAGTACTTTACAGTCATTTAAATTTTAAAATTATTTCATGACCCTCTTTGTGGAAGAGAAAATATATAACCGATATTGGGCACAATTTATATCTTCCCTGACAATGTGCCTATGTTGTCTGTATAGAAAGCCGGGTCCACGGCGATGAGCAGAAGTGTAGCATCGATACAATTGCAACAAAGGCCACGCCAGAAAAATCTGCATCGAAAAATGAGTCCCGGCCAATTGTTCCCTTCCAGCAGTATTTCATACAAGTACCCCAGAAGCCATAAGTAGATTCGTACAGCAACTCAAGCTGGAGGCATTGCACCATGGTAGACCAGAGCAAAACTCTGACAAAGAAGGTCTTCAACCTTCCTGATTATTAGCTTTTCCTCCATAAAATGGATCTCCATTTTATAGGGTGATCGTGATGACTGAGCCAACATGAGTCAAAGTACTTTATGTAGGCCCGATATGCTGGAAGTGCATCGAAGTTAGAGCTATTCCACTAAGATTGTATTCTTAAGACTATTACTAAGATCTTCTAACTTAGACCTTGTTACTAAGATCTAATTGCTTATTAGGAGTATGTGCTAAGTGAGAAGGAATTTCTTTAGCATCACAAAGTTGTCTTGCTTTGAAGTATGAAGGGATGCATTAACCCTTTCAGGTTCTGAAGGTGCCATCCAGTAACTCACCACTTTTCTTATACTCTCCGCAAATGATCACAAGGAGTGAATCCATCGCAGGATTTATTAATCCTATGATCTTCCTTGTCGGCCGGAGTGTCTGCCTCACTCCTGCTAAAGTGCACCGTTCTTTATCTTTATGAAAGGACACGTGCTGTAGGATTTCTCCACCCAGGGAAGCAGAGGGCATCTGGTATTTCTGGTGACCCAGGACTACCATGCTATTCCCTGGGATGCGTGGCAGGGTCACCTACACAATACTTCCCTCTTCCTAATGCCAGCAGTGGCCTTGGCCATCAAGATTTCCCACCGCCCCGAGAGAACATTTGGCTGGTGCCTTCCAGGTTCAAGGAGGAAAATAGAGCCACTGCCGCGTTGTCTCCCACAAAAAGGAAGTGGAGAAATGTCTGTCAAATGGCTGGTTACACCTTCTTAGTGGCACAGTTATCACTTGTACTCAATCTTACATTCTAGAAAGCATTGTTCTTTCTAGAGCCGCACAGTTTTCCTATATGTTCTTATATTTTGGAATTCTACCATTATTTATATACCTGCATTGCAAGATGATCAGGCTGGTTCCTCAACTGCTCACTCAATTGCTTTGACCATAGCATTTGGAGGCTTGGTTTCCTGAGAGAAATTCATATTTTCAGCTTTTCAGGTATAGCAAGGCAGAAACCTGGGCTTTCAAAGTGGTTTGTGCTTTTGAATGCCTTCACATGTAATCATTAAAACTGAAAGTTAAACAAGATGTAATGTAGAAACTATCATGTTATCTCTTTTTTCTTTTTTGAGATTCTTAAACAAAGGTGGACCATTTTCTAAAATTCACATATATTTTCATTTGTTTTAAGTTTATTATTTATTTTGAGAGAGACAGCATGAGAAGGGAGGGGCAGAGAGAGACAGGGAGAGAGAGAATCCCAAGCAGGCTCCACACCATCAACACAGAGCCCGAGGTGGGGCTCGAACCCACGAACCATGAGGTCATGACCTGAGTCGAAACCAAGAGTCAGACACTTAACTGACTGAGCCACCCAGGTGCCCCCATACATACTTTCAAAATGAAATGTAAAATGTTGGGTCCGTTCATGTGTTTCAGAAGAACTGGCTGACTTTTGAAGGAGCATTTTCATTACTCATGTAGTTCTGTCTCTGTTTTGAAATTTGTTGGCCCTGAAAAGCTGTGAAAACACTTATTTGAATATTTGTTGATTCAGGACGCCTGGGTGGCTCAGTCGGTTGGGCATCCAACTTCAGCTCAGGTCATGATCTCGTAGTTCGTGAGTTCAAGCCCCGCATCGGGCTCTGTGCTGACTGCTCAGAGCCTGGAGCCTGCTTCGGATTCTGTGTCTCCCTCTCTCTCTCTGCCCCTCCCCTGCTTACTCGTGCTCTCTCTCTCTCTTGATCTTGCTCAAAAATAAATAAACATTGAATATTTGTTGATTCTTAGGCAGATAACAGATGAAACTGCCAACGATTCTGAGGTATACTCAGATCACTAGACTTACTCATTCTCAGGTATTTTCAAATCTTTTGACTTAAGGATTTGGCCCTAATATCCTTCTCATCTTAGTTCTCCCCTGAAAATGAGAGCTTTGGAGAAAACCATGAAGGGTGAAAGCTGAACTAAAAGGTGAATGCTGAGCTGTGCTGCAGGCATAAATGTGAAGTGTCAGCAGAAGACAAGAGTCAAGCTCACTGCTCACGTGATGAAGTTTCTGAAGGCTGATTCCTGAACAAGTAGGGCAGGAGAACGTGGGTCACTGGGGGGATGTTCTTGTAAGAAGTCCTATAAATCACAGTCACTGAAACACAACAGTGAGAGGAAGCGTTGGAATTCGTGAACCACTAGTAAGAAGTATTTAAGAGGAAAGAAAAGACAATAGGAAAAACGGCTGAAGTGAAAAAGAAATTGATACTTGAATATGATGCATGCAAGAATTTAAAATAGAAGCCCACAGAAGAGACTTTAAAGAAATGTGAAAAAGCCCTGGAGATGAAATGTTATAAAAATATTGCTAGTCCGTTTTAATCAACCATGGCAAAGCCACGTGTTTTATAACTGAAGGAACTGATGAAAGCAAAATGACCAAGTCAGCATTGGAGAAAGGGAATTGGGGAAAAGAGCACTTACTAATTGCAAAAAAAAAAAAAAAAAAAAATGGAGGGGAGCTGGTATTAATTGAAAATTAATAATTTCCATTATTATTTCCATTATTTCCATTATTATTAATGGAAAACAATAAATCTCCCCTTGGAGTGATGCTGGCATTAAATAAGAATGAATTATAATGAGGGGTGCCTGGGTGGCTCAGTCAGTTAAGCGTCCGACTCAGGTCATGATCTTGCGGTTCTTGAGTTCAAGCCCAACATCGGGCTCTGTGCTGACAGCTCAGAGCCTGGAGCCTGCTTTGGATTCTGTGTGTGTGTGTGTGTCTCTCTCTCTCTGTCCCTCCCCCACTCGCACTGTCTCTCTCTCTCTCTCAGAAATAAATATAAAAAATAAAAATAAATAAACGTTAAGAGCTAGTTATAATGAAACATTACAGCCAAATGCAACAAGGCGGAGAGAAAGAACCCCACTGACATAGATGATCTAAAGAATAGTATCTGTGGCAGGTATAGGAACACAGATAAGATTCTTAATACCATTCTTATCAGATCAATCTTTTGCTAAAAACCTTTAGTGCTCCCCACTGCTTGCCGAATGACCCTACCTTCAGGGTGTCTGTACTAAAGCATCCAGTCCTGCCTCCTCCAGGAGCTGCCATTTCCACTAGCAAGAACCCTCCAAACCTGTAGAACCCTGCTCAGGGCTCTTGCCTTCTGTCTCTTCCTCAAGATCTGCCCCTCCACCTTGAACGAATGTTCTCCCCCTCATTTCAGCCTTTCTCTGGCATATATCAAATACATCTCAGATCACCTTCTCCCCTATTAATTTGCCTCCACTGCTTCCGCTCTGGTTCAGACCCGTATTCTTGCCGTAGCCTCCCCTCTGTCTCCCCCAACGCATCTTGCCCCTCTGCAGGTGCAGCTCTGCCCAACTGGAGTGGAGTCTTTCCAAGAGCAGACCAGAGCCGCTGTAGGTCTCTCTGATGAGTGTCACCTGCTCAGATATGCTTTCCAAGATGACCCTAGCCGACATTCAACGTACAATGATCAGAACAATCATGTGTTTGTGGTTTATGGGTTGACTGTCTTCTACACTGCTATGGAACGTGAGTGCTATCTGAGCACCTCCATTTCTTGAGGATGTTAAGATGGACATCAGGAGTGTAGGATTTGAAGGGAGCTTCCTTGGCTGCTCCTCAAGCCCACACTTGGGCCTCATGTCCACCCAATAATTTGGTGGAAGTCTCTCAAAAAGGGCCCACAGATGGATGACCCAGATACAAGATCCACCCTCAGCAAAGAAGCCCTCCATTAGGCTTGGTGCACTCCATTTGCTTAGGTGCGGAGGGAACTAACACCTCCTGGAAACATTCTCAGGGATCAAATAAGGGCTTTCCGGCTGAGCTTTATTTTACTTTTTATTTTTTGAAGTTTATTTATTTATTTATTTTGCAAGAGAGAGGGAGAGAGGATCCCAAGCAGGCTCCGTGCTCAGCGGTGAGCCTGATGCGGGGCTCAGTCTCACAACCACGAGATCACAACATGAGCCGAAATCAAGAGTCGGATGCTTAATTGACTGAGCCACCCAGGTGTGCCTACGGGACCTCTTTTCTTGAGCTTCCATGGAACATTTTTTCTTTCTTAAACATTATATTGCTTTAGAAAATTATATGAAAAAAACAGAAACTCAAATAAGTCTGATAAAAATCATGGTTTTAAAAAATTAAATGTTAACAGAAAAGTCCATTCTCTCTAACTCTTCCCAAAGATTTTTAGAAGTCATTCCTACATTAACTTAAGAACTCTAGCCTCCACTCTTCCTTCACTCCCTACCTATGGGGCATGTACAGGATGTTGGCTTCAGAACATATTTGACAGATGGTTCCCTCAGCCAGGCTAAGATGCTGTTTTGCCACAATAACAGGGGCACCATGGCAACCATTCTAGAAGGTTTGTTAAGAGGAGATGAGCTTAGAAGCACATTCATTTGACACACAATTCCTGAACTTCATTGGTGCCCATGACTGTTGCCATTGTTGACTTGCAGCCTTGACCCAGTGTGGGTGTATTTCACTGTTTGTGAGCTCATATCTTTCCTTTTCTTGTCAGATTTTTGCATTGTCAGCAAAGGAGGGGGTGGGGAAGAAAGACAAGAGGACATCAAGAAGTGGTCCTTGTGTAACATGGGCTCTTTGTAAGCATAATCATTATGCAGACCTTCCAGCATGGTGGCAGGAGGGGGGGTGGTGTCCAATTTCATAAATGAAATAGATGAACATAGTTGAATAAACTTAGCAAGGAGGTACCATAGCCTTGTGGTTAGGCAGAGAAGATTTAGAATCAGAAAAATTTGCATTTGAATCCTGGTTCTTTCTCTAAAGAGCATCTTTTCCTTCATTTCCTAGAGGGAGTGGGGGTAGGGAGGCAGCTTCCTCCTTCTAGTCAGGGCCCTTATTCTTCCCCAACCCCCAACTCCAAACAAAAAGTCTGAACTATATTTGGTAGGTGTCTCTTTGTATTAAAAAAAAATTAGGGGCGCCTGGGTGGCTCAGTCAGTTGAGCGTCCGACTTCAGCTCAGGTCACGATCTCGCGGTCCGTGAGTTCGAGCCCCGTGTCAGGCTCTGGGCTGATGGCTCAGAGCCTGGAGCCTGCTTCCGATTCTGTGTCTCCCTCTCTCTCTGCTCCTCCCCTGTTCATGCTCTGTCTCTGTCTCAAAAATAAATAAACGTTAAAAAAAATTAAAAAAAAATTAGCAGGGTTATGACACGATCAAAATAAGATTTGATGGCGATTAATTTGATCCAGCTGACAGAATGGAGAGAAGAGACAAGCAGAGAGAGGACTCAGGCCACTGCGATGGTTTATACAAGTGCCCCCATGAATGTGAAAGTGAATGTTGGGAATGGTCCAAGGGAATAGAAAGGAGGGAATGGAAAGAAAAATCAAACGGGTTTGAGCACTGCTTTAAAGCTAGGGGTAAATGGGGAGTAAACCAGCAATAGAGACCTAAATTTAAGGAGGTAAGATGTGAAGAATTAGTTTGGCAGTGGGAAAGGACAGACGATGATGAGTTTGATTTCAAACAAGCTGGGCTTCAGATGCAATATTCAGATGAAGAGCGAAAGAAGGGTGGTGAGTCAGGAAACAGAACTTGAATTTGTGAGTGGAAGAACTGAGATGTTAGACCAGAACTGGACAGAGGAGCAAGGATGCTTCCAAGATGGTCTGGCAAAGGGTTTTTTGGGGGGATCTATAGGACAACAGGAAATACAGATCATTTAAGGGGATTAAAACAATAGGCAAATAATTTAGGTATGACACCAAGTTTGGCCAAAAGCATTATTCTATTCTTGTTTTTGTTTGAGTCCAGACATGATTGTGGAGTGACAGTTTTGTCTTTATCTTGATCTATCATGATCACTAGGTGGCTTTGAATGACAAGTCTCCTGTGAAATTGTTTACGTTCAATGGGAGAACACCCCAGCCTCGTTGTGAGTGCCAGAGCAGCTCATAGCAATGCTGGGGCCTAACTGATAGTTCCAGGCTTGCTCTCATTGGCAGGGGCTGCTTTTTCTCTCTTAACATGAGCTCTCCCCAGATGCTATAGTTCACTGTTACTCAGTAATTCACGATATGTGTTTGTTTATTTATTCAACTAACATTTGTGAGGACCTCCTATGTGCTAGGAATATAATGGTGGTCAAAGCAGACACGGACTCTTTTTGGAAATTAGAGCCACAGTAGGTAGAAGAGAGATGGGAACACATTAATTAAAGGAAAAACCATATTTAACTGCAAGCTGTGATAGCTATTGTGAAGGAAAAGTGCAGAGTTTTCAGAAGGTATAACCATAGAGCTAACCAAGCCTATAGAGTCAGAAAATTATGTTTGAGCAGAAATCTAAAGCATAAGTGGGAATTAGTTGGGTGAGGAACTAGTTGGGGATGGATGGTAGGAAGGGTCCTCTGGGTAGACTTAATATCATCTGCAAAGGCCCTGAGGTAGAGACATTTTGGAGAAACCACAAGAAGGTCCACCTTAAAGCTACTTCCAAGTCTTCTCTTGGACCAAACAGTATTTATTACAATACTCAGCATTCTAAATAATGAGTTTGAAAACCCAGTGGGCTGTTTGGAAGCCAGTTGGCTTTAGGTGAAGAAAGCTGCCATCACTGTTTGAATTAATGCTATAATGGTGTATAAGAAACAGCAGTCTTATTATCTGGGAATTCATCAAAATCTGCGTTCCAATTTGAACCTTAGAACCTTGGTGTTTTTACACTGAACACTTGGCGCATTCCATCTTCTTGCCCCTCATTTCTTAATTACTGTCTTGTATTCTGTGTCTCTCATTAAATCCCTAGCCCCTCTGAGGATGAGATTCTGTCCTGTTTATTTCACAAGTCTCCTAGCCCCTTGGCACTTAGTGAATTTCATCGGTGTAACGAACATTTCTTGAGCGATGTGCCCAACAGTGCTCCACATTTGGATACAAAACCTTAAGTGATGGATCTCCAGCCTCAGGGAGTTTAGAGTTGTTGAAAGAATCTGAGCCACCATCCTGAAAAATAAAACACTTTCAGGCCCTTTATCAAATTACTCAACCTAAATTCCTACAATTGCTTCTTCCGCGATAAAATAGTCTTATACTTCAGAGTCTAAGAAAGCACTTTTAATAACATTTTCATATTTTAAAATAAAGTTTGAAGATTACAAGATGGTATTAGTGTTGTTAAAATCAAATGACTTAATTGTGATCCCATTTATAATTGATGCCTTCACCTTGGGGTATTTGAAAATGAGGTGCAATTCCTTTTATCTTTCCAATGGTGGGCCCTTGTAATGCTTGTATGAGCACAAGACTAGGAATTAGGAGCTCCTCATTCTGCCCCTGACTCACCAGGTTACCCAACTTAACCCCACCGTTTCCTCATCTGTAAAATGGGGATAATAATCCTTACCTCTCTCACTGGGGTGTCATGAGTATTAATTAGTATTTGTCAAGTGCTTTGAGATTTTCAGATGAAAGGCCCCGTAGGAGCCCAGTCTAGAGTATTATTATACAAAGCCTCCCCATCTCCCACTTTCACTGAGCAGTGATTACCAATTATAGCCAACTGTAAATGGCAGTGACGCTGCATTCAGACACGACAAGGCAAGTTTTATTGGTCCATTAGGACATGCCTATTTGAGTGAATTAGTTTTGTGAAAATGGTTACCATGCCAAGGACTTTTATTCTGAGCAGTTGTTGGTCTTAATAGTTAATAGTTAAGTATTAAGCCATTTGGAAAGGCTGGTTGCACATTTCAATTGGGTTGACAGACCTTCATGACCATGCCATGTGCATCTGAAGCTCAGGCATGTGGTGTGGTAGAGCTCACTTCTCATAAAATGAAGTTATGTTTATATGGAAGGCTGACTTCAGTTTCTAAGAAACCAGCCGAAGAGTGAAGACAATGTTACCTACTTAATTAGGAAAGGAAGAAATGTCTCCCACATATAATTTTCGGGATTGCAATTTCAAAGGATTCATAACTTGTGAAAAAAATTAGTTCTTTCATTAGAACCATATTTAATACATGGCAGCAAGTTAAATCAATTCTTGATATCTTTTTTTTTTTTTAACTACTTTGTGGATCTATATTGATGACCCAATATTTGAGAATTAGCAGACTGGTGTTCAACTTCAGAAAGGGGCACAATTCTTACAGGTAATTACTGGATTGAAATAATGGATATTCTTTGAACAATTAAGGCACCATTAATTTATCTTGTTCCAGGTTTATTTGTTTTTTGATCTCCCATAAGACTTAGCATTTTTCCTGGTTCAAAAGTAACTGTTAATTTCTTCTTCACAAAGCAGGGTATTAGCTAGATAAATCTGTTTCAAAAGCTTCCTGAGTTGTTAATACAATGATCTTATCTAAAAGTTAGATGACACATTCATATTTACATGAGTACAAGTTTCTTTTTAAAAACACAAAACAAAAAAATTCTCTAAGAGCCAGTGTTCCTCAATCATTGCAGAACTGTGTGTTTTCAATTTGTCGGAAAGGCAAGACAGGAAAAGATGAAGTGACAAAATGTTACCAAGTTTTCTTCCACATAGGAAGTAATAACATATTTTCCTATCTTGTAGATCACAAGGTAACATCTCATCATGAATTCATATCATGTTTATAAACACTATATGACCTCGTTTAGATTCATTCCTAATTTGTGATAATTTGAGTGTGGAGAGATGTAAAAACACCATTGTTCTGCCCATGAAAACAGAGTTCCTTAAACAAATTCAGTGTGTAAACAAAGGAAACACTTTCTTTACTTAAGAGTGAGGCCTAACGTTGTCTAGGGCCTGAGAAACCAGTTAGTGGCATTGTCGGCTACAAAGAACATGCCAATTATGAATGATTCTTATCTACCTATTAACAGACTTAGCAGTCACTCCTTAACACTTACAGCCCATTATCTTGACCATAATTTTGCTGTTTGCTTACTAAAACACACACACGTTATCTTTTTAAAAATCACAAATTTAAGGGACATAATGAGTTTTCTTTTTTGTATGCTTTATTAGTTAAAAAAAAATTGTTCCACTAACACTGAAAATCATGTATTCACTCATTCAACAAACACCACAGCACAGAGAATGCCCTTGTCCCTGAACTGGAAGAGGGAGGGGAGAAAGAAGACTATGAAAAATTGGTGTATAGTGTGACATAGGAGGAGAATCTTATTTATTCTGGTGAATTCTGGGGAAGGCGGACAGTAGAAAGGTGGTACCAAACTGCATTTTTCTGGAAAAAAGAGTGTGAAGTTGTAGGCAGGGGCAGGAAGCATCCAGGAAGGAGGAGAGTGCAAACAAATGCGGGAGTGGCTGAAATGCCAAGTGGGCTTGGATCAAACATGGCCTCCTTTCACGCTCACAAGGTTGTATCCCCAAGATGACTGGACGTGGTGGGAGGGCTTTAGCAGGCTGGTATGTTCAGATGTAAATTTAGACAAGTGTCTCAGATTGTCCTCAGGCCTTCCAGACCTGGCTCATCATCAGAAGGACTGAAAAAAACACAAAACAAAAAAGCAAACACCATTTATTTTACTTATTTTTGAAAAGTTAAACATTAAACATTAAACTCAAAAGCATTTGAAAAGATCAACTCTCCCCGTTTTCCTTCACACCCTCACTAACATAAAAAGGGTGCTTCCACTTATTTCTATGTTTCCTTTCCAGTCTTTTATCAAATGCAAGAAAATACGAATATAAATTCTTTTCTTCCCTTTCTTAGCCCAAGGGCAGAAGACTATAGTCACTGGGGCACCTGGGTAGCTCAGTCCGTTAAGCGTCTGACTCTTAATACCGGCTCAGGTTGTGATCTTGCAGTGGTGAGATCAAGCCCCGTATTGGGCTCTGCACTGAGAATGGAGCCTGCTTGGGATTCTCTCTCCCTCTCTCTCTGCCCTCCTCTGCACATGCTCTCTTTCTCTCTCTCTCAAAATAAATAAATAAACTTTTTTTTCAAATTATAGTCACTATTCTGAACCTTGCTTTTTGTTGTGTTGGGGGGTTTTGTTTTTAGAGGTGTGTGTGTGTGTGTGTGTGTGTGTGTGTGTGTTTGATATTTCATTTAGAAGGGGTAAGCTTGGAAACGTGTATTTTTATAAGCTCCTTATTGATGCTGATAATCAGTTAGAAACCACTGACCTACAGGATGGTTAGGAAGAATGTAAGTTTGGAAGCAGTGGGAATGGAAAGGAAGTATGGTATACTTTCCGAGGTATTTAGGATCCTTAGTGTGGGAAATTCATATTTCATCAGGCTCCCATTTCAAACCCAGGCCTATTCTGTCCTGGTAAGTCAGGTTTCACCATCACTACCTCAAAATAGGTCAAGGGGCAGGTATTGCAAAGGGAAGGAGGATGACATTCTCCTTCCCAAGGGGCAGGGGAATGTCGATTAGGTAGAGAAAGTGCAGGTAGGAAGGGGCCTTGCCCCCATTTCCCCCAGGGGGACAGAGGAGGGCCTGGGTTTGCTCCCCAGGGTATCTCTCAGTCAACTATGTGTGGGGGCAGAGAAGGCACCCCAAATTCTTCAGGCATCCCTCCCTGTGGAGGGATGCACATGGCTGTTAACTACCTGTAAGCCTGCTAGACACCTATTGCACTGGGGTGATAGGTCCCTGACCTTGAGGTCTCCCAGGTGGACCACCCACAACAGAGACCAATGGTGGCCACAGCCATATCTTGAGGCTGCCACAGCACGCAGAGGGCTGAGATGGGCTCCTTAACAAGAAAGGAGGGCTGGGCTCAGCTGGAGCCATTTGAGCCCTCAATGCCAACAATGGACACAAGGTCAGGAAAGGACTAGCACTGACAGACCCAAGCCCCCACTTTTCCTGTCACCTTGATGTACACACTGAGCTGCCATCTTGGATGGGAGCAGAGGGAAGCATAGGAAATCTGAAAAAGTGAGCATTTATCCAAAAGAGACCAAGTTCCCTTAAACATATAGCTCAAGTTAGTGGGTCAGGCTCAGTTTACGTGTATTGCCAACAATGAAGAGCAGACCAATCTCGCAGGTGGAAAAAAGAAGTGATTGTTCTTCTTTGCACATCTAGCGAATATAAGTACATTTGCAACTCCACTACAACTCCATTCACATTTTTTATAGTCTACAGGATTTCATGTTTCCCCAAGACCAGGGCATTCAAAAATGGCTAAGAGAGTTTTGCCCAAGGCTCAGAAAAGTGCTAGGAAAATATCTAGATCAGAGAAGAATTGAGTTGATTACAGGGATGTTTATTAGCCCCATTTTTTTTGGTGTTGTCTTTAGCCTACTTTAGTATTTTACTGTGAAAGCACAGAGGAAGTCATTTCATTAATGCAGCTTTGCAAATAGTGGTAGCCCTTGATCCCTAAATGCCAGGGGTAATGAGAATCGGTCAACTGGCATCTAGGCAGCCTGGCTGGAGACTTTGCTGCATTGCTGATGGCTGATGGCTGATAATTTTTAAAGCAAAACATGGACTGCTTGCTTCCATTGGCATATTAGAAACATCATTGTCCCTTTAATACTGGGAGAATTCCTGCTGTCAATAAGGATAGGATTCCTTTGTAGAAAAAATTGACCCCCTGAGAAAACGTACCATTCAGCAAAGCTGGTTTCCTAGACCCACTCCCTCCTTCTGAGCGTGAGAACTACAGTGGCAATTTCCAGCTCAGGGTCCAGAAACCATTCACTTCCCATTAAAAAAAAAAAAAACCATCAGATCTGCATGGTTGCTATTCCCAGATAGCTTATTCCCAATTTGGGTGCAAGATACAGTATGAAGAAAAGACCCCCCCAAAATGGTATAAAATGTTTTATGTGGTCCAGAGTTAGTCACTAAATGAGGTGTACCATACAAAGAGTTTGATACAAATTATTCGATCACAAAGTTCATGTAGCTCTTAGGCAAATGGCTTAATTGTACAGTATTTTTTATTGGGTATACTTGTAAGATTTTGTATTATATAATTTCGTGGTTGTTGCTCATCAATAAAGGCTTTTAATAGTAATATGAGCCTTGGGTACGTGGTGATGCCAAGGCCTTTAACCATCATATGTAAATATCATTGAACCCATAAAACATGCCCCTAATTTCTCATAGTACAGGCGTCGCTTTTTATAGAAAAAAATAATTTTAAGAAAAAGCTGAACACTAAAAGCTACTTAAAATAATATTCTTATTATAGGACAAATAATTCAGGGAAAAATAAGAAATAATTCTGAATTAAAACATCACAAGAAGTCAAGAATTGGCTATAGAGCAAAGGGATTCACTGGATACGATTGTTTATAATTGTTGAATTTTGATGTCATTCTTTCCATACAGGTGCTTTCAAGTTTTCGGTTCTCGTTTGGAAAATTTCGTTTTGTTTTTTATTTGCTCTCAGCCTGGGGTCTCTTTACCTAAGCTTCAACCTTTCCTCTCATTTCTAAAAAGAAAAGCTTCCACAGAGGCTAAGTCTCAATTTTCTTTCACTGTTTTTTCTTTTAAGTTTATTCATTTATTTTGAGAGAGAGAGAGAGAGAAAGTGCGAGTGGGGTTGGGGCAGAAAGAGAGAGAGAGAGAGTCCCAAGCAGGCTCTGCACTGTCAGCACAGAGCCCAATATGGGGTCAAACCCACAAACTGTGAGATCATGACCTGAGCCAAAATCCAGAGTCGGATGCTTAACCACCTGAGCCACCCAGGCACCCCTAAGTCTGCATTTTCAATTTGTTTCCTGGTAAAGGAAAAACAAACAAAATTTTAGCTTTTTAATGAAAGTTGGCCAGATGTTCAGAAAGTTGTCTGGATGAGTGTTGGGGGGAATTTTACATGGGTAGCATTTCAGAGACTTCTCTTAGCCTGTCGGTTTTTTCCTTTTCAGTTCACTTTTGGAAGCATTTGGGTGGAGATAGGGAGAAACTGAACTATTTGTCAAAACGATCCCCTGGGGGAGAATATGGTGTTTGGGGGCTCTCTGTACCTGGGGCAGGTTTCTACAAGTTGGGCAGAAGCCCAGCCATCATACAAGGAAAGGGACAAAGTACTTACCCACCACCTTTGTGTAAGCTGATTCACATTATAACTAATATTTATTGTGGGGCGCCTGGGTGGTTCAGTCAGTTGAACGTCCTACCTCAGCTCAGGTCATGATCTCGAGGTTCATAGGTTCGAGCCCCAAGTCAGGCTTTGTGCTGACAGCTCGGAGACCAGAGCCTGCTTCGGATTCTGTGTCTCCCCCTCTCTCTCTCTCTGCCTCTCCCATATTCGCACTCTGTCCCTCTCTCTCTCTCTCAAAAATGAACATTAAAAATATATATTTATTGAGTGTCTATTATTTGCCAGACCTGTCACAGGCGCTGAGGACACAACAGTGAGCACAGAATCTTGCATATTAAGTTCACATTTGATGAATCAAAAAGGAGATTTCGAACTGTAAGCATCAATTCTCTCCTAATTTGGGAAGAAAGAAAATGTGGCTTCTTTTTTATTTTATTTTATTTTATTTTATTTTATTTATTTATTTTTAAGTTACTTGTTGAGAGAGAGAGAGAGGCGGAGTGCGAGTGTGGGAGGGGCAGAGAGGGAGGGAGACACAGAATCTGAAGCAGGCTCAAGGCTCCCAGCTGTCAGCACAGAGTCTGACGCAGGGCTCGAACTCACAAACCGTGAGATCATGACCTGCGAAGTCAGTCTCTTAACCGACTGAATCACCCAGGCGCCCCATGGCTTCTTTTTAAAACATAATTGGCAACACGTGCAAATTTTCATCCTCTTTTCTAGCTCACACATAGGTGATCATGGGACTGCCATTTATTTACTTTGGGCCTCGGTTTTCTCATCTAAAATTAGTGAATTCATTGGAATAGTATACTCAAAGGGGTTCTCAAACTATCTTGTATAGTAAAGTCACCGGAAGGCTTGATAAAACACAATACTGAGCCCACCCTCAGAGTTTCTGATTCAGTAGGTCTGCAATGGGGCTAAGAATTTGTATTTTTTTAACAAGTTCCCAGGTGACGCCCATCCCAGGACCACATTTTGGGAACCACTAAAACGTCCAGCCTTTTCTCCTCCCTCCCAATCTCCTCCTGTCTTCCTGGCAGATCTTAAGTCTTTGAGCAGTAGTGAGAAAGAATATGTCTCTGGTACAACTCAGGCAGGGATGTTGGTAAGTGGATGGGCTAGTGAAATTCTAGTGAGGATGATGAGTTTTTATATAATCTCACAGGTTGTAAAAGTCTATCTGTGGGCTCCATATGTAGATGTTTTGATGTCTTTGTGGAGGATGCCGACTCCGGAATGAACCCTTACACATGCCACCTGTGATAAGAAATTGGAGAAATCATTGTGACCAAGTCAATGTCCTCTGACTTCTTGTCTTGTTCTGTGATTTTCATCCTCATGTAAAATTTCTCTGTACCAGTCACAATCTCCTCGATCAGCGCATGACACGAAAAGCCTTGGCTCTCCCCACTGGTGGCCCAGGGGAATCTTGAACACTGAGCAAGTGGCAGTGGCTTGTTCTTGGTCCCCTGGATCAGGTCCCACGGGCTCTCTTAGACTTTGGGTGAAGTGGTGGCAGTGGGGCCTCTCCGTGGCCCCCTGGAACCCCAAAGTCGCCATGAGTCCCCGGTCAGCCCATGTCTGGCTGCATCTGTCACTCTCAATTTTATACTTTTCCTTCCTAAATCTTCATCAGGCCACATACTTATCATACATGCTACTGATAACAACATTCATGATACTGATATTCATATCTCATCTTACTATTCTGCTTCGAAACAGAGGGAGGGTATTCCATTGGGGCCACAGGATGATGAGTGTAGAAATCACCTACTCTGGGAATTTTCAACTTTATCCAAGAACACCACAGTGAAAAGGGTTCCTTTCAGGCCACCACGGATGGTAAAAGGAAGTGTATTGGACAGACCCTTCACTAGCTTGTCTTCATCTATTTTACCTTATTTTATTTTATTTTTAATTTTTTAATGTTTATTTACTTTGAGAAAGAGAGAGAGAGAGAGAGAGTGAGTGGGAGAAGGACGGAGAGAAAGGGAGACACAGAATCCGAAACAGGCTCCAGGCTCTGAGCTGTCAGCACAGAACCCAACGCGGGGCTTGAACCCACGAACTGTGACATCATGACCTGAGCTAAAGTCGAATGCTTAACCGACTGAGCCACCCAGGTGCTCCTGTCTTTGTCTATTTTATACATTAAAGTTCTACATAGGATTTGGGGTTTTTTTGTTTGTTTTTTCACATAAGATTTTTTTTTAAAAAGTTAGGTAGCTTTAAAAATAGCAGTTTGAAACCACTAATTTGGTATAAGATCTCATCGCACGATTGAGAATACAGACTCAGAAATTAGCCCAACGAGACACAATTACAGTGAGCTAAGTGGAAGATGTGGCCCCTACAGGTTCAGGTAATCTGCTTTTCACAAGTCTGTCCTCCGGACCCAGGTGGTGTAACTAGCATTTATTTGCAGATGCTCAGATTATTTTTCCTTATTATTTTACTGGGATAAAATTCACATCACATGAACCATTTTAAACTGTATATTTCAGTGGCATTTACTACATTCACAGTGTTGTGCAACCATCATTTCTATCTAGTTCCAAAATATTTTAGTCACTCCAAAAGGAAACTCCAAACCCATTCATCAATTTGTTCCCATTCCCCTGCCACCCCCCCAGGCCCTGGCAACCACAAATGTGCTTTCTGTCTCTGTCGTCTTACCTGCTCTGGACATTTCGTATGAGGGAAATCATACAACCTGGAGCTTTTTTCACTAAAAAGCACGTTTTCAGGGCTCATCACATCATGGCACGTATCAGCACTTCATTGCTTTTTATGGTCGAATAATATTCCTCTATATGGATACATCACATTCTTGTTTATTGTAGTTTCTTGATTTTTATTTTCTCTTCTATGGCACGCTATTCTCGTCCCTGGACGCGTGTTGCCTATACCACTGCACCCATGGGATGGGAACAAAGGTAACAGCTACATTACCTCACTCAAGGCCGGTCCCTGTAGCATCTTGAAGTAGCTGACCTTGAATCAGGCACTTGATCTCCCTGTGCCTCAGTTCTCTCAGCTGTAAACTAGATGACTACTCACTACACTCTCCACAGGTAATAGTGAGTTAACACTCATTAAAAGCTTTGAGGCTCTCTGATGTTAGGCACCATATGTCATATGTAAATACGATGTAGCGATGTAATAAGCATCCACCAGGAGGTCAGGTTGCCTTTTCTCGGCTACCTTTTTTAAAAATGACAAGCATCAGCGAACTTTCCCAGGCCTGCCGTGTGCACCCTTCCTCTTTCCCAGGCAGAACGGGGTACCAAAAAGGGCTCTCATCTCTGCTTCGTCCAGCAGTCAGCTGCTCATCAATTCTTAAAGACCGTAGGGTGTTAAAAGCTACTGAGCAACACTTGCTAAATGTAAGACATTCTGTTCTATAATCTCACTTGGTCCTCACTGTGGCTGTTATGATATAGATGTTACTACAATTTGAATACGAGGCATGGGAGGGCCGGTGAAGTTATGTGACTCAGGAACAGGTGGAAGTAGGACTCAATCCTTGTTGTGTGACTCCTTACCTCTGGCTGCTCCATCTCCTAAGTTGACTGGTTCCTATGCTGGGAAGGTCTGAATGGCCATGTTGGACCCTGTGCATCAGTAAAGCCTTGAGAGAAAATTGTAAAATGGAATGGAAAAAGCAAACTGGGCTGGATTGAATAGTGTCCCATTCCACCCCAACCCAATTCATGGCCACCCAGGACCTCAGAGTGTGACCTTATTTGGAAATAGGGTCTTTGTGGATGTAATTGGTTAAGATGGCGGCAAACTGGCTTAGGTTGGGCCCTAAACCAAATAGCTGGTGTCTCTATGGGAGAAAGGAGGGAGAGATTTGGACACACAGAGGCACACAGAAGGAAGATGGTCTGTCATGACAGAGGCAGAGATCGGAGCGGTATAGCTACAAGCCACGGTGATCACTAGATGTTAGGAAGGGGCAAGCAATGATTCTTTTCTAGAGTCTTCTAGAGTCTTCGGCTGAAAACTAGAGTGCAGACTCCCAGCTTCCATAAATGTGAGACAATAAATTTCTGTTGTTTTAAGTCACCCAGTTTGTGGTAATGTTACAGCAGCTCTTGGAAACAAACGCACAAACCTTCCTCCATAAGTTTGTGTGTGGATTCTTTCAGTGGACTGTTAATCTCATAAAGTTACAACTGAATGAAAAAGTTTTCTAAACCAAACTGCCCAGATGGCCGAATCAATGGAAAATTGAAACTTTTTGGAAAAAATTCACTGCACATGCATATCCTTTAACTACATGGCTACGATG
Source organism: Panthera onca (assembly GCF_046562875.1). NCBI lineage: Eukaryota > Metazoa > Chordata > Mammalia > Carnivora > Felidae > Panthera > Panthera onca. Next base: position 174,209,072 of record NC_138339.1, on the reverse strand, counting down.
CTTGCCAAGAAATGTTGATATAAGTGGGGGGAAAATAAAGGAATAAAATAACATATCTGTAACCAGTGGGATTAAAGAGATAGGCTAGAAATGTAGATTAGATTTGGAGGGTAGTGAGGATTGCTAGTGTTTGAAACAGTTTATTCAATAAAGGAGAAGAATGAGCTGAAAACAAAATACTTAATATATTGAAGAACAAGAAAATGTAAAAACTTGTCTGACCTTAAAATCTTCATTACTGGGCACCTGGGTGGCTCAGTCGGTTAAGCGTCTGACTTTGGCTCAGGTCATGATCTCACAGTTTGTGGGTTCAAGCCCCGTATCGGGCTCTGTGCTGACAGCTCAGAGCCTGGACCCTGCTTCAGATTCAGTGTCTCCTTCTCTCTCTGCCCCTCCCCAACTTGTGCTCTGTCTCTGTCTTTCAAAAGTAAATAAATGTAAAAAAAGAAAGTGACCTTTTATAAATAAATAGATAAATAAATAAATAAAATCTTGATTGCTACATATTTATCAAGACTAGTTTCCTGGTTAATGAGTCTGGAAATAGAAGGCAAACTGGATTTTTTCCCCTCTGGGGACAACTATAGGGATTAATTAAAGGCAAATAGAATTCCTCATAGTAACACAGATTGGCTCTGGGGACTTTTTGGCTGATCTGTGCTTGCGTTGCTTTTTTTCAATGGGTTCATCTTATTCTTTACTGCTGAAGTCTATGCCTGAAAAGAGTCTAATTTCCAGACTGAGGGTTGGGTAGTTGTCTGCGATTTTCATTCAGTAGAGCAGAAAAAGCAGAAGACGGTGACCTGAAGGTCAGATTTCTGTTCCAAATTCTCATCAACTAGCCTGTGGCCGTGGGTAAGACCCTTGTCTCCACAAGTCCCAATTTTGTCTTCTGTTCTATGAAAGTGCAGAGCAGCAGGAAGTATAAAATACCTGCATATACTAAATTAACCCTTCCAGGTAAATGAAGAAGCCAAGAGTGATATAGTCGCTACAGAATGCACAGGGATTGGGGTAAGGGCCAGACCGAAGGGTATGGGTGAATGTGTTCTTCGTTCTAAGTGGAATTGAGGATTGAAGATGAAGTTTCATGAAAGCCTAAGCACACACAGCAAATGAATTCTACCCATTAGTTTGATGATATTCCATTCACTGCTGTGCCTGCAGGTCCAAAGGATGTATCATATCCCTTGACACCCTGCATTAGAACAAACTGTCATAGGAGTTCAAAATGGCACTCTCAAGGAAACAGATTAAGGCACTGATATTTTGTACCAAAACATCTCACCTAAACAAAAACTGCTGTCCAAAAACAGGGAAAGAGGGCGATGCCCATTCATTTAGTAAAAGGAAAAGGGGTTATTTTTGTAACTTTCCATGCACAAACACATGCATAGAGAACTTCCAAAATGTCTTGCTTTTGGTAGATGCTCAAGAAAGATTGTGTAGATGAGTAAATACTTGCCTTTTGCATGACACCATTTTGCCTTCCTCTTCAATTTTTGGTTTATTTTCATTTTTATTTTGTTGGGATTTGCTTGTGTTGTGTTTTAGATTCAGAAGCAGCATCCCAAGAGATGGATTTGTCCCGACACCTTCCTGGTCCTTCTTTGACAATTCCAAACCCACCCATTCAGCTAAGCTTTGACGAACCACATGAAACCCTTCCCTTAACAATTCACAAGACTTTATTTTAAAAATCAAAGCATGTCTGTTCATCCCAAATGCAAACTTAAAAAAAAAATTCAATTTTTCCTTTAAGTCAAACCAACACTGAAAATCATTTGTGAGGGCCAAATTTGGTGTATTGAAAGTTGAGGTTATCTCCAGGTTGACAAAGTTTCACTTTCTTGGCAGGACTGTTTTTATGGGAAACTGTTGTAGCCAAGATTTCTTCAGCAATCACACCTAACATAATTGCTGAATTCCACAGAACTGCTATCCTTTGTTGCATGGACTTACAGTACCTTGGCAACCCCAGGCCATTCGGTGTAATGGAAAACAAAGTTTAGAGTTAGAATTTGGTAGAACTAGAGCTTGTCACGTATCCCTTTTGTGTGATTCTATCTTAAACCTGCTTGGATTATTGTCATCACTGACAGTGTTTCGGTCCATTTTCTGGACACTGTGACTATTCAGTTCATGAGAATGTTTATCATAATGATTATAAAAAGAGCTTTCAGATCCATGGATGAAAGGCATGAGATAAGTACATAGTGTTATGATTATTAATCCTGATTGTTATTATTATGATTGCTGCCTATTATTATAGTTTTATTGCACCTTCTCAGGAGTAATGGCCACGCTGACAATCTCGAAGTTCCTTAAGAACAGGATATTTAGCTCATTTATCAGTTTTAGTTGATCCATGGCTTCGTTTAAACTATTAAGGATTTAAGCCAATTGAATTATTTGAGCTTAGCAAAAATAGCTTCAGCAGAATTGGAGGGTGAATCATATCAGTTTTTGTGAACAAGAAGCAATATAACTCTCAAAAAAGAAGTGAAAACCTCTATTTATCCCTCTCCTATCCCTATTCTGAGAACATTTCCACTCTGTGGAAATCAACCATATTCTAAAGAGGATAATTTGACAAAAATACACTCTGATGGTGGTCTATAGATTTTGCTTCTAGGCTATATATATTATACATATCCAATTCAAGTAGATATTTTTAACGGAAACTATCCACTTTTTCCATGCTTCTGTATCCCTAGATTATTTATCAGTCAGTCTACTGAAGGAGGAATAGTTTATGTACATGTAGTTTCTATCCTCAGTAATTCCCGGCCCAGCTGGAGAGAAGACAAATAAGTCAACAATTCAAATGCCTTATGATATCTACCTTGATAGAAAGACACACAGTGCCCTAAAGGAATTCAGAGGAGAATCATGTAGACTATGGGGTAGGGGTGCCTGGTGCAAGGAGACGGTGGGAAGGGAAAAGGGAGAGGAAGAAGTTCACAGAGTAGGTGGACCAAGCAATGAAAGATATGCAAGAGCTAGCTAGGGAAAGAAGAACGATACATTTTATGATGTATTTTCAGAGATCTGGTGTGTCTGGAGAATAATGAGACTTGGGGCAAATGGAAGTAAGTGAGACTGGTCAGGTGATGAGAACCAGAACACAAGAGCTTTGTCCGCTGTGCCAAGGAGCCTGGACTTTGTCTTAAAGGTAATAACAATCCTTACATTATATTAAGTGGAGACTTAGAGAACAGCATTTGAGCAAGACCACCCCAACTATAAAGGATGGATCAAAGAGGGTGGAAATGGAGAGAGATTGAGAGATACATAGAGAAATCTTTGGGGGAGTAAAATCAATAGAGCTCAGTGATTAATTGGAGATAGAAGGCAAGTGAAAGGGAACATTTAAAAATGATTAGCAGATTTCTGGCCTGTGTGCCCCTGGGCATGATGGTGCCACCCACCCAACTGGAGAATACATGAGGAGGTGCAGGGGGTTTTAGAGAAGATGATAAATCTTGTTTTTTAAACATTGAGGTGATAGTGTGGCAACTGTCTTCTTGGTTCATTTCCTCCTCTCACTGCAGTGGGGATGGTGGAGAGAGGAAGGGAGGAGAGCTGTAGGCAACTTTACTAAGCAACAAAGACCATTTGACTCTTTTTTTCACCAAAAAGATTATTATTTAATGTTGAGTAGATACTGTTCCAGTGTCTCTGAGATTTATCTCGACAACTGAGAGATATGCCAACAACCTTGAATTAAGAAAAAGACAGAAAAAGAATCAAAACAAAAATCAAATCATATTGAATTTCAATACACAAAGGCAAGCCCTGTAAACACTTAGAAGCCCACAGTGAGTGGCAGTTTCTGAACTTGAGATGCTTGTCCTGTGTAGCAACATCATGGCAGGCTGTCAAAAGAACAGTGGGAACACAGGCTGCAAGTTTCAGCTCTGGCATCGAGTATTTACGTGATTTAAAATAAGGAAAGCTGTCTTAGGCACAAAGTGATCTTACTAACCTTCTTCCATATCTATACTTAATAATTTTATAGTTTTTCCAAAATACAGGTTTTCACAGAAGTTAACAAGCACCTATAGCCCAAGGTCAAATCCTGGCTTTCCCAATTTTTAGCTATATGACTTGGACAAGAAGTCATTGAACTTCTTGTATCATGGTTTCTTCATCTGGGAAATGGACATCAAAAGTCATTACCTCAACGGATTGTGGTGAGATTTGAATGATTTAAATGCATATAAAGTACTTCACACAGTACCCGGCACAAAATAAGTTGATGTAAATGTTAACTATGATTATTACCATCATAAACTGTTATTTCTCCTGAGGAGTACACATTAATTGGCTGAGTATTTAAAAACTGAAGAAGGTTGGGCACCTGGATGGCTCAGTTGGTTGCGTGTCTGACTTCAGCTCAGGTCATGATCTCACAGTTCGTGGGTTCGGGCCCCGTGTCGGGCTCTGTGCTGACAGCTCGGAGCCTGGAGCCTGCTTTGGATTCTGTGTCTCCCTCTCTCTCTACCCCTCCTCCACTCATGCTCTGTGTCTCTCTGTCTCTCAAAAATAAATAAACGTTTAAAAAAATTCTTTTAACTTAAGCAGGTAAAACAGCTTTTTCCCTCCAAATATGGTTTTAGCTTTTCATTAATTAGAAAAACATAATAAAATTCCAGAAAAGGCCAAGACTGAATTATTTGTGCTCTGAAATCTGTACCTTCCCCTAAAATCAAATAGGGTTGCATATGAGTATCTTGAGGGAAGAATGTAGACTTGAGGGAAAAATCTGTTACTGTCTAAAGTGTATCTAAAAGAGAAAACTTTGGCAAAGTACCAGTGGAAAAGTGATGAGAGAATATGACATGTGTGAAGGTCTACTTCCTCAGGAGAATATCACAGAACATGGCTTAGGAAGAGAAACATAAGTTTTGAAAGAGAAAATAAAGCTAAGGGAGAGATTGTAATTGGAGTTTCGGAGGTAAGGATTCATTTTCTTAAATATCTAAAGAATTTAGGAGATGACACAAGCTTTAGGGAGGCAAAAATGAGGAATAAGTGGAGGGATCACTAATACCTGTCCTAGCCCTTTAACATTGCTTTATAATTCTTTTTATTAGTTGCTAGCAATCATGTGGGGTAGAGTAGTGCCTATTTAATAAACAAGAAGACTGAAATTGTATAGATACTCAGAGTTGGTTCAAACGTTTAGAAGGTAATTAACTTAGGCTGGACTTAATAAAAATGTCAGAAGTAACTATGGGATACAGAGAAGTAGAGTATTAATGAACAGTTGTGTGTAGTATTTTCACAGGATGGCTAAGAAGGATAACATACCATTAAAATGCAGGCCTAGAAGACTCCTAAAATATCCAGGCACCAGTTAGAATGTTTATGAGTTGTAAGTCATTGTTTCTATCCTCCTCCTTTACCTTGCCTGCTCCACCCCCCATGATTAGGTCCATACAGTCATGCTCTGGGACAGTTAAACCTTAAACCTTAAAATCAGATATCTAAAAGAACTAAACAAGGCAGAAATGGTTACTGGTGTAGCAAAATTCATGTTCTCCCTCTGATGGGATAGAGTTGCCACTAGAAAATGGCTGCCCTTTGGGGGACTACATTTCCCAGCTTCCCTTGCAGGTAGATGGAGCCATGTGACTATTTCTTACTAATGGTATGTGAGTAGAAGTGATGGGTTGTCTCTTTTCGGTCAAGGATTTTAAGATGTTATTCTTCATCCACACTCTTGCTCCTTTCACTGGTTGGATGCCAACGACAAGGCCCTAAGCTATGGTAGAGTCACGGCCTGGAATAAGACTGGGTCCCTGAATTACTTTATGGGGAAAAGTCATCAGAAACCCTCACCTGGGTCTGTGTGTGAACAAGAAATAAATTTGCATCGTGTTAAGACAGAAATGTTGGGGGTTATTTGTTTCAGCAGTTCAGACTGTAACAGTAAATATTAGTTTCTTTTTAGCAAACATTTATTTTGTGAAAACTTTTTTTTTAAGAGCCAGTCACAGAATTTATATTCTCAGCTGCTTTCTGTGTATATTTGGGAAGTCACTTAGCCTTGCAAGCCTAATTTTCTCATCTTCAAAAGGTGAATGAAAATAAAATAAAATTGTATCTCTCAAAGTGTTTTCAAGCTGTGAAGGGCAAAAAAAGTGAAATATTATTAAGATTACAATAGTGTTTCATACCCCTGTGACATCACACATGCTGTTCATTTTGGAATTCCCTTAACTCCTTCTCTTTTTTAGGGCTCACACAACTTCACCCTTCAAATTCAAATACTCAAACTGTCTTCTCACTGAAGACTTTTTCAACACCTCATGTCTTCCCTTTCTCTCTCTCTGCCCCACCCATGGTTAATTGTTCCCTTCTCCTAAGCACTGTACACATGATTAACTAACTCAACAAATATTTGCTGATCACCTATTACGTGCCAGACAGTATTCCAAGAATGGGTGGGGCAACAATAGATAAGAGAATTGAAGTCCTTGCTTTTGTAGTTTTATAATCTAGTAGGGGAAGAAAGGTCTGAGAAAAAGATGATGGTGCCTTGGATCAGGGTGATGCAGAGGGGATGGAGCACAGTGATCGACAATGTCACCAATTTAAAAAGCAGATCTTGATTCAATTCCATTAAGCTGTGTGACTGGAGAAAGGACTCAATGTCAGGGTCTGTCCACATCTGTAATAGCTACGTCAACAAGATGGTAAGGATTCAAGAAGATAATATATATGTGACCTTCATGTTGTGGTTACAGACTGAGTTGGGCTCCCCCCTGTTCCCACCACCAAGTTCATATACTGAAACCCTAATCCCCAGTGTGACTGTATTTGGAGATAGGGCCTTTAAGGAGGAAATTAAAGTTAAATGAAGTCATTAGGGTGGGACCCTAATGCAATAAGAATAGTGTCCTTATTGGAAGAAGAGACACCAGAGTGTGCCTGCTCTCATTTTCTCTGTGTGAGAACACAGAGAAAACACAAAACAAGACGAAGATACCATCAAGCTGAGAAGAGAGGTCTCACCAGAAACCAGGCTGGCAGGCATCTGGATCTTGGACTTCCAGCCTGCAGAACTCTGGGAAAATAAATTTCCATTGTTTAAGCCACTCAGTTTGTGGTATTTTGTTAACGTACCCCGAAAGACTAATACAATTATAATGATTTGTTCAGAAGCCTTCTCTCACACAACCTTATGACCTTCTTCAAGGCTACAATAGTGTCATAGTCTCCTCTGCACCCCAGGAGCCCAGCTCATACAGAGTGGCTGATTCCTTGTATCTGTTTAGCTATGGAAATTGCCATCCATGTGTATTCCAATGCAGAATCCAAGCTTTAGATATTGTCATTTAGGGCCTAGTTAAAAAAATTTTTTTAAGTGCATTCTTTTAAAAATAAATTTTAAAAACTATAAAACTCTTAGAAGAAAACTTCTAAGTCTTTGTGACCCTGGATTAGATATAGCATCTAAAGCACAAACAGCTAATGTGTATGTATACATATACAGTGTATATATATCAAGAAAGGGAAACAACAATCCACAGAATGGAAGAAAATATTTGTAAATCTTATATCTGGTAAGGGTCTGGTATCTGGAATACACAAGGAACTCTTTCAATTCAACAATAAAAAGACAAATAACCCAATTTAAAAATGGGCAAAGGATTTGAATAGACAAGTCTCCAAATAAGAACGGCTGATAAACACACGAAAAAATAGTCAACATCATTAGTCATTAAGGAAATACAAATCAAACCACAATTAGATACCACTTCATACCCACTAGAATGGCTATTAAAAAAAAAGAAAAAGGACAATAATCAGTGTTGGCGAGCATACGGAGAAATTAAAGCTCTTGTACGTTCCTAGTGGGAACACAAATGGTGCAGCTGCGGCGGAAAATAGTTTGCTGTTTCCTCAAAAAAAAAAAAAAAAAAATTGAAAATAGAATTACCATACGATCCAGCAATACTAGTTTTGGAGATATACCCAAAAGAATTGAAAGCTGGGTCTCAAAGAGATATTCACACATTCACGTTCATGGCAGCGTTACCCGCAATAATCAAAAAGTGGAAGTAACCCCCCAAGTGTCCACTGACAGATAAATGGATAAACAAAACATGGTAAATACACACAAGGGAATATTACTCCGTCTTAAAAACGAAGGAAATTCTGACCAACGTTATAAACGTGGCCAAACCTTGAGGTCATTACGTTAAGTGAATGAGCCAATCACAGAGGACAAACGCTGTACGAGTCCACTTACGTGAGGTACCTGGAACGATCAAATTCACAGAAGTTGCAAGCAGGATGAGGGTTCCTAGGGGGAGGATGAGAAGGGGGTGAGGCGGTGTTTGATGGCACGGAGCTCAGTTTTGCAAGAGGGAAGAGTTCTCGGTGTTGGTTGCACGACAACGTGAGTATACTTAATGTCACTGAACCGTCCACTGAAGACGCTACCTTTTATTTTATGTGTCTTTTATCACAATTTAAAAAAGCTTAAAATGTCCTTAGCCACCACATGCATGTGTTCACACATCGCATACACGTGGACAGACCCACGCACCCACCCACACTTGGCCCCCCCGGATTTCATTCATCCTCAAATCTCAGAGAGGTTTCAAGTAAAACAAAAATGTACAGGCAAAATCAACCCAAGTTCAGGCCCACCAGAAAGGCCAGAATTACCATGCTTCAGATGGCAGAAGGCCCAACGTCAGAAGTCTTCAACTTCCGCACAGGCTATTTTGTCTTAGAACCCTGGACCTAAAATATCCGCCAGAAGCAGGTTTGTTTTTTTTTTCCTCCCTCGCCCGTAATGGACTGTCTTCGGCCTGTCTTTTGCTGTAATCAAAGTTCGACTCAATAGTAGCAAATGGCTCGAGTGTTCTGAGGCTCTACTTGACAGGCTATAATTAGAAACACTTTACTTGACCTTTTATAAGCCATGATCCCCCAACAAAATGGTGCCGAATCACATTTAAAAAACCCTCTTGCATCTTTTGTGAGTGCGGGCAAGATTACAGGATACTTTTATTTTAGAATAATTACACTGTGACCTTCAGAGTTATTTGCAAAGGTCATATTCTCTTCACATACCCTTGATTTCCTTTCAGTTTTTCCTTTTGTCCCACCAGACATAAATTTAGCAAAGGAAGAAGAAAGAGAGAGTATTTTTTCTGTGGATGAAAACTGAAGAAGATAGTTCAAAGTCCCCATAGGCGCGCGGAGGGCTGTGGGCTATGATAGGCTATTTTCTACCATTTAGCTCCTGCATTATCACTGCTCCTTTTTCTTCATTATTCCCCACTTATCACATGCAGCATCACTGCAGAGCCCAAATAGAGAGTTGTAATTACCCAGCTGCCACCTGATAGCGCCCCTTCTATCATCTTTATCTCACGAGGCCTTGCTGTTTCATCATTGGATAAGACTTGCCCATGGCAATGCCTGCGATAGTGCATCTCACAGATACATTTAACGTTTACTCATTTATCGCAGAAAAATGCTGAACCCGGGCCATTATGAGACGCACTTGCCAGTGTATTTGTTCGGGAAGGTTACTGGTCCTCCCTTCCGCAGCAGCCATTTTTTTCCCCTTTTCTTCCTGCAAACACCCAGGCCACAACCGACTACGGCAAGGAAATTTTAATGGAACGGTCCGGCACCGGGAGCGCGGGGACCGCCCGCGGGTGTGGCCGGGTGCGCGCCCACGCGAGCGCGCGCGGACACCCACGCTCCTGCCGCCGAGCTCCTCACCCGCCTCGAACGCGCGCCGGCAGAGGGAGGGCCGCCCGCCGCCGTGCAGGGGCGCTCTGGCCGGGAGAAGGTGCTGCCTACCCAGACCTGCGGAAGCGTCGCCTTTTGGAAAAGGTTGGCCTGCTACTGATTGTAAACAGCGGGGCCAAAGTTGATTTCTTAAAAAAAAAAAAAAAAAAAAAAGAAAGAAAGAAAGAAAGAAAGAAAGAAAGAAAGAAAGAAAGAAAAAAGGATGAAAACATATAATGGGCACCTCTTTGACAAATCCCTTGAGGTTTTCCTTTACTCACCATTGGGGAATATAGCCCGAGGACAAGTTTCAAGAATAAGTGGTGTGTATGGATGTGTGTGTGTGTGTGTGTGTGTGTGCGCGCGCACACACACACACACACACGCCACACGTGCACTCTCGTTTTGGTTAGTGCAACTAGAGGGATGGACTTATATGCACATTTCTATTTGACCTGGGATAATTTACCTACACTGTGGCCACTGCCCTCGTTAAAACCTGTTGGAAATTCGAAAGGGTATTTTTTAAAAGCTTTATCGAAGTATAGTCGATGTACCAAAAAAAACTTGTACATATTTAATGTACACCGTTTGATGAGTTTGGACATGCACACACCTGATTCTGTCAACACAATCAAGGCAATAAACCTATCCATCACCTCCAAAAGTTTCCCTATGTCCCCTTTTGTGCTGGTTGTGCTAAACACGTCGAACGTGAGATCAACACTCTTAGCAGATTTGTAAGTGCGCAATGCGTGTTGTTAACAGGCACTGTGTTGTGCAAGAACTCTCAAGAACTTATTCATCTTGCATACCTGGGACTTTTTACCCTTTGGAAAACAAAGGGTTATTTTTTACTCTGGTAGAAAGGCTTATTAGGAAGAAAAGAAATTCTAGGGTTAATTTTCATAACACACACACACACATATATATATATATATATATATATATATATATATGCATATATATATATATACATTTAGTATTAAATGACCTTAAATTAACAAGTGAGAAATGAAATGAGCAAAAATTATTTACATTCTTTTTAACAATGGCAGTTTCATTTAAGTGCACTTTAAAAAAACCTCAATGAAAGTTCATTTTCATAAATAACGACTTGAAAAATCCTCCTTTAGCTTGTCAGACAATTTTGCAGGCAACCCAGCCCATTATGGAAAAGGCAGATTTGTGCGTGTGGTTGGACATCAGTGAGGGAGAAAATGTGTTGCTCACGATACCAACAAAAGGTGCACATTTCCCCAGTGTCGGATTTAAAATGTGGTTTTACAGATGTGGTTTTCAAAATTACATCTTTCATGCATATTTAATCTGGCTTGATTAATTTACTTTATGGGATGATCTATTTAAAACAACAAACAGTAATTCCTCATAATAACCACTCCCTGTCAGCTCAATGTGAATGCATTCACATACACACTGAGGGCAATGTACCTGTACACAATTTCCCAGCTTGTTGAAAGGCTTTTCTGTGCCAGTATTTGATTTCTTTTTGATATCAAGATAAATTAGAATTGTGCCTTGCACTTCTGTAAAACCATTCTTTTACAGAGTGGCTGTGAAGGAAATGGGCATGAGAAATAAAACCTACTACAGATGTGTACAGTTTTATTATTTATTTGAAAATTTTTTACTGTTTTTTTTTTTTGTGGACACAGTAGCTACAAATAAAGTTATGGCAACAATCAAGGTTGGCACTCTGTGAAAGGGAGAGTCTGCATATTTTTAAAAATACTTGGAGTCTGAGACTCATATAGAATAAGGATGAATTTCATTGAATCCAGTTTTCCTTTTTTTTTTTTTTTTTTTAGAGAGAGAGAGAGAGATCGTGAGTGGAGGAGAGGGGTGGAGAGAGAGAGAGAGAGAGAGAGGGAGAATCTTAAGCAAGCTCCACACTCAGCAAGGAGTCCCATGAAGGGCTCGATCCCAAGACCCTGGGATCATGACCTGAGCCAAAATCTAGAGTCAGAGGCTCAACCAACTGAGACACCTTCCTGGTATTTTAACTTTTATTTTTTATTTGAGTATCTTACCCTGTGCATTTTTGGATTGCCTTAAACTTATTCTAGGGAAAAAAAAGTCTTGAGATTATATGTTCACAGTTCAAATATAATTTAATCAGTGAGAAGACTGTTTATTTACTATGACTTAAAATGTATTCCCTGGAAAGAGCAGAAGTAGCACACTGCAGCCTTCTATAGGGCATCCAACACATAACCACAAATTGAGAATTCTACCTTTGTCTTCTACCAAATGGAATTAGAAATTGCTACAAGATCCCCGAGGACTGCCCCCGCCCTCTGTCTATGGTTCTCCAGTGGCTCGAGGGAAAGAAGTACGCAGTACCTTCACCAATTTCCTGTGCGAACCCCTGAATGGTTTTCATCTCCTGTGACTGGAAGCCTAGGGCAGGGAAAGCAGTACTGTGGTGGCAAAGTATAGTTCAAATCACATAACCTCTTTTACCGATGTGGGGCCTTGAGGAAGGTACTTGACCTATGAGAAGTCTCGGTTTTCTTATCCTTACAATGGGCAGAATAATAACACCTACCCTATAGGAAAAGTGGTAGACTGATTATATATGCACTGAAGTAAGCACTCGGCCATTGGTCACTCATCTACTTTCATCTGGGTGCCCTGATGCAGGAGGAATGACACATGGGCCCGTGGAGCCAGTGGGCGAGACATTGCTCTGCATTTAATCATTGTGTGGTCTCCGTGGGTGAGGCGAGTCTTCCCGTGGCACACTTTATTTATTGAGTGGACACGGTTGTTTTACTCCCGTTGAGTCACAGAAGCAAAGTTATTTTACGAGGTGATTAAGTCGCATGTGGTTGTGCTTCTGACAGCTAGGAAGAGCATCCTGAAGGCCCATTCGTCCTGTTAAGCAGAGTTTTGTTGCATATTGTATATTTACACAGAGAAGGGATCATGGGCTTTTATAATACTGAGAAGCCAGACCTACACCAGACGTTAGGATCAGGAACCTGGATTTCACTTGGGGTTTATGATTCAACCAGAAGAGGTTACATTGAAATTAAAAGATTTTTTTTAATCTAAAACTTCCTCCGGAAAGCAGAATCCTATTTAGAAACATGTGCTCTTTCTTTTTTTCCAACCTACTATGGCTCTCAGAGGCAGGGCAGTAGCACACAGGCCTCAGAATCAAGTTGGTTATGGCCGCCGCCCAAAGACGAGGCAGAGAAATTTCCCAAATACACGGGATTTCCTCCCGGGGTAGCATAAAATTTAGGTAGAGCGGCACTTGGCGAACTGACCAGCCAGATTGTTATGAACTCACTGCTCAGCTTAAGCAATAGCTTGCAAAGGACATGCCTTTCAGATATAATATATTTCTAGAGTAATTTAAAGGCCTGTCCTTTCTCCTCGTTCAATGTCATCGGAGAACATTTGGGGGGATCTTAACTGGAGGTCCACGTGGGTTTCAGAGGATTTGTGGATCTGACAGTTTCTGCCCAGTTTGGAGTCCATGCTTAAGTTTCCGTGGGACAGTGCCTAACTTGGATCAGAGTTTCACAGGCGTTTGTGTCCCGAGACCAGGTGAAGAATCACTCTTTTGCAACACATTTTCCAGAAAAGGGAAGAACAGAAAATCCAATAGGAGAAAGAAATCTGAGAAAAGTGCACATAAAAGGAAAGAATGAATGGGAAACAGGTTTTCAGGGAGCAGAAAAGCCCATGCAATCTCGTCCCCCCTTTTGTGCTATCCTATCAGACCTTCACTGGCCTTTGCCAAGCCCTTTGGCTGCGGTTCAGGAAGGCCCAACACACGGGCGTTCACCCTGTTCTGGAGCGGCATGAAGAGGTTTCATGTAAGCCCCCGCCCCCTTGAGAAACAAGAGCCAGGTGATTAGTTTGAATTGGCCCGGATTTTTCTTTCTCTTTCAAAGAGCTAGGATTTGTGTTACGTGCACACTGCCACAAAATGGCATGTCGTATCATGCACATCTTAACTCAAACTTCATTGAGCCCGTGTGTGTCATCCCTCACGACTGCCTCTTACCACTTTGAATAAAAGTATAGGTGTTATTATGGCAGCTCCTGAAAGCGAGTCTATTGATCTATTAAAAGAAGCACTTTTAATTAAGCAATCATATGAGATGGGTTCAAGATGCCAAGTAGTACATTTCTATGAATGACTGCCAGGGAAGGGCATTGCAGAAACTTATTTGAGTTATTTGCCAGATTCGAAAGCTCTTCTTCCAAGAAAACCTCTCTCCCTCGTTGGAAAGCCAAGATAGCTATAATTTTTCTATTGCTGTGTCTTAAGGACATCTAGCCTGAAATCAGCCACATTTCAAAATGGATGATCTTATTTAACTTCTCTTGGGAGCTCACCTTACGGATAGGAGTTCATGCTTCATTTTGAGAGGCATTTCTCCCTAGGGGAGAATTTGTCCCTGTTCCCATCCTGAACAGAGAAAAGGCTAATAAAGGAACAATTATAATAATCTGATGTCCTTGCCTATTTAAAAATTTCGAACTCCTGTACAGTTAGACGGTCAGAGGTGGAGGTGGGTATCGAATAAATGTTCAGTGAGGTCTCAGAATCTTCGGTTCTTTCCTTGTTGTTGACCCTTTCGTTGCCTGAGTGTCCCCGTCTATAAAAATCAGTTTATTTAATTTCTTAATGACAAGGTCTTTCTCAGTCTTAGTTCCCTGCATCATCTTGTCGTCACCTCCCCAGCTGGTAGGTTCTTCAACTCTTTTCTGAACCCATCCAGATTGCAGCCACCCTGAAGGACGAGCTCAAACCTACCTCCTTCACCAGAGAGACCTATAGTCCACATTGATTTTCTTCTCTTGCCAAAGTTATTTACAACTCAGATCTGTGTCTGTCATGTACAATTTTATTTCATCACCGTCTCACAAGGGTTCCTTTTATGTTTTGAAGCAGATTGAAAACTCCCTGTGGGACCGTGTCTTGAATATTTCCCATATAGTGGATGGTCACAAAATAATAATGATAAGGTGAATGGTTACTTTGTTTTCTTGATGTGATTATCTGTCGATGGTGAATTGGATAAAATTGGTAAGGCAGGTTTCAGCCTATGGCCGGGAGTTTCTCTCTGTATTTGGTTTCCTGTCATGGTTTTTAAAAAAAAAAAAAAAAAAAGAAGAGGAAGAAAAAAGAAAGAAACTACGGCTATGCGAAGGTTTAGAAATTTAGAAAATTTAGTGGAATCTCATGAGTAGGATTAAAAAGAACTGAAAAGGTCACAAATAATTCAGGTAAGCCCATAGGAGTCATTCTGGCACACTCATCTGTTACAAACCAAACTTGTGCTGGGCACAGAGGTAACCAGCTTCATACACGCCTTTTGCCTTTCATCGTCACTCCACCCATGACGCGTATTATTATCCACATATGACAGATGAAAAATTAGACTGGAGAATGTACCTGATGTGCCCATGATCACCTTGCTGTCTCAATGCTGGGAGTTCAACCAGGTATCAGACTTTAAGGTCCATGATTTATTTTTAGTAGGCCTCACACCCAGCATGGAGCCCAATATGGAGCTTGAACTCACAGCCCTGAGATCTAGATGTGAGCTGAGATAAAGAGTGGGACGATTAACTGACTGAGCCACCCATGCGCCCCAGTCCATGATTTTTTTTATGTTTATTTGTTTCCCTCCTTAACTGTATTGAGGAGTCATTGATAAACATAACTAACATAATTTATGTTTAAAGTATACACTGTGATGATTTAATATATATGGTGGAATGATTACCGAGATGGAGATAACTAACTCATGTAATCACTTCATGTGATTAAGTCTTTTGTTTTCTTTGTGTGTGTGTATATGTGTGTGTGTGTGTGTAGTAAAAAGCTTAAGACCTATTCTCAGAAACGTTCAACTATACAATACTGAACTAGTAACTATAGTCACCATGCTATATATTAGATTCTCAGAACTTATCTCCTTGTAACCGAAAATCTGTACCCTTTGACCTGTATCTCCCCATTGCCCCTCCCCCCACCCCCTGGCAACCACCACCCTTTCTGTTTCTATACAATCAGCTTCTAAAGAAATTATTATGGGGCACCTGGGTGGCTCAGTTGGTTAAGCGACCGACTTCGGCTCAGGTCATGATCTCGCAGTTTGTGAGTTTGAGCCCCTCATAGGTTTCTGTGCTGACAGCTCAGAGCCTGGAGCCTACTTCAGATTCTATGTCTCCCCCTCTCTCTACCCCTCCCCTGTTCAGGCTCTGTGTCTCTCTGTCTCTCAAGAATAAACATTAAAAAAAAAGAAATTATTATTATATTTCCACATATATGTTAATCTGTAGAGTATTTGTCTTTCTCTGTCTGGCTTATTTCACTTAGCATAATGCCTTCCAGTTTCCCCTATGTCATTACACATGGCCGGATTTCCTTCTTTTCTATGGCTGAATAGTATTCATGCATGCGCGCATGGGTGTGTGTGTGTGTGTGTGTGTGTGTGTGTGTGTGTATCATCTTTCTTTATGCATTCACCTGTAGAAATCATTTTTTGACCTGCTACATTCTACAGAATACTCAATTGATATGTGAATCCTACATGAACATAAACATTTTTCTTAATGGTCAACACAAAATTAGGCCTTTATTCATTTATTCTGAGTACTTTCTAAATGCCAGGTCCCATGCTTGGCTTTCAGGATGTAGTGTTGAACAAGAACTTCCTTCATGAAGTGTGTGTGCTTTAGAAATGGGAGAGACAGACACACAAAATGATAAACTAAAATGTGATAAATGCCATGAGTGAATGATGAAATGAGAGCCTATTGATGAAAATGATTACTGTTCTCTGGGAGAGTATGTGGTATAGAGGGAAGGTGGGATAGAAGAGAAGGTGGTATATATAGAGAAAACGTGGTATAGAGTGAAGGTGGGAGATGAGCCAAAATATAGATCAAAACTGGATTGTGACAGAATTTATATGCTACATAAAATTTTAGGGTTAGGCTCATAGGAAGACACACAGGTAATTAAGCAGAGGAATGACATAGTTACATCTGTAATTGAGAAAAATGGCTGGAGGTAGTGAAGAAGATGAACTGAAAGCAGAAACCATGGAGGTAAATGCTAATTAAGAGGTTATTGGAGTGGTTGAGCAGAGAGATCGCCAGTGGTATCTGAGTACATCTGAGTACATCTGAGTGTATCACCAAGGGTTTAAGAGTACTGACAATGGAGGGCAGATGGATTCCAGGGCCATTTCAGCAAATTTACAAGATTTGTGCGTAAGGTTGGGCTTGATGTTAGGTACAAAGAACCTTAGTTACTTCAGAAGTTTCTGGCCTCTGTGACTTGGTGGATGGTGGTGGCCTTTAATAAGATAACAAAGAAAATGTGTTTTGCTTTAGTCCAAATTGGAAATATGAATTAGTTGCCAGTAAAAGAGGCAATTGCTGGAGAAATGGGTTGGAAGTCATTTCCAAAGAGGTGGTATTCAGAAGTGTAGAAGTGGACAAAAGCATCTACCCTGGCTTTGATTGGTGAACATTCCAATATGGCAGGCTAATTGGCCAAAGGTAGCCCTGGTTTGGGCAGATTGCATGAGCTGGTTGTATTATTCCTGATACCTTAGGATTTAACTTCCAGTGGAGAAAGTTAGGCTTATTTTGCCACTGCACTTCGTGGTTGACGTTTCTTATAAGCTGTACATGCCACCCAAGCAGACTCAGACAGGTGGTCTAGTTCCAATTCTTGCTACTGCAAAATGAGACTCTAGACTTCAACAGAGACGGGGAGAGGCAAGAGCTGATCCAGAAGTTTGCATTGCATCCAACTTAGACCTAAAGCTCTGAGCTCAGCGTCTAAGAATTAGCCAACTTACTATACAATAAGTTGTGAAGG